>NC_142612.1:48472435-49097435 GCF_059453375.1 Lepisosteus platostomus | reverse complement strand
TTGGCCGACTGAATGTAGGCCAGGTTCTTATGGTCCGTGATAATGACAAAGGGGTGATGAGCCCCCTCCAACCAGTGTCTCCATTCCTCCAGGGCCAGCTTGATAGCTAAGAGTTCACGATTACCGACATCATAATTAACCTCGGCAGGGGAGAGTTTCCTCGAAAAGAAGGCACAGGGATGTGGAATGTGCTTATCCCCGTGGCGCTGGGAGAGGACTGCTCCAACCCCCTAGGCTGAGGCGTCAACCTCCACAATGAATGGCTGAGAGGGATCCGGGTGTCGTAGAAGTGGTGCCGAACTGAAGAGTTGTTTTAAGCGTAAAAAAGCCTGGTTAGCCTCCGGGTTCCATTTACCCAAGCCTGGTCGATTGCGGGTTAGTGCGGTGATAGGTGCCACGACGGAGCTAAAGTTCTGGATGAAACGTCTATAGAAGTTGGCAAAACCTAGAAAACATTGAATTTGCTTTACGTTACGAGGGGCTGGCCAGTCATTGATGGCCGCCACCTTAGCAGAGTCCATCTCTACACCAAATGAGGAAATGATTTAACCCAGAAAGTGAATTTTAGAGGCGTGGAAAACGCACTTCTCAAGCTTGGCGTAGAGTTTGTTGTTAATGAGTCTAGTCAGGACCTCCTGGACATGGTGGACATGATCCCTAGGGTTGGCAGAAAAGATGAGGATATCATCCAGGTAAACCAAAACAAAATTCCCAATAATGTCCCTAAAGATGTCATTCATGAATGACTGGAAGACAGCCGGGGCATTAACAAGACCAAAAGGCATCACCTGATATTCATAATGTCCATGGGTGGTCATAAAGGCCATCTTCCACTCATCCCCTTCACGTATCCTGATTAGGTTGTAAGCCCCCCGTAGATCTAATTTCGAGAAGATGGAGGCTCCCCGTACGGACTCCAAAGCAGCTGGAATTAAAGGCAGGGGGTAACGATGTTTAACCGTAATGGAGTTCAGTCCTCTGTAATCAATACACGGCCGCAAGGAGCCGTCCTTCTTCCCAATAAAGAAAAAACCCGCACAGGCTGGAGAAGAGGAGGGACGAATGAATCCTGACTCCAGAGCCTCCTTAATATAATCTTGCAAAGCCTGATTCTCTGCCTGAGTGAGAGGGTAGATCCGTCCTTTGGGTGGAAGGGTTCCAGGGAGCAACTCTATAGCACAGTCACAGGTACGGTGAGGTGGAAGCGAAAGAGCCTTCCGCTTATCAAAGGCTTGTTTCAGATGCCTGTATTGGAGCGGGATGGTAGAGTGCTCCTCCATAGAGGTTACTGCAGCAGCAACCTTATCCGGCTGACGACAACAGTTGACATGACAGGAGTGGCTCCAGGCAATGAGCTCGTTCTTGTCCCAGGAGATGTAGGGATCGTGCTTCTTGAGCCAGGGAAGACCCAGGATTACCGGGTAGGCAGGCGACTCCAGGAGAAGGAGTGAAATTTCCTCAACATGAGTAGCACCAACTGTTAGAGAGAGAGGGACGGTCTGCCATGTAATCCGTCCAGGTGCAATCGGGGATCCATCCAGAGCTTGAATACAGATCGGGGGTGAGACCGGAGCCAGGGGAATATCCTACTTCTTAGCAAAAGTGACGTCTATAAAGTTCCCCGCTGCCCCCGAGTCAACAAAAACCAAAAGGGGAAGTTGTGCGTCAGTCCAAGAAATTTCAGCTGGGAATAAAGGGCCTGACGAGGTTTGAGAAAAAACAGTACTACTGACTCTAACAGTAGGCTGCGGAAGGGTTCGAGAGGGATAAGGGGGTCTCAAGGGACAAGCAGAGAGAAGGTGATCAGGTGCAGAGCAATAGAGACACAGTCCCTCCCGACGGCGCCTTTCCTTTTCCTCCAAGGAAAGGGGTGCATGATGCCGAGTAAGCACCGTGGGAGTAGTAACTTCAGGACGCCCAGGACTGCTTCCATCATGACTCTCTGCTCTCCGCAGCCGAATGCAGGTGTCCAGTTCAACCACCTGAGCGATTGCCAATTCGAGAGAGCGGTTGTGAGGTGGCGAGAGCACCAGGTGGTCCTTTAGATCTTCAGAGAGACCCTTATAAAAAAGGCAAATCAGGGCTTCAGGGTTCCAGTCAGACTCCGTGGCGAGGGCTTGGAAGTCAGCCACATAATCATTCAGAGATCCATCACCCTGACGAAGCGAGGCGAGCCGGAGATGAGTCAGGTCCGGGTTGACTGGAGAAAAACGTGCCTGGAGCTGGTCAGCAAAAAGCTGGAAATCAGCAAACTGAAAATCTCCCCTAGCAAGCAACACAGCTGCCCAGTCCAGAGCCTTGTCAGTGAGCAAGGAAAGGGCGAAACCGATCTGCTCCCGGGGAGAAAAAAAATGCTCAGGATGCAACTGGAAAGCCAAGGAGCATTGCGCAATAAAACCCCTACAGCCCGCGGTGTTGCCGTCATATCTTTCCGGGAGAACAAACGGTGAGGCTACGGGAGAGGTGGGCGGGGTTACAGGGATTGGAGCAGTGGTCTGTGCTGGAGGCAAAGGGACAGGGGAGGGCGGAAGGCTAGCTACGTGATTGGAGAGAATGTGTAGCGAAGATTGAAGCTGGGTGAGAGCTTGGGAATGGCGATTGAAAAGTGAGCAAAAAGCTTGTGCGTCCGCGGGATCCATCTTTGGGCTCGGTATTCTGTTAGGAATCCCTAGTGGGAATATACAAGGATCCTGTCCAGACGCAGGCACGGGAAATAGATGAGGCAGGCGAACAAACCAAAATGAGAGGCAAGGTCGTAGTCAAAAGGCGAAAGGCAAATCGTAATCCAGGAAGTTCTCCGGTAGCAAACAGTCTGAGGCGAGAGGTGAGGTGCAAAGTCGAAAAGGCAGAAGGGGAATCCAAAATCCAGAATAAACGAGGTACAGGGAAAAACGCCAGGTAGAGCTGTCAAGGAGTAGACTCAATACCGAGCAGTGGGAAGCAGGTGAAGATGGTATAAATAGCAGTGCTTACTGCACAGTGAGTGTGCGCAGGTGGTTTAACTCGTGCGGCGGCGTTTGTTAATAATCACCCGCTGCTGGGGCTGATTAGCTCGCTTACGATTTGGTCTTGACTGCCTGGTGGTCGTGACACCTATTCGCTTAAAACACTATATAAAATAAAGTTTATTTAGAGATGAATGATCAGTGTCGCAGTTTAAATAATTTTTGTAGGAGGGCTTGGACAGATTCCAAGTGCATTTTTGCAATTTACGTTGCATCGTCCAATGTTCTGTTGTAATACAGGCTAGAATACAGTTACAGTAGTCTAAGCTTTATCAGCCTATTTAAAATAATTTTTTTGAATCCCCGGCGGAACACTCTCCATAGGAATCAGCGCTTTTATACAGTATATCGCCTTTAAACACATATATTTAAACACGCGTTTACGATTTAAATCAAAACGCGATTCAAATCAATATAAATATATTTTGTAACGCATAGGTGACTATTCATTGTTATTAAAATCGATCATGTCGTGATATTTAGAAATATAAATTTGTTTGGTGCGAGTGAGGTTTTATTTAATCTCTGACCAAGGGAAACGTTTCATTTTTTCAAAGAAATGTTTGTTAAAAAATAAAGTCATAGTTCCATGGGATTCAATCACAGACCATGTGACATGGGAGTCAGGAAACTAACACACAGCGCCACCGGATTTAATAACGCAATAAAAACGCTATAAAATAATGTGACTAGGCACAGAACAAGTTTACAGCACAGTACAATAATAAATGCTGACCATGACTTTAGAAGCATAAATTACCTTACACTCAATTTAAACACAAGCTGTCTTTCTGTATGAACCTCTAAGCTGGTTCATACAGAAAATGTAGAAATGCATTAGCCTGATTATGATTAAAAAACACATAATTAAACACGCGTTTGCAATTTAAATCAGAACACGATTTAAATCAATATAAATGTTTATATTGTAACGCATACTGTCCAGCCTCCATTTCTCTATAAAAATTTACTCTGTTGCACACACACACACAATAGAAGCAGTAACCGCTGTCAGAAGGGAAGAAGGTGACTATTCATTGTTATCAAAAATGACTTAGAATCGATCATGTTGCGATATTTTGAAATATAAAAGTCAATTGATTGTCCATAATATCGTTATTCTATTTTTTCGAAGAAATGTTTGTTGAAAGAAAAGTCTAGCACCAGCTGGTTTCGAACACACAACCTGTGAGTTGGTAGTCACGCACCTAGACCAGTAGGCTACAAGACAACTCGCATGAACAGGGAGATGAAACAGCCTTACACAGCCCTGTCGCAGTACACGAATATAATCATACCGTTATTAAATTCTTTAGATACGCAATTCCATATTATATTCCCTATTAATCAATTTCTAAAAGTATGCTTGTTGACTCCGGTATCACGTTAGTTAAAGACTTCGAAGCTTAAAATGTTTAGGGAGAAATGGAATACTGGTGTGTATTTTTTTCTTTAAAGTACCAAGACCAGCTATATACTGTATGTTTATGTTCCAAAATTAATATCGTTTATGGCCTTCACACGCGTTGCAGTATGCTCCTATTCTTTTTATGCTCAGCTACTAAGATTTCCCTTCAGTGGTAAAATTAGATATGAATATTCAATACTTAAACGGGCACAGTTAAGACATTAAATCTACATATACATACTGTATACAGTACAGTTTGCATACGGTATTATGTTTATGTTCCTAAATCAATCTCTTTTATGAGCATGTGAAAGACATGGTGAATCACTGTACTTTGCATGATTGGAAACAAATGCGTGATTGCGAAATGCTGTGGTGTTACTTTTACAAAGACGGTCAATGAAAAAAAAAATGTTGACAAGGGCAATACTTTAAGTTTACACTTACAGCTTGTCCAAGGTCATTCATTATTAATACTATTAGTAATATCTTCATTAAAGACTGATGGCCACAGCTCAAACATGAGAGGTTGAGCTTTATTAGCTCCACCTTGCGGAAATTCCGGATACTATTATTTTGCTTGTCGTATTATAGGAGAATTTACGGTAACTAGCGGTATTTACCGGTAACTCGCGGTATTTACCGGTAGCTTGCGGTAGACTGCGTACAGCGTACCGGAAAATAATGTGGTATCGCCCGCGCATTTTGAATGGCTGCATCTGTAATTTCTAGCAAACAGAGATATTAATAGAGAACAGAGATAGAAAAGTTGGATTTAATGCAGGATTATTACAGACATACTGTAAGTATTACTCTGAAGAGAGTGGTAGTGGTGGTTTGGCATCCCTAATATATAAGAAAAGTGTGGCATTGGTAACTTAAGGTTGGCATATGTGCTCAATTTGTAGACCACTAGAACTGCCCTCAAAATAGATAGTTTTCACTGTGTAAAATATTGACTCAAGAAGGCAGATGGAAAATGTAAAAATACAGTATGATATACAAGTACCTTTATATGCATCAGTAAATAAAAAGAAGGATACTGAATAACACTACAGACGTCTGGTGGCATTCATAAATAATTTGAAATATAAAGGTCAAATTGGCATTTTAATGTAGTTTCTTCATATGCTTGTCTTGTGTTTCCATTAACTACCCCATTATCTCAAGTGATCTCCTGATGTCATGCAATTTAAAAATCTAGATGCATTTTTGAAGGTTCCCCTGTTAGGTATATATGTCACATTCAGAAATACACACTTTAAAGTGCACAAGTTTAAAAGTTCTTCTTGGATTTCTCAGATTCCCTTAAAAATGTGCTTTGTTGCTTTGCACACTTAGGATTTATCTTATCAGAAAATTCCAAAAAAGGAAAGTTTACAAGGCAGATAAAATCTTATAACTCCAATGTTTGGTCGGCATTCTGTTCTCTGTCTTTCTTTTACACAAGAAAATAAATTATATTACAGAACTAAGTTCTGTATTTTGACACCTCTTGCGTACATAATGATTGATTCTTCTCTGAACACCTGCTACGGCAGATGCTGTTACCTTTCTCGGATTCTTTTGTTTTTTTCCTACTTAGAATTTAAAATATGTACATTCTGTATTTTAGCCATATCAGTGAGTCAGTGGGGTTTCTGGATACCTTTATACTTCAGAAGAAATAGATTTTCAGTTGAGTCTCATGATTTAGCATGTATAGATACTCAAGGTACTGTATTTATCAAAGAGTAAGTCTTAAGTTTCAAGTCCTGCCAACATTATCTGGTGTACTTCTGCAATGTATAGCACTATTTAGAGAAAAAAAGATCACAGAATGATTTAAATACTCCTTTCGCTTTGCAGTACACTGTTTCACTGTGGTTTTGTGGAAGTAATTTTGTTTGCTTAAAAACAGAACTCTACTGACAGAAAACATAGGTCTCTTTTTGTTTTAAATAATAGTTTCTCTAAAAATATATTTCAGAATTTCTGTTGAGATTTCACAGAGCTCCAAACACTAGAGCAAATGTGCACTAAAACAATAGGCTTGGCAAATTACCTTAACAGTTTTTTAAATGATACTGGCCTTAAGCTGGAGGGCATTCAAAGAAATGTATTTGGTCAATTTTATATATGTTTATTGTTGTAACTACACAGAGGTATTGATAGCTATTAAAATTCATTTCCTGCTCCTTTGAAATCAAATCAATATTTATCATTGTATATTGTGTGGACACTGCATACAACATTAAATATTGACAATAAATATTTTAATGGAGAAATAAACTATTTTAAATAGACCATACTTTTTCAGGCTTTCACTAAAAAAAGTTCCACAATTTACGAATGGATTTGTGAGCATGTTCAAATGGAAGGCATTGGTATGGGTCTTGTGACCCTAGTCACAGCAACAACTGTTTGCATTGCTGAATATGTAGTTAAATACCATATTCTGGCTGACATACTGGGGTTGGTCTGCTCTTAATGAAGCAGTCTGAAACCCTTTATTTTTTTTGATTGGCAAGTCTTTTTTGTGGGAGGTGTTCCAAATCTCTTTCAGCCACTTGTTAATGAATGTTGTTGATTCCATGCAGCATATTACTGCTGAAACCAAGAACACATTAGGAAAGAATAATACATGACAGGAATACAAAATAGAAAGATATCCTTACAGCTCCATTAAAATTGTCTAATAAAACAAAACAAAACTGCTGTAAGTCAATGAAGACTTCTACCCACTGAATAAAACTGAATCTACCCACTGAATTAATCTGTAACGAACAGTTCTTTCTGGACCCTATGCGGACGACACAATCCGAAGAAGTGGGGAAACACTAGGAAAACGTCATGCAAGGATATAGGGCTGAAAACAGGGGGGCGTGTCCAAAGTGCGCTAGTGCACGGGGAAGGTGTGGCCGAGGCAAACAATCCAGAAGTAATCCATAGAGGGAATCCAAAAACACAAGAATAAGTCCAGAGCCAGGAGATCCATCCAAACAAGAAATTAAAACCATGAACCGGGTCGGAAAACCGGCGGACAGGGAACTGGAATAGAGATTAAAACCTTAACGGGACCAGGGCTTCCAGGTCCCGGACTCGCACGGTGCGGAAACCAGATGCAGAGCCAGGATGAGGGTCAGCGCCTGGCTTTTAAGGTGGGCTGGGAAAAGGGATCAGGTGCACAGAATTAAGTCTAAAGTGAAAGGGCTGGAGCACCCTTAAGGAGGGGGGACTATAATCGTGACATAATCCAAATACAGTCTCCCGCACAATGACTATCAGCTCTCATAATGTATAAAAGAATAGATGATCACAATGAAAACCCAGTGTTGAAACACAATTCACAGTTTCTTTGACTGTCATTAACAAAAAGGCAGCCTGAAGATTTATACCACTGCTGAAATTTTGACCATGTGTAGAACTAAAAGACAAATCAAGTAAAAGCTGTTGGGCTGTTGGTGTTGGGCTGCAAAAGCTGAAGATCAAACATAAAACACATTTCAAAACTTTTAGTCTGAAATTACCCAACCAATATTTCATATTCAACAATTCATGAAGGATTGTTGGTGACTGTTATAAACCTTTATACTGTAGCTAGTATGTTGTTTGAAAGTAGATTTTGAGCATAAAATTAACCATTATGGATGGAAAGAGGTTTGGAAATTGTATAATACTCCATATATAATTATTTTAGTGTTTGAATTGTGCCTTTTAATGCTATAACAAGAATTACAGACCTGTTTATGTAAGCATACTGTACGTGTAGAGGAACAAAGATAATTTTTCAGCTATAGTCCTTTCTTTGCAGTAAATGAGTTGGTTCAAGTTCCTAGAACAGGGACATCAAAGGCAATTAGGGATTTCTTCACTATAGATCCTTTGGATTCATCTAAAACAAATTAATTAAGGAGGGCTGGTAATCTCAATGAAAAGTGGGGCATTACAGGTTTCTTTATGCATTGATCACATTTGTCATTATTTTATCTTTCCTGATGGTTCCCAGTCCCATTGATTAAGATGATTATTTAGCGGTTTTTTCTTTAATATAAACAAATGCTCACACCCCAGATTTTGCTTAGTGAGCACAATAACGTAGCACAAACATTTGTGGGAGTGGGGTGACTTAGTGGATTACATTAAATGTGTTATTACAATGGGCCTATAAAGGCACAATAAGCAATTCTAAAGATAGGTGTGTGAATTAAGACAGAGCAAAAAAGAAACATAAAACAGAACTTAAAGCACCAGTCTCCATTGTTATTGTCTGAGATTTGCAGTTCTATTGCCATATGGGCTTTGTGTTTTGATATGAGTGTATGTTTGGATGTTAATAATCCAAATCAATAATAAATAAAATAGAGCAGCAGAATGGGGTAGTTGCTTGTTGGGATAGGCTTCAGCTTACCTGCAACCTTGTATTGGATAAAACAAAATAAATGGATGGAATAAATTAAATATGGTCTACTGTATATACAGTTTCTTATCACCTGAAACCAGGAATCAGTCATGCTGATCTTCTTTGATCTTTGATCTGTGATTTCCTCTTCCATTTTTATGGTGTGATGACTGAAACTTCCAAATTAGTTACGAATTTAAGCACATCTTCCCTGAATTTACTTCAGTACAATTTGCAATTACAATATGTATATTGTATTACAAATATATCTGTAAATCACTTTGCACTTATCAGTATCTTTTAATTTACAAACCATCAGTTGTCTACCAAATCAATGGTTTTGTCCGTATTTTTGTATTGTCTGCAAATTTGATTCGTTTTCTAACTACTGTATATAAGAATCTAAATTATAAAGAGCAGAGATCATGTATCCTGTCTTTTCTACCTTGGGCATTATCAAGTGTCAGGAGTACTTAACAGCCACATCCTCTTAACAGTTTGGTCAGCCTCCACATAAAAATGATACAGCACTAAAAATAAATTGGCATCTAGCAAGGACTTTACAATATTACTTTATACTAACCATTAAAATAAACCTATAACTGCAACAAAATCACAAAGCTATAATCAGCAACAACAAAAAATCAACTTTAGAAATTGCACTGCAATTTTATTTAACTGATATGACACATCTACCGTAAAAACATGATGTTGATTAATATTTGTTATCAACAGAGTTGATCAACAATTGATATACTGGGAAATGATATCCCAAATTACTTGGCACTGTGGCTAAGGATCTGTGCCTGTGCCTGTGGCTGGAAGATTGCTGGTTCAAATTCCATGGCTGGCAGAGAAAGCCTACTCTGTTGGGCCCCTGAACAAGGCTCTTAATCCCAGCTGCTCCAGGGGTGCCATATACTGTAAATGGCGGACCCTGTGCTCTGACCCCAAGAGTTTCTCTCCCTGCATGTTTGTCTCATGGAGAGCAAGCTGGGGTATGTGAAAAAGACAAATTCCTAATGCAAGAAATTTGAATATGGCTAATAATGTGATCTCTTATACCAGTATATCACTTACACTACTATGCAGACTACTAGTGTATGAGTCTACTGGCAGAAGCAGTGGGATCTGTAAATCCACATTACTGGCTTCTTTGCACCAGTTTGCATATGCAGTATGATGTACTTCTGTCCCATTACTATCATAGAACATGGATAAGCATGTGTCTGTTCACTAGTCTCAGAGCTCTAAATGCCACACAATGTCCCAGTCCATTTCACTAATGTTCAGCAGGGCTCAAATCTGATTAGCAGGACATTCTACTCTTCTCATTTTGATTTTTTTAATGCCTCCCAACATTGTCTTGATGAGGACATGGAGTAAGTTACCGTACATAAATAGCCAGATCTTTTCATGTGTTCAAAATTTCTTTGTAGATCATTTTTCACGTTGTCAAGTGCTATTAAAGTGAACTGTCATTACATAGGCAGTATCAGTGTGTGTTGTCCTGCTAGAATATTTTTAAGTCAGAATAAGCCTGCTTCCTACAGCAATGGAGGTTCCAGGACCTGATAAATGTAGAGCTGTGTAGTCAAATTGTAGAAACTAGAGCAACTGTGTCTGGAGCACTAGACAGTCATACTCAGAGCACCACACTTGGAGCTTACTATCTATTTATCTCTAAAACACAACAATAGGCATATTGTTCTGCATGGCTGCACCACACTCCATTAGGATAGTGTTCACAAAATCTTGATTCATTGCTAAAGAAGACTTTACTGCTGACAATTCCCTCTGAAGTGGCTTAGGAGACTTACTGTAGTGCAGTACATACCATATGCTGAATGGGGCGTATTGGTTATTTTCTTTGTTTTTCTTGATTTTCACTAGGCTCCACTTACAACAAGTTAAAACACTTTATCACTTGTACCCAATCAACTCTCTAACTAATGAGGTTGTTTAGTGCTTATGCAACAGTCAAAGGCACTTGATCATGGACAGTCATGAATGCCCAATTGAATATAATGAAAGCAAACAATTTAATCACTGTTCATAATAAATATTTATGCACATTTGGAGGGAGGGAGGGGTGGCTCTGTGGCTAAGGATCTGCACCTCTGACTGGATGGTTGCCAGTTCAAATCCCACAGCTGGCAGAGGAATCCTACTCCACTGGGCTCCTGAGCAAGGCCCTTAAGCCCGACTGCTCCAGGGGTGCTGTACAACAGCTGACCCTGTGCTCTGACCCCCATGCTTCTCTCCCTGTCTGTGTTTCATGGAGAGCAAGCTGGGGTATGTGAAAAGATGACCTCCTTATGCAAAAAATTGTATACGGCTAATGATGTGTTGTTTTTGATACTTTCTGTATGTGATCCTTCAACTTAGGATGTGTTAGTTCCCTGTGCATGTACAGCATCATGTTATTTTTTTAAATTGTTGTATGTTGAAAGACATGTGTCCTGTCACCCTCAATGTAGCTTTGTTCCATGCTGCTTGTATACACAGATACCAAGATAGCACTTTCCCATGAGAAAGAGGTCTCAAGAGATTGAAAGACCAAGGATTGAAACACCATTTTATATGGAAATTCATGCAAGAATATTTTATAAAGCAGAAAAAGAGACCTGAAGCTGAAGTATAATTTAAACAGAGCTAATCTTTTTCTGATCATTTTTGTGCACTTTGAAAGTCATAGATTTCATTGCCTAGGCAATTTCCAAGTAAACTACAGAAAGTCTCTTGGTTAAAAATTCTCTTTAATAATAAATAATATGGTGCTGCCGGCTGTTTTGTAAACCATTTGATGGAAGATGGCATCCTGTGTTTCATGTTTGTGATTCTATAAAAAAACATAATCCTTTAATGCCAGTGTGCAGTAATGGTTTTCATAACAGAATCCCAGGGGCCAGGTGCATGCTCAGTATTTACAAATTAAAAATAAAACACTTAAATTATGGGTTAATTATATTATAAGATACAAGATATTGTGAGAAATCTATAGGGTCAAGAAAAAGTTTGAAAGCTCCCTAGGCTGGTTTGTATTCTTGTACAGAATATTTAAGACCTAAAACATAATTATATTCTCATGACATTCTTAATAAAATATAAATATAATTTGATCAAATGTAGAACACAAAGACACAAGATATTAATGTATTATTTAATCATCATAATTATGTAACAGTAAATATAATAGAGAGAAAAAATAATGTGAATCCTTAGTTTCAGTAACTAATGGCTCCTCCTTGAGCAGAAATGACTTCAACTAGATGTTTTTTTTAACTGTTTACCAGTCTCTCACATCATCTTTTAGAAATTTTGGTTCCTTACAGAACTGTGTGAAATCACTGACATTTGAAGGTTTTCTTGGATGAACAGCTCACATCAGGTCCTGTTGTAACATTTTATTGAGGGTTAGGTCTGGATTTTGGGGCCATTCTGTTGGAGATCTGTTAAGAAATTTCTTGCTGACCCATTTTCAGCTAAGCTACAGCTCACAGATGAATTCTCCACTAGAATTTGCTGACATAATTCCATATCCTTGGTAATGTCAATGATGGCAAGCTGTCCAGGTCCTTACAGTATGCAGCAAAGGAACCCCCAACTTTGAAACCACCATGTTCCATGGTCAGGATGAGGTTTTTCAGTTAGAATGTAGTGTTTTCATTTTGCCACACAATACATTTCTCATTTTGGACAAAAAGTCTAAACACAATGACAATATGTAAGATACAAAGCAATATTGTTTCAGTTTTAGGAATAAATAGGAGTATTCCTAGATATTCTTCCATTGACTTTCATTACCTTTAGGTATCATTTTTTTATATGCCTAATCAAAGTTCTACAATTGTTCATGACAATATTTGCATTCTAATAAATCATATTTTCTCCAAAGGTCTTGTAAGCATTGAGTAATTTCCACATCTCCTGCTTATTGAGAGCTGAAAAACTTTAAAAAGCAGTAGCTACACTGAAGGGAAATTATTATTTTTATTATTATTATTATTATTATTATTATTATTATTATTATTATTATTATTATTATTATTATTATTATTATTATTACCACAGTCTAAATAATATTGGTTGGTTAATTGGCTTCTGGGAAAATTGGCCCTGGTGTGTGTTTGTGTTTCTCTTTTGTGCTCTGCCTTGTACCCATTGCTTGCTGGGATAGGCTCTGGCTTCCATGTGACACTTAATTGGAAGAAGATGCTAGAAAATGTATATATTTATTATGCCGTGGTCTGGGATGCCTGGCTAAGTGCCATTGGTCTTCAAAATGGTCGTGTTAAGTTTGTCAAACTGTTTGCCAAACTGACAGTTAGATTCTGAGCAGTAGTTAGGGGCCTGAAAATACTCCAAATATAGGCTGCACAGCAAAACACACACAGTGCTAAATGTGAACTGTGCAGGTGAATGCACAGCAGTGTTCAGAGGAGGGCTGCCAGTCAGAGGAGCTTACAACTGAATTTCATGCCTGATCCACACAGTTCTGTTGATGGTCCCATCTTAAGCAGCTGGCATTACTCAGATGTTTGTTTCCCACAGTTTTGCTGCTGACAAGTTATTAATGTCAGGGGTTTAATTTTAAAACATTTTATTTAAACATTATTTAAATTAGTGAAATTGGATTTACTCAAGCAACTCTCTATCAGGGAGATAGTGTGGTCTGTGACAATAAACACCTGCACGTTCTTTTAAATTTGAATTGAAAGAGAAGAGTTAATAAAAAACATGAGCTTCCCAAGGTGGATTAGGTGAATGCAGTCACCTGACAGCAGATCATGATCATGGGTGCAAGCTTTGGACATGTCACTATCCAAGTGTGAGTGGGATTACCCAATTGAATGAGAGCTGACCAAGGGAGTGTGAGATTAGTTTGCCAGGGATATTTTGACTTCAGCTGCCACAGGGACAATTGCAGTGATGTTTGTGAGGGGTGCACCTCTCCAGTTGGTGATGAACACAGGTATTGGGTTGTGTTACCTGCGATGCAGTTAATGATGAGAGTGTTAAAGGTGTATGACTTGAAGCAATCTGTCAAAGCTTCCTCACTCACTCCTCTGTTACAGTAGGTTTCAGGATTCTTAACTGTTTGCTGAGATGAGAAGAAACACACTTGGCTATTCTAAATTGGGTGGGTATAACAAAAATAATTTACATGTAAATTCAAAAATATTATAACATACTAATAAAAAAACATAATTTTATTTACTCAGTTATAGCAATTTATAGTGTTAATAGATACAGTATATAAATAGATTTTGAGCAGGACATGGTGTAGTACTATACCAACCAGTACTGAAAACCAATTCTTAACTGTTCTTGAGAAGCTAAAATTCTGAATTATTAAAAATCTGTCAAAGTACTATGAGCTAACCTTAATTAGCAGAAAATTTGGATTCCCCACAGAAGGCAGAGGCTGAGAGCTAAACCCCCATAAACCAAAAAGAAGATTAATTAAATTTGACATTTTAATATGTTGTTTGAATGTAATGGCCTTTAATGGAATTGGCTCATGTATGTGACTGAAAATTTATGTTCTCAAGTTGTAACTTTGCTCTTAAAGAGTGAAAAAGGTTACATTTTTATCCCAAAAGATTGCACATTATCGGCCTAAATGCTTTTTTTACAACCACTCCTCATCACACTGAAATAAACTATCCAGAGACATAAAACAAGCTTTTATATGCTCCCACTTTGAGCAAAGGACATCTTTTTTGAAGTGATGCTATCTTTAGACTTTTCTTTTTTAGCTAATAATGCATAGCATTTAGAATTTCATTTAAAAATGACATTGGTAGATTTTCTGTTTAAAATAAGTTTATTTATGCTAATATTAGGAAAATAACTTTTAATTATGACTGAATAACAGCTCTTTGTGCAATGAACTAAACCTGATGTACCTATCTATCTCAGAGAGAGGGTCATACAAATGGTGTTTAACTTTCCTTAATGAATGTCACCAGTAAGTTAAGATCTGTTCCAGTGTGCATACAAGGAGTTGCAATACTAATGAATAACATCTTTACTGTTATTCTCCCTCAGCTGTCTTGACCATTGTTCCAGGGTTAGAATGAAGTTCTCTCTCCCTAGACCTCAGAATTCATCATCTTCGATTTTTAAGGTGCCCATTTTATGCACCATTTTATTGGTGTGTTTTTGAGGTCCCCTTTGAAAGAAGCAAACTCATGTCCACAAAGTCAAACAAAGGAAGAGTGTTTTTTTATATCACAGAATGTGCTGTGGAGGCAGTCCATTGATCAATTATCAGCAGGTGGAAATGAGATAAGAAGACAGGCTACTATCAGCATTCCTCCTTGACCTCTCAGCCTCATATAGCTCCAAAGTCATATGACTATAAAAGTACATTACACACAATCATGCCCCAGGAACTATCACTTATGAAATATATTGTAGTGACAATGGTTTGAATTCACTGACACAATTAGAAATTGGTTCATGTAATTCCAAGAGTACTTTATGGTTAGTAAGAATCAAACAGTCATAACAAATAGCGACATAAAGAGATTCAATAGACACAATCCAGAAGTTAAATTAATGCAATTAAAAAAATTACCAAATAAACTATTAAAATAAGTGATTTGGTTTCTGTGATACACACAAAAGGCTAACCAATCACCAAGGGATTATAGGAGGTAAAAGCAACAAGGATAAACATACATTAACTGTAACTCAGTAGTCAAGCGTAATCAGTCTCACATAACATGTAATGATTTATACACTTGAAAGACAAATAAATATGTAATTATTGGAATGAATTATTCATTAGCAAACACACTGGTTTGGAATAATAGGGTAATTCCCAGGTGTTACAATGTGAAAATTCAATGTATACTCATTTGCTACTGTATATGATGTCCTGGTCTATTCCATAATCCTAAAGGATTTTGCTTATCAGGGGTACTCTTACGAGCATTTAAAAGAAAATGAGTCTCAGGAGCTACGTTGTTTATTTTCTATTCAAGACAAGAAAACATTTCATATATTTTTTGAACACCTTTCATTCTACAGTATCTATAAAGGCCTTCATACAGCTATACACATTCTTTTTGCTGTATGATGCTCCTGGGAGAAACAGAAGTGCACTCAAGATACCTGAGGTCTTACTATTGAGGAGTGAAATATTAACATAACAGTAACATAGATTTGGATCACGGTGCCATGATTCAGTATGTGCATCTTAGCTTTTATCTGGGATTCTGATATAAAAAGACCACCTTCAATTTAGTTTTCATTTACATTTTCAGAATCCTTTGAGACATTAATAACTTGCTATTTAACTTGTCACGTTGCTATTTTCATTAGAACACATTGCAAAGTCATTGACAAGAGTTCTATTGTTGAGTTGTCTGGAATGTCAGAAACCTCTTTACTTGTCACTACAAAAACCATTTTCCTCTTGGGTGACTTATGGTTGTCGATTTATGAACTTAATCATAACCTAATGAAGCTTAATAAACTCATTAATTTAAATGTGCTCAATGTGAATATGTAACAGCAGAGGATATTTCTGTAGGCACAATAACACAGTTCAACACTCACAGGACCCAGATTAATAAGGATATTGAGTTTAGATCTTCTCAAATTTCAAAATCAACCCTTCGAGCTCATAGCTGTGAAATGATATATTTAATAAACAATATTTTAAAAATTGTCTTGAAATAAAAAAAATAGTGATTCAGAGCATGAATGATACAATTTCTTTGGGAAAAAGCAAATTTAATATCTTAATGAAAAACACAAATGATGTATCTTTGGGATATTAATAACTCAGTACAGAATAAGAAGACTTATTTTCCTAGTAAACAAAAGCTGCCCAGTTCCCACGAGCATAAAATAATAAGCATAAAAGGAAAATAAGGAAGCAAGGAAGCACAAGTTCAGTTACTACAGGGCTTGGAGAAGCTCAGAGTATGTTCCTCCTGCTCCTTACACATTAGGGACAAGCAGTGCCAGGAAGTAATTGGCGATGGACCCCTGGCACACTACAGCACCAGTCAATCTGCACATTCCCCTCCATGCATGCTCAGCCAAAGCAAGTTTTATTATTTATGAGTCTTCCATGAAAGCTGTGATATTATCACCTCGTCTCTCATGGGGCAGGCAAGCTATGTGAATGACTGGGTGAGTGATGGACAGTGCTGCAATGGGACTGTGAACAAATTAGACTGTCAGGTGAGGATGAATTAGATTCACATGTACAGTACAATTCTGGCAATCAAGGGTCTATGTGGGGAGGAGGAAGGAGTTGGAAATTGAGAAGCACAGGAAGAGCTGGTGGGGAGAATGCAAACTTTATTGTTGAGCTGCAAACTTACAGGAATACTTTTCTGAGACTGAGAGAACCATTTTTTCCCAGGATGGATAATGTACAGTAGATGCCATTAATAATTTCACTAAAAATATTATTTTTCTTTTCTCCTCATGCTGAAGAAGACATTGTTGAAGTACAACAAACTGTGCCCTTGTGTGATACAGCCAGCCAAACCTGTAGTTTTAGTCTAATGCATAACTTCATGTGGCTTTTTCTACTTAGTATGTAATCTCGGCTTGACATTGTATTTTTCAGATTTGTATATGAACCTCTATCTTTACAAGCATTCACTGCAAATTATATAATGTACAGTATATAAATGTATGGTAATGCACAACTTGTATGGTAACTGTCACATTTGGTCAAACTGTCTTGCACTAGCTTGTGGTAATAGAAAATTAAGTTATTTCTTGTCATTCTTATCAAACCTATATAAATTGAGAAGCTGCCCCACTCACCTCTAAATATGATGCACCCTGTGAGAATTGTTTTAAGAGAAAGTTTTTAAGGACAAATGCTCTGCACTTTTTCTTAGTTAGAAAGTCTCAGATTACATTTGTTTAGCCTTAAAGCTTTTATGTCTGTAGAAATGGTTTTCACTTGCACTGAGCATGTGAAATATGGTGGGTGAAAAGGAACTGTCAGTGGAGTGAAAGTGTTCTTTAGTGGAGGTTCCTGAATGATAGTGCAGGAAACTCTACTATTTCTCCTTGGGAATATTGTGTCCCAGTTACTGATTTTATTAAAGATACAGATTCAAAAATGTGGGTACATTTGTTCAAATACTTTAAACCATTTTCAGTGAGTCACAGATATATAATTTAAAACAAGCAAGTACCAGTTTGTACTTTATTTTTACAGTATGTATGTCTTCATATAAAAGTTGAAGTATCACTGAGAATAAAATTAATAGCTGACCAGGATGTGAAGATCTTGTATATGTATTTCAAATTATGACAAAAGATAAGATTATATTAGCACATAATTGCCTTTTACTCTAAAAATTATAATTTTACTATGCCCACTGTGACATTTTATACATTTCCTACAGTTTAAATATACTGTACAATCAAAAACACTACACCGAATTGCTAATTTTGTATGATGAAGAATCTGTATCATCTACTTAAAGGCCAGGAGACATTTTCTTAATGATTAGGAATACCTGCTCGGGAGAGTGAGATTTGTATAACAGCATCGGTAAATTATGTAACATTTTGCTCTGCTTATCTTGGTAATTTGCTCCCATGAGGTTCTTAGCTCATCTCTTGGACAGCACCCTTCTCGTATTTCCTGTTCTACCATGGACCTTTGGGCAGGTTTCCATGGAGACAGAGTAAGAAATAATGCAACAGCAAAGAATTCACTTATCCTATGCAACATGTATATATTTAAAGGATGAGTGAGACAGACAAAAACATTGCAAAAGGAAAATTACTTTACCTAACCTCATCTCACCATTGACACATTTAGCCAATTTCCACCTGGAATTTCCTCCCCCTTAAACATTTGTTATATCTCTGCAGCAGAACATAGCAAGAGCCTGGTTCGGGTCTTAAATTGAAGCTAACCCCCTTGGCTTAGTGTGAACAGTCAAATTTCTTATATTTCTTAATGTGTGCACTCAGCAGACAAACATATGAAAAAAAAAACCAAAAAGCAGCAGGCAAAAATGTTTTTTTTGGTCTTCAGAGGTCAGATTTTTCAACTATATGCATGTAAAAAGGCCTGGGAATGATTTGAAAACCTTGTTCTAGGCAACTACTAGCTTGGATAAAAATCTGGGACAAATTGATCAATTAGAAAAAATTCTACATCATGTTTTGTGAAGACTGGACCTGGAATGAAATTTCACGCCTATAATAAAAAATCATAAAAATATTGAAATAATAAGAATAAAAACCATTGCAATTGCTATAAAAACCTTTAGACACTGCTAGAGAGCCTTTATCTGCTGTTATGCATGTGTCATATCTGTGGAAACAAACTTTATGGTTTTGTTGTGATGATATTGGAGAATACGTGCATGTAAGAAAATTTGTGGAGCAGTTTGAAAAAAACGTTGTTTATCTTGCGTTTATCTTTAAAAAAAAGGGGGCATCCGGGCAAACAGGCTAAGAAGAATAATCCAACTTCCTCCTTTCTTCAGAGCTTACCAAAATTCTAACAGAATAGAGGTGTTCTTGGGTACTTCAATCAGTAAAGGCACCTGCTTTGAACACAGGTTAAGTATTATGGCCTAGATGTGTTTTAACTTGGTTATTTCACTAACCAATTGTACCACATAAGTGGTAAAATTGTTGCCATAAATTGTTGCCAAGGGCAGGTTTGGGAATAGTTGACTCTCAGCTGAAAAAACAGATATTGTACTTTGGTAACTGTAGTAATGCCACTGAGGGGTGTGGCACACTTCCAATTAGCATTAACTCTCCTCTTGATGTTGCAGCATGCCAAAAGATGAATGTGCTGATGGGTGAATCTGTTAGAGGAGACTGTTTTACTCTAACTGTTTCTCCCTGTGCAGTAAAATATTCATTGCAATAAGTAGAGTCTATGGGGCTTCAGTTATGGCAAGCAAGTCATCCACAGTGTAATCGACATTCTCATATTGCAGGAAAGTCATTGTTACACAAGCAGTATGAGGACGTGTGTTTTCCTTCTAGAGTATTGTCTTGTTAGCATGATCCTGCAGGAAGGGCAGCGAGTGAAGTTCCAGGATTTGATCAACGTATTGCAAAGTGATCAGATTGACATTAATTGCCTGAAATGTTCCTCCAAAATATATGATGCCTCAGTGGGTTGTTCTCTTGATAAAATGATGTATATCAGTTAGTTTCTGTGATTTGCTTTCTTAATTGTCCGCAGCTTTGACTTTCAACATGTAACTTATACAGTGATCTAGTGCTCATGCAATAAAATCATTGAAGAGACAAAGAGAAAAAGTCAGTCATTAATAAACAATTAGTCAAACATCCATAAGCATTGCTGCGTCACAGCATTGAGGCCCTGGTTCAGTTCCTGTGTTGCAATCTGTGTGGAGTTTGTATGTTCTCTTCATGTTTGTGGGGGTTTCCTCAGGTTGCTCTGTTTTTGTCTCACAATCTAAAGACATAATGTGAGGTTAATTGGTTTCTGATAAAATTAGCATATTGTCTATATTTTGTGTGTGCTCTATGATGGACTGGCATCCTGTCTAGGGTGTATCCAGCTTCACCTTGCTGCCCCCTTGCAACCCTGCATTGAAGTTGAAAATTGGAAGTGGATTAGAAAAAGGATGGATGCAGAGATATCTTTATGGTTTTAGGAGTCTTTAAATCCCTGTGACAATATTATAATTTACAGTAATTTAAGCTATTTTCAAATTGTAGAATGTGCAAGTAAGACCTTGATTAGATAGAATACTGATGTGACAGGCTCCTCCCTAGACAAGATGGTGCCAGGGATCTGAGCACATTAAGATTAATCAGAATAGTAAATTGCAGGAGACTTTATTTCACAAATTTCTGAGGTCTTACATATAAGAGACCCTTAAACATGCTTCCCTAAACATAGCTCTCCAGCTAACATTGAGTTCCTTTATATACTCAAACATCACTCATCATGCCATGTGATTATGTACACTTTACCTATCACCAATAATCAAATTACTTAACTAATTACCACACAGTATATTTAAATATTCAGAGTAGAGCACCACAAATCTACAAAGAATCTCCTGTGCCGAACGGTGAAAAAAAATAATCTTTTCAATCTTGAACAGAATATTTCTGATCTGAGGGGATCTGATCTGAGTATTCAATATCCTCAGATTGACAAAATCATCTACTTTAGTATCCACAGTGAAACATACAGTATAGGACACAAGTAGAATTGTTGTAAGTATATCTTAAACTATGAATAGTTGGTACTTCTTTACACAAAGTATTGTGGTAGTATAGAACAATCTACAAAGGGTTTCAACAGAATGTGAAGTTTGAGAAGATTATGGAATGAGGGGCAGAAGTTTCTTTATTTCCTCTCAGATTTGTGGGTGTAAAGAAGATGCTGCTTTAACGTAACGGGGGCTCAGGCGGGCCCAGGGACGCCAAATTGTAATTTAGTGTGCTCTCTGAAGGCACCAGTTCTGTAGGGTTTGGGCATTTACTGGAACAATTATTAATTGTAGCAGTAAATCACAAAATTGATTCTTTTGATGGGTTTAGAATCCAACCATGCGATATAACTCAAACAACGCACACACACACAGGTACTAATACACGAGGATACATTTATTAATACATAGAATATGCATGTAAACCTAACAGATCTTATCGAGAGGGTTATCAGAATACAAAAGGTATATATTCAGTCAGTTACAAAGAGTTACATATATCAAGAGGACATACGTTCAGTATATATTAAATTGATATCAACTGGTTGGGATAACAATTGAATTTCGAGCTGTAATGCATTGAAGTTGAATACTCATCCAATCTCTGGGGATTCAGATCTCCTGCAGGCACAAAGAAACAGTTGCAGGCTTGTTGCTGTCCAATCCACGCTCTCTGGCTCCGTGCCAGGCTGTGCTGTGAGGCTTGCGACGGTGCGCTGCAGATGCTCACCGACCGGCTAGTTAGTGTTGGCTTTAACTAGCAAAGTTTGCACACAGGAGAAAAGATGACTGTGGGTCCCAGCAAGTCAGGAAGAGGACCGGTTCGTTCCTGATGAAGAGCTAGTTCTGAATAGTGATTCAGCTGTCCACAGTTCCGACCTGTTCACGAGGCCTGCTGCTGGTGCTAACCTCGGGTGGATCCTCTGGTTACTCTCTGGCAACCTCCGCTCTAGACTCTTAGAACAAAGGAAAGTTCTGGCACTCGGACACACTGGCCGTTCCGTGGTTGTCCGGGCTGAGTCTCAGGATGGTCAGGAGGCGCGCTGCGAGAATGTCCTGCCCTTGGGAGCCTTCTGCTCCTGGGCTGTCCTGCCCTGGAATTCTCCTTTGAATTCCCTTTAGAATAGTCCACAGAATTCTCCACTGAATCTTCCTGAATCTCTGGCTGTCTGTGTTGCCTGTTTTTACCTGGAGGAACTTCAGCTCGTTCATTGGCTGAAAGTTCCATGGGCATCAGAGTCCCACGTGGGTTACTCGGCCCTACCAGTCCCTGATTGGTTGATCAAGGTGAGATATGAGTCATTTACTCCTGACACTTAGGAATGCAGTCCAGATGTCCATCTGGCACTCCCTAGACAGATAGGCACCAATGGATGACCATTGATCATGATAGCCAGGCTTAGCTAAGTGCATCCCCCTTTGGGAGCTGTCCTAGGAAACCTTATCAAAGGAAACCTTAAATCAGCCTGCATGAATAGTTTCTCTGTGGCTGCACCACAGAGATGAACAGAGAGATGAGGCTTCATTTGGGAAGGCTCAGAACACTTAATTCTTTCTTATTAATAAGCCTCGCCGCTACACTGCAAAAAAATAAACATGTTGCAAGTGCTTATCCTCTAGAGTCATTCTCAAAACAGAATAGTAAAAACAAGCCTTAACAGGTTTTCAGTTGCCAGAATTTTCACTTCCTCTATTGCTGTGAAGTTGTGTGTATGCTTTTCTAAATCAAGATTAACAGATAGCAAATTGGGTTAAAATCGATGCCAAATAAAAAAAAATGCAAGTGTTACACGTATTTTCCAACCTTACATGGCATTGCTTTGTACAGATGGTTTTTGAGATGTGGTCTGAAATGGACACTTAGAGAAGCTTTGTTATATGTAACAAATAAACAAACTGTGAAGTGCAAATTGATTACCAAATGCAAGCTTATCAATATAATAAAGTTACACCTTTTGGTTAAGCATAAATTAGTCCTGCTCCTGTGAATAAGATGAAATACGAAAAAAAAAAACATTAACAGCAAAAACACTAGCAATCCAGTGTGTTCCAGATCCAGCACATTCTTTCAGAAAGAAATGGCATACAACCCTATAATGTATTATAACCATGAAGGATTTTAAGAAACGTCTATGAACATAAGTATTGAGCAAGACTGCACAATACAATGGGAAACAGTTTCCATACTGTACATGTTAGCAAAAAAGGCCCCATGTTTTGATCTTGATGTCTTACTGCTTTGTTCATACAATAATACTAATCTTGCTCTTTAACATGTTTGTTTGATGGTCCTTCTAAGAACTGAAATAAACATCATTTTAATTACTGTTGTGGTCATTTTAGCATGACTAATTAAGTAAATTTAGAAAATGGTACTGTTCATGATGCCTTTGAGAAGATATATTTTTGGTTTTATCTCTGATCTCACCATGTTAGTGGTAAGTGTACACTTCTTGTAAACCACCAAAGTATGGTGACCTCTGATCTATTCTGGCTTAATACACTGACAACTTATTTGAAGGAATGAGCTGAATGTTATGCTTCATCAGTCATGTCTGTTTTTGTGTGGAATTTGCTTAGTTTCACTTTTAGTATTGTAAAAATCACATTATTTCATAACATCTTGTAATATATACATTAATTAAAATACAAATGAAATAATTTTGTAAAGTTATAGACTGATTTTACACCTAGTAAACTAAACTAAAAGAACGCAACACCTCTTTCACAGTCTATCCCTCCCATCTGCATGGAACAGGCTGAAAATTAACTAATTCGTGAAGAGAATCTGATGTCACTGCTGACGAGTTTATTGCAGCCTCTGTCAGCCCAAGCCAGTTGGGTGTGACGTCTAGGAGGTGTGAACAGAGGGCCTCTGACAGGTCGCCTTGCTCTGAGGCCAGCAACATGGAGCCTCACTGTCCTGTCACTGATGTGGGCATTGTGTCTGCTGGCAGTTTCAGCAGCAGTACGGGTGGCAGATCTGAAATGATCTCTCAGATGGACCAGTCTGATGTGTCGGTCCTGCTCTGGTGTGGTCAATCGAAGGTGACCGGATCTTGGATGGTCATCTCCCCTGCCAGTCTACTGAAACCTTTTCTGCAGTCTGCACAGTGGAGCAGCTTACTCCATAGTGTCTGGCAATGCTGGCACATGACATGACTGCCTGCAGCATGCAAATACCCCTCTACCTTGCTTCTGACTTTTGAGTCATTATGGAATGCACAGAAAATGGACTAAGTGTGGCCTTTTTCTTGCAGTGACCTGAGGTTTGAATTAAGGCCTTTTTAAAGGTGACCTGATCAGGTATTGTTGCACTTGGACCTTTTTGGGTAAAAGTGCACCTAACGAGCTTTCGTGTGATTGGCAAGTTGCAATGCCTCACTGCACAAGCTGTATTGCTGGTCAGAGGGCTTAAAACAAATTGACAACTTTTTTTGAAAGTACATAAGCTATAACTATAGCATTCTCATTCCAGAAAATGTTGCATTTCTTTTTTCCATCAGTATATAAATGCCTTAAATCGGATTAGGAATGTTTGAAGGCAGGATTCTGAAATAGCAATGGTGTTTGTAAACATTATGATAACATTATTGATAACATAATCAGCAAAAAACTGCAGATATTCACACAGGTCTCAGGAGTCTAGTACTTCTGAGGCCCATAAATACAGTATTTGCTTAATTTAAACATTGAGGATTAGGGTAGGGATACTCTGTGATAGTAGAGTCCAAGTCAAGTCTAATGTGCACAACAAAGCCATTGGTACTGTATGGGTTTAAATTGTTGTAAGACTGGAGCTGGCTCTTCTAACACTAATAGTCACTAATAGCTGGCACAAGATACTGAAATATTCTAAATATTTTACATTGACAGCATCAGTAGTTTGATTACCTGCATTAACAACAGCTTGTCTGTCTAATGACTGCTTGGAATTTAAAATAATGAAGTACACTGGAGTGGTTTAGGGAATAATAGATATGCATTTATCATATTTTAAAATTCTGTCAATAAATGTTTGTCTGTCTTGTGGTTTTGCTGTTTGCAAATTAATTCCCCTGCTGCCAAGGATAAGGTCATCTATCTGTTCATTAAAACAAAGCTCTTCTAATTACTGTCTATTTGCTGTAACGGGCTTGTTTAATGCAGAGAGTTCATTAACTTAAGGCAATTATCATTTGAAAAGAAAATATTATAATGAATGGTGTATGTTTCCAGCTTTGAAAAAAAACTACAATACTAATAAAAATACCATACTCATATCCCACCCAAGGTTACAGTTTTGGCTTCCTACGGAAAAGTGTACTAAGGCAATTTTAATATTGTAGAAACTATATGTAGAAGGAGAGATGCTTGTTTTACAGTCAGCATCAACACTTTAAAAGAACTTTTCTGAAGCATAATACCACGGAGGGTCAATGGGTATAATACCACGGGTCACTCAAACACAAACACCTGTTAGGCAATGTAATGGCAGAGTAAAAGGTAGGACAGCAGTGATACTGTATATCAGCAGCCATATCACACTGCAACTCACTACTGTCAATCCACTGAAGCTAAGCAGGCCTGATCATGTGGATGGGAGAACTCTTGGGAAAAGCTAAGGTTGCTGCTGAAAGAGGTGTTGGTGGGACAGCAGGGGGCGCTTACCCTTCGGTCTATGTGGGTCCTAATGCCCCGGGGACACTATACTGTAAAAGAAAAAAGGCACTGTCCTTCGGATGAGACGTAAAACCGAGGTCCTGACTCTGTGGTCATTAAAGATCCCACGGTGTTTCTCAAAAAGAGTAGGGGTGTAACCCCAGCGTCCTGGCCAAATTTCCCATTGGCCCTTATGAATCATGGCCTCCGAATAATCCCCATCTATTAATTGGCTTGATTAGTCTGTTTTCCTCCCCACTAATAGCTGATGTGTGGTGAGCGTTCTGGCACACTATGGCTGCCGTCGCATCATCCAGGTGGATGCAGCACATTGGTGGTGGTAGAGGGGAGTCCCCATTACCTCTAAAGCACTTTGACTGGAGTGTCCAGAAGACAGTGATATAAGTGTAAGGAAGGTGTGACTGTTGTTGACTATGGATCCTTCAGACAATCTGTGTTCTGTGTGAGATCACCAGAGCTTGCCTGGGGTTATCAGGGCTTGTGGGCAGATAAGTGCACTGATACCATTATCAGGCTGGTTACGGTTTTGCTTCTGAAGTGCTGAAGAACCCTTAGTTCTTACCAGTGGCTGACTTTTAATTCATTTTTTTATCCTGTGGATCATTATGTTTTACAGGACATTTAATTGCTAAACATTTTAACAAGTCATAAAGGGTTCTGGAAGATCAATGCGAGCAACTGGATAAATGATATGCTGTTACTATGATGCTGTAATACGAAGGGACAGGGAATGGAGGTGATGGTTTCTCAGGTGGTCTAAGCTAGGTCCAGACAACACCAGCATTCATGTCCTCCCATCATTAAACCCAGAACTTTAATGAGAGCTGCAAAGACATAAATAATCTTAATTCAGGAGGAGTTACTAATTTGTTATAAAACTAATGAGTCCTGCTACACAGAGAGAAACCACTTACAAATCATTCTATGCTTGTTTCATCATTGTTTTATTTTGCCCTTTTAAAGTTTTTAATTTTCTTTATAGGCCTAATCATTTTCTTTTGGAAATTTCAAAATAATTAAAAGACGAAATAATATTTTGAATTAGATGATAGCTTATTTTTAGGAATTTTGCACCATTTACAGCAAAGTTCAGTATTCCTGAACTGTGCCATATGACTCATATAGAATTGTAGTGTGATCAGCCATAATTGTTACCTGCTAGAGGATTTGTGTCACTGGTGGGCCTATAGAGTATATTCATGTACTGCAGCAGAACTGAAAAATGCACAGTAATGAACCCAAGCAAAATACTGTTAGCAAGACGAAAACAGCAGTAGTTCTAGAGCTTTGTCCTTAAGGGGAATAATTTTCTCACTTGTGGACATGTGCTTGTACAGAACTCCTTTAAACTGTATTTGTATTTTTGGTTGTCTTTCCTCTGTTACGCAAGATGAGCGGGACTACATTCATTTCTTTAAACCCCTCTCCAAAGATGACTGCTTATCACTGCCTGTCTCTCACATAGGTGGATCTACCAATTATCTGAGCTTTTCATCACTGTCTTTGCTCTCCCAAGAGCAATTCTTAAACTAATGGAGTCTTTGGAGGCAGTTTGTGGTGTGAAGCAACACTCCATCTCCGCTCTGCATGGCTGACTGTGGTAAAGTGAGCTCCTTTGAAAAGTGCTTCTGCCTAATTTGCAGTGGGGACATGGGGCCATTAGTCAGGATGCCATAGAACCCCTGGAAGGGACTGTCACTTCAAGAGCTGTAATCTGGGAAGGCAGCTGTGTCTCCTTTGGCATTTTTCTAATGCCGCTACCTAGCTGCCAGCAGATGCTGTCCTTTAGTCTCCAGCTTCCCAACATTCACAACACTTAGACATGTTGCAGCAAAAACAAAAAAAAAACATTCTGAGTCTCTTTGACAAACACCTAGTTTGAAGAAGTCAAATCCAAATATTTTTTCTCTGTTCTTGACTTGGTTGAATATCTAGAATGTGGGAGAGTTTGTTTTTTTCTGGGTCTTGTACTGCAGGTGGCATTTGTTTATTTTACAAAATAGGAACACTTTTACTGAACTGCAGTAGCATATTTAATTCTGTAAAGCATGAGTCATTCCTGACCTCTTCAAGACTGAAGGAAATGGAACGTTGCAAGTTATCTGTGACATTAAACTGCAAAACATATTTGTGACTGCATATCTAATAATTTGTTTATATAATAAGCAACAATTAATGATTGCAACAAATATCATATATCAACTTTTAAACAACCTTACCTCAGGTCAGTAGGTTATTAAGCCAAGAAACAGAACCTTTCTTTTTTAACTTTTTTATCACAGGTTTAAGGGAAGCATCTCTTGTGATTAAGATTAAGATCTAGGCATGACTAGAGCTTTTACATTATACAGATCTTGTTGGATTTAAGTTCTAGGTCATGTTAACAGCAATTAAAATGACATTCATCCACAGATTTATGAAGATGAGCACAGCTCACTAATTAATCATCAAGAGATCTACATTCTCATGCACCAGTAATGGTAAAAAGCTATAGAGCATCACTTCTGTGTGTCACGATCGCTAACCCCTCCTCTTAAGGGAGCTCCAGCCCTTCCTCGTTCCTTCCCATTGTCTGCACCTGTTCCCTATTCCCGGTCCCCCTTAAAAGCCAGACGCTGACCTCACTCCTGGCTTCTCATTGATTTCCGTGTCGTGAGAGCCCGGGGTCCTGCTGGGTCTGGCTCCGTTATGGTTTTAGTTTCCTGGTCCTGATTCCCTGCCCCGCCGGTCCCGACCCGGTTCTGGTTTTAACTACGGATGGATCCCCTGGTCTTGGACTAAACCTCTCGTCTTGGATTCCTCCTCTGGATTTACCTTTGGATTGTTCGCCCTGGATTCACTCCCCACGGACACTAGCACTGCATGGACACGCCCCCCTGTCTCCCGACCGACTCCTGCATGATATTTTTCCCCTTGTGTCTTCACTATTCTGGATTGCGTCGTCCGCATAGGGCCCGGAAAGAACTGTTCGTGACAGAATGAGAAGCCAACACCCGGGCCCCGCGGACGGCGTATTGGTACCTGGACTCCATCCTTTTTATTTTTTTTTGTTTAGGGCTTCGGAGCCGCCCTGGAAAGGAGGGGCGTACTGTCACGATCGCTAACCCCTCCTCTTAAGGGAGCTCCAGCCCTTCCTCGTTCCTTCCCATTGTCTGCACCTGTTCCCTATTCCCGGTCCCCCTTAAAAGCCAGACGCTGACCTCACTCCTAGCTTCTCATTGATTTCCGTGTCGTGAGAGCCCGGGGTCCTGCTGCGTCTGGCTCCGTTATGGTTTTAGTTTCCTGGTCCTGATTCCCTGCCCCGCCGGTCCCGACCCGGTTCTGGTTTTAACTACGGATGGATCCCCTGGTCTTGGACTAAACCTCTCGTCTTGGATTCCTCCTCTGGATTTACCTTTGGATTGTTCGCCCTGGATTCACTCCCCCCGGACACTAGCACTGCATGGACACGCCCCCCTGTCTCCCGACCGACTCCTGCATGATATTTTTCCCCTTGTGTCTTCACTATTCTGGATTGCGTCGTCCGCATAGGGCCCGGAAAGAACTGTTCGTGACACTGTGGTTATTTCACAATGTATATTCTAATAGATTTGTTAATAGTGTGTTTATTCCCTTAAGTGTAAGTACTGCACTGTACATGTTTGTTTTTCTTGTTTGTTTTTTTTACTCACCATAGTTGATCTTTTTGCTCTACAGTGCCTTTATGCACTTTAAGCACAAGATATTTGCATGGTAGCTTTGCAGATTTTCTAGACATTTACCATCTATATGCCATGTCTGTTGGTTTACCATTGTCTCTCACATTTTTTGTGATACCAACTACCTGTCTGTAGCTAACCATGCATTCACTGTGCTTCACAATGCTTAACATTGTAAACGATAGTTAGTGTTTACGAGAGCAGAAGCAACAAAATCACTCTGATATTGAAAAGAGCTACAGAAGTTGCTGTGCAACAAAGTGGTGATCAAAGTGGAAAGAAATAATTCTATCTGCACAACGCTTGTAGCCTTATTTGTGTTTCCACGTGGGGATGCCAGGAATACTCCTGTATAAATAACATAAGGAACTAAGGTTGCAGAGAGGAGATCATTTGACACATTTTGTATTGCTAGTTTTGCTTATTGATTAATTTTAGCCATTTCTTGAAGAAGTCTGTTTTTACAACATTCTGGGTTGTTAATTACAGTATATATTTCTGCAACCCCTTGTGTAAAGAAACATTTCCAATTTCCATTAAGTTTGTGTTTTTGTAGGTTTTTTTTGGTTCACTTTTGGTATTGATATCGATTCCTGTGTGACCTTATCAATAACTTAAAATTTCAAACACTTTAATCAAGGCCCTTCACTAGTCATCTAAGAAGAAAGTGATGTGATTCCTTTAACTTGTTTGTGTAAGATGTGCCTTTAAGAACGGAAGTCGTTGTTGTATTGGATCAACTATGGCCATGTTCGGCCTTGAAGTAGTTAGAGAGCAGAAATGTCATTTTTGAATCACGGTGATCAAAACTGTACACAATTCTTTCAATCTGGTCTTACTAATGCAATGGTATTCAAACAGACTTGGAAACAAATCAATTTTTATGTGCCAGTTTTTAATATATTGAGCAATTTTTAGATGTTGTTTCATTAATGAATACCTTAATGGAGGTTTAAATCAGTCTGACCCAATTTATTTGAATTTAAACTGTGTTTCAGAGAAGCACAAGCTCATAAATGAATATTAATAGGCAAATGTTTGCCACCAGAATATACTTCAGTTAGTGTTATGTGATTACTGGACAATGAATCACTGTAAAATGTATGTGTTAGCCAAATGTTGAAGATAGTGGGCCTTAATAAACTGGATATTATCTCTGAATGTAATTGGAAGTATATGCAATAGTAAAATAAAATAGAAATAATAATTGTATTAATGGTCCTTATGTATTACTGCCAACATTTTAATTTTTATGTGTGTATGAAAACTTCCATCACTAACACCAGTGCTGAAAAAAGCATTTTACAGCTTTGGGCTTTGTTATGCTGTCACAGTTTTTACACTTTTACATTTTAGAGACTTTTAAAAAGGGGCTCCATTGTGACTAGGCATAACTGCTTGGTTTCTGGGCTAGTGCCCAGTCCCACAGAATGCAGACAGATGTAAAAAGGAATAGAAAGCTGACTTCAAAGGTGTTATGGCTGAGCTGAAAAAAATCTGGCAGAAGCTATAAAAAGAAACATTCTTTTCTCAATTGGCTTTGTTTTTCAGAGGACTGCTGCTTTTGCCTCCAAAAGGTAGGCTGGAGGATCATTTGCTTGGTGGAATAGCTCTGGCTCCAGCTCCCCTACAACCCTGTATTGGAGAGAGTAGTTTAAAAATGGATAGATGGAATTCTTTTTCTGCTCTTTGTTATTGTACCTTAGCTGGAAAATTCTTGCATTATACTGCATTAAGGAAGCCTCCCCATAGCCTCAGCTTGAGCCTTCCTACTGATAGAAATATCTTGTGATTTAAACCCTGAACTCTGTACCAGTGGTAGGACAGAGCTAAAAAACACAACATATAAGAAATTAGTTAACTTATTCAGCTCTTTGAATATCACTAAATATGGATGTTTTCTTATTTGTTGATCCAGAAATATTAAAATAGGAATCCCCCTTTAAGAAGCAACTTACATGTACAACACTGAACTTCAGCTTAATTTCACATTTAGCTTAACAGAACAAATTTGTCTAAAGCAGCCTGGGATTTTTAGCTGTCCAAAATGATTTTCCATAATTTGCAATATTTAGCCTTTCTTAATGCCGCTAAACTTTTGCAACCATGGGTTTGACAAATGCATGGACATAGACAACTGAGAAATCTATCTCTGTTGAGGGTTACAAAATCATTGCACCTACTGTAAATCATCACACCCGCAAACAAAAAAAATATTATATCTCTCTTAATCTGGTGTTACAGCAGAGTTTAGAAAAGGCAATTTTGGACCAGAGGGCTGTGTCTCTGCTTAGCATGCTTATTATTTCCTAAGCAGGATGTTCTGTGCTTGTAATGGCATCCCTCTTCTCCCTGTTGGGCTCTTTCAACCATGCTGGAGCGTCATGCTGTGAGCTGATTAACAGCAATCCTGTTCTCAGCTAAGCATTTAAATGACAGTTTTGCCTTTTTTAAGGGTGGAGTGAGGGAGGGAGTGGAATGATTTAAGCTCAGGATTTAAACATCTATAAACTGAAGTGAACAAGCCCCCATCAATAAATGATGGTAAAACATTTGGTGTTATTCCCTTTGAAGCATCAACACTGATGATTGCAGGCTATCTGATGGAATATGCCTTTAATCGGAATGGATTCACAGAGAAAGAAAAAGAGGAAAAGGAGGCTATAAAAATCACTGTGCTGGTACCTCCCGATACATAAGAATGAAATTGAAGTAAAGAGGCTTAAAGCTATTTTATATATTGAGGGTCTCTCTAGCCATCAACAAATCCCATACATTTTTTTTTCAGAAACAGTGCATGAACTGCACCCTCGCCTTGGAGTACTGAAATACCACAGCCACCTGTTTGGGGAGATAAAACCCTGCTTATGAAGAGGAAATGAAGTGATTTCTATCAAGTTTCATAGAATACAAAGTCACATTCCTTAGTCTCCTGGGAGACAGCTACTGAAATTAAATGGTCATCTTGTTTTCAGGGTTCTATTTGTCTTATTCTGATTATGAAAATCTGGCATTTGTGAGGTCTTAAATGAAGGTCTGGGAATACTCATTGAATATTTTCAGCAGGTACATCCATGGCAGAGATTTATTTTTCTCTAAGGTTGTCTTCTTGGAAATCTGCTTCGATAACATGGAGGGTTTTTTTTATTTATAAAAAAATGATTGAATCTTGACAGTTTAGTTTCTAAATCTGGCCAATGAACTGTGTTAATTTTATGCCACAGCAGCTATTATCATAGCTATAATTAATTAAATTTTGTATAATGCTGTATTGTTCAAGTATTGACCAAATGCAGAGAAATGTATCTATTTCAATATGACTTTGTTCAAGGTATTGCTTTCAGTGAAGGTGATTTACTGCTTTCTGGCCCATACATGAAATTACCAAATAAAGTGATAAATTAAAATGCAACAAATGATATGGTCTTTTATTGATATATAATAATTTAATTAACATCCTCAAGACACTAAACATTGTCTTGAGATTTATATAATTGCATTGTCTATGTATACTGTCCTCCTTGTGTTTTGTAGCACAATTTGTCAGCCAGCCAAACATCCTTCAAAAATTACATAAAAATCAGGAATACAAGCTTCAGTGTTTTATTGAACAAACACCAAGCATGTAACTTTGGTGTAAGGAGTAAAAAGCAATACTTTTGCTGGCAGGAACCAAGCTGATAGTAGCAGATACTATAGATACACTGACAGCCAATTACTGACAATGTGCTTGGCACAACATTATTTCTTATTTTTACGATCAAAGTATAAGAGATACCATAGAATTATGCTTTTGGTCTAACATTACACACAAACAACCAGCAGGGGGAGGAAAAACTAACAACTGAACACAGAGAAGTGTATCATGGGAAGTAATCACTCAGAAGACTAGTAATGGAAGTGTTCTTTTAGTGCTCAGCATGGCATGAGATCACTACCCTTAAAAGAACTTCTCTCACTAGCCAACAAGAAAAAGCCACAGTAACACAGAATGAAGGTGCAAGGTCCTGACTAATACAGGCCAGGAGTTCAGGGGAACTCAAGATCACAGGTCAGGATGAGGAAAGAAGGGACAGTCACACCCATACACTAGCACTACTTGTACATAAACCCCCGTCCTTCTCCCCAAGTCCCAGAAGTTAATGATGTCCCTGTTAGTTCCCAACTGTTCTGGACAGCTTCCCATCTATCCCATCATGCAATCCTAGGGCTGACAGCACCAGCCCCATTGCTTGTCTGCTCAGTGCCACATCACTGCATGATAAGGGTGCTACAATATGGGTGCTACAATACTATGTAACTGTAATGTGAAACTTTCCTGTTGTTCTATTTGATGGAAAAACTCTAAAACTCTTTAAAGTTTGAAGACCTTATTAACATAAAAAGAGGAGAAGTACACTCTGATATCAGTTATGAGAGGCAGTTATGCAATTGTTATTCACAAAGTTAGGAAAAGACATGTGCCAAGCTACTGTATATAAGAATGTATTAAGATTCAAATGATAAAGTTCAGTCTTAATGGCATTTAGTTTTAGTTTTAGTTTAAGAATGAACTTGACTGTCAAATATATTGTAAGAAATCCCCAATGAAGAGGAATGCAGATCCTATGCAGACGCAGGAGCAGGTAGATATCGAAACAGGCAATCTGAAACAACAGGCGAGATCATGGTCGAATGGCGAAAGGGAGTTCGAAATCCAGGAGATGCGAAGAGAGGCGTACAATCCAAATCAGTAGGTGGGGTACAAGGTTGAAGGGCAAAAGGGTGGTTCAGTAACTGGGAGAAGTATAGTAAGCGAGGTACAAACGAAGGCAGGGTACAGCTCTCTAAGAGAAGACTCAATACCGAGCAGTGGGAAGTGGGTCAGGATGGTTTAAATAGAGCTGCATGATGCACGGTAGAGCATGTGCTGGTGGATTAACACGTGCGGCGGCGCTTATTATTATTAACCTGCTGCTGGTGCTGATTAGTTCTCTTGTGGGTTGATCTCCGCTGGCTGGCGGTCGTGACATATATCTTCTGATCATTGAGAGAATGTGGAGATTTCTAGGAATGATTTTCCCATACCTGTATATGTGGGGTGTATATCTGTATAAAAAATGGAAAAGGTAATATTATTTTATAGTGAAATGCAAAGGTCTAAGAGCTACCAACATGGTTGCATTCATAACATACTGTACTACTTACCATAACTGCCTTCCAAGCTGCTGACCCTAGGTTGATTCCTTTCCAACACATAGCTGCAGTTGGTCATATATGTATTTCAGGCTGTAGGCTTTTGGGACCATGTGTCCCGCAGCTAGCAGCCATATCTCCCTGCAAATCACAACTGGCGACCACTGAAACTAAGCAGGTGTGAGCAATATCAGTACCTGGATGGGAGACCTTCTGGCAAAAACAAAAGGTTGCTGCTGGAAGAGGTGTTAGTGGGGCCAATAGGAGGTAATCATCCTTCAGTCTATGTGGGTCCTTATGCCCCAGTATAGTGCCAGGGACACCGTACTATTAAACGAAAGGCAACGTCCTTTAGATGAGATGAAAAACCGAGGTCCTGAATCTCTGTGGTAATTACAAATCCCAGGGTGTTTCTCAAAAAGAGTAGGGGTGCAACCCCGGCGTCCTGGCCAAATTTCCCATTGAAAATGATTGGCATCATCTAGGTGGATGCTGCACATTAGTGATGGAAGAGGGGAGTCCCCATTACCTGTAAAGCGCTTTGACTGGAGTGTCCAGAAGAGCACAATATAAGTGTAAGCAATTATACATGTATATCATTGATCTGCTATAGTTTATACTAAAACAGGATGATAAGCACACACTGGACAAACAAAAAATTTAATTCAGAACATTGTTTTTAAACCATGTTGTTGAAACCAATACCCTGGCTTCCTTCAAGGCAGGACTGGATGATATTCTTGTATCAGTTATCTAATAATTGCCCAGTGATCTACTGTATATGGTCATTGAATGGTCTCTGCTAGAATTTGAAACTTTACCCCTTAGTTTACTGAGGTTCTAATAATTGTAACCTCATATGTAAAAGTCAGACTTAATTGTCTGTGATTACTTGATTCAATTTATTACCATTTGTATGGATGGGCACCACATGAGCAATTCATAAATGTACTGAAGTAAATGTTTAAGGATTTGTTTCATAGTTTATTATAACATACAGTACTGTGTTTCATTTATTTATTAAATATATCCTACCAATTAATGAATTATTCATCTTGAATACTTCTAGTATCAATCTACCCTATTAGGATTCTTTCAAGAAATGGCTGGATGAGATTAGCTGCTAACTGCCAAATAGGCCTCCTCTCATTTGCAAGCTTTTTATGTTTTTATTTAAGAATGAAACAAAATGATATACCGTAAACCCAGATATGTAGGTGATCATTCAGAGATACACGGTTCCACAAAGACCAGTGTGCCTGTATTTTACAACAGATTCCAAAAGGTTGGCATAGTTAATGTTAGTGGTGTGCAATGTACAGTATTGTCAGTGCTCATACAATCTCTAGAGGCAGATGGAAACATGGGGCTTAGGTGTTCTGAACTCTACTAGGGCTAACCCTAAAATGCTGATGTGCAAAAATTTAGGACACAGAATAATGAACAGAATAATGCAGCAAATAATCTATTGGGGCCTAGTAGCAGTGACACGTGATGCTATCTGTGTGAAGTGTTTATGTTGTCTCCATGTTTACACAGGCTTCCTCTAGGTGCTTTGTTTTCCTTTGGTGGGTGCATGTCTGTGTGTGCTCTGTGACGGACTGGCATCCCATCCAGGGTGTATCCTGCCTTTTATCCATTTTTAAATGAGCACTTGGCTCCCTTGCAACCCTGTATTGAGAGAAGCAGTTAGAAAACAAATAGATGAAAATATACAGTATGCATGATTATTGCTTTGTGTGTCATGTAGCTCTATAATTTGTTAATTATCTAGAAAATTGCCATTTTTACTATTTGACACATACTGCTGAGTATATAAAAACAATTACTATACACTTGCATAGCAAATGTTTTACACCAGCAGCAATATTTGTTATGTTTCTTCACAAAAAAAATGTATTTTCCTCACATAAAATTTACAAAACATATATCTTTAAATTGCTTTGCTATTTTTAAAAATGCAAGTGAAAGTACTGTACATGTTTGCGATAAAACATGAATTGCTAAATATACAGTTTACATTATATGGAATGTAACAGTGGGTTGCTGATCTCATATCTTAATGCTTCGCTCATTAGTAGGTTGTATAACAGGCAGTATTGGAAAATATAGTAAATAACTTGGAAGTATCTGTGCTTTTTTCAAGGGTATGAAAACATTTTAGCATCATTAGAATGATGATAAAACAAAATGTTCTATTTTCTTGTGCAAGTGTTTCAGTAGTGTATGTAGTATAAAAGACAGAAAGGGATAAGTTCTTTAATACACCACCCATCAAAGCACACCAGACACTAAACAGAGAAATAGAAACACTTTATAAAGGAATTGGAAGGTGCTAACATTTTCAATAATCAAAAACAATACATGGCAAGCTATTTTAATTCAAAAGTGTTCTTGTATTGGAGAAATAAAAAACAAAACAGATGTACAGTATGTGTGGATTATATGTATTACTTCAAAAAGCATAGGATCTAGATAATTATTAAGGGCAACACTAAGAATTGAGTTCCCCAAAAGACAAACATCTGCCCTTGACCAATATGTTATGAACGGTAAACAACACAGACACAATGTTACACAAAAGTATGTACAGTATGTGCTATTATACATTTAAAATCAAAAGATTTACATAAAAATATGTGATTGAATTATTTGGAATTTGTCTTGAATATAAAGTTCTCAATTGTCCCCTGAAAAAATACTCACTGACTTGTTTTAGCTATACATACAGGATATGTTTTAATATATGAATTATGTACAGATATTGTAAATTTGCATAAATGGTCTTTGGTGCTTTCAAAAGTTGGACCTGATGATGATATATTACTGTGCATTTCAAGCAGATCGGTAATATGTGTGCAAACAACAAAATCACTTGTTTTTTGTGCTGATATGCTGGATGATTTCTAAGTGGAAAAATATTACTGTGTACCTGATTAAAATGAATACTCAGATTAGATTCAAACCAATTTCACACGTGGAAGCAGTTTTAATAACCAACAAAATGTGTACAGAGATTGTCAACAACAGTCATATGGAGAAACAGAGAACTATAAACTACATTATACTATAAACTACACTACATTTCAGATCACTTCAGGATTCCTTTAGAGAACTCTCATGTTCTCACTCTCAGATGCCTGCTACAGAATAAGGTTCAATTGCTGTTGATTTTCCCAAAGCGCTGCTATGGGTTCAGTGAAGACCCAGGTCTCACAGGTGGAGCAGACTGAAATAAGTAAATCCAGCACCTATGAAGAAAGCCAGTCAGGCATCACAGAATTAAATTAATATTAATGAATTCTAAATGTACATCTCACTTAAAGTGGTAATGTGATGTCTGCTGCAGGGCATATACTAATAACGCATTCATTTAATGTTGATAAAGGCTTCTTGTGGACAATATGCTGATAAAGTGTGTGCTGACAGTCAATTATTACAGCATCCCACAGCCTTGCAAAAAGAATTCTGGTACAATTTCAGTCATTCCAATTACATACTCACAGGACTGGATACTGCCAAAAGGCAAACTGTGTTACCTAAGAGTATATTTTAGATAGAAGGGGAGATGTGTGCGGTATTAAAATACATGTACTTAAACGTTTACCTGTTTAATTTTAAGGCTAAAGAAAAATACAGACAGGAACTAACAGGCCTCACTAATCAAGACCACATTGCTTTCATATCATTGTTATTTTTTAGGCTGTTCTAAGCCATCTTTTCTTTTCTAAGTCATCTCAGGTGGACTGGCCTCACTGTAGCCACGTCATCATTAATAATGATATAAGGAAGTGTGGTACAGATGTGCAGAAAGATAATTTTGCTTGTTCTTGAGTACAACAGACTACTAAATTAGAAGGTCCAAGATGGTTTGTACAGGAGTGCTTGTTGCTAGAAAGCTTGTAGTGATTTTGGTAGCCTAACTGAATAGCGCTACTGTACTGTATATTGATCAAATCCTCACTTGCTGTGCCTAGTGAAGGCTTATACGAATGAGACAAAATTTCAGCAGAAGAATTCAAACATTCAATCTGCTTGTGTACAGTGTCAGCAGTTTTCTTGTAAAACGAGAATGTGTCAATTATGTTGATACCCCACTCATGAATTGAATGCCATTGAACATTTATGTCAACGAATCAATCCTTTGTTGTTATAAAACCCTTTACAACAGCTTACCTCAGAGCACTTAAAAGATTTACATAGCGTTTGAGAATATTGCACAGTAATGGTCAGCTGGGATGATCTGTGATATCTAGGAAATGTGACAGAATCCTGTGATATTATTATTGTATTGGTTTTGATGGTGGCTGCATGCTGTATGCTCTAGCTTGTGACTTTCACAGTAGACTTCTTATTGATCAAATAATTAATGATAAATGTGAATCAGCATAATTAATTTATCTGTCACATCTGTTCAATGAAGTTTTTTTTTTTCATTTTCCTGATAATTTCCACTGTGAATTAGTTCCAGCTATACATTATCATTTTATTTTTATGGTAAGTATATTATCATGAGTGTGTTATTACCTATGTTCCTTAACAGTATTTCTGAAGCTGAAGCTGGCACCGACCTCTCTAGCCCCCACGAGACCAACTCCTTTAACAAAGTCTCTGATTGGTAACGCTAATGAGGAGGTTTGCTGTTGTACAGCTGTAAGGAGATCTTTATTTTTAATTGTTGTGACTGAAATGTTGTTCTCCTAGCAGCATATTGTTTTTTTACAGCTCTTCTTGTGTTTATTATAACTAAAGCCCATGAACCTGTACAGACAATGCAGTGCTGTTATGCAAAAGTTTAATTAAATGTACATAAAAATACAATGTATTTAAAGTATAAAGTGCACTTTATTCCACAAATGTAATGGATTTTATTATTGTTTGCCTTTATTACTGTTGTAAAATCTGCATAGTACAAGTAATTGCATATATATGGAATGTGTAGGAATTGAGCTGTGTTTCAAGAACACATACTAAAATGGAAATGGAAAATCAGACATTTGGGGGCCTGGGCAATACAGACCAAAAAATGTGTTGCTCGTCTTCTGTTTTATACATAGAAGTGTGAAACTGAGAACTATTCATCCTTCTTTCTCTTTCCATTACTTTTTCCCTCCAGAGCTGAGAAGCAGAATGTTTCTGTTATTATCTGAGCACCCTGCTGTGAGGCTATACATGACCATGGAAAGCATTTACAGTGCTGCGAATATCTGAGTATCACTTCTTAAAGGTACACCCACTGTCATTAGAAGACTGTTATATAGTAGTATATATAACTTTATACTACTAGTAGGAGTAGGAGATCAGGATAAAGTAATGGTGTCTAAAAATGCATTCAATCCGCAAACCACCTCATGCGGTTCCAGCGAGATTGTATCCTTTTCCTTTTCTGTTCTTTTATCAATCATACATGGCATAAATCTTGGGGAGTTTTGAAACTGTAACATTGAACTATAGAAAATTAAAGCTTTAAACAGTGTTTTGTGTTGTCATGTGGTAACAAATCACATCTGTTAAATACCTAATAATTTTATATTTATATATAACAATAACTGTGGGGGGCACAGTGGTTAGCATTGCTGTCTTGCAGTGCTGGGGGCTTGGGTTCAATTTGTGGGGTAATATCTGCATGGAGTTTTCATGTTCTCAGGGTGCTATTGTATCCTCTTTCATTCCAAATATATGTTGGTAGGTTGATAAAAACAAATTCACCCTGGTGTGAGTGTGTGTGCATGTTTGTATATTATATACAAACGTTGGTGTGCCAATTCTATTGCCCTGGCTCTGAACCACTGTGACCCTGAATCAGATAAGCAGTTACTGTAAGTGAGGGTGATAACAACAAAGATATGATGATTATTATTATTGCTGTTGTTGTTAAATTAAAATAGGCAAAAGCAAGAACTTTATCCCAGGTACCTTATATTAAAAATATCGAAATGTAAAAATTAAATAAGTTACAAATTGTACACTTCTTTACTTAAAAATAGGTACAACCATTAAAGACAACATAGGTGTGAAAAACAAGATTTAAGAGTATAATCTGAAAGGTTGCATCTTGACGTACACTAAAAGGTGGTACAGTAGATATATCCAGATGAGTGTGGATTAGTTGATTAGAAACTGTATTTTTTCTAGTTAAATAGGTTTTAAAGGTATTTATTTTTTAGGCTTGTGCTGTTACATTACTCAATGGTAACACTTAGTGTTGCCTTGAAGGTACTTGGAAACAATATGATTAGTTATTTTTTCATTTGATTTACCTGACAGATGTCATCTCATATCTTAGAACGTGCTGTTCAGAACTTGAAAATCAATCTGCAAACACCCAGTGGTTATAGCACTCTAAGCAAAGGTCAGAGAAGAAACATTTCAATTATTTAAAATACGTCTCTGTATCTTGACAAAAGTACAGTTCCAGAGCAATGGCCCACATATTGAAGAGTGGCAAAGTAGAATTAATGTACACTAAATGATATGGAAGGAAGATTTTTTAAACAGTTTGTTTATTGGGCAGTTCAAGTGCAATAAAGAGCCTTATTTCTGAAGTGTTGTAACTGCTGTGCACTTCATGGCTTGAGGCTTGTTGTGCACATTTTTTAACAACTGTATATAGAGGAAAGGAGACAGAACACTGTTATTTTTAAATGGACATGTTGATTAATGTAGTGCATTACTACATTATTTTTTATTTGTACATAATGCAAAAATAGTCTTTATTATAAGCTTGTAAGCTTTATTATAGAGTGTTAAGTAAATCCTACATATGCAGCATTTAGTGCTGTTGTTTTTAATATGGAATACATCTGATGTCTCCAAAATGTTCAGCATATTAACTGATTTATTTCTGAATGGAAGAATTATTTTATAGAACAGAGAACATAGCTTAACATTTTTATTATATCTTGTGAATGAATAATGAGAATCTGTCCTGTATGATATTGACAAAATAAAAAATGAGAAGCTGGCATTTGAAAAATCTCAGTGGAACAGAATTAGGATAGGATAGGATTTCATAAAGGAAAAAAAAGTTTTCAGTAGTTATTAATGATTCTGAAATTTGTAATCAGTAAGATCCTACTAGTTTACATCACTGCATATTAACAGATCATCAGATCACAACTGCTTGCTTTTTTTGCAAAAGTCTTTCTGAAGCAGACAATTCCATTTGTACGCAGTACAGCATATCAGGATTGTTTCTGAAGGTTGTGGAGAGACCTGGCTCATTACTGGCTTGGCTTTTCTGTCAGGCTAAGATTAGCTATCCTCTTTTCCAAAAGGTAATGTGCAGTACTGTCAGGGAACTGCTTCACTCAGCACCCTTCAGTCAGACTGCCATTCATCTACTATTGCCTGCAGCACAGGACACTGACAACCTTGTGCTGAAGGGTGACAAGCCAAGGTTTTGTTTAGTTTTGAGCGCAACTGGCTAATAAAGCCCCTCTTCCCCTTACATGTAATTTTAATCCAGCTTCATTTGTGTCTACTCATAAACCATGACATTTAAAGCAAAAAAGCATAAATAAACTGTAATTGATCAAAACAGTACTTTAAATTCTCATGAAGTTAAATCATATTGAAAGCAAAGCGAAACAATCCACATTCCTATTTATTCATACAGTATATTATCATACAGATTATACTAATTCATTTTTGGTACATTAACCTTGGATACAGGTACCTTCTAAATAATTATGCACATAAATAAAAATATTAACAGTGTGTTGAAATAAAAGAGTTCACCAAATCCAAATCATATCAAGGGTTACTGTGGTCTAAAATGTGATCAACACATCATACTCCTTGTTACAGGTATATTGTATATTATTGTGGCACATGCTTCAAAATATACAAATAGTTAAATATTTGTTTCTTTTTTTGGTATTTTAGCTATGATAAAAAGTTCAAAATGGGAACATATATCTTTGTTTCGCCTCCACTGCATTCTGGCTGTTAGTCAGAATAAAACCATCCCTGGGACCTACAAAGATCTTGACAGAATACTTTCCAGTGCTGGAGAGATTGTGCCTCAGCCAGCAGGTTTTCTGACAGGATAATCCAGCTGGGATTTATCAGCTGTGGGCTGACACAACCTCATTGTGAGCCAGTTGTAGACAAACCACCAAGCCTCCTTTCACTGTCCTGTCTGCTCTGGCTCTTCATTAAAGTGGTTCTTTTACTCATGTCTCAAAGAACCTCTCACCTGCAGACAGCTAGTCACACAAAACAGTAAGACAATTGGTACTACAGTATATGTCGATTTTAGGAAGTGGGAATCCCATTTTTGAAGAAGTGAGTAAGGAGTGATATACAAATGAACACATCAAACACCTTTCTATTCAATAAGGTCCCTGTTTACTTTATTCTGTTGTGGTAATTTGATGTGTGGACTTTGCAGTAGTAAGTACATTTATTTACAAGTATACCAATATAGGAGAGAGCCATTTGTGTAATATACTTTACAAATTAATCTGTGAAAGGTTAAGGGTCAAATCAGTATCTCCTGAAGCAGAATAGGTTTGTACAGTATGTCATATTGATTTGATGGTCAGACAGTGCTCAAGCAGATTTAGATCATTGGATAGGATACAGTGCTTAGAAAAAAAAGTGAATTCCCTTGGTTGGTCTGTATTCTCATATATTTTAGACATAAAACATAATTACTATGTTTACTTGAATATAAGTCACACCTTGATTTTTTTTAATTTTGAAATTGAAAAAAAGAACTTTGCAAAGCAAACCTTACTTTTCTGAATAGAAATTACCGAAATGAAAAAATAGTTTTCCTGGTTTTAAATAAATAAAGGAAAATGGAGATAAGTTTAACAGAGAAAATACAAATAATGTCTGGATAAGCACCATCCTTTCTTCCTCTAAAATATCATCTTGCTTCCCTTTTGAAGCGAGAGCTTCTCCTTCATCCTTCTTTTTCTTCTTATGCATCACTAGTCTACTTCAATATGCCTTGCAGCCTGATGATTTCCATGCTGTTCAACACACAGGATTACCTCCTTCTTGAATCCAAAAGTGTACTGTGATTTCTTTTTAGTAAGCAAAATGTCATTCTGTTAAAGTACGTACAAACAGTTCAACACTGTTCAGCACCCTGGTGGAAATATGTCAACAATCAGATCAACGTCTAATTTTTTATTTAGTTGTAAAAATGTAAGCCACATGCCAGATGTACCACCTTGAATTTTGGAAAACAAATTGTGGCTTATATTTGGGTAAATATGGTAGATCTTCATGAAGGTCTTAAAAAAGATTAAATTAATATGATGTGTTACAGATGCAGCCATTCAAAATGCGCGGTAAAAACCCGCGGTACGGTAACCTACCCACAAGCCACCGCGGGGCACCGGAGCATACCGCAGGGCAAGTGATTGGCTGGCCAAAATGACCGACAGGGGCACTCGTGGTGCATTGGTTGGTAGTGCAAAGATTTAATCATTTAATGTCTTTACTGTGCACATTTTAATCCGCTTAGTTTTGAATATTTATATGGATTTTACCACTAAAGGGAAATTTTAGTAGCTGAGCATAAAAAGAAGAGGAGCATAACGCATCTGAAGGTCATAAACGATATTAATTTAAAACATTACTGTATGTATGTAAACTGTACTGTGTATGGCTGGTCTTGGTAGTTTAAAGAAAAAATACACACCAGTCTTCCATTTCTCCCTAAACATTTTAAGCATGAAAGTTTTATGAAACGGTACCCAAATATGCGATTGCTGTATAGAATGAATTTTAATTAAAAAAAAATATTTAACACGAACATTAAGCTGTTTACATCTTCCGCCTGAGAACAGTCACCCGTTGCTACCCAACGCAGAATGGTGATTGGCTGACACCATCTGACACCCCTCTGATTGGAGAAAAAAGACGTGCTGGTTTGCTATACCAGGAAGAGGATTTCTTTCAATTCTAAACGTGTATTTTAAAAGTTTAAGAAATAAAAACCTTACAGCGTACACAGATTTCTAAACTGATCAGGATCGTTATCTTTGTCTTATGCATAATAATGTTCACCGCTCTGTCCAGCAAATTAATAATAAACTTTATATTATATAGCTTTTTAAACGAATAAGTAATTAGATTGCTCATAAACCTAATCACTTGCTTTTTCTTTTTATTTAGGCTCAGATTTCAACTATAGATCGTATTATTAATAACCATAATAACAACCAACCAACAAAAACAACCATATAAACATAATACCAACCAAAAACATAGATAACAACCACAATACAAAATCAAATAATCAAACCATTTTACACTCGCAAGTCCTCCAATTATCATAATCCCGCCCCTTATGCAAAACCAAACCTTCCTCCCATCCCAGTTTATCCTGTTTATCATAAACAAAATCCACCTCAATTTTCAACATAAAGCATTACACAAAATCAATACCTCAACACTCCATACTCAACAACGATAATTCACAAACAGCCAGAACATGTAACTACACATTCCCAAACATACCTACTTTCCATAGCCCCGCCCCTTATGCAAAACCAACATCCCTCCCCTGTTCTCTCTCTCCCCTGGCGGTTGTAATTGTTTTTATTTTCAAATAAATTTTAGCAAAGTCATGTATTTTAAAAATCTTAAGATTTTTCTATATATGTCTTTATTTAGTGGTTTCATTAGTGACAAAGGCTAAACTTTCTTGGAAAAATGTCTTTTATGTAAACTATGTTTGCTATTAATTCATTCAGGGCTAAAATATGTTCATTGTCTTCTAATGAAAGAAGGGTTCCTTTCGCCGTAGTCGGGAGCCTAGCCTTTAACTAGTAAGTACTGTATTTACTGGGTTTTTGAGGGGGGGGGGGGTGTCTTTCGCTGGAAATCTCGCCTCCTACTTTGAAAATACCCGTGAAACCGGTTCAATTCGTCACAGCCAGCACTCCTGCAGAGAGTTGGGTTGTACTTGCAGTGTATACAGTACACGCGTTATGCTCTTCGTTAATGTCTGTGAAGTTTTATTTAATCTCTGAGCCATACTGATTTTTCTGGAAGCCAGTTTCCGCCAGGGAGTAAAAAAAAAAACACACTATGGTATTCTCTTCAATGCAGTGCAGTTAAAAACATACCTCTGATGCTGCTCCTAAATGAATATCGTTTATGACCATCAGAAGCTTTATGCTCCTTTTCTTTTTCCAGTGGATTGAACAGGGAGAGGCATTTCATGATGTACTTTTCACTGATGAAACAACAGTGGCTCGGGAACAGTTTTCAACCAAGTCGTTTTATAAAAAGGGGAGATATGTACACGTTACTGAAGCTAAAAGTTTAGCCTTTGTCGCTAATGTAAACACTAAATAAAGACATATAGAAATCCCTACGTTACAGACTGTATATGGCTGGTATTGGTAGTTTAAAGAAAAAATACACACCAGTATTCCACTTTCTCCCTAAACATTTTTAGGATCAGAGTCTTACATGTGGTTATTTCGAAAACGTTTGTACGTGCTCCTTCTTACCATGTTACTGTTTACCGTTACTGACCATATTAAGTTTAAGTACGCTGGGCAAACGTTCCGAGGTCAAATTCTTCCAGCACGGGGGTACCTTTAAAGCGGAGACGACGGCACCGAAATTTTTTGGCGCGCCTTCTCTTTAAAGCCCTGGCCAATTTTGAAGACAGTACGTACAGTTATAATTCAAACGGAATTAAAAACTACACATCCCAGTAACCATGGTGGTGCTTGTGATCATTGCGTTTAACCAACGAAACAGGGCGAAAAATCAGTCACATGACTTTGGGGCAGAGTTTCGAAAGCTTAACCTATCAGCAACAAAGCGAAATTTACACGATAGGCTACCTCAAACTGTCAGTTACACGACTGTGTATGTCGCTTAAGCCACTCCTATTTGGCATTTTAGTTATGGAGGCGAGAAGACGCCCCCCCCCCCCTCTGGGTGCCTGATTTGCCGCCATCTTTAACCGCTTCGTGTCCAAATCGCAGTAGCTACGCGTACGAAATAAAGTTCATCCCAGCTACAAAACATATATATTTTTGTGGTAAGAGGGAGCAAAACATCAGTATTTACTGCTATTAATTAGTGTATGATTTATAGTTGAAATCTGAGCCTAAAAATAAAGTTAAAATCTCGACAAAGCAATGTAGGAAATACAGAGAAAATAAATCCTTTCTGACATCTAAAATCAGTTTCGATCAAGGTCTCTAAAACGAACAAGAAAAAGAGGATTTTCGGAGGGCAATTACGCTGTATTTATATAGAATAAGTGATTTATGAGCAATCTAATTTCTTGTTCGTTTAAAACAGTGAAATGTCAGCTGCAAAAGATCGCACCAGAAACAGCACTCTCTCTGCCTGTCATAGACGTTCAGGAAAGGCTGAATGAAGTCATGGTGATCAATAATAACAGTTGTAGGACAAGAAACAAAAGATAGTGAAAACTTAAGATTTTTAAGGCTAAAACTCAAATTCATTCTACAAATTAAGGCAAATGAAAATTCAGGACGTTAAAGTGCTAGAGGTGTAAAAAAATACAAAAATGCACATGAGCAAAACGTTTTAGAAATGGAGCAAACAGAATAAAAGCCATGCCTATAGTGCAGAAGAGGGATGCAGGAACACTTGCTTAGATATACAAAAAAATCACAAAAAGGTCTATGTTACAAAAGAACATGTAAACATGTACATCAATTTCCCTTCGCGATCAATAGTCTTATCTATAAACATGAAACAGAGTGAGGAATCAGAAATTAGCATGCATAAAAAACAGCAATTCTGTCAGTGAGCCCTAAATGAATTAATAGCAACTATGGTTTCATGGAGGGCTTCTCAGATAGTTGGGCATTTAGGTAAACTGCCAGGTGAAAGGACTTGTAAACATATTTTGTTAAAGCAAGTCAGTTTTTTCCGCAACACATAAAAGACATTTTTCCAAGAAAGTTTAGCGTTTGTCACTAATGAAACCACTAAATAAAGACATAAATATAGAAATCTTAAGATTTGTTTTATTTAATGTTGGTAGCAGGATGAACTGTCAGGTTGAGCTAAGTGTATATTTTGTCACAGGGTTGCTGCAAGATGTTAACAGTGAAAAGGGTATTTAGAAATGAGTTATTTCAAGATGAAAATTTTCAGAATAATTGCAAATCTAGCAGGATAGAGAAAGCACAGAAAACTGGCAGTTAGATTGATCAGATTAGTATGAAAAGTCATTTAGCAAAGGGAATGAGAAGAGTGACAAACTAGTATACTTTAGATCTTTTTTTCTGAACCAGGGAAAATCTGATCATGTTTCCCTATAACAATAATAAAAAACTTTATTTTATATATTACCATTAAAGGTGGCATCTTAAAGCAATATGGTAGATGTAAAAACAGATAAAAGGACCACAGATTACAAAGTAAATACATATAAGAAAGACAAGCAGTTAGAGGTGCGACCAAAATTAGAAAATGAAGCAGATACAGACACTAAGTCTTCTGAAAAGAAAGGTTCTGAGGTTAGATTTAAATGCACTCAGGGTACGTGACTGATATCACTGGGAATACAAATTGAGAGCTCTGGGGTGCAGCTGGAGAAGACCCTGTCACCCACAGAATGTAGATGTTCTTGAGGACAGCTAGAAGACCAGAGTCAGACAGACAAAGGTGGGGGAGTAGACGGATAATAAGCCATATACTGTAGGTACAGAATGAGGATGAGGAATTTGAAGTTGACTCGAAACCTGATAGGTAACCAGTGCAAGGACTTGAAAACAGGTGTAATGCATCCCTGATAGGATTCTCGCTGTCATATTCTGAACATATTGAAGATTGCTCAGTGTGGATTTAATTTCCCCAGTGAACAGGATGTGCATTTATTAATTCTAGGAAAAAAAAGCCTTTCTTAATTTCTCTAGTTCTTAGTTTCTCTAGTTCCCTTTAAAATAAACTATTATCCCACAATGCAGAGTATTAAATGGCCAGTATTTACACATGATATTTGTGATTTAAAGAAATGAACACAAGCAGCTTTTGGGGATTTAAGTGTTGGCTGAGTTATTGCAGGATAAAAGACTAGAGATGTTGGTAAGAAAAAGATAATTTTGGGAAAGCTAAGGAATACACTGATAACAAGAACACTTCCTAATGGGGTTAGGCATACTTTTGATGAAGATGATGAAGTTAACAGACTATATGTTTACATAGATACTGAAATGAGGATTGTATTTTAGATTTTGTGCAGTTACTAGTATTGAACTTTGTGTTGGATGCACATGAATTGAAGGAATGGGCAAACATAGCTGATGCGGATCCACAGAGCCAGCATATTAAGATGTTTATAATTAGAGGTAATTTGTTTAAATAACTAGGTATGGATACTGATGTGCAAGAGAGGTGGAAAGGCCAGCACTATAAAATATTTTATTCTCAGTGAGATGCTGCCATTTCATAGTGGGTTTCTAACACTGTGTATAGTCCATCTATTTCTAATCTCTTTATCCAGTACTGAGGATTTGGAGCCTATCCCAGTAAGCAACGGACACAAGGCAGAATACACCCTGGACATAGCGCCAGTCCATCACAGGACAGACAGACACAAACACACACACACCAGGGCCAGTTTTCCCATAAACCAATTAACTTACCAGTATGTTTTGGAGTGCGAGAGGGAGTCATATCACACATACGGAGAAAAACCATGTAACCCAGAGAGAACATGCAAACCCCACACACACAGGATGGCAGGAATTGAATCTAGGACCCCAGTGCTCCAAGATAGCAATGCTAACCCCTTTGCCACCATTATAAATGGATGGATATCTTAGTTATCTTTCTAGTTCACAGGTTTGCATGCATAATTTAATTTTGAAAGGCGCTGAGACATCAGGTACTACTGTTGTATTTATGAAAAAGAAACAAAACAAAAAACATGCTAACAACTGTGCCATCCTACTCCTTAGTTAATACATTTTATTATTCATAAACAGTTAACATTGTTAGCAAAATATTTTGAATTATATTTAACCCTATTTTTTCTTTAGTTTTGTATTTAACTTATTATATGATAGTCAGACTTAATGTATATTTGAACAATGAAAATATATTTTTACAAGATTTTACATTAAGCACTTAAAATTAATATGGTTAATAATAGTAAACTGTAACATGCTGTAACAAGATCAGTTAAACTGCTAAGAAAATCCTTTCAGAGAAAATGTTTCAGGTGTGAAGAACAAACCTGTTCCCACACACCCTGCCCCCACTACCATTAGAATATACACAAACATTTTAGCGTTTCATTCTGAGCAGAAGACCCTCACACCTGAAGAGTGCTGGCTGTGACGAATTAAACCGGTTTTACAGGTTTCAATCACAGATTGGGAATCAGTAAAGTAACACACAGCGCCACTGGATTTGATAATACTGTACCTAACCAAAATCCGCAATATGGAAACAGAACCTGTGTAATTGTTGATAGATGATGTACTCGTAACATTTTTTCAAGACGAACTACAACATTTAAAAAATGACTTGTATGTACTTGATATCTCTAATCAATCCACGGGTTCCAGCACAAAACGAAACTAAAACGCATACCGTTTCGCGCTTCTTATTAGTTGCTCAAAAGTAATTTGACCGTATGAAATGCATAATATAAACCTAGAAACATATACGTGAGCAGTACTTAAGCACTGTAGTATCGGTGTTAAGACATACCTCTCAAATACTGTAAATCAAGTTAAAAATATCTCAAGACCGATTCTGGTCGTAATGAAACCATGTTTCGTGTATGTTTTCTTTTTCATCTTGAAATAACTCATTTCTAAATACCTTTTTCACTGTTAACATCTTGTTAACGATTCCATATTATATTCCCTTTAAATCAAATTCTAAAAGTATGCTTGTTGACTCCGGTATCACGTTAGTTAAAGACTTCGAAGCTTACAATGTTTAGGGAGAAATGGAATACTGGTGTGTATTTTTTTCTTTTCATGATAGGTGTCGCATTTTAAATCATTTTCGTAGTTAGAAATTATGAAACGCCCTGTTAAAAGCAAGGAAGTTTTTATGCCCGTTGAAGTAAAACGAAATGCCTGACAAAGTATGGCTTGGATTCCAAGTGCTTGTACAAATGTGCTAAAGAAATTATACTTTGAGTATACAGCTTGTCCAAAGTCATCCATTATTAATACAATTAGTAATATCTTCAGTAAAGGCTTTGATGCATAAATATTTCTGATAAAGTTAGGTTGTGTACTTTTGTCCAACTGAGCAATCTTGCTTTCATAAAATATACCAACATTTTAATGACTGATGATTAACATGCTGTAATACACAGTTCAAAATTAAAGGCTCAAATGCTGTACATGAGAGGTTAAGCTCCCCCTGGCGGTTTTACAAGGCGACGCCGGATAGTTAGTCACGTGACACACGTGAACCGCGTGATACCCCGGTGGGCGTGTCGCGGTATGCCGCGAAATACCTCACCCATTTTGAATGGCTGCATCTGTAGCTAATAAAATAAGATACCTCTTAATTTGTACATAAAATTATCCAATAGCAAATAATATTTGATAAGATAAGATCACTTCATTAACCATATACAATTTCTGGCATTAGGAATTTGTCTTTTCACAAACCCAGCTTGCTCTTCATGAGACACACAGATGGAGAGAGAGAGAAGCTTGGGGCCAGAGTGCAGGGAGCCATTTATACAGCACCACTGGAGCAGTTTGGGTTAAGGGCCTTGTGCAGGATTCTAGCTGAAGGATTTGAACCAGCAACCTTCCAGCCACAGGCACAGATCCTTAGCCACAGTGCCACCACTCCACCCCCTTATTCATATTGTGTGAATAAGTATAACTATATTTAATTTCAGCAACTGGTGGCACTTCTTTAAACAGCAATGACATTAACTAGATGTTTTCTGTAACTATTAGTCTCTTGCATTGGAAATATAAGGAATTTTGGCTAATTATTCCTTTCAGAACTACTTATCAGTAGTATTTGAGGACTTCTTTGCAATAAAAACTCGCTTTAGGGCAGGACTTTGACAAATCCAAAATGTAAAGTTTTATTCTGTTCTACATCTGTTTATGAATTTAGAATCATTGTCTTACTGTATGGTCAGCTTCAACTGACGATTTGATAGACTGATCAAGAATATCCTCAAGAATATGCTGATACAATGACAAAGTTATGGTTCTGTCAATGATGGCAAGCTGTCCAGGTCCTGTGGCAGCTAACGACTCAATATGACACAGAAACCTATTCAAACAATGACAATCCCACCATCATGCTTGATTTAAACTGGAATGGAAGAATGCTGGACACAAGGACTATTATGTGATTCTATACTGTATTATATAGGAACACGTGCTACAGAACTAAGTAACAAATTGTATTAAAATAAGTTATCTTTGGCAAATAGGGAAAAGGAAGATAAGCATGATCCTAGAATGCTGCCAATCTGATAAGCACAGGGAAGAATGATAGATAACAGAAAATATTTAAGGACTGTTCTAGTTTAATCATTTTGATAAAAATACACCTAGCATCTCTATGTGTTTCACTCCCATGCGCATGAAATAAAAACTTCTATTAACTTCTGCGACGGACTCCTGACTGTCTTTTAAGGGGAACATTTTTTTTCCCCAGATATTTTTTTTTTTAACCATTCGGGTACTTTGGCTATTCTCCCATCAAAGCCATTCCCTTTCAGTCCTTTCCTGAAGACTGAGGCATGAACACTAGCATTAGCTGCAGTGAAAAAGGCCTGATAATCCTTAGATAATACTCTGGAGTTTTCATAACCCTTTCCAGACTGATAAGAAGCAATGACTACTTTTCTGAAGTCTTCTGAAATCTCTTTTGATTATAGAATGGATTTGTTTCCATACACTTCCACTAAAGTTTCTGACTACTACATAGCACAGGGCTACCCAAATTCAGATATTGTTTACTTGCTCCCCAATTATTTGATTCTAATTGTCCCCTATTTGTTCTATGAAAACTAGTGTTTTTTCTACTAGTGGTTGAAAATACAATTTATTTTTTCTACCTCTTATACCATAATGCTGTACATGGTCTTAAATGAGGCTTTATATGACATCATAATGATGTTCATAATGCCTTATAACCTGGGCTGTTTTCCATATATTCTTCCTCCATCTGGTTTTGTCAAGGGCCCAGGAGTTGATTTTGATGTTATATTTTTCATAAAAATTAGAAGAATTTAAAAAGAGAAGAAAAGAAACACAACACATCAGAACAAGTGGTAGAATATCAGTTGGGTTTCAGTTTTTTGTGTAAGTGGAAACCCAGTTATTTGCATCCTTTGGTGGCCAAAATCCACGTTTCCAAGGAGTATAGAAAGGTACAGGCAATTATCATAAATCTGAGTCAATAGCACTTGGGTTTGTACATTTGGAGCTTACCAAGCTTACCAAACTTCTGTCTTCTCATCTTCACATATGCTTCAGTAAATACGTTGGCATTATTCTGGTGATCCGTTTTTGTTAAGGCATAAGTATTGCAGCATCAAAGACATACTATTACTAACATTGCACCCAAATAAATTTACTATTACTAAAAATCTTTGTAACTATAGGAGGTAGAGACTTTTTTTAGCACATGCCCTTATCCTGACTTGCAAAAAATATGCAGTTTTACTTTAAGTACTAAACAAAAAAATGAATATGTTAAAATGCAAGTATAATAAAATAATCATTTAAGCAACCCAGGATAGCTGATTCACAGATACTTAAGTTTGCAAACAATATGTTCTTCATCAACTTGAAACTGTATTTTCATTCAGTATGCATGTCTCTGCATCCTGCCAGCATTAGAAGAGTGAGGAGGACTCTTAGTTATGACCTCCAGCTAGAACATAATGCATATTAATAAAAAAAAGACTAAGGTTTTGTAGAAATTAAACTAAAATTCTATCCTATGAGAGATATTCTTGTTTTTTTTTTATCTTGTCATCAGGTTTTTGTGTGAACAGCACAATGAGACTTAAAAGACTTAAAGCTCTAACTTGGTCAAGACTTTTGAAGCTTTGTAGAGCAGACTTGTACATTGTTCCCCACGCCTCTCTGTTTTCACACCCTGGTGCCGTGGTGACAGCAGCAATTTTCAGAGCAATTTCCTTGCAGTGGAGACCATTATTCCTCCCTGTGGCTATCCTGTTTGTCCTTGACTGGCACTCCGAAAATATGGCAGTAGTAGCTTAAGTGACAAGTTTTTCAACATCATATATAGGAAGAAAAAAGTCCCCAGGGCTGGCTCTAATGTTTTTTTTTTGCATTTTGCTTTTGTTTGTTTTGTTTTGTTCTTTTTTTGGGTGGGGAGTGGCGGAGTTGTAATAGGCCAAGTTATTCAACAATTTCATCATGCTGTGACTTTGATAGTGTACTTCTGTGCTTCATGTAGTACATATTGATTTTGCAGAGGAATACCGCTGGTGGGGTGATAACGTTTGATTAACGTTTGATTTGATTTGATTTAGTTTGATTAAAATATTATGAGTTCAAAAGAATGTCCAGAATTGTGTTAATGTAAGCTCTTATGAAGATGTAAGTATGAATAATTGAAGACAAAATAAATGTGGCCCAATGTTTAATGTTAAACTGAGGCATGTACTGTAACAGCTGTTTTATTATTATTTGTTTTAAAATAAATTTAAAATAATTGTATTTATTTATTGGAAACAAACACATGGAAAATCGTGTAAACATATATTAATTATAAATAAATGCATAACACACTTTCCATAATGTGTTTCATAAGAAACAAAGTTATTTGTAAAGACAAAATACAAACTCAAGCCAGAATTTATCATGCTCAACAAGGTGTAGGAGCAGCATTAAAAGGCAACAATGAATAGGCTGGATCACCTTTCTGCAGAGGCTGGCTGAGTCGGGAGAAGAAGGACACAAGTAAGTGAACTGCCAGGCTCATTATGGATTTGAAAAGGGCTTGAAATGTCGGTGGAAAAGCATTGATATTGACAATCTGCTGTTGCGATACATAATTCTTCAGCACAATAATTTTTTATTACAAGCCACAGTACCAGTTTTTGCATAAGCCCCCTTTGCCTAGATTTTTCCTTCTTTTTAATGGATTAAGATCCTTTAGTCTGATGTGTTCTCCTTGTTCCTCTTAAAGGCATGACTGAGGGCAAACCTGAGTCACATAAACTCTAATTTGCAGAATAAGCCTTAGATTTGTGCTCAAATGCCTTATATAAGCAAATTTTCTTTCTTCTCATGGCTTCCAAGAAAAAAAAACTTTTCTAAATGTTAGTTTGCCCATCTACAGGTATAAATAGACTGATTGTTTTGTGTGATTCCTACATTTAGACATTATTTAAAATCATAAACATCACCATAATCATCAAAGGTCTTAATCAAATGCATCATTCAGTCACTGGAGCTTCATTTTTAAACTGCTTACTAAAACTGCTGCTTTATTCATTTAAAACTGTTATGACTGTACTTATCTGTTTATTGAAATTGACACTTGCAATTCACTGCCTAAACTTAAGATTAAAGGTTAAATTATTTCCATTAGAAAGCATGTTATTACAACTTCTAACAGAAGTGGCTTTAATGAACATTCCATGTCTGCCTTAATTACAAATAAATGCTCATTATTATTTTTTAATTAGTTTTCCAAATCTGTCGTGAAAAGGTTTTTATTTTATATTCTTTTCAATCACGGTCTCTTAGACTAATGAGTTCTTCGTAGGTTTATTTAATTAAATTTAATTGCAGTGCAGTTGTACTGCTTTAATGAAGATTCCCACACTCAGTTACAAGCTCACACACACACTCATACACAGTAGTGAGACACTGTTGACTTGGAGAGTACAGATTGAAAGAGAAATGTAGGACTGTGGAGCAATAGCTTGAACATTGCTAGCTCAGATCTGAGTTATGATACAACATGACCAGCATCAAGATTTACATAGAAGTTACATGCAGTTACAAGCACCAGGATTCAGGTAGCACCACATGCTTTGTAGTAGTCCTAGAGTTCTAAAGTAAAGTAAAATTAATTAATTCCATTAACTTAATTAATTCCAAATCAGTGAATATAAAAAAAAACAAATTTGAGTTTCAGAAAATAAAGAGATAAGAAGTAAACATCATGCTATGAGCTGTTGCCATCTTTAACTGAACATTGATGTATTCCATTATTTTAAATTACATATTTATATTTAATAATTTAGGTTTATTTATACAGATCTTGTTTTCTTGAAGTAATGTAAAAACTGTGTTTATAAGATCTGTAAGATTTCTTTAACACAAATGATATACTTATAGCTCCAAATTTATTTTTACAATGTAATTGAAATGTAGTTATAGCACAAAAACACAAGTGTAAATTACATAAATTATACCATGAAAAATTGTTGAATATGACCATTATATTACTATGTTGCCTATGTCTAAACATGATTATCAGTACTCGATACCACAGTAACAAATCTGTACAAAATAGAATATTTTATGGCATTTAATATACAACATTAAATGTATTTAATTCTAAATTTATGACATTTAGAATTATTCATAACCCCAGCAATTGTTTTATTGATCCTAATTTGGCATTGGTAACATTACAAACAGTAGGGGTTTTAGACCATTTCCCCATGCAGAATATGAAATTGTGATAACCAAGAAAGAACATTGTTTTTATGCTCCCTAAACCATTTGATAGTAGATATGGAAGTGACTGCAAAACAAGTTTTAACTTTTTAGTAGAGAGAACCTGGTATTTGATATACTTTGGAATCCATCCATATCTCAATTTTAATAAGTGGCACTGGGACCGGAGGACCCAGTTACAGAGGACGTGAAAACAGCGGACTCCAAATCTTACAAAAAGTATGGCATTTTTTTAAATTGAGTTTTACCTGAATGCATTTGATTACACATTTTAATAAAACTTCCTAGTATTTTCTTCCTGGTGGGATAGCAACCATTGCATTAGCATTCAAGATGGATGTCCAAATTCTCTGATTTTCTGATGGCATACCATATTTGTTGCACTTCTATGTTTAGTCTTCAGGAATACCCAGGAGGAAATATAAAATATGAAATGGAATTTGAAAAAAAATCTATGTAAATTAAATAGTCTAGTGTTATGCAGATAATTATCTAGTATTTTCACTAAGTCCCAGAAAAGATCAAGTATTGAAGCTTGTCTGCCACTAAAAGCATAACAATGGTCAAATATTAGCTAATGATTCTCACCTAGCCATTTCTTGGCATGAACAACATGTCTATGTAGTTTGTTTTACTTCTACATGCTACAGTATAGTTTCCTCTTGTGTCCACTGAATTTTAATTTCTGTCCACTAGACACATGGCTAAGGCTTTTATGAAACTATCATATAACTGCAAAATACTAGAATATTCAATTTGCAGATTTTTTTAAAACAAACTGGTTGTTTGTAATTAAATTTGTACATTGTGTATTTAGAAAAATATTTGATTATTTTTGACAAATGTTTTGTCATCAGCAACTCTGATAGTGATACATGTTTTTGTGCTTTCATTTGTGTAGTAAATACTGAACATGTATACATATGGATACATTTAGAGCAAGTTGTGTCCCACTATGTGTCTGTTTTGTGTTTCAGTCACTACCTTTTTGACACTCTGTGAACCCTGTTGTACAATGCACTTAATTCTTGATAACAAACAGTTATATATAATATATATATTTCAATTTCACTTTTTTTTTCTCACTGAAGTCTTATTGATTGACATAAAACTGAAATCTCCTTAATAGTTATTACTACTAAATAGGTATAATGGTGCAGTCTAAAGACAGCTTTTTCTGGAATGGAAAATTGTATTTTAAAGATTCAATTTCTAAATTGAATAAAAAGTTGTGATTTTAAATTCAAACTCAAATTTATTTGTCATTATACTTACACGGGTGCTTAGTATAGTGAAAAGTGTTTTTCATTAGTCTCTCAGGTGCAGTATATAAACAAAACAGAAGACAAGACAATAGACAGTAATACAATACCAATAACAATGTAAACAACAGTATGGTACCAGTGCAAAATTGTCAAAAACTGTGCAAATACTCAAACAGAGAAAAGTATACAAACAAGACAAAAACAGTGCAAAAGTAATTCGGCGAACAGTGCAAAAATAATACAGCGATTGATAAATAGTACAACTAGTACAATTTTAAATACAATTTTGGCTTACATTCAGTTGTCATGTATATAGTGTTGTTAGAGTACAGTCCTTGTGATACACGAAGAAGTGATGAGAGATCATAGTATGATGGGAGGGAGTGAGGGCATTACCAGCTTGACGGCTCTGGGGAAGAAGCAATTTTGGAGTCTAGTTGTGTGCGACCAGAGCGTCCGGAACCTTCTACCAGATGGTAGGGGGACAAACAAGTTATGACTGGGGTAAGTGGGGTCAGACATAATTTTGGTGGCTTTTTTCAAACGCCTGTTGTTGTAGATTTCCTGGATGGATGGTAAGGCACTGCCGATGATGTGTTGGGGAGTTTTGACCACCCACTGCAGTGCCTTACGGTCAGATGCGGTTCAGTTGCTGTACCAGACTGTGATGCAGCTGGTCAGTATGCTCTCCACCGTACATCTGTAGAAGTTGGAGAGGATCTGTGGATGTAGGTGTATTTTCTTCAGCCTGCTCAGGAAGTACAGCCGCTGTTGTGCCTTCTTCATGAGACTGGAGGTGTTCAGTGTCCATGTAAGGTCCTTAGAGATGTGAACACCTAGGAATTTGAAGTTATTCACCATCTCCACCGCACACCCTTCTATGTAGATGGGGGAGTGAACTTTTCCTTGTCTTCTGAAGTCAACAATCAGGTCTTTGGTTTTGCTGATGTTGAGACATAGGTTGTTGGTATGGCACCAGTCTGCAAGTTGTTTTATCTCCTCCCTGTAGGCAGTCTCATCATTGTCAGTGATCAGGCCCACGACTGTGGTATCGTCAGCATACTTGATGATGGTGTTTGTGCTAAACTTGGCAGTACAGTCGTGAGTGAACATGGACTAAAGCAGTTGGCTGAGCACACAGCCTTCAGGGACACCAGTGTTAAGGGTGAGTGTGTTGGAGGTGAGGTTGCTAATTATGACAGTCTGGGATCTGTTGGTGAGGAAGTCTAGGATCCAGCTACAGAGGGTGGTATCTAGACCTAGAGCCCTGAGTTTGGTAGCGAGTTTTATGGGTATGATGGTGTTAAATGCTGAGCTAAAGTCAATGAACAGCATTCTTGTATTCTTGTATAGGTGTTCCTTTTATCCAGGTGGTTAAGTGTGTTGTGTAAAGCTATAGAGATTGCATCCTCTATGGAGCGGTTTGTGCGATAGGCAAACTGGAGAGAAACAGGTGTTTTTGGAATGCTGGCTTTAATGTGTGGAATAAGTAGTTTTTCAAAGCACTTTATTATGATGTGGGTGAGTGCAATAGGGCAGTAGTCGTGTGATTCTGCTGATTCTTTTGGTACTGGCACATTGGTGGTTGTCTTGAAGCAGCTAGGAACAGTAGCCTGGACCAAGGACAGGTTGAAGATGTCAGAACAGACATCAGCTATCTGCCAGGCACATGTTCTGAGTACCAGGCCAGGGATACTGTCAGGTCCAGCAGTTTTTTGTGTGTTCACTCTACTTAGTGATTTCTAGATATCTAGCTTGGATAGTGTGGGGTGTGGGGTGGCAGCGGAGTCAGAGGTCCAGGTGGCTGATTCAGGGTGAAGAGCTTCGAAACATGCATAGAAGGTGTTAAGCTTGTTTTTTCTGTGGAGTTTTTTGTATAAAATCTTACAGAGTCTAATAAGATGGGGGCTCTGATAGTCTCCCTTTTAATTTAAGGGATACCTGAATATAAAGATGGTGATGTTATCCATACACTTATCATTAAAAAGTTTAATGAGAATCATAGTGAGTTGGAGTCTGTTCTGGAAGAAAAAATGCAATGTGGGACTGAGCGCTCATGACTGCTCTTCTCCTGCACAGGATGCCTATCCATCTCAGATCTACACTATCTAAAAAACTATCTAAAAAACAATTATGCAAATAATTCAAATAATAATATAATTAAATAATTGTCCAACTATTCAAATCTAGTCAGTTTGTCCCTGGGAGGGGATATTGGGAACACCTTGTAGTATACTGGTGTGGTATATGGAATCAACTTTCACATATAGTGAGGTGTCAATCTGACCCTTATTCTGTATTAGAACTAAGCTACAGTAGTTCTCAAAGTCTTGCCGCATAATGTGGTGACACTTTATATAGTGAATATTATTAATCAAACCTTAATGTTCAAACTGAACACTTTTATTAGTTAAAGAAATTAAATGTTAAAAAAATGTAAAGGCAAAAAACAAAGATATGTTGATTACATAAGTATTCAATCCCTGAGATAATAGTGGAAACACCTTTGACTGTATTTACAGCAGCTACCAATTATGTCTCTATAAATTTTCCACAGCTGCAAACTTGCTCAAGTTATGTTGGATCTTGAATCAAAGGTAACTCATTTAATATATTGTAGATCAAAAAGTTTGAATTTTGTCTCATCTGATCAAAATATCCTTTGTCACATATTTGCAGTATCACTGAAATTATTTGTTGCAAACCCTATGCGGGATTTGAAATGACTTTTTGTCATTAAGGATTTATCTTCTTACCACTCAGCCCATGAATATTTTCTCTCATCTCAGTCATAGAACTCTGTATCTTTTTCGAATGTATTGGGGGCCTCACAGTGGCATCCCTCATCAATTTTCTTTTTCTCTTTTCACTTCTTAATGATCAAATAGGTTCTGTCCATCACAGGACAGACAAACAGACACAAACACACACACACACCAAGGCCAGTTTTCCCGTAAGCCAATTAACCTACCAGTATGTTTTGGAGTGCGAGAGAGAATCATATCACACATAAGGAGAAAAAACACAGAACCCAGAGAGAACATGCAAACTCCACACACACAGGATGGCAGGAATTGAACCTAGGGCCCCAGTGCTGCAAGACAGCAATGCTAACCACTTCACCACCATTAGAAATGGATGGAGATCTTATCTTTCTAGTTCAGAGATTTGCATGCATTTTTGCATTTAATTTTGAAAGCCACTGAGACATCTGGTACTACTGTTGTATTTATGAAAATAACATACAAAAAGCATTCTAACAACTGTGCCATCGTATTCCTTAGTTAATGCATTTTATTTGTTAGCAAAATATTTTGAATTATATTTTACCCTATTTTTTCTTTAATTGTGTATTTAACTTATTTTCTGATAGTCAGATTCAATGTATATTTGAACAATAAAAGTATTTTTTTACAAGATGCGGGGGAAAGTGCAACAATTTATTACAGGGCTAAATTTAATATTATTGATTACTAATAGTTTATGCTAACACCTAACTTTCTAAATTAGATGTATTTAAAACAACGAACTACATGTAACATAGCATTCAGAAATAGTTTTGTGGTGTATGTATAGATGAAACTTTTCTAAAATGTATCATAAAACTAAAGACGATTAAAATCTGTAATATTTCCACGTGTAATGTCATTAGAAAGTATAATAAGTTCCTGCTTTGTCTAACGATGGTATCAAAAAGTAGTCAAAGTGGTGAGAAACCTGTACTTAATGATAATTAAGGGACTTAGAAGTCAAATAAAATGATTTACACTGTTTAATTTTAAACAATGAGTTATGAATGTAGACGCAATTGGTGCCATTCGCTATAGAACGGCCATTGTGGAATACTGAGCTCTGTGCTTCCTCCTCTCTCACTGCCGCCTCCCCCTCTGACAGAGCACAGTGGGCGGCACACTATTTTCAAACCCTTTTGATTGGGAAAAAAAGACCTGCTGATCTGTTCTACATACCAGGAAGACAACAGAGTATTATTTTTTCTACTTGAAACGTGTGTTGTCTTTATGAAATTCATGTATTTTAAACATTTAATTAAGAAGTAAAAACCTTACAGTGTACACAGAGATTCTAAACTGATCAGGAGGAAGAAAAATTAACTATTATTAACTATCAAAGTCTGTTTTTATAGCTTTTAAAGATGTGCAATGTCTAAGCAGCAACACATCAATTATATCTCATTTTTTATTTATTTTTTAATTTATTAAAATTGTTTGCCCAGCCTTATTTTAAAGACCTCTACTTGTGAAACTTTTCACAGCCTGTATATAAAACTATATACACAATACTGCTGACAGGAGGAAAATTCCTATTCTTTACTCAGCAACTTATTAAAAACAACACCCATGATGTTCAAACTGATTTTTTTACACAGAAGACTGACATAGCTTCGCGTAGTGCTGGGCGATAATTCGATAACGATATTTATCGCAATATAATTTTCCTCTATATAATTTTAACAAAAGTTCGATAAATGTTCGATATATATGTTTATGCTTTGCGCATGAAATGTGCATGCGCACAAAAGACTGCGCGAGTGCGCGTGCGTGTTGCAGACCAGGCAGCTAACGTGGTGTTGTTTACCCACACAGTGGTGGCTGACAGGATTGTAGTTAGAGTGGAGAAATGAGAGACACTGAAGCAAATGTAGTGCTGCCAACGACCAGCTCGAAGGACGATGACATTGTCGACAGAAAAGGTCATTCAACTTCGGGAATTAGGAGATATTTTGGCTTTTTACGATCAGACATAAAACAGAGCACTTTAAACTTTGCAGTCTGTCTGAGCCATCTTCCATGTGTGTTTTATCACACTGCAGTATTTATTTTTTCTATTAAGATATTTATTTTGTAAATTTTACTCATGCATATTTTGACATAAAAAAGACTTGAATACTCTCTACCTCAGATTTGTTTAATGTTTCTGCTGTTTGGCAAGTGTTTGTTGTGTTCTTAAAATAAAGAGTTGTTTAATTTACCAATTAACTGTCTGGTTTCTTCAATTTTCACCCAGGAGAAAATATCTGCCTTTAAACTTGAAAGAAATAATGATTTGACATTTATCGTGATAATTATCGATATCGACTGATATGAACATTTTTATTGTGATAATGTTTTTGGCCATATCGCCCAGCCCTAGCTTCGCGTTGTGAAACTCTTTTTCTAAGAAAACATTTGTCAGCCTGTCTGTGGGGGTAGGGGGACTGTTTTTCATTTGAAGGCTTGCCTATTCTATTTTGTAAATGTAAAGAGTAAGAAAAGACTCCAAAAATACCAGTTTTTTTACAAACAATATAGGCACAGAGACCAGCCAGCCAGTACTGCCCCGCGCCAGCCGAGAGAGAGAGAGAGAGAGCGCACACAGGGGTGCAAATCCAGGCAATCTCCCCAGACTGTATGCATGTTTCACAGTGGGTCAGCGGCTTTCCTCATCCCTACTCTGACCACTAGCACTCCTGTTCTGCCCTTCGCCGCGTACTCCAGCCGGGGGCTCTTCAGTCGCAGTGCCGGGCAAATACGCTACATTAATGTAGGGCTTCAGGGCTGTCACACAATGGCCTGAGCAAGGCCAAAGTAGGTCAGTTTTATCTCAGATTGGCTCCACCGCAAAAGCACCTAAGCAACTAATTATTCAAATAAAGATGTGTTTTCTCTCTCTCTCTCTCTCTCTCTCTCTATGACACTACCTAACCACCAACAACCAACAACCTCTTAGGCTGAGGAGCCAGCTTAAATAGCTTGTAAGCCCCTCCCCCTCTGGAACAAACCATTTCTCTAATTCAAAGTGGTTTCTCCCCTTTCCATTAATAAACCTTGAGAACTGGGGTTAGATTTGGCCTTCTGGGGCCACCATAGGCTGACTCACCCCGGAGGTACCAACACCAAACAAACAGTCAGTAACATCAATATTGAGAGTGCTCTCCATTCACACCACAATACTCACACATATCTGTGTTTAAGTATTTGAATGTATATGAAATTAGGTATGTGTATGTACGTGAATGTATATTAAACTAAGTAACAGCAGTTACTAGTCAAGCCCTGAGTGTGCACCCTCAGGAACTTATCTAGCAACCGCTCAATGGAAGGTGTATGAATGTTGTATTTTCTGTGCTATCTCTACGCCATGATGTCACACGGGCTCACGTGGGTTTGCGCCCTACACCCTGCGGTACTGCTGTGTACATACAGTATGAACATGTTGTGATATTTAGAAATATATAAAAGGTCAATATAGTGTTCATAATATTTGCTATTTTGTTTTTTTCTACAAAAGAAAAGTCATCACACCACAAACGCTAACTAAGTAGTGAAACAGAAGTACACATATCAATGGAAAGTCTTATACTACTGTTTGTGCAACAGTACATGAATATAATTATATCGTTATTAATTTTTTTAGATATGCGATTCCATATTATATTTCCTATTAATCAAATTCTAAAAGTATGCTTTTGTTTATTCCGATAATGAGTAACACAGGGGCACCTCAAGGGACAGTTCTTTCTCCATTCCTCTTCACCCTCTATACTTCTCAAAGTACAACTCAAAGTCATGCCACCTGCAGAAGTTCTCAGATGACTCTGCAATTGTGGGATGTATCAAGGGTGAGCAGGAGGAGGAGTACAGAGGACTGGTCAGCAGCTTTGTGGAGTGGTGTGGGGTGAACCACTTGGAACTGAATGTAACAAAGACAAAGGAACTGGTAGATTTCAGGAGGAAAAAGGTCAAGCCTACTCCTGTCTACATCCATGGAAGTGGCGTGGAGATGGTGGACTCGTACAAGTACCTTGGAGTGCACATCGACGATAGACTGGAATGGTCTAAGAACATCGAGGCCATCTATAAGAAGGGACAGAGCCGACTTTACTTCTTGAGGAGGCTCAGGTCCTTCAATGTATGTAGAAAGATGCTACATATGTTCTAACAGTCGTTCTTGCCTTCTGCCATAAGACTGTACAACGCATCTACCTTGCGTCTGGGCAGAGGCAACATTGACAGTGACCTGTTTCTGGACTGAACGCATCTACACATCTACTGCTACATCTGTTCTCTTTCTTTTCTTTTCCCGTTTACAACCATTTTTTTGTGCAATATATGCCAGGGACCCATGCAATACATTTATATTTATATCTATATCTATATTTACATCTATATTTATATTCATACAGATGTAGTCATTCAAAATGGGTGGGGTATTTCGCGGCATACCCCGGTGGGCGTGTCGCGGTATCACTCAGTATCACGTAGTTAATCGCGTCATTGACGTCATGCCGGAAAGTATCCGGCATCACCATGTAAAACCGCCAGGGGGAGCTTAACCTCTCATGTACAGCATTTGAGCTTTTAAATTTGAACTGTGTATTACAGCATGTTAATCATCAGTCATTAAAAAGTTGGTATATTTTATGAAAGCAAGATTGCTCAGTTGGACAAAAGTACACAACCTACCTTTATCAGAAATATTCATGCATCAAAGCCTTTACCGAAGATATTACTAATAGTATTAATAATGAATGACTTTGGACAAGCTGTATACTCAAAGTATAATTTCTTTAGCACATTTGTACAAGCACTTGGAATCTGTCCAAGCCCTACTTTGTCAGGCATTTTGTTTTACGTTTCAACGGGCATAAAAACTCCCTTGTTTTTAACAGGGCATTTCATAATTTCTAACTACGAAAATGATTTAAAATGCGACACTTATCATTCAACTAGAGCTCAAAATATCACAAGGATCCTCAAGAGCACAGCAAAGACTGTATTAAAAGATACTTGTATGAGATACATGAGAATCCAGGCTTTTTTATCAACGCTTTCTTTTCCGTATACCAGATATTATGGAACCACTTCAGAAGGGTGTCAGCCAGTCAGATTCCAGGAATCGGTACTTTAAAGGAAAAATACACACCGGTAGTCCATTTCTCCCTAAACATTTTAACCATCGAAGTATTTAACTAACATGTGAAATAGCGTGTGAAAAAGTGGTAGTTTTAAGCTTTTCTGCTAATATAATATGGAATCGCATATCTAAAGAATTTAATAACGATATGATTATATTCGTGTACTGTGACAGAGCTGTGTAGGGCTGTTTCGCCTCTCTCTTCATGCGACTTCCCTTGTAGCCCACTGGTCTACGTGCCCGATTACCAACTCATGGGTTGTGTGTTCAAATCCAGCTGGTGCTGGACGTTTCTTTTAACAAACATTTCTTCGAAAAAATAGAATAGCAATATTATGGACAATCAATTGACTTTTATATTTCAAAATATCACAACATGATCGATTCTAAGTCATTTTTGATAACAATGAATAGTCACCTTCTTCCCTTCTGACAACGGTCCCTGCTTCTGCTTCCTGCTTCTATTGTGTGTGTGTGTGTAATAGAGTAATTTTTTATAGAGAAATGGAGGATGGACAGTATGCGTTACAATATAAACATTTATATTGATTTAAATTGTGTTTTGATTTAAATCGCGAATGTGTTTTTTTAATCATAATCAGACTAATGCAACATAAATTGATACAGTATCTTTGTCTTCTAAGTATCTTAATAAACTTTCAGCATAGCTTTCTACCCGTTTAGATTTATTTTTCTTGGGATTTTGGGATCAAACGTGGAAGGATTAGATTGTAATCGTTTTTATTTTTCAAATACGTTTTAGAAAAGTGTAATCTATACCTGCCCAGACTGTACGCCTTCCTAAACCCCGCCCTGACCACTTTCACTCCTGTCCTGCTCTTCCCCGCACACCCCAGCCGGGCGCTCTTCGGCCTCTGCCCGGGACGAATGTATATTTTGATATTTACACCAGGCGCGGCACCAAGGGAGCGTCTGCATTTATAACTTAGTTTTTAAAATTAGTCAAGCAATATGAAGCATCTCCTTTTACTTTTAAGTCCCTTAAATACATTGAGCACAGCTTTCTCACCTCGCACTTTTTGATACCATCCTTACACAAAGCAGAAACTTCTTGTATTTTCCAATGACATAAAGTACAAGTGGAAAGTTTACAGATTTTATTCGTCTTTAATTTTGTTACGTTATACGTTTTAGGAACGTTTCATCTAAACAAACACCACAAAGGTATTCTCGATTGTATTTCTGAATGTTATGTTACACCTACAGTAGTTCACTGCTTTAAATACATCGAATTAAGAAAGTTAGGTGTAGCACTTTAGATCTTTTTTTCTGAACCAGGGAAAATCTGATCATGTTTCTCTATAACAATAATAAAAAAACTTTATTTCACATATCACCTTTAAAAGTGGCATCTCAAAGCAATACAGTAGATGGAAAAACAGTTAAAAGGGACCAAAGTAAATACCAGACAAACGCAAACCCGTTTTTAATAAAATGCTTTTATTCATTCAGCAGAGAGTGAGAGGGACATCCAGCAGAGAGAGACACACACACCGGTTTCCATTGACAAAAGTAATTGTTTTTTTTCAATTCCTCTTGTCTAACAGGAATGTTTTGTTTGTGGACAGACTGTTAGACTAGAGGAAAAGAGCGCCTCCTTCTATGAAGCATTTCGCTGATCCGATCACGAATTATTTTCCAGTCGCACGAAGTAAGGGTTGAGAATCTCCAATTCACCATGCTACTAATGGTTTCCTGGAGATTGCAAGGCAAGGCACTTTTGCCTCTGGACCCATCGAAATTTACAGACGTGGTCCATCCCCAGTAAATTTCAAAAGTCACAAGATTTCGAAACACGAGGGCGGCGTAGCGGTCGGCTCTTGCTTAGGTGTAACATACAATATAATTATATCTTATTAATTTCTTTAGATACGCGATTCTTTTAATACAGTCTTTGCTGTGCTCTTGAGGGTCCTTGTGATATTTCGAGCTCTGGTTGAATGATAAGTGTCGCAGTTTAAAGTGTTGCAGTTTATTTATGGGTTGCAATTTAGAAAAAGTCAAAAACTGCACTCAAAATGCAATTTAGAGCTTTCTGGCAAGAGGAGACACCCAAATTAATAATGTAACATGCCACTGTTTGAGCATGAACAAGTTATACTGAGATTTCCTTAGATACGTGATTAAAAAAAAAAAATTGAATCCCCGGCGGAACACATTCCATAAGATTCAGCGCTTTTACAGTATATATCGCCTTTAAAGGTGGCTTCTCAAAACGCTTTACAGGATAAAAACAACAAGAACAGCAACAACAACAATATTGTATTTCATTGCACTTTGAAAACCAAGTAATAACTTAACTATATGTGAAAACGTTTCATATGTCGCTGTTGTGAATGTCTGTGGAGTGTATCTTATTTGCCTTACGTCCTGGTTATCTCGCTCGCCCTCCCCCCCTCTCTCCCTCAATTCAATTCAATTCAAGGTGTTTTATTAGCATGACAGATGGGTACAATCAGTGTTGGGTATTTACTTTGCTTTGAGATTCCACTTTTAAAGGTGATATATAAAATTTTAACTAAAATAAATTGATATCTTTGTCTTCTAAGTATCTTAATAAACTTTCAGCATAGCTTTCTCCCCGTTTAGATTTATTTTTCTTAACTAGTATACTTTAGATCTTTTTTTCTGAACCGGAGAAAATCTGATCATGTTTCTCTATAACAATAATAAAAAAACATTATTTTACATATCACCTTTATGTGATATCACCTTAAGGAAGTGCAAAGAAATTTAAAATAGTCTTCTTTAGGTGTGAGGGTAGGAGTGGATCGCAGCAGGCATAATCGGCAAATTAGGAAAACAAAGAACAGGACAGGCGAGACGTTTATCCAGAGAGCGAGTGATCAGAAAAAGGAACAGCTGTTACACCCAGGTTTTACGCTCTCTCTCTGTTGAATGAATGAAAGCATTTTATTAAAAACGCGTTTGCGTTTGTCTGGGTATTTACTTTGTAATCTGTGGTTTACATCTACTGTATTGTTTTGAGATGCTACTTTTAAAGGTGATATGTAAAATAAAGTTTTTTATTATTGTTATAGAGAAACATGATCAGATTTTCCCTAAAAAAATAAATTTTTTGAATCCCCAGTGGAACACATTCCATAAGAATCAGCGTTTTTATATATCGCCTTTAAACACATATATTTAAACACGCGTTTACGATTTAAATCAAAACGCGATTCAAATCAATATAAATGTTTATTTTGTAACGCATAGGTGACTATTCATTGTTATTAAAAAGACTTAAATCCGATCATGTTGTGATATTTAGAAATATAAATTTGTTTGGTGCGAGTGAGGTTTTATTTAATCTCTGACCAAGGGAAACGTTTCATTTTTTCAAAGAAATGTTTGTTAAAAACAAAACATACTTCCAGTGGGATTCGATCACAGACCATGTGATATGGGAGTCAGGAATCTAACCCACAGCGCCACCAGCAAGATCAGATGCAGGGTCCTGAAAAAGCACTACAGAAACATTATTAACAGACAATGTATAGCGTGTACTATTCTTGTGTTGCGGTACATGAATATAATTATATCGTTATTCATTTCTTTAGATACGCGATTCCGTATTATATTCCCTTTTAATCGAATTCTAAAAGTATGCTTGTTGACTCCGGTATCGCATTAGTTAAAGACTTCGATGCTTAAAATGTTTAGGGAGAAATGGAATACTGGTGTGTATTTTTTCTTTAAAGTACCTAGACCAGCCATATACTGTATGTTTATGTTCCAAAATTAATATCGTTTATGGCCTTACAACGGGCACAGTAAAGACGTTTACTGTAAGTCTTTCTACGACAGACCAACGGACCACGAGTGCCCCTGTCGGTCAACCAATCACGTACCACGGTACCGCGCGTCATCTTGCGTCACAATGCGCGATGCCGTAGCCAATTACCTCCGGTACGTGTCTGTACCGCGCACTTTGAATGGCTGCATCTGTATGTGTGATACGATTTTTCTGCATACTGTTCTGTTCTAGTTTGTTCTTTGTGTGTCCGGACTGTGAGTAACTCTTTTTGTGCACCCCTCACTGTACTGATTGTATTGTATGTATTACACTATTATTATTGTATCATTCGTTACACTGTGGCTGTGTTGTCTGTGTAAAGCTGCTGTTGCACTGCAATTTCCCTCATGGGATCAATAAAGTATCTATCAATCTTTTCACTACCGACCACTGCATCACGAGTGCCCACAGTGTGAATCACAGAGTGAATGGCTGTATCTGTATAGTCACATGATTGCCCAAAACATGACACACTATATATCAGGAATGAAAGAAGGTGGAAAGCTACTTTCAATAACACAAAGCGTCACAAACACAGCACTAGAAAAGGAGACTGTTTAGATTCTCTTGCGCTTTTGTAGGTATCTGAGTGACTGCGGAGCAGTAATTCTTGCAATCTGAAGTGATGATTCTGCAAAAAAACTAAGCTTTCTAAAAATTGTTAGTTCATAGATATTACTGTATTTAAATAAAATTTGTGAAAAATAAATATTAGTCTTTTAAACATTATTGGTTTAAAAAAACTGTAAGTTCCACACATATCAATGGAAAGTCTTATACTACTGTTTGTGCAACAGTACATGGATATAATTATATTGTTATTAATTTCTTTAGATATGCAATTCCATATTATATGTCCTATTAATCAAATTCTAAAAGTATGCTTTTGTTTACTCCGATAATAAGTGTATTCACAGAAAAGGTTAAAACGATCACTTTTCACAAAGTATATAAATGTAAAGTAATAAGGTCAGAAGGAGCACGTAATAACATTTCCGAAATAACCACATGTAAGACTTTGATGCTTAAAATGTATAGGGAGAAATAGAATAATGGTGTGTATTTTTTCTTTCAAATACACACACCGAACCTTTAATTTTCAGTGGTTTATTTTACAAAACTGAAAAACAAACATGAAATTATTTTTAATGATGTTCTAATTTGATAACAAATAACAACATAACAAGTGAAATAGCCTGGATCTGTAAACTACAGTAACTACAGTTTATTAAGGACCAGCGTCTTCATTATAACTTAAGTGTACATAAACTGATTTTTTTACAGCATGATTAAAAGGGATATTAGCACATCTGCTTATTCTCTGGGTCGTTTTACTTTACATGATAAAGACACCTTTAATTATGTTTTGTGTTGGGGAGGGGGCAGTTTATATATTTTTATGATTAAATAGTTTCATCAATTGTATTATATTAATATTATTTTAACATTTAACCTACTGTTAGGTTAATAAATAAAACTGTCAATACTGTACATATATTATTTATTGTATTTTATTATTAATTACCCATATAAACAGTAAAAGAACCTCAAAAGATTTAAATCACTGATATTATTACAGAGAAAGTGAAACAAAAAGGAAGTGTTACAAAATTAAACAATTTAACTAAAAACGGCTGAACTTAAACCTGCATGGAATTATTGAGAAACACTGAAAAACAGCATATTGTAAATGAAAAACATTTTGTCATAATTATTGCAGAATTGTTGTAGTGAAACTGATTTCCTGAAAGAAAAAACATTTATATAGTGCAACTTGTTGTAGTATCAGTTCCAATGCAATGTATAGTACGTGACAGTATAGTAGGTCATTCAAGTCACTACTAATTTATTTTGTTTATGCTTATTTGATTTTAAAGCCCTGCAACCAGAATCATAAAAATAAATAAATAGTTTAGCTTGTTTTGTGTAGAACAAAACTGACTATCATATAAATCTAATTAGTTTGTGTTAGCAGTAACCTTCTTTATCGCATCGGTATAACTGTGTGATTGTGTTTAAGTGCTCAAATCATTGGCCACAGTCCAGTCACGGATTGCCATTCAATCTCAGATTTGTCAAGTGAAAACTCCAGTCCATAACTGCAAACTCTGTTCTTCTATTTTTGGGGTTCAATGGGAGAGTGCTTAGTTTTTGTTTAAGTATTCTGGTCCAGGAGAATGCTACTATTAGAACAGATGGGAGAATTAACAATAAAAGATAATTGTTTATAGGGGGCTGTGTGCTATAATAGGGCATTAGTTATGAGTTTAGGTTCGAAAAATGTGTTTGGTAAAACAATCAAGTCAAATTCAGTCTTATGCTGTTAATGTAATTTTGCAAATGGTGGCCAAATAATATTAACAGCAGGCTTTGTTAATACCAGCCATGGTTTGTGTGTTTTACCATCTCTTTTTACTTTTGCAATGAAAGCCCACCCTAATTGTAACATAAACATGCAGGTAATTGAAAATAGTGTCAAGTGACAACACTTTCCAAAGACAAACAAATAAACTGCCTGGAAAACACTCTGTATTTATATTCAGAAATATGTCCAGTAGTACCTTCATATTTCCAGGTTCTCAAATACATTTGTTTTCAATTCTGGTACTGGAGATCTTTTTGTGGTGGGTTGAGTTTAATTTTGAGTAGATATTCACTGGTGCTGATTGGTCTACTTTCTTGTTTTGACTTTTGGTTATCCATTTCTGATTTTTGGACTTTTACTAAATAGTTAATATTAATTAAATAGTTAATAGTTAATTAAAGTGTTCCAAAAACAGAATATTTTCTCTCTTCAACTTGATTTTCTTACTTACCCTTCTTACTATCTAAACATATAAACTAAAATGTGACCAACTGACTGATGACATTGAAAATGAACTGGACACTCCTTCACTCCATCTCTTTTTACAGGGGTTACATTTTGGTTTACAGGTTGGTTACATTTTATTTACACTACAGAATAAGGGAATTTCAGAAATTTGGCAATCGGTATGGGGTTGATACCATCGACAATCCTATTAAAAGTTTTAAGAGTTGAAAGCAAATTTACAAATACACCTCAATTAGACTATTAGTGAGGATGTGCTGGAACAAAAACAAGAACACACAGCAGTCTTCCAAGTCTGAGAATCAGTGCTGTAATAGAAAAATGAGACAGTCATCAATGGCTGAGACAGTCAGCAATGCCCCAGAGCCTCACCTACTGTAGTTCAGCGTTGCAGGTGATACAAATAGGATATTTAATGACCCTCTAGATAACAACATTTACAATGCTGTGAGGTGCAGAGAGCCATCAAACCCACATCAATAGTAATTAAATCAGTAGGGGCTGGAGCAGAGAGAGTCCAATCTGTGAGAGACTTTAGGTAGACAGGTATAGCTCTGACATAAAAAAGGTTGATTAATCCTCCTCTTCATGATTCAAATATTTACTTGTGGCATCTTTCGTGTATTCATTATTCAATTGGCCATAGCCTGCCACTATGACAACATTTCATGGCAATTGCTCTGATAAACTTCAGGGTTATTCTTTACAGATAAATTAGAAAGTCACCCTTAAATAAAAAAGTCTTAATATTTTCTCGTAAACTGACCCTTTTTACCAAAGGTGCTTTAGAGATGCACTACAATTTTCATGTCACATTTTTGTAATCCAAAGTTTAAGGAAAAGGCATTTTGTACTTTTTTTCTCAAGAATTTTGTAAATGTGTGATGATCATGAGAGACATCCTTTAGTTTGAGATTTCCAGATACTCTGAGATATAATATTTATGAGACATTCAAAAGACAAGAACACCTGACATTCTTTGGTTGGGTGGTCTTAATTTATTTATGTCATGAATAAGTTATGGCTAACAGGTATGCCAACAGTTATGGAAACTTTCCTTTGTCAGCTCTTCCTCAGACCTAAATTAGGCTCCATAGTAAAAACCTAGTGTTTCTTTTATTTTCCTTTTACCATGAAATTAACCTTTACCTGTTCCTTTGCAATCTACACATGCTGACACAACTCCCTACTCAAACGTCATGAGTACACAGAAATTAAGACCAATTGCTAAAATGGCATATTGTATTTTGACATATATAATCCATTCATCCAATTTCTAACTACTGTATGTAATACTGGGTGGCAGGAGTCTATCCCAACAAGCAACAGGCACAAGTTGGGATACACCCTGGACAGGATGACAGTCCATCACACAGCACACCCAGACAAAGACATGCACACATTCACACCAGATTGACTTATCCCAGAAGCCAATTAACCTAACAGTATGTCTTTGGACTGTGGGGAGAAAGCAGAGCACCCAGAGGAAACCCACACAAACACAGGGAGAACATACAAACTCCACACAAAGAGTTCCCCAGATCCAGAAATGAAACCAGGGCCCCAGCACTGCGAGGTAACAATACTTACCACTATGTGACTTGTATAACATGAAAGTAAATGTTTAACTACAAGGTTCTGATTTTTTCTTTTGCATTTCTTATGCTACGGTATAGTTTAATCCTTCTGTCATGCATTAACTGCAGAAAGGTGAGTGAAATCTGATTAAATTTAACACCCATCTAAAACAATCGAAATTTAAATATTTGCATAAACACAGAACAGTAATGTGATTTGTGTGTAAAAAAATACAAAGTTGACAGATTTCCTTACACACAACAGTATGCAGCCTGGGTTTCTAAAAGGCGCAAAAGCTATCATGTCACACCTCTCAGGTCCGATTTCACTCAACAATAACAAAAAGCCAGTGCTGCCAAAATCTTTTTTTTTGTCAAAAGAAACAGATTCTCTTTTTTGATGTGATTATCATAACTATTATTTATCTCCTCAGAATTATCTTAATGCCTAGAGGCTTTATGGCATGCTAAGCAGATATTTTCCGTTTATTAAACTGCCTTGCTTCCCTCGGTGCTTTCAAATCAATAAATCATTGTTTTCTGATGTTTCATAGGGCATTTTCTTTATGGAAAGTCTCATCTCAGAGCACTTCAGAATGAGTCATTTCAGAATTGAATACAGGAAGGGTTACAACCCCCCCCCCAAAAAAAATAGTGTATTCAAGTAACGAGGTATGTATTTAATTCATACAAGGCAAATTTAATTCAAAGTGTGATTAAATAATATACAGTAAATTGATTGTCTTTAAAGCTGAAACTCATACAGTATATATGTTCATGTAACAAACACATTTATAGGGTCAAAAGAAGTCACCAATCAAGATGAACAATTTTTTCACATGTTATGCTGATTCCAAAAGAAATGTTTATATATTAGATTTGCAGGAATACTCTCTGGAAGTGAAATGTGATCAAATGAACTGAAAATGTAGAAATATACTATATCTGTATATAGTGGACTTTGGAATTATTTACACCCCTTGATAAATATGAAGTAAAAGTCATCATAAAATAAACCACATAGATAATGACAGATATTTGATACTCATACTGTACGTATGTTAGGGGAATCCTTTTTTTTCTAAAACATTTTTTTTCATTTCAAGGTTCAATTGTAAACGTAATGTAAGTAATGTTGTTTTACCTGAAAAACATAGGTGCCAAAATTATTTGCACCCTTCAAGATCCCTTCAAATACAAACACGTGAAAAAATAACATTTGTACTTGTTTGTTTGAGTTCTATTTTACACACTAATGTGTGTACTTCAGTGGTTTCACGTTTTCCTACATTATAAAAATGCCGAAACGCACAGAAAATGTCACGGACGTCCAAAGGGACTAACCGTGGGGAGCAGGAGAGCGGAAAAAGACCCATATGCGTAGCGGCGAGACGGGAAAAAGGCCCGGGCTCACTAGTGCAAAGAGTTCAGGAATGCTGTATAGAAACCTATGCCCTCAGGGAGCGGACGTGGGGCGCCCTGGTGCTAGGCGGGTCTCAGGACATCCGAACGTCAATGCTGAGCGAGGACAGAGTGCAAGACCCGGAAATATATAGCCCAAGGGAAAGAGAGGGACAGGAAGGACAGCAGACCGGAAACTAGGGACAGGACAGAGAAGGAGCGCCCTCTGGCTGCAGAGGGTGCTCTATCTAAGCAGTCCTTTAATCCCATTTCTGTGTTTAAATAGCAATAAATCACTCTGAGATGTCATAAAACAATAAGTAGCAACAACTTTTGAGCAAATAAAAAAAAAATAATACAGGTAAAATATCCCATATTTGGCCATTTAATTTTAGAATAAGTTTGTGAATTTCTGGACTGAGTTAGAATAATATGTATAATAAAAAATCTTTTGTCCATGTGTTTTGTTTCACAAATACTAATTATACATTTTTCACATTTTAATTTATTTAAAATAAAATCCTTTAAAGCCAACTTACAGTTTTATTGAAAGAAGGATATGTATACATTTGGAGTTATTTGTTGTATATGTTTAATAAAAAATAATAAATGTAGATTAAAATGTGTTTCATCTATACTGAGTGTTGAACTAAATCTAGTAGTTTCAGTGGTTGTTGTTTCAGGCATAATATGTCCAGCAGTGCTCCTGAGCTCAAACTAGAATTATCAGAACAAAGAGAAAATTAAGAACCTAATGCACAATGGGATTTTGAACAGAGATAAGCCATGTCCCAATTCTCACACTGCACCCTAAGCCCTTCCTGCACTTTCTGCACTTTCTGCATTTCTGTGACTTAGAGCAAGTGTGGATTTCAATTGTGCAAGTATTCGAGGGTGCATCATTATATAAGGGGTAATGGGACACCCCTACCTGAGCCGTGGTTACACGGCTCAGGGTCAAAAAGCTTTCTGTTGTTGATGCTGCTTTTTCAGTGGCTAAGTGCATGTTGGCAGATATTTTTTTAAATAAATTTTAATTCTCCGGTTGCTTGTTTCATTGATGAATTTAATCTCGTCTGTCCCTGCATAAAAGTAGTGACACATTGTAATCATTCATGCTGAGAAGGCTGTATTTAAAACTGTTGAAGTAAACTAAGGGAAATTTGGCAGTACCAGTCTCTGTTAATTCAAAGTTTTGTATTACTAAATGCATTTCATATTGGCTTTCCCAGTACAAAATTGATAGTATGAGGAACATAAAACATTCATTCATTTTCATTCAAAATAAACTAAATAAAGGTAAACTTGACAATACCTCATAACTTTCTACTATTAAATATTCTGTGTACAAATTACATCGCAGGTAAACAAAAATTCATCACTTGAAATGGGTGATGGAAGCTTTATGTCAAAACTTTGTAGCTATAATATACAGTATATAGTATGAATCTAGACTAGCCTAATGCAATCATGTTTTTACATAAAATATTATGAATTTTAAAACTGTAAAAAAGTTCAATTTTACTAACATGTGAGTATTTTATTCACCAATGCAACTGCATTGATAGGATTAAATGTCACCACTCCACAAAGAATTGGGGGTAATAACCTTCAACGTAGTCTGTTCTAATGTGGACTTCATCATAGACTGATGGTTAAGGTATCAGGGGCTGCAGGGTAGAGCAGTTCTTAGTATTGAAGCCTCACAGAGCTGGGGACAAGGTTTCCATTCCCTACCTTGGGTGCTATCTGCATGGAGTTTATACAGTATTTTTGCCTGGGTTTTCTCCCACTGTTCAAAGACATACTGGTAGGCTAATTGACTTCTCAGAAAACTGGAGGTGGTCTAAGTGTATGTGAGCCCTGCAATGGACTGGAGTCTCATCCAGGGTGTATCCCATATTATGCCCGTTGCTCATTGGGAAATACTGTCTAACCTGTGACCCTGACATGGATGAAGTGGTTAGATAATGGACAGATGCATGGATAGGGAGGACAGCAAAAGATAACACGTGAAGGGGAGCATTTATCAGATGAGAGCCAGTGGCCAAGACTCTGACCACCAATAAAGAACAAGTCTTTATTATCTTAAAGAAACACTGTCCAGTACCATTATTGCATACATATATATCACCATTTGTGATTTTCAGACATCATCTAGGTATCTGCTTTACATCTCTGTGCAGATCTCAATCATCAGATGACAAAAATAAATAAAATGTAAAGAGAAAGTTACACATCAGCTACAGACTAAATTAGGTTTTTGATGGAATGGAATATGGACAAATGAAAAGTAAACATTTGTCAGTTGTTTTCCAATTAGGGTGAAATGATTAGCAATTCAATCAAGCCAAACTAAAGAGAAATAAGCTTTTGAAATTAATATATTGTTGTGATGTAAAATGCAATTGGATCAAATAATTTAAAGACTGATCACAGTGTTCAATAATAAACACCAGAAACCTTAATTATTTGCAGTATATTTGGTATTAAATTATTTACACATACTGTACAATATCCTTTAAAAACATTGCTGATAACAGTTTAGCAATTGACCTTACTTTAGTAGTGCTTAAATTTACACCAATGAACTACATATAACCGATATAAGTGTCAACAGCAACAGCAGTCTTACATTCTTTACTGATTGTATTGGGTTGCAGAGTTAATTATGAGTTAAGTTATTTTTATTAGAACAGTACCATAAGAGAAACTAATGTTAGTATAATCAAATGCCTAGGAAAACTGTAGGGAAGACATTTTTTTATTTAAACAGCTGATTTGATGTTTGCTGTTTTTATAAATAACAGCAGGAAGGGTATACAATATCTGCTTTGAAACCTAGAGAAAAAAGCTGTTTTGTATTCTTATACATATTCTAGTGTGTGTTAACTTTCAGCTTACAGTTAAAGGCTCTTTGATATTAAATATTTGCTTTTAAAATGGGTTGTTTCATATTATGTATTTAATGTTTATTTTTATTATAATAACTTTATGTAAGGTCAGTTACAAATTGTAATAACATAATTCATAATTTGAATAACAAATAGCTCAAAGTTTAATATTGACAATAAAATGTTATTAAAAGGGTCAGTACTAATTGCACTGATTTCACAGTGGATTAAGAAGTGAAGTAAATGTCATGTATCCCGTGGAACAAAACTGCTGCTTCAAAGAATAATTATATTTACCCATACTTGCATATTTTATACACTGCAGACAAATGAGATACTTGACATTCTAGTTTTGAGTAGGAAGAGTAGGCCTAATTTGGTTTACTGCTTATTTTCTGTTTTGAGTTTGTTAAAGCCTTAAATTACTTTAGAAGTATTCCCTGTTGGTTTTGAGGAAGAAATGAAAAATGACATAATGCAAACTGATTCCAAATATCAATCTGTCAGTATTATTTCTTTTTCATGAATCTTTTTCAATTGTGTATACTTGGTTAGTGTTTCTTACATTTTCTCTGTTGAGACAGATTAGATTCAGCCCAAATCACATTAGAAATATATCTTGCCCCTATGAAACCTATCTTCAAAGTGAGGTATTATTTTTCAGCATAACCACTGTGCCACCAACATATATTCTTCAATAACTGCTTTTTGAGTTTTAACAATAACTGTTTGCTATAAAACTATTGAAGTGCAGAAGCAGTGATTTGTCAGTTTAATTGGATTTAATTGCATTAATTCAGTTTTTAAATAGTTTTGTCTTTCTCTTTGCTATTAAAATATTTCAATAATAGAATAATAAATCTTAATGAGGATCTAGAATCAATGAACAATGTAACTTTTTTGTTTTGTGTATTTGTTCAAATTCTATTAATTTCATTCCATCTCATCCATTATATAAAAAATATCACAGGTACTATAACAAAAAAGTTTCAAACAAATGATTGCACAGTACCTTTAACACCTTTATTATTTAACTTAATTTATTTTGTTGTTCTCTGTTTCCTTATAACTCTTTCTTTATTCTGACAAAGAGATTTGTATTTTAATGATACAGTACAGATGCAGCCATTCAAAGTGCGCGGTACAGACACGTACCGCAGGTAATTGGCTGCGGTATCGCGTATCATGACGCAATATGACGCGGTGCTTGATTGTTTGACCGACAGGGGCACTCGTGGTCCGTTGGTCTGTCGTAGAAAGACTTACTGTAAACGTCTTTACTGTGCCCATTGTAGATATTGAATTTTACCACTGAAGGGAAATCTTAGTAGCTGAGCATAAAAAGAATAGGAGCATACTGTAACGCGTGTGAAGGCCATAAACGATATTAATTTTGGAACATAAACATACAGTATATAGCTGGTCTTGGTACTTTAAAGAAAAAAATACACACCAGTATTCCATTTCTCCCTAAACATTTTAAGCTTCGAAGTCTTTAACTAACGTGATACCGGAGTCAACAAGCATACTTTTAGAATTTGATTAAAAGGGAATATAATATGGAATCGCTTATCTAAAGAATTTAATAACGGTATGATTATATTCGTGTGCTGCGACAGGGCTGTGTAGGGCTGTTTCGCCTGCCTGTTCATGCGAGCTGTCTTGTAGCCTACTGGTCTAGGTGCGTGACTAACAACGCACAGGTTGTGTGTTCGAATCCAGCTGGTGCTGGACTTTTCTTTTAACAAACATTTCTTCGAAAAAATAGAATAGCGATATTATGGACAATCAATTGACTTTTATATTTCAAAATATCGCAACATGATCGATATTTGCGATATTTTGAACATATCTTCCCTTCTGACAGCGGTTCCTGCTTCTATTGTGTGTGTGTGTGCAACAGAGTAAATTTTTATAAAGAAATGGAGGCTGGACAGTATGCGTTACAATATAAACAATATAGGGTGTATTCTGCCTTGTGTCCGTCGCTTACTGGGATAGGCTCCAAATCCTCTGTACTGGATAAAGAGATTAGAAATGGATGGAAGTAAAGGCACTGTGTGGCTGGAACTATACACAGTGTTAGAAACCCACTATGAAATGGCAGCATCTCACTGAGAATAAAATATTTTATAGTGCTGGCTTAAGGAAACAGCCTTTCCACCTCTCTTGCACATCAGTATCCATACCTAGTTATTTAAACAAATTGCCTCTAATTATAAACATCTTAATATGCTGGCTCTGTGGATCCGCATCAGCTATGTTTGCCCATTCCTTCAATTCATGTGCATCCAACACACAGTTCAACGCTAGCAACTACACAAAATCTAAAATATGAGCTCTACTTGCCACTTACAATACCAACAGTACCAGCTAACTTTAGTAGTGACATTTTCATGGATCTTTTTAACAATAAAATTTACAACATCAGACTTCAGACACAATTAAACAGGCCTCAAAAAAGTCTGGTACAAACATTTTCAGCATGGAATAAACCTTTACTTTAATGGTATAAACCTTAAATGGATTCATATTCTCAATAAGATTTGGTGCTCAGTAACATGACTTAGAAAATGACAGAAGACATACGTATCATGCTTATCCTTCTATTTTTCATAATCGTAAACTCCTTAAGGCAGTTACATTTTCTCTGTTCTGACCTGGAGTTACAGAGAAATTTAAATTCTAATAAGAGATTTGTAATGAGGAAAGTCATACCAATCACTCATACCAGGATTTGCAATTACAATACAAATACTTTCTTTCTGTATGTGTTTATTTTGCAGTTTGAGTCTATGGCATTCCTTTGGGGGTCTATACTCCAAGGCATGACTTTTTTATGGGAACATGACATTTTTTTAAAGTCTTTTAATGCAAGCTTCATATAAACCCTTAGCAGTGGTTACTGTCTGGAGCAGGTACTTGAATGGCACAGATTCATTGAAATGATTCAATTTCTTTTGAAAATATTTGGGATAATACATATTCCAGAAATCACAGCCGTTGAATTATCCAGAAATTAATTTCTCTCAGGGTGTATTTAACCCCTCATGGATGGCATTGTATGAAATGAGTTTGTAGTTCCCCATTTGCCTCTATTATGAGATGCTGTGGACACTATTTTATACATTTTAGGAGTGTCCATAGGAAGGTATGTTCTAGAAAGAGTGAACTTCTGTTTTGCCATTATTTTTAATAGGGACGTTACATGTTTACACTTGGTGCTCCTACTAGAGGAGAGAATATGATTAATCTAGGCTTATCACAGAAACTGAAACACATCTGGTTGGTGAGTCTACTGTGGGTAAAATGTTACTGGTACCGCATGTTGTAAAGCTCAGTATTTTCTCTCTTGGCCTGACTTTTTTTAATGTCTGAGTGTTAGAATCCATGTTGTTGCTGGTAAGGGAATGGTAGGTGCTGTGATTGTCACAGTCAAAGCCTTGTACAGAGATACCATTGTAGCTGTTTGACAGTATTTTAGATGCCCTTAGTTAAAAGCATGGGAGGAAGTACTGCCAAGGGGAGGGGGGGGAGCAAGGATTTTTTCTTTGAGTTTGTAAGGTTATTTTTTGTTATATTGTGTTTCAGAAAGCAAGAAAATAAAATTTACTGTATGATAAAAAGAGAAAGAGCTGGAGTAGATCCTCAGATCAGTTTGCTACCAGCAATCAAACAAAAAAAATGGAAAGAATTGTCTCCTCCTGATTGGAACCTTTCTTACTGTCTTATAATTTATCAGGCTACCTTTTAATTTCCACTGAGAGAAGGAAGTCACTTGTCATGCAGCTATTTTATTCTTCAATGCACAATATGCTCTAAGTTAGCAAATGAAACATGAACACTTATTGAAATAAATCAAGAATACGATTAACATGAATGTATAAACATCCAAACTATACTTTATCACATTTAATTATTGGGTTAGCTTTTTATTGAGCCAAAATGTTATAAATGTGTGAACGTCTGTAAAATGGAAATCTTTATATTTTTCTCTTTTCTGTTACCTGCCTGACAGCATTTTGTATCCCATTCTGTATATTACTGGAAAATATTAGACCCAACCTAAAGAATTCATGGGGGTAGTGGGACACAGTACTGCAAAGAGTCTCCTAAAGGGACAGAGCTATTAGTACTTATGTGTTTGAGTCTGGAGAATATAGTAAACTCTAAACATTAAGGGAATGCATGGAATCGGAAAATATAAATTGCATAGTACACAAGACTTAACTGGTTTTATTCTAGGAAAGCAGACAAGACTGAGTCACGGGACTCAGAGGATCCAAGGCTAGACTGAGTATAATAGGCTTTGGGCTTCTATTGTGACATCTACTGTAAATTACAGAAATGTTAAAAGAAAAAAAATAAAGTAACTAAAATGTGGTCTGAAATCACCCCTTTAGACACCCCTTTTACTTCACTGGTGTCAGATATGAAAGGCAATAGTCTCCCGTTCTGTCTGCTGTGTGTTGCAGCAGAGGGACTCCCTGCAGCTGAAAGGGGCAGAGTAACTTGCATGCCCTCTAGTACAGTTTACACATGCACGACTTTAAAAGCTAGCAAGACAGGTTTCGATTCACATTAGCTGGCGAGCCTTGTTAAAAAAACGAATGATAATGTAACATGCCACTGTTTGTTCATGAACAAAGTTATACTGAGATTTCCTAAGATACGCGATTAAAAAATAAATAAAAATGTGAATCTCCTGTGGAACACATTCCATAAGAATCAGCGGTTTTACAGCATATATCGCCTTTAAAGGTGGCTTCTCAAAACGCTTTACGGGATAAAAACAACCAGAACAGCAGCAACAACAATATTGTATTTCATTGCACTTTGAAAACCAAGTCATAACTTAACTATACAGTACGTGCAAACGTTTCATATGTTGCTGTCGTGAATGCCTGCGTACCCATAAGTATCTTATTTGCCTTGAGTCCTGTCTACAGTATCTGTCCCCCTGCAATATGAAGCATCTCCTTTTACTTTTAAGTCCCTTAAATACATTGAGCACAGCTTTCTCACCATCCATACACAAAGCAAAAACTTTCCGATGACTCACAGTACAAGTGGAAAGATTACAGATTTTAATCGTCTTTAATTTTGTCTTTAATTTTGCCTGTGGAGTGTATCTTATTAAGCTCTAAATTGCATTTTGAGTGCGGTTTTTGACTTTTTTTAAATTGCATTTTGGGCGCGGACAGCACATACAAGGGTTAATGAACTGCGCCAAGAAATTTAAAATAGTATTCTTTAGGTGTGAGGGTAGGAGTGGACCGCAGCAGGTATAATCCGCAAACCAGGAAAACAAAGAACAGGACAGGTGAGATGTGTATCCAGAAAGCGAGTGATCAGAAAAAGGAAATGGAAAACGCAGAAAAAGGAAACGCTTTACAGGATAAAAACAATAACAACAGTAGTGGCTGGGCAAACGATTTTTTTTATCGAAATACAAATTGAGATACTGTATAATGATGTGCATGAACAAAGGTATACTGCAATTTTCCTTAGATACGCGATTAATGCTTCGTAGGAGGAGGCGGTCTTTTCCTCTTGTCTAACAGTCTGTCCACAAACAAAACATTCCTGTTAGACAAGAGGAATTGAAAAAAAACAATTTTGTCAATAAAAACCGGTGTGTGTGTCTCTCTCTGCTGGATGTCCCTCTCACAGACTGCTGAATGAATAAAATAATTTTATTGAAAACGGGTTTGCGATTGTCTGGTATTTAATTTGGTCCCTTTTAACTGTTTTTCGATCTACTGTATTGCTTTGAGATGCCACTTTTAAAGGCGATATGTAAAATAAAGTTTTTTATTATTGTTATAGAGAAACATGATCAGATTTTCCCTGGTTCAGAAAAAAGATCTAAAGTGCTACACGTAACTTTCTTAATTCGATGTATTTAAAGCAGTAAACTACTGTAGGTGTCACATAACATTCAGAAATACAATCACGTATTTGACAAATAAAAACGATTATAATCTAATCCTTCCACGTTTGATCCCAAAATCCCAAGAAATATAAATCTTGACGGATAGAAAGCTATGCTGAAAGTTTATTAAGATACTTAGAAGACAAAGATACTGTATCAATTTATGTTGCATTAGCCTGATTATGATTAAAAAACACATATAATTAAACACGCGTTTGCGATTTAAATCAGAACACGATTTAAATCAATATAAATGTTTATATTGTAACACATACTGTCCAGCCTCCATTTCTCTATAAAAATTTACTCTGTTGCACACACACACACAATAGAAGCAGGAACCGCTGTCAGAAGGGAAGATATGTTCAAAATATCGCAAATATCGATCATGTTGCGATATTTTGAAATATAAAAGTCAATTGATTGTCCATAATATCGCTATTCTATTTTTTCGAAGAAATGTTTGTTAAAAGAAAAGTCCAGCACCAGCTGGATTCGAACACACAACATGCCAGTTGGTAGTTACACACGTAGACCAGTAGGCTACAAGACAGCTCGCATGAACAGGCAGGCGAAACAGCCCTACACAGCCCTGTCGCAGCACACGAATACCGTTATTAAATTATTTAGATACGCGATTCCATATTATATTAGCAGAAAAGCTTAAAACTACCACTTTTTCACACGCTATTTCACATGCTAGTTAAATACTTCGATGCTTAAAATCGTTAGGGAGAAATGGAATACCGGTGTGTATTTTTCCTTTAAAGTGCCGATTCCTGGAATCTGACTGGCTGACACCCCTCTGAAGTGGTTCCATAAAATCTGGTATACGGAAAAGAAAGTGTTGATACATACAAGTATCTTTTAATACACTCTTTGCTGTGCTCTTGAGGATCCTTGTGATATTTTGAGCTCTAGTTGAATGATAAGTGTCGCATTTTAAATCATTTTTGTAGTTAGAAATTATGAAACGCCCTGTTAAAAGCAAGGAAGTTTTTATGCCCGTTGAAGTAAAACAAAATGCCTGACAAAGTATGGCTTGGACAGATTCCAAGTGCTTGTACAAATGTGCTAAAGAAATTATACTTTGAGTATACAGCTTGTCCAAAGTCATCCATTATTAATACTATTAGTAATATCTTCAGTAAAGGCTTTGATGCATAAATATTTCTGATTAAGGTAGGTTGTGTACTTTTGTCCAACTGAGCAATCTTGCTTTCATAAAATATACCAACATTTTAATGACTGATGATTAACATGCTGTAATACACAGTTCAAAATTAAAGGCTCAAATGCTGTACATGAGAGGTTAAGCTCCCCCTGGCGGTTTTACAAGGCGACGCGGGATAGTTAACCACGTGACACCACGTGAACTGCGTGATACCGCGTGATACCGCGACACGCCCACCGGGGTATGCCGCGAAATACCTCACCCATTTTGAATGGCTGCATCTGTATGTGTCACAAACCCGTTTCACTGTGAACTGAATAAAAAGATTCTTTTTCATATCCTTCATGGACTGGAACAAAAAAACATGCAGTTGCATATGCAGATTTTTCAATATTTAGGAATTAAAATGTGAAAAGGGTATACTGAAACATATACATGTTTTAAAATAAATGTATATTTATTTCACTTATATTAGTCATTTGTGAGTTTCATAAAGCCCCAGAATGTTACAGAATCTTTTGGAAGTCACCTTGATTGCTACTGAGTATATAAGGAGACCGAACACAGAAGCGAAATGATCAATATGACAGCATCATAGGTAATGTCACATCTGGCAAAATAGTCATTGACCTCAAGCATCTCTAGTGGCAGCTAGAAAAAAAATCCATAAGGCATCCAAGTTTTAATGTGGTATCCATCATCAAGAAGTTCAAGGTGAAATGAGAGGTTTCTCTCTTTTGCAGTCAGAAATTTTGTTTTAGAGAGTAACTCACACCCAAAGGCAATTTATGGGACTCTTAAAAAGTTCTACTGTAATTCGTTTTTTCACATGGTAATGGCTTAGCAAAGCACTGTAAAGTAAAGTGTTTTCTACGCAGCAATTACAGAGCTGTTCTTTAAAATGCACTGTTAGTGAGCTTGCTGCCCCACTCACTCTGTACTCTTCTAAATCCTGTCTGGGTTTCTATTCCCTAATCCAGGGAAGTTATCATTTTTCCCCACAGAAGATTAATACAGACCAAGAACCATAGACTCCTGCAGTACACAAATGAAAATAACTGTGAAGGTGTGAAGTCAAAACATGCATGAAAATAGAGAAGATTACACTAAATAAATCTGTCGATAATTATGAGAAGGAGGAAGGTGTGAACCTAGTTTTTAGGATGAGTTTAGTTTCTGTTGTCTTTCTACTGTGGGAGTTGAGAAACCCTTCTTTGAGAACAGAGACAGAGAGATCAGTGTGATCATGGCTGTCTGAGATGAAATGAGAAACTATGGGCTTGGAGAAATCTTTAATCTTCACAGCCCTAACATGTTCTCTGAAGCAGTCACCTAGTCTCCTTCCGGTTTCCCCAATGTAGATAGCTGGGCATTTTTTGCACGAGAAACAGTAAATGAGGTTGCTGGAGATATAGGATGTCGTCTGGGTGATCCGGAATTGACCTAAGGGGCCCTAAATAAGCGTGTTATTAGATATGTACTTGCAGGTGATGGAGTGAGTTCTGTTGTGGAGGAAGGTGCCTGGTGGGAATGATTGCCAAATGTGGTCGAGGGAGCTGTGAACAAGACGTTTACGTAGATTGGATGGTTGATTATAACAGATTGGGCGGTCGGAAAAAAGGGTACAGATGGAGGGATTGTCCTGTAAAATGAAGCATTTGTTAATGATGGTCCTGGGGATAGAAAATGTGTTAGGGTGGTTAGGAAGCACTAAGGAAATGCGATTTTGAGACTTGGAGTTCCTGATCGAGATGATGATCCCAGAGCTGTTTTTGGCCTGGGTGAGGTGCCTATTGATAACCTGGGTGGGGTATCCTTTGTTGATGAAAAAATAATGCATTTTGAGTGCTTGGTTCTGGAAATTCATATATACATATATTTGTATGAGCTTAACATGCAGAAGTTACATAGTTATATTGCCACAGTCAGGTGCCTCAACCAGTCGCGGCTGGTATCATCCAAATCGATAAAGTTGCCGGGGATGGTATAGGATGTGGTCGGCCGTCTGCTCCTTGCCATCGCCGCATTCGCAAGTTGGGTCATCAGTGAGACCCCACTTGTGTAGGGTGGCCCGGAAACGGCCATGTCCGGTTCTTAGTCAGTTCAGCTTGACCCAGGCTTGTCTGGGTAGGTCATTTCCAGTGAATTTGTTGTATACTTTGTCAATAAAATTGTTTGAGTCTGTGGTTGTTATTATTCCACGTGTCTTGCCACTTTTTGTTAGCCCAATTAGTGCCATTGTCGTTGTTTGCTTCTTTCATAAGGCGCCTCATTGTGTTAGGAGGTGAGTGCCGGTTTTCTAATCGGAGGATTGTGGTGTTCCGGTTGCAGATGGCATCGTGCAGCAGGTGGTTGGAGTCATCCGAGGCTTTCAGTGCAAGGTTGATGCAACTTGCTTCTCTGCGAAGGTTAGGTGGGGAGATGCCACTGAGAATCGGTAGAAATTCAGTGGGTGTAGATCTAATGCACCCAGTTATAATGCGCATGCTGTTGTAAAGGGCTGTGTCTACCTTCTTCGTGTGGCTGCTGTTGTGCCAGGCAAGAGAGCAGTACTCAACTACCGAGAAGGCCAGAGAAAGCACAGAAGTGCGTAAGATGGTAAAATTTGCACCCCAGCTAGTGCCAGCAAGTCTTCGCAGGAGGTTGTTCCTTGCTTGGATTTTTGCTGCTGTTTGTTCAAGATGTTGTTTGAAGGTCAGTGAGCGGTCAAGGACAACTCCTAGATATTTCGGGCTTTACTCAAATAGAATAGTTTTGTCTTCGCACTTGACGTTGATTGTTATGTTAGCAACGCGATTGGGGAGGTGGAAAATGCTGCTCACTGTCTTAGGTGATGCTAAGTTTTAACCTCCAGTCTTTGAAGTAGCAGTTCAGCTTGTTCAGGTCATTCGATAGTGTAGTTTCTATTGCTTTGATGTCTGCGGAGCAATGCATCATAGCAATGTCGTCTGCGTATATGGACTTTTTGGCAGTTGTACATGGCAGGTCAGCTGTGTAGATGTTTAACAGTGTAGTGGTTTGATGTGTTTACTGAGACAATTATTAATTGTAGCAGTAATCACGAGGTTGTTTGTTGGGGCTTTTAGAAAATCAATCGTCAGAACAACTAACAACGCACACACACGGGTTCAATACACGAGATACATTTATTAATATAAACTGTGCACCAAACATATACTAGTCTGCCTGGATACGAGCGGCAGACCTTACTGTGAGGGTTATCAATATACAAGGTATATAATCTCGAAGTGATGCAAACACAAAGAGATACACAACAGAGAATATATGTCAATATATATCGTTCGGTTACCAAATCGCTAATCAGTGTTATTACCCACTGTTACTCTAAACTCGTAAGTAAATACATTACTCATTAATAACATTGATAACAACTTATGTTGAGGTACAATTGAATTCTCGAGACGCAATGTAGAACATGGGGTTTACTTATCCACTGTGTATGGATTTGGAATTTCCTGGCAAGAACACCAAACGAGCTGACAGGCTCTGTTGCAGCCTCTGTTCCAGTGGTTGTCCAATGGGCGTTGTGTCGGCGTCCTCTGGCTACCGGCCAACCAGTCAAGGTGCAGCTCGGAGTAGGACGGGCGGAGGAATCTGACTGCGGCGCGCAGGGCAGTCATTGCTCCGAGGGGATCTACCAGCAGTCTGGCTGGCTAGTAGAAAGTCTCTATGCACAGAGTGTGACCGCGAGTCCTCGCAAGTCACTCTTTTGCCTGGGAAGAAGCTGGTTCGTTCCCGGTCCAGCGCTGCTTCTGAATAAGCTATTCAGGTTGTCGACGAGGGTCCAACTGTAGGCTGCCGTTGATCAAGCGGAGCATTCACGTTGGTAGAATTCTGAGTACGTACGGGATCCTCGGCCTCGCGCTTAGAACAAAGTCCAAGTCCCTTTGCAGACAACAGCAGTTGTCACGTGATTGTCTCTGAGGATGCGCGAAAATGGCCAAGGAGAGCCCCGATCTGTGCTTGCGCTCCCTTTTTGACCAAGACCCAGATGTGTGCTGATTGGTTGAGAGTTTGGCGGGCATTGGAGACCCACGTGGTATTACCACGCCCTGCCAGTCCCTGATTGGTTGGTCAAGGTGAGATATAAGTCACTTACTCCTGACACTTAGGAATTCAGTCCAGATGTCCATTCGGCACTCCCTAGACTGATAGGCGCCAATGGATGACCATTGATCATGATAGCCAGGCTTAGCTAAGTGCATCCCCGTCTGGGAGCTTGTTCCTTATCAAAAGAAAACATCTTAAAACAGCCTGCATGAATACTTTCTCTGTGGCTGCACCGCTGAGATGGGGCCTCCTTTAGGACAGAATACCAACGCTTAATTCTGTCTTATTAACAAGCATTGCCGCTACATATCCCCCCTTTTTGAAGGTCACGAGGTCCTGAGGCGTTGTTGCCTTCAAAACAAAAACAGAGTTAAGTGATGTCTGTTGTACCACGGTGGATTCTACCACCCAATATTCACATTACCTCTCAAGAATTTGTACAGGAAATAGTGTTGGAAAGAACATTGCGTATACCTGCTCTCAGTTATAAGGTACATAGAAATGAGCTTAAACTTCCGGCAGTTCACTATCAGTATCGGATAGCTCTGCTGCAGGCTGACATTTGGGAGTGGTTACCTGATTTCGATGATAAACCATTGCTCCCTTTGTCTCATTCAAACTACCCCGCAAGGCTTTGATACAAGAGAACAGCATCCAACACATTACCCCAGCCATGATCCAGCTACCCAGCAGCAGTGTCAAGATGACCACATTTACTGTTCCTAGCGCCCCAGAGGATCCACAACGACTGTGCTTGGGACCTACCAGTGTAGTTTTTAAGTTTGTGTTGTTGAGAACAAATTCGACTACCTGTACACCCTCAAGACTTACTGTCTCTTGGATTCTCTCATCCAAGTCAACGCTGTGTCCTCTGAAAGCGTCCACAATCTCGAGTTCCGTTTCATACAGTTCTGACTCCAGGTGAAACAGTGCTAAATCATTGAGATGCACTATAGCTCCTTCAGGAACTTGTAGAAAAACTGTTTGGTTTGGTAGCTGCACTTCGGTAGCTGTATCATGCCTGTCATATGTTATTGTAACCGTTAACTGTGGTGTGCTGACCAGCTATTTCTTTCCCACCTGCTCAACCTGGGGTTCGTTAACCTCACTTTTGCTCATCACTATGGCTTTACACTTTTCAGTGGCAGCCCCCTTTCTGATACCACACAACCTCTGAGTTGTGTCCCTAAGGAATGGCTTACTTGAGCATACCCAGTGGATATCCTTGGTTGATATACACAGTTCCAGGTTTGGAACAAGGTACAAATTCGGATCATCCTCCTGGTAAACTACGAGCGGTGGGGTGGTCAACTTCACATGCATGTCCCCCCTCCAGAAGCCAACGTTCGATATAGACTTGAGTCTATAGATATCCTTGCTACTCACGACGGGAAGGTTCAACCGGAAACCTATTTCCTTGGCTTCGGGGTTGACATGTATGGGAATGGCACTGCCTAGACTGTATGCAAGATGTACTTGCAATGGCTGCACCATCTCGGAAGTGGTTGTCCTCAGTACTTCTTCTACTAAGGACAGTAGAACCAAGTAAGTTGGAATCTGTCCCATGGCTAGGCTAGTTACCGTGGCACTAAGCTCCCTAAGCAGATCCTGCATCAGCATTCTGACCTGTTGCACATAAGCATAGTCCCACTGTAACACGTCGACAATCCTGCCCACGGTGTGGAGGATGTTATTTAACACTGCTGCATGAAGGTTTACTGCTAAAATTGTGCCCTGTAAGGTTTTCCCTAGGCTTTCCAGCCGCTGCTGCTGTTGATGCAGCCTGTCATAAATTTCTGGCATTTCCTTACGTAACCCAGACACCTGCCTTCTCAGGGTGGCCAGGGTGACAGTGTTAGCAGCAAACAGACCAGCTGAAAATAGTGAACCCACGGCGGAGGCCGCAGCAATCAGACCCCCCAAGAACCTTTTGGGGCGGCTGAGGCCTGTCATCTCCTCCTGGGTGACTGTTGCCTTCCTCAGCTGGCAGAGCATGTGTATAGTGTCTAGCTGGGCATGCCATATAGTATCCCCAGCCCACTGCCTACCATGATAGGACACCCTACTGTTCATGTTGATGTGCTTCCAAAACACATCATGTGGGTCCAGCCGTACATACACTCGCTGAGTATATGTTCTGCGATTTGTTAACAACAATCCGGGAGCGTCCTGCAGGATTATGCCGGTAGGAGGACCGGGTTCCACAACTTCAAGGGGCTGTGTTGAGGCGATCCACAGTACTGTCAGGACCAGCCGTGGCAGTTTTAGGATTCCCATTCTGGAACACAGATGAGGCACATGGTACAGTTCCACTATAATTTTGAATATATTTTCCTACCAGGACCTACACTACAGTACCTAACTACCTGCAGCTACAAAGGGGCCCCCCCCTCTTTGATCGGGTTTAGACTTTTAACCCTATTCTGTGTCCTCCGGCGCCATTTGAGGTGGGCGATACAACCGGAGGTGGTTGCGATGCACTCACTTGTAGACCAGAGATTGCCTTCCCTTTTCAATCCGAATTCGATAAGCTACCGGTGATACCTTATCGACAATCTCGTGGGGTCCTGTCCAACTGGGTAAGAACTTCCGGGCCACCCCTGTGGGTTTGGCAAATTGGAAGTACAGGACCTTGTCTCCTACTTGGAGTTCCTGGTTAACTGCCTTTCGGTCATAGTATGCTTTCTTACCCTCTGCACTCCTTCCCAGATTGTTCTGGGCAAAAGCAAAGGTTGCCTGCAGATGTGCTCGAAGGTCTGACACATACTGATGGGCCGTAGCAGCCCCCGTCGTGCTCAGGTCCTCCACCCCATAAAGACAGTGTAGGGGAAGAGTCATCTTCCGACCTGTCATCATCTCAAAAGGTGGGACCCCCGTAGAGCAATGGGGCGTAGCTCGGATGGCCATCAGAACCAGGGGCAGCTTAATGTCCCAGTCCCTACTGCTGGTGGAGACAAACTTTTTGAGCATACTAACCACCTTTCGGTTTGCCCTTTCTGCCTGGCCCGAAGATTGAGGGTGGTAGGAGATATGCAACTGGGCCTTGACCCCAAGCATATTCCACAGGGTTGCCATTACTATAGCTGTGAAATGGGTTCCCCGATCCGAGTCCACGGTCAGGGGGAGTCCCCATCGACTGAACACATGGTTCACCAACAGCACTGCAGTTGTCTCTGCCGTGTTGTTGGGTGCTGGGAGGCACTCAATCCATTTTGTGAATGCACACGTAACAGTGAGGAAATATTTGTTCCCTCTGGATGACCTCACCAGCGGCCCCACCCAATCCATTTGTAGATTGGACCAGGGGAATGTCATGCCCTTTTTCTGGAGTGGTGCACGGTGCAAGGGTCATGATGGTTGGAACTGGCTACACGTCAGACACCCCTTTACATACGCGGAGATGTCTCGGCCCATGTGAGGCCAGAATGCCACCTGCTGGATAGTGTCGTACGTGGCCTTGATTCCCCGGTGGCCCCCACAGGGTTCGTCATGAGCGTGTTGGATCATGACCCCCCGATGACAGCGGGGAACTACCCACTTTGGGACACCTTGTGCAACTGGTACACAAACCAACAACCCTTTTATTATTTTTAGGTTGTCTTTCACCTCGGCCAGCTCCTTCAGCTCCGGAGACTGGCTCAGCACCTGCTCCGAAAGAGGTTGACGCACTGGGTCAGCGATATGGTGATACATTTGCCCAATTGCTGGGTCCTGTTTCTGCATTTCCGCAAGATCGGTGTTAAAACCCTGTGACCCAAGCACTACAGATTGAGGGTCAGCTCCGACATCCTGTCTAGCCCTGCTTCGGGTGACCGCCTTGACCTCAGCCACTGTTTCTGGGGGTAGCCATTCCTGCTGGAACTGCCAGGGTTCACCCTCTAAGGCGCCAGATTTGGCCAGCCGGTCGGCCTCATCATTCCCGTCTTTGTCGGGTCCCTTCACCTGGGAGTGTCCCTTCACCTTCCTCCAGTAAACCATCATTCCAGCCTCGGTCGTGAGCTTGTCACTGGCCAGGAACAACTCTTTGTTCTTTACTTCCTTGCCCTGGGCATTTTTCATGCCGTTACCCTTCCAATACGGAAGATGGGACACGAAGCTATGTCGGGCGTAGTTCGAGTCACTACAGATGACAAACTGTTTAAGGCCATTTGTCAGGGCCTGCTGGAGGGTGATCAGCACCCCAGCTACTTCTGCATACTGACTAGTCTTTGGTCCTAGCTTATAGCGGGTCGGCCCACAGGGAGTACTGTCTTGCCAGACTACTCCTACCCCTGCTAGCACCTGCTGTTCGTGGCGAAAAGATCAACCGTCAACATAGGCCATGGGTAAGCCCTGGCCCACGTTCTCATCGTAGTACTGATGATTGTTCGGTAGCTCAGCCGCGGGAATTGTTTCTGGAGCTTCCATGTCAGTGTCACAGCCATGACACACTTGGCCCAAAGCCAGGCACTGTCCCAGGTACATTTTCTTGCTCTGTGCATAACGTACCTCTATCTCATAGCCTTGTAGGGCCATCATCCATGCCACAATCCTGCTATTTGACACCCTGCCCGCTTTCAGTCTCTGGCTATGCAGGAATGTCACAGGTTGGTGGCAGGTTTCGATGATGATCTTTTGTCCCCCAACATAACTACGGAAGTGTTCTACTGACCAGACCGTAGAAAACAGGGCCTTCTCGCAGTCCAAGAACTTTTGCTCCACTGGGCTCAGGGCTCGACTGGCATACGCCACCACCCTTCGCTCTTGGTCATATTCCTGACTCAGAGCAGCCCCAAGGCAGTGCTCTGAGAACCCTGCTTCAAGGTAGAAGACCTTATTTTTGTCAGGGTAGGCCAAGCACGGCGCACTACTGAGTTTGCGCTTCAGCTCCATCACAGCCTGTTCTGGGGAAGGCCCCCACTCAAAGGGCATGTCTTTCTGCAACAGCTTGTGGAGGGGCCTTGCTATTTCAGCGTAATCCTCAATGAACTGCCGGGAATGATTACATACTCCCAGAAAGCTGCGCAGTTCAGACAGGTTAGTGGGCGACTTCATATTCTGGATAGCTTGGATTCTGCTGGACTGTGGCTGTATGCCTTGGGCTCCAACCAATAGTCCCACGTACTCCTCTTGGGTCTTACACCACTGTCCCTTAGCCAGGGACAGTTTGGCCCCTGCATGGGAGAGCTGGGTCAACACATGCCTGATCTCGGCCCCTTAAGGGTCCAGAACCCATTGGCCACATCCACTGTGGTGAAATATTTCGCTGTTGTCACCTTGGCTAACTCCTGATCTAGGTAGATCATTGGCCATCGTGACAAAGGAACCTGTTTATTCAGCTGCCGGCAGTCAATGGTTAGACGCCACTTACCATTGGGTTTCAGCACCGGCCACAGTGGGGAGTTATAAGTGGAGTTACACTCCCTTATGATCTGACGCTCTAGTAGAGCATCCAACGTCTGCTTTATGGACTCGTATGCCGTGAGGGGAATGCGATACTGCCTGACATAGGTTGGGCGGACGTCAGGGGCCGTGGGAATGCGCACTGTGTGCAAATCCGTCACCCCGCAGTCATAGGTGTCCCGTGCAAACACTTCCTGGAAATCCTGGAAGATCTGACGCAGCTGCTGACGCTGGCTTTCCGTTTCCAGGGCATCTGCCTTACCAACCTGTTCCTGTACCTGCTCTAGGAACCCCGCTTTTGACGGCATGGCAGTATCCCGGGTCGCACTCTTGGCTGAGTGGTTCGTCGGAACACCTGTGTGTACTGTGTACACAACCATCTCATCCTTATCGCTAAGGTCCACCCTGCACACCATCCGCCGGGGGTAGGTGTAGTACACCTGCTCAGTTCCCCCCTCCCTGGCCAAGGGACCAGGGAGCTGCCCCAGTACTGGGATGGCCAGTTCGAAATCATAGAAACCATTGTAAATTACCAGTCCCATGTCAGTGCGAGCAGGGATTTTGACATCTTGTTTTGCTATGTTCTGCACCAACAGGCAGGTGGCTCGGCCATTCCGTTCCAGTCTGGGGGTACCACAGACTGCTAGGTTCAGTCTGATAAACTGAGCTGATGGTTGGAAGAAAACCATCTCAGCGTCCATTCTCTGTCCCTTCTTTAGGACAAAGCGTACCGGGAACCCTGCTGTCGACGCAGGAACGATCAGGTCCGATTCGTTTACTACCTGGCAGGCCTGAGGAATCGTCTGACCTGACCGAATGTTCTCGGGGTCGCCGCTTAGAGAGTGGGCATCTGGGTTCACCCGTGTCCACAGCACACTGTTTACTGTGTCCAGCTGGGCGCCCAGTCGAACCAACAGGTCTGCACCAATACAGACCGAATGGGTCAGCTGAGGTGCTACCTGGAAGTAGTGAGCAAACTTCCTTTTTCCGATGGAGATGGAAGCTACACAGCTTCCTTTGCTCCAAATGGACCTATGAGGTGGGGGTGCCCACCACAGAACCTGTGACTGCGTCACCAGGGTCACCTGACGGCTTCGCGACAGGTCCTCGTACAGACCTTCACTGATTATGGACTTCTCAGAGCTGAGGCTGAGAATTACATCATCAACCTGCACTTCTGCCACCTGGACCCCTCCCACCACCATGGGGTGGTAGTCCTGGTCCCCCTGAGGTACCAGGGTGCACAGAAAGGACTCCCATTCATTACCGGACAGGGAGATCCACTCTTCTTCAGGGATGAAAAAGGGGTGTGCTTTACCTGGCGGGTCAAGCAGCTGCTCAGAGCACTGCTCCTGTAGTTGGGAGACCGTGGGAGTGCTGGCCTGGGCAGGACTTCCCTGTAGTTTTGGAAAGCAAGAAGAGACATTTATTTCTCGTCCAGAGGAACCAGGAGGAACCTCCAACTCAGCTATAGTGTTCAGTGGGCACTGTGTGAGCACAGCATAACCACTGAACCCCTCTTTTTGCTGTGCGACAGGCTTAGGGTTTTTGACCTGAGCCCACAATTTTCCACGCTGGCAGTCCACCAGAGGCTCCAGCCTGTCAAGCAGGTCTTGGCCAATGAGTAGTGGCTCTGTTTTAAACCTAGAGATGTAAACAGGATGCACCACGTTCATTGGCCGGAACCTAAGTGCCACCCACACTCGGTGTGTGATCCTGGCATGATCCTGGGTATAGCTGGAAATATCTATCTTACACGGTTCTACCTTAAGTCTGATGCCTTTTCCTTTCGCTACTCGTTTGAGCTCGCTGAGTAGATCGGCTGACATCAAACTAATTTCAGCCCCAGTGTCAATCAGTGCTTCTCTATGTAAGACGTTTTCAAGAGAAACCTTGATATAAATATGCCTTGCTTTGCCTTTCTGGCTGAGATTATCTAAGAATTGTTGGAAGCCTGCCTTTTCTTTGACTTCAGGGGCGGGGTCAGCGCCCAACTCAGAGTCACACCCTTCTTCCAGGCAAGAACCCTCCCACCCAATCAGATAGACTGAGAGAGGGGCTTGGGACGGATCCCCGCCTCCTCCAGTGAGAAGGGGCGTGGTCCCCCTCAGCTCATTCACGCTTCCGGCATTCGGTGCAGAAGGTTTACCCTGTCCTGATCTCTCAAGCAGGGCTTGTTCAAGCCGGGCCAGGCGGGCTGCAGTCGACTCCCTTTGTCCAGCCTTTCCAGCTCCCTCGAGCTGAGGCGAGTCGTCAACCCTGCTGGCTTTAGCGGTGAACACGGCCGTTTTAGCAGGTTTTCGCTCTGAGGAAGCAGAGACTTCAGCTCCCCAGGCTTTTTGAGCCAACCTTCTAATGTCAGCCATTTTCATCGCTTTTGCATCAGTGTGCATCACAATCATTTTCCTGACTGAGGGATGCAGATTAGCAATGAATAAACCTTTGAAATTCACGTTCTCTTCGCAACCCTCTTCATTCCGCCCTGCAAAATAAGTGCGCCTGAGCCTCTCATAATAGTCGCGAGGGGCTTCAGGTTTTTCGTGCTTAATATGGTGCGCAGCGGCCACGGCAGATATGGGATCGATAAAAGCCGAATATTCTCCGATCATTGCTTGACACAGCTCCTCAAAGCTATTACAGACCTCTGGTCCTTGTCTAGACATCCACTCGTGGACTGCTCGGCTGGTAGTTTTCCTTACTAACATAGCCTTTTCCTGTTCAGACGCTTCGGGCATAAACTGCAAAGTATATCTCAGCTCATCAATGTAGGTTTCCACATTATTCCCTGACACTGACGGGTCAAACCTTTCTACATCTTTGGCTAACTGCCTCAGGGAGTGGAGGTTAATTTTTACGGTTTCTTCGCGTGCAGGGAGACGGCCGTGATCAGGAGCAGGGGGTCTATGCCTGAATTGCATCGCCCTTGCGTCTCGCGCAGGACTCGGCGATCTCCCCCATGCCGATCCGACCACAGACCCTGGCCGAGAGAAACCTCCTCCCGGCGCGCTGGGTGAGCGCTGCTAGGTGGGCTGGCATGCAAGTGGGATCTAGCCTGTTTTGCTTCCAGTACGCCAGCATCTAACTCCTTTTGCCTTTCCTGGCTGAGCTCATTTAAACTCTCAATTTCTTTTTCTTTTTCTTTCAAGCTCGCTTCCAGGTCTCTCCTAGCTACCTCAGCCGCAGTTTCTCTAGCAGACAGGTCATCTAATTTACCTAAAACTTCCCTGAGTCTGTCTTCACTTTCCTCATTTTTCACTCTCTTTTCTCTGATTATATCCAACAACTCAACTCGCTCCGCCTTATATCTTTCTAGCTTTCCCTGAAGCTTTTGAAACTTTGTCAGCTCGGACAAAGACAGTTCCAGCTGTTTAGCTAGATTTAAGACGAAACTGATAGGACCTGAACTGCGTTCACGGACCCTCCTGTGTTAAGCTGGTTCGCTACCTTAGCTACTAAATTTACTTTCAGCTTCTGAATATCATCAAAGTTCAACTTTTCGATACCGCTCCAGTAACCAGGATTGTCGTCGCTAGAAATAGTACTTATAAGCGACTCCACTTCAGACATTTTAGCAGCCATTGTCATTACGTTAGAGAAACTTTAAGAGTATTACTTTTTTTTATTTTCACCAAAATACAGTATGGAATCTAAACACCCGAGCAGATGGATTTCCAATCAGCACACGTTACACTAAACGCTAGAAAACAGGGGGATTTCTTTACGCAGTTATCAGCACACCCGGTATTCGCGTATAGAAGCTGCGGTGCTGTGCCGAACTTGAACTCACAGCAACATCAGTTATTCTGTGCGATTGATTCTCATTTCATTCTAAACTTGCCCGCACAGGGACGCCATTAAATGTAGTGGTTTGATGGGTTTACTGAGACAATTATTAATTGTAGCAGTAATCAAGAGGTTGTTCGTTGGGGCTTTTAGAAAATCAATTGTCAGAACAACTAACAACGCACACACACGGGTTCAATACACGAGATACATTTATTAATATAAACTGTGCACCAAACATATACTAGTCTGCCTGGATACGAGCGACAGACCTTACTGTGAGGGTTATCAATATACAAGGTATATAATCTCGAAGTGATGCAAACACAAAGAGATACACAACAGAGAATATATGTCAATATATATCGTTCGGTTACCAAATCGCTAATCAGTGTTATTACCCACTGTTACTCTAAACTCGTAAGTAAATACATTACTCATGAATTAAATTGATAACAACTTATGTTGAGGTACAATTGAATTCTCGAGACGCAACGTAGAACATGGGGTTTACTTATCCACTGTGTATGGATTTGGAATTTCCCGGCACGAACACCAAACCAGCTGACAGGCTCTGTTGCAGCCTCTGTTCCAGTGGTTGTCCAATGGGCGTTGTGTCGTTGTCCTCTGGCTACCGGCCAACCAGTCGAGGTGCAGCTCGGAGTAGGACGGGCGGAGGAATCTGACTGCGGCGCGCAGGGCAGTCGTTGCTCCGAGGGGATCTACCAGCAGTCCGTCTGGCTAGTAGAAAGTCTCTATGCACAGAGTGTGACCGCGAGTCCTCACAAGTCACTCTTTTGCCTGGGAAGAAGCTGGTTCGTTCCCGGTCCAGCGCTGCTTCTGAATAAGCTATTCAGGTTGTCGACGAGGGTCCAAATGTAGGCTGCCGTTGATCAAGCGGAGCATTCACGTTGGTAGAATTCTGAGTACGTACGGGATCCTCGGCCTCGCGCTTAGAACAAAGTTCAAGTCCCTTTGCAGACAACAGCAGTTGTCACGTGATTGTCTCTGAGGATGCGCGAAAATGGTCAAGGAGAGCCCCGATCTGAGCTTGCGCTCCCTTTTTGACCAAGACCCAGATGTGTGCTGATTGGTTGAGAGTTTGGCTAGCATTGGAGACCCACGTGGTATTACCACGCCCTGCCAGTCCCTGATTGGTTGGTCAAGGTGAGATATAAGTCACTTACTCTTGACACTTAGGAATTCAGTCCAGATGTCCATTCGGCACTCCCTAGACTGATAGGCGCCAATGGATGACCATTGATCATGATAGCCAGGCTTAGCTAAGTGCATCCCCGTCTGGGAGCTTGTTCCTTATCAAAAGAAAACATCTTAAATCAGCCTTCATGAATACTTTCTCTGTGGCTGCATCACAGAGATGGAGGGTGAGATGGGGCCTCCTTTAGGACAGCATACCAACTCTTAATTCTGTCTTATTAACAAGCATTGCCGGTACAACAGCATTGGCGCCAGCACCGAGCCTTGTGGGACGCCTTTCTTAAGGTAAAATTTCCTGGAGGTGTCATTTCCCAGTGTTAAGATAAATGATCTTACCATGCAATGGAAATTCATGTTGTCACTGCCGAGTAGATGTAGCCTGAGGAATTGTGAAAAAGGGAGAGTTTCTGGGGTGAATGGGGTGAAAAGAGCTGTACAGGAGATAGCTCGAAACCAGCTCGAAACTCGAACCATCTCTTTCTCTCGCCCTGCCCCCTGGTACAATGACCATCTGCGATTCATGAAGGCAGCCTCTCGCAAACTTGAGCGTAGGTGGCGTCTTTCCGGCCTAAATGTACATTATCAGGCCTGGAGAGATTACTTATTTGATTATAAGGTTACTATAGAGTCTGCTAGATCCACCTACTTCTCTCACATCATTGAAAATCACCAAAACAATCCCAGACATCTTTTCTCCACCATCAACAGACTGCTCAAGCCAAACTGCCCCACCACATTACCTGCCTCATCACAACTTTGCAACACATTATTAGATTTCTTTAGTTCTAAGATTGACAACATCCGGCATCACATTCTCTCCACTACGGATATAATTTCCATACCTCCTCCCTCCTCATCCAACTTCTCTGGTTCCCGTCTCGCCAGCTTCTCTTCTTGACTCAGCATCCCTAAACAAACTAGTTACGCGCATGAAACCCACCACATCTATTTTAAATCCCATTCCCACCACTTTATTCCAGTCCTGTTTCTCTTCTCTCTGTCCCATTGTCCTCAATATAATACATGAATCCTTGAGCACCGGCATTGTACCAACGGTCCTCAAAACTGCTGCTATTACCCCTTTGCCAAAGAAGCCTAACATGGCTCTCGACAATCTTAACAACTTTCGCCCCATCTCCAACTTACCCTTTCTCTCTAAAATTCTAGAACGTGCTGTCACACTTCAGTTACATAACCACCTCATGTCAAACAACCTTTTCGAACCCCTCCAATCTGGCTTCCGTCAACTTCACAGCACAGAAACCGCCCTAGTCAAAGTCACCAACGATCTCCTGATAGCTTCTGATTCTGGTTCTCTTTCCATACTCATCCTTCTTGATCTCAGTGCTGCCTTTGACACTGTTGACCATAACATCTTACTTTCTCGTCTCGAGACTGTGTTTGGAGTCTCTGACACTGCCCTCAAATGGTTTAAGTCTTACCTCACTGTTCGCTGTCACTTTGTCTCTCTCAATGGGTACAGGTCTGAAATTGGTCTTGTCAAGTCTGGTGTCCCCCAGGGCTCAATACTGGGCCCCTTGCTCTTCAGCATTTACATGTTCCCACTTGGTCAGCTTTTAAGATCACATGGCCTCAGCTTTCATTTTTATGCTGACGATACTCAAATATACATCCATACCAAACCCGACACTGATGTGGCTGTCTCTATTCTATCTAATTGCATCTCTGACATAAAAATTTGGATGACTCAAAACTTCCTTCATCTTAACTGGGACAAGACTGAAGTCATGCTTATTGGTACCCCCATCAACTTCGTAAAGCCAGTCCTGTAACCCTGTCTGTAGATGGCTCTGTACTTGAGCTTCAATCAAAATTGAAAAACCTTGGGGTTATATTCGATTCTGGCTTAACATTCGACCCACATGTACAGCATACTGTCAAAACGTCTTTTTTCACCTTAGAAATATCGCAAGACTACGCCCTATGCTATCATTAACTGTGGCTGAAAAGCTGATCAACATATTTGTATTCTCTCGAATTGACTACTGCAATGCTCTACTCCCTGGTGTATCTAAATCTACTCTGAACAAGCTGCAGTATGTCCAAAATTCAGCAGCCAGAATCCTGACCAGGTCTAATGCAAGTGATCACATCACTCCTATCCTGGAGTCCTTGCACTGGCTTCCGGTCAAATTCTGCGTAGACTTTAAAATCCTCATGCTCACCTATAAGGCTTTACATGGCTTGGCACCTCAATACCTGTCTGAACTTTTATCGCCCTACTCCCCACCTCGCAACCTCCGCTCTTCAAATTCTGCCCTCCTTACTGTCCCCCAAGCCCGTCTACATTGTATGGGCGACAGGGCCTTCTTCTGCTATGCCCCCAAGCTCTGGAACTCTTTGCCCAAGGATATTAGAGAGTCACCTTCTCTAAACTCCTTCAAATCTAGACTCAAAACCTTCTTCTTCAGAAAAGCCTTTACTTAACTGGTTCCATTCTTCACCCCTCTGCTCTTCTTAATACCACCTTCCACGGTCTCCTCTATTGTTATTGTTGTATTGTTGTAATTATAATTGTGTCCTATCTTGTGAAATCTTCTTATTTATTGTTGTAGTCTTCTTATTTAATGTTATTGTCATCCTGTAAAGCGCTTTGAGAAGCCACCTTTAAAGGCGCTATATAAAATAATATTTTATTATTATTATTATAGCTGTGTGAACCAATGAGTTTGTAATAGACCAAGCTAGAGAGTGGGGAATGGTTAATACATTTATGTCTAGAAACAGAAAAATGGTGGAAGATATGTTAACTGTATAGTTGAGGGATGGGTGAGAGTTAGTGAATTGATGCAGGAAGTGCTCTAGCTGGTCATTAGATAATGTAGCAGCACAGACACAGACATCGATGTATCGCTTGTAGAGGTCAGGCACAAAGCCAGCATAGGAAGCAAAGAAGCATTCTTCAAAACAGCTCATAATAAAATTGGCATGGCTAGGTCCAATACTGGTACCCATGGCGACTCCACTAACCTGCTGATAAAGGTTATTAAATGAGAATGCATTGAGTATGACAACCAATTCCACAAGATGCAGTAGAGTGTGGGTGGGTGGATCAAGCACTGTGTGTTTGTCTAGCATGTGCTTCAGGGCTGCAAGACCGTAATTGAGGGGAATGACGGTGTAAAAAAACATGAAATCTACAATTTCACGCAAGACAATTGCATGTTGAGACAATGGGACATCCAGGGGTGTCTGGCTTGTGGATTTTGGGAAGGAGGTAGAATTGGGATACCTGGGGATGTTTGACGATTGGTTGCTGATAAGAGAGATAGTGGATACCACTTCCTACTGGTAGTCAGTGGTAGGATCCTGTTGGAGAGGACGGTAGGCAGAAGTATCGGTTAATGGTCTGGAGGCTTCCTTAATGATGTCCTTATTACCATATCACAACAGCTCCTCCTTTGTCCGCTGATTTAATGACAATATCATCCCTATTGCAGAGAGATTGGAGCGTCTGAATTTCCCCTTGGGTGAGGTTAGACCTGTGTTTCCTAGGTGTGGAAAGGGTCTTGGGAACTTAAATGTTTCATTGGTTAATAAAGTAATCAACTGGTGGAAAACAGCCAGAAGGGGGATTCTAAGAGCTCTGTTAAGGATTGATATTGTTAACGCTATCAGTGACCAGGCTGTTGTCCGCTACTGGTGAGGAGGAGTCATCAGCAAAATGAGTTTTGAGCCAAATCCTGCATTGAAAACGGTTGAGGTCAACTTGGGTTTGTGGGATGTCCAGCTTCTTGGGGACTGGAACAAAACTGAGGCCTTTTCCAAGAAGAGATCGCTCATCCTGTGAAAATTCTAATATATTCATTTTAATACATGACATAAAACTATTTCTAAATATTTGCATGGGAAAAATGAACTCCAGATTAAGAAAGTCAAACTCTCTCTAACATCAACATGAATGCTAAAATGATCATAGCTTTAGAAACAAATATACATTATATTGAAATGGTACATAGGCTATACAAATAATCTCTAAACAGCACTTCCCTCATTTGTAAAAACAAATTACTTAATATTAAAGACCAAAAAGAAAATCAGGAGGAAAGAGGACAATTAGCTACACTACTTTCATTCCCCATGAGAACAAGCAAGAGCACATAAATCTTACAACCTTTCAGTGTAATTTCATTTGCATGTTGTAATCTCATTCAATTGGAGATGTCTTGGTTGCATTAAGTTCAACGATGGAGAGCATTGTAAAATTACAAATAAACTGTGATCACAAGGTGTTACAAATTGCTTGCTATTTTCTGCACATTAGCAGTATTCAGCACAAACATTTTGGACCAGAAGGCATGACTTCCCCTAGGGAAGAGAAAAAATGAGATCACATTTTAGAGAAGCAAAAAAACTGTATCCTTTGTCAGTCTGTTAGCAAATATTTTATTGTATTTAAGCAGGGGCTGAGGTAATTTCATTGCTGTTTCAGTGGTAATTCTGAGTCCAAATGCAATGGTGTTAAGACGCCTCTATTCATGACACCTCTCTAAATTTCAAGATGAAGCTAAAGACTATTTCTCATTGGAGTGACACAGAAGAAGACCCAATTATGCAGGCCTTGTAGCCAATTACACTACTTATCAATTTTAAAATTGCTAGCACCTTTCTCTCCATAAAAGGTTTGTTGTATTCCCCATAACCACCAGAACACCCACAGACATGCAAAAGATAAACTAGATAATTGCAGTTTTTTTTTTATTAATCTAACAATTACAACATACAGATGCAGCCATTCAAAATGGGTGAGGTATTTCGCGGCATACCCCGGTGGGCGTGTCACAGTATCACGCAGTATCACGCGGTATCACGTGTGTCACGTGTGTCACGTGACTAACTATCCGGCGTCGCCTTGTAAAACCGCCAGGGGGAGCTTAACCTCTCATGTACAGCATTTGAGCCTTTAATTTGGAACTGTGTATTACAGCATGTTAATCATCAGTCATTAAAATGTTGGTATATATTATGAAAGCAAGATTGCTCAGTTGGACAGAAGTACACAACCTACCTTTATCAGAAATATTTATGCATCAAAGCCTTTACTGAAGATATTACTAATAGTATTAATAATGGATGACTTTGGACAAGCTGTATACTCAAAGTATAATTTCTTTAGCACATTTGTACAAGCACTTGGAATCTGTCCAAGCCATACTTTGTCAGGCATTTTGTTTTACTTCAACGGGGCATAAAAACTTCCTTGCTTTTAACAGGGCGTTTCATAATTTCTAGCTACGAAAATGATTTAAAATGCGACACCTATCATTCAACTAGAGCTTAAAATATCACAAGGAAAAATACACACCGGTATTCCATTTCTCCCTAAACATTGTAAGCTTCGAAGTCTTTAACTAACGTGAAACCGGAGTCAACAAGCATACTTTTAGAATTTGATTAAAAGGGAATATAATATGGAATCGCATATCTCAATAATTTAATAACGGTATGATTATATCCGTGTACTGCGGCAGAGCTATGTAGGGCTGTTTCGCCTGCCTGATCATGTGAGCTCCCTTGTAGCCTACTGGTCTAGGTGCGTGACCACCAGCTGGTAGGTTGGGTGTTCGAATCCAGCTGGTACTGGACTTTTCATTTTCATTTTTATTTATTTATTTTTTAATCGCGTAACATAAACATATTACCGTATGCAAACTGTACTGTATACAGTATGTATATGTATATTTAATGTCTTAACTGTGCCCGTTTAATTGAATTTAAAAAACATATTTAACACGAACATTAAGCTGCTTACATCTTCCGCCTGAGAACAGTCACCCGTTGCTACCCAACGCAGAATGGTGATTGGCTGACACCATCTGACACCCCTCTGATTGGAGAAAAAAGACGTGCTGGTGTGCTATACCAGGAAGAGGATTTCTTTCCATTCAAAACGTGTATTTTAAAAGTTTAAGAAGTAAAAACCTTACAGCGTACACAGATTTCTAAACTGATCAGGATCGTTATCTTTGTCTTATGCATAATAATGTTCACCGCTCTGTCCAGCAAATTAATAATAAACTTTATTTTATATAGCGTTTTAAACGAATAAGAAATTAGATTGCTCATAAACCTAATCACTTGCTTTTTCTTTTTATTTAGGCTCAGATTTCAACTATAGATCGTATTATTAATAACCATAATAACAACCAACCAACAAAAACAACCATATAAACATAATGGTGGTGCTGGACCTTCCAGTTTTATTTATTTATTTTTTAATCGCGTAACATAAACATATTACCGTATGCAAACTGTACTGTATACAATCTTAACTGTGCCCGTTTAAGTATTGAATATTCATATCTAATTTTACCACTGAAGGGAAATCTTAACATTAACATACAGTATATGGCTGGTCTCGGTACTTTAAAGAAAAAAATACGCACCAGTATTCCATTTCTCCCTAAACATTGTAAGCTTCGAATGAAACCACTAAATAAAGACATAAATATAGAAATCTTAAGATTTGTTTTATTTAATGTTGGTAGCAGGATGAACTGTCAGAGTGTATATTTTGTCGCAAAGTTGCTACAAGATGTTAACAGTGAAAAAGGTATTTAGAAATGAGTTATTTCAAGATGAAAAAGAAAACATACACGAAACATGGTTTCATTACGACCAGAATCGTTCTTGAGATATTTTTAACTTGATTTACAGTATTTGAGAGGTATGTCTTAACACCGATACTACAGTGCTTAAGTACTGCTCACGTATATGTTTCTAGGTTTATATTATGCATTTCATACGGTCAAATTACTTTTGAGCAACTAATAAGAAGCGCGAAACGGTATGCGTTTTACTTTCGTTTTGTGCTGGGACCCGTGGATTGATTAGAGATATCAAGTACATACAAGTCATTTTTTAAATGTTGTAGTTCGTCTTGAAAAAATGTTACGAGTACATCATCTATCAACAATTACACAGGTTCTGTTTCCATATTGCGGATTTTGGTTAGGTACAGTATTATCAAATCCACTGGCGCTGTGTGTTACTTTACTGAGTCCCAATCTGTGATTGAAACCTGTAAAACCGGTTTAATTCGTCACAGCCAGCACTCTTCAGGTGTGAGGGTCTTCTGAATGAAATGCTAAAATGTTTGTGTATATTCTAATGGTAGTGGGGGCAGGGTGTGTGGGAACAGGTTTGTTCTTCACACCTGAAACATTTTCTCTGAAAGGATTTTCTTCGAAGTTTAACCGATCTTGTTACAGCATGTTACAGTTTACTATTATTAACCATATTCATTTTAAGTGCTTAATGTAAAATCTTGTAAAAATATATTTTCATTGTTCAAATATACATTAATATACATTAAGTCTGACTATCATATAATAAGTTAAATACAAAACTAAAGAAAAAATAGGGTTAAATATAATTCAAAATATTTTGCTAACAATGTTAACTGTTTATGAATAATAAAATGTATTAACTAAGGAGTAGGATGGCACAGTTGTTAGTATGTTTTTTGTTTTGTTTCTTTTTCATAAATACAACAGTAGTACCTGATGTCTCAGTGGCTTTCAAAATTAAATTATGCATGCAAACCTGTGAACTAGAAAGATAACTAAGATTTTAATACTAATTAAATGACCGCGGGCACTTCCCACCCCCCCCCCTACATTCTCAAAGTAGAACAGACTAACCTTCTAATGAAAGACAGTCCACCCCCCACGGACAGTAAAAGTGCCCACAGGCACTTAAACTTAATATGGTCAGTAACGGTAAACAGTAACATGGTAAGAAGGAGCACGTACAAACGTTTTCGAAATAACCACATGTAAGACTCTGATCCTAAAAATGTTTAGGGAGAAAGTGGAATACTGGTGTGCTTCCAGAAGAATCAGTATGGCTCAGAGATTAAATAAAACTTCACAGACATTAACGAAGAGCATAACGCGTGTACTGTATACACTGCAAGTACAACCCAACTCTCTGCAGGAGTGCTGGCTGTGACGAATTGAACCGGTTTCACGGGTATTTTCAAAGTAGGAGGCGAGATTTCCAGCGAAAGACACCCCCCCCCCCTCAAAAACCCAGTAAATACAGTACTTACTAGTTAAAGGCTAGGCTCTCGACTACGGCGAAAGGAACCCTTCTTTCATTAGAAGACAATGAACATATTTTAGCCCTGAATGAATTAATAGCAAACATGGTTTACATAAAAGACATTTTTCCAAGAAAGTTTAGCCTTTGTCACTAATGAAACCACTAAATAAAGACATAAATAGAAAAATCTTAAGATTTTTAAAATACATGACTTTGCTAAAATTTATTTGAAAATAAAAACAATTACAACCGCCAGGGGAGAGAGAGAACAGGGGAGGGATGTTGGTTTTGCATAAGGGGCGGGGCTATGGAAAGTAGGTATGTTTGGGAATGTGTAGTTACATGTTCTGGCTGTTTGTGAATTATCGTTGTTGAGTATGGAGTGTTGAGGTATTGATTTTGTGTAATGCTTTATGTTGAAAATTGAGGTGGATTTTGTTTATGATAAACAGGATAAACTGGGATGGGAGGAAGGTTTGGTTTTGCATAAGGGGCGGGATTATGATAATTGGATGACTTTGCGAGTGTAAAATGGTTTGATTATTTGATTTTGTATTGTGGTTGTTATCTATGTTTTTGGTTGGTATTATGTTTATATGGTTGTTTTTGTTGGTTGGTTGTTATTATGGTTATTAATAATACGATCTATAGTTGAAATCTGAGCCTAAATAAAAAGAAAAAGCAAGTGATTAGGTTTATGAGCAATCTAATTACTTATTCGTTTAAAAAGCTATATAAAATAAAGTTTATTATTAATTTGCTGGACAGAGCGGTGAACATTATTATGCATGAGACAAAGATAACGATCCTGATCAGTTTAGAAATCTGTGTACGCTGTAAGGTTTTTACTTCTTAAACTTTTAAAATACACGTTTTGAATGGAAAGAATCCTCTTCCTGGTATAGCACACCAGCACGTCTTTTTTCTCCAATCAGAGGGGTGTCAGATGGTGTCAGCCAATCACCATTCTGCGTTGGGTAGCAACGGGTGACTGTTCTCAGGCGGAAGATGTAAGCAGCTTAATGTTCGTGTTAAATATGTTTTTTAAATTCAATTAAACGGGCACAGTTAAGACATTAAATATACATATACATACTGTATACAGTACAGTTTGCATACGGTAATATGTTTATGTTACGCGATTAAAAAATAAATAAATAAAAATGAGAAGTCCAGTACCAGCTGGATTCGAACACCCAACCTACCAGCTGGTGGTCACGCACCTAGACCACTAGGCTACAAGGGAGCTCACATGATCAGGCAGGCGAAACAGCCCTACATAGCTCTGCCGCAGTACACGGATATAATCATACCGTTATTAAATTATTGAGATACGCGATTCCATATTATATTCCCTTTTAATCAAATTCTAAAAGTATGCTTGTTGACTCCGGTATCACGTTAGTTAAAGACTTCGAAGCTTACAATGTTTAGGGAGAAATGGAATACTGGTGCGTATTTTTTTCTTTAAAGTACCAAGACCAGCCATATACTGTATGTTTACGTTCCAAAATTAATATCGTTTATGCCCTTCACACGCGTTACAGTATGCTCCTATTCTTTTTATGCTCAGCTACTAAGATTTCCCTTCAGTGGTAAAATTCAATATCTACAACGGGCACAGTAAAGACGTTTACAGTACAGTAAGTCTTTCTACGACAGACCAACGGACCACGAGTGCCCCTGTCGGTCAACCAATCACGCACCGCGGTATCGCGTGTCATCTTACCTGCGGTATCTGTACTGCGGTGTCTTTACCGCGCACTTTGAATGGCTGCATCTGTACAGTATCACCATCTACTCATAAAAAGAAAACAAGAAAAAGTATACACAAAAACAAATCAAGTGCATGGTCCTCAAATAAATCCAAAAGTACCAATCTCCTCAATCAGCTGTGTCCACTACTCTGGTGCACCCCCTTTGCACTGAAGGTTTAATTTACCTAAAGCATGCTCTTCAGTTCAGACAGTCCTAAACCAATGAGACAAAATTGTCACATTGTACTACTCTTACACCACTCTCCACAAAACAAAATACAGGATCAGGGGAGGAAGACAATGCCTTAGCCTTCCTCTGCTGCTCTCTGTTGAGCTGAAGCTTATTTTCCTAAGGCCTATATATCTTCTGGTCCCAAATTCCAGGACTCAAATAAGGAGCAGAATTGTCTGGGTGATCACCAAGGTAAAGGTAACAAGTGAAGACCAATTAGGGAATTGACAGTATGCAGCTGATCAGGTACCATAGTACAATGTCCCTTTCTCCTTTATCTGCTGTGCTTTCTCTCTGCTCACCTTTTCTAGGTACAGATCACTCTCCAAACTGTTTGCACTAGGTATATTTGGAGACCATGATCAAAAGAGGAAAGTATACATAAAAAGAAAAAAAAGACACCTAACAGAAGCACTATTATATTGCATACTCCCAAGCTACTCCCCTACCTGCACTCTTGTCACTCTGTGACTGTTACACTGGAGACCAGCTAGTTGGAAAGCAATAGACCCTATACGGGTGAAAAGATCACGAGGAAGCCGTTAACAGGATGATCAGTGAAATCCAAATTTGAGGTCTAAAGACTAGCAAAAAGATCAAAAGCCAGAAGAGAGACAAATTATACAATACCCAAGACAAGATCCAGAAATCAGGATTAAAAGACAATCCAAAACTCAATAAACCAAGAAGCACTCAAAGGAGGATCAGATGTGTAGCTCACCAGGCAAAACCCAATATGGAGCAAGATTGGAACTGAGCGCAGGGTTTAAGTAGGTTGGAGACGGGAGGTGTGGTGATGAAGGAGTACTGAGATTGGCTATTGAAGTCTGGTAGATGTACGCCTTCCCTGAGTAGATGAGGTAGGCCGTAGCGGTATAGGTGCCCTCTGGTGGCTGGATGCTGGTACTGTAACAGAGACTCAACTTATTAACTTTGCATAAGGAAATACAACCCAACCTCTGGCCATAAATCTCACATGGCACTACAGCTTTGAAGATACTTTCCATTGTCAATCTGGGTTAGGGCTCTAAAAGTCACTTATAGTTTACAAGGAAACTGAGTGTCTAAGGTGGTCTTGAGCATACTTCCAGAGTCCAGAGTCCAATAACCAATAAGTGACAATGAGAATGAGAGCACTTCACTAACTGACCATGGAAAGTGTCTCTGGTGCTTTTCTCTTAACTACAACCAGTAATATTTAATGGACTGCTCATACAGCACATGCATGCACATACATGCATAACATTAAAAAAAACTTACATTCAACATTGTAAGAGAGAGAAAAGAGGACAAGCTCTGAGGCTTTGCAATGGTAACAGAGCTCTCATTAACAAAAAGTTTAGCTAGACCTTGAGTGAGCCAAGATTGTTGAATGCTTACTTACCTCTGGTGTTCAGCTCTGTTTACAATACAAAATGCTTTAAGAGCAGGCAACAAAACAGGAGTGAAGTCTTTGCATTCACCGGTAAAGAAGAGGTTTTGTATGAAAAGATAAATACATGCATAATTACATTAAATATACTGTACCTAGAAATGGTCCCTTACTCATATATTATTCTTTCACTTCTGTTATTATCCACTGATGTTCAATTCATGCTATCCTGAGGGTGTAGCAAAAACAATTTTATCTATTTGTATCTTTTCTGTTAAATGTCCTCTATGGTTTACCAATCAGGTTTCACAGTAAAACAGCAATAATAATGTTAGCAAAGCAAACAGACTAATTCAATGGGAATTCACACTATAAATAAGTAAAACAAGCTCAAGGCTAGTAGTGTGAATAATGCCACATTGGCATTATTTAAAGCTTCACTGATCCAACATCATCATCATCATCATCATCAGGAATTTTAATCTGTAATGTTTCTTACTACTTCAGTGTTTGTCTTTTCTGCAACCTTCAGTCTGAAACCAGATATTTTTATTGAGCCATTTTTGTTATATTCCCCAAAGGTATTTTAGCTAAAGTAAAGACAATATCACCAAGATACTGGCCAATGGTTCCTGCAGTCTTTACAATTGCAGTCAAACCTTTAGGCATGGACTTTTTTCCCAAATGTGTGAAATAATTATGCTAATCATTTCTGTTTTCCAAAACATATACTTTACAAAATGTGTATGGTATATTCCTTAGTTGGTTGTAGAAAGGGATTGTTTCTATTTTGGATTCATGCAGTGCCTCTTTGCCTCAATCTCTGTGTCACAAAGGTTGTAGTAAATGTCCCAGAGTAAGTGTGCACTACTGCAAATGCAGGAAAGAGTGTGGATTTGCAGCATCCATTACAGGTCTATGCTCTATATACTGTGGTGCTGCCTGTAATGATATTATTGAACCACCTCTATCGCACAGAATCTCACCAAGGCTCCAACTGTAATGCGTTTAATCATTGTTGAACTTCAAAGAATGGATTGAGTTTTAATGTTGTTGTCTAGGCTGGTTGTGCATTTTGTTGCTGAAAATAGGCATTAGCACCCCTGAGGCAGCATGCTGTATCATTCATTTACTGCTACCAGCTGCCCTCTTGCCCAGTAACAATTGTGATTGATGGTGATTACTTGAAGATGGAGATCTTTGAGTTATGTGTGTTTTGAATCAGAGATTTAAAGATGGATTGGTGATACTTTAGAGAAGGGGAGGGTAATTATAAACCATATATGAATGAATTGTTCATAAAGTATTAATAGAGTGACTCAAACTTGCAAATACCCCACCTCTAGTGTAGATTAATTAGATGTCAGTTAAAAAACCTAATCCAGACTTTAATTTGCACAATTAACTCAAGCATATAATAATTATTTTCAAAACTGTTTATAACCACATTAATACCACCTTAATAAAATAGATGTTAAAACACAACATCATAAAAGGATGCCTGAAGTGTTACTGAGGGATTCATCTAGACACGGATGGGGGATGGGAAGCGGGCAGAGTAAACTCTGGATTAATTTTTAAAATTTAAGCTCAAAGACACAAGCGTGTTTCTACAACTGTCTTCTTTTTTTTCATTTTACATCTCCAAGAAATCATCAATAATCACACAAATAGCCCTCTGATATCTTTACCCTGCCTATTCAATCCTAGACATTTCAATCTGTAATGTCTACTACAGATTGAAAAATATGGGTCTTTATCTGTAATGAAGTTTCTGTCCATTCAAAATCCATTCTTCTTTTGGTGTTTTTCTTCTCATTCTCTACAGGTAATGAAAAAAAAGTGCCTCGCTGGCATACAACAAAGTACACATTTAAATTGCAATTTAATTGTTTTGAAAAAGATAAGAAAATATGAGAAAAAAAAAAGCTAAAAGTTACAAGGAATATTAAGTTATATTTTATCCATTGCCCTTTCTCTGAGCTGAGAGCATTGGTTTACAGAACTGTCCTTATCTTTGAGATACAGATGCAGCCATTCAAAATGCGCGGGCGATACCGCATTATTTTCCGGTGCGCTGTGTGCAGTCTACCGCGAGTTACCGGTAAATACCGCTAGTTACCATAAATTCTCCTATAATACGACAAGCAAAATAATAGTATCCGGAATTTCCGCAAGGTGGAGCTAATAAAGCTCAACCTCTCATGTTTGAGCTGTCGCCATCAAAGTCTTTAACAAAGGTATTACTAATAGTATTAATAATGAATGACCTTGGACAAGCTGTAAGTGTAAACTCAAAGTATTGCCCTGGTCCACATTCTTTTTTTCATTGACCGTCTTTGTAAAAGTAACACCACAGCATTTCGCAATCACGCATTTGTTTCCAATCATGCAAAGTACAGTAATTTTTGAGAATCGATTCACCATGCCTTTCACATGCTCATAAAAGAGATTGATTAAGGAACATAAACATATTACCGTATGCAAACTGTACTGTATACAGTATGTATATGTATATTTAATGTCTTAACTGTGCCCGTTTAAGTATTGAATATTTATATGGAATTTTACCACTGAAGGGAAATCTTAGTAGCTGAGCATAAAAAGAATAGGAGCATACTGCAACGCGTGTGAAGGCCATAAATGATATTAATTTTGGAACTTAAACATACAGTATATGACTGGTCTCGGTACTTTAAAGAAAACATTCACACCAGTATTCCATTTCTCCCTAAACATTTTAAGCATCGAAGTCTTTAACTAACGTGATACCGGAGTCAACAAGCATACTTTTAGAATTTGATTAAAAGGGAATATAATATGGAATCACGTATCTAAAGAAATTAATAACGATATAATTATATTCATGTTGCAAAAAAACTGCAACGGACATAAAAACTCCCTTGCTTTTAACAGAGCGTTCCATAATTTCTAACTACGAAAATTATTTAAACTGCGACACTTATCATTCAACCAGAGCTCGAAATATCACAAGGATCCTCTAGAGCACAGCAAAGACTGTATTAAAAGAATCGCGTATCTAAAGAAATTAATAAGATATAATTATATTCGTGTACTGCGACAGGGCTGTGTAGGGCTGTTTCACCTCTCTCTTCATGTGACTCTATTCAAAAGCCATTAAGCAAAGAGGGGATGAGAAGAGTGACAAACTAGTATACAGTACTTTAAAACATTAATTAAATAATAATAATAAAAACAATAATAAAAAACATTGCCACACCCGGACCGTTAAACCAACGCATTAGCACGTCAAAGCCCATTGAGGAGCCGGGCGCAATAACTGTTTTGTCCCTTGATTTACTGATCTGCATTAATTACAGAAATTGAGTTCCTGCTCTTTGCAGACGACCTGGTCCTGCTGTCGCCCACAAAACAGAGGCTGCGGCAGAACCTGGCACTGCTGGAGCAGCACTGTCAGACCTGAGTGCTGACAGTCAATCTGGACAAGACCAGAGTTATGGTTTTCCAGAAAAAAAGCCAGACCTCCAGTAGTCTTCCTGAAATCGTCGGATTACGAACGAATTATGAACTACAACGGGCACAGTAAAAACGTTTACTGTAAATCTTTCTACGACAGACCAACGGACCACGAGTGCCCCTGTCGTTCAACCAATCACGTACCGCGGTACCGCCCGTCATCGTGTGTCACAATGCGCGACGCCGTAGCCAATTACCTCCGGTATGTGTGTGTACCGTGCACTTTGAACGGCTGCATCTGTACTGGAAGATTGCTGATCAGTGGGGGTGAAACTGCCAGTGTATTGTTATTGTTGTTCTTCTTGTACCTGCTGGTATTTTTTATTTTTCTGCTTTCTTTTCTTTTCTCTCTTTGATGTATTTTATGGAGAGAAGAAGCACATTTTATTGATCCACACTTTTTGAGATCATTGTGGTTTCAGAGACTCAGCGGCTCATGAAATGTATGTGCACTTGGCTCTGGGCAGCTATAGGGCCCTTGGCTAACATGCTTTCTCAAGGGTGGGGTCTCCTTCCTCAGTATGAGCTGCCTCCACCCTGAAATTACTACCAGGTGCTACAGTATACAGATATAAATGTCTCTTTTGTCCCCAAGAGTCTGTTCTTTGGTTCAAATTAATTTCGTTTTCATTACAGATTGACTACAATTGCCCTTCTAGACCAAATTGCAAAAAGGAAAGTAAACAGTTCAGATCAAAGTGAAAACACCACTTTGTTCATTAATTGTGATCAACAATTCATTTATGACAAAATACCATTTACATATAAATCTTTTACAAGAATTTTTAAACATGCATACATGCATTTTGAGTACCATTAATTGTGGACCTAATTTACCAATATACAAATATAAGTAATTAAAAGCACATGTTTACTTAAGATTATTTTTATTTGTTGTTCTGATCCCCTTCCAAGTGCTCTAGGTTTTTTTAAGATAAGACAAATGTTTCTATTTATTTTGTCTAAACAATCATGTTTATCAATGACCTGTGTTATGTAGTTAGATTTTCTGTGTGGAGTTTTTGTGATATATTACTTAATTCTATTTACAGTACCTTCAAACTAACTTGCATTACAACCAAGATCCAAGTCTTCAAGCCAAGATATTCCAAAAGCCTATTTGTAAGAGTGATAGACCGTCAGCCAGCTTCTTCTTAGGAAGCTGTAGCAGTAGGAAAGTGATGGCTTCAGGAGATACAGCTGTGGGCTGTCCTGTGTATATGGCCTTTATGACTTCTTCAAAGGGGATTGCATTGGCTCTCTGACTACAGGCTGACTGTAATGGTTCTCTCTGTAAGCAAGAGAAACAGAAAACAGCTTCTCTCAAAGCAGCAATGTGTAGCAGTGGAGAACTCTCCCAAACCTGACGTGAACGAGTGTTTGAGTGTGATATTGGCTGGCCAAATATGAGATAGATAGATACTTAATTGATCCCGTGAGGGAAATTGCAGTGAAACAGCATCTTAACACAGTCAACACAGCACAGTGTAACGAATGACATAATAATAATACAATACAATACTATACAATCAGTACAGTGAGAAGTGCACTAAGAAGAGTTACTCACAGTTCAGAACATATAATGAACAAACCAGAACAGTACACAAAAAGATGTATTGCACAATATAAGTATAAATATAAATGTATTGCACAAGTCCCTGGCATATATTGCACAAAAACGGTTGTAAACGGATAAAGACAGATGTAGCAGTCAATTTACTGTTCTGTCACAGGCACTGTAACAGGCCTATACTGTTATAAGCAGCTGCATAGGCTGGCCATGCCTGAGACAAAGCAAAGTCAACTATAGGGATGTTTTTGCACGTGCGTGTTCACCAGAGACCCAGCATGGCTGGTTACCTGAGATGTGATAGCTGCACGGCTGCTGAGTCACAAAGAAAAAGTAGCACAATATCTGTTATGTGAATTGTGTGTGACTATGATTGCTAGAAAAGAGTTTATAGGCAAGTGCAGCAACAGTGATGCTGTAGCCTGCGAGTGATATCAAAGTATATAAAATGTGGTTGGAATAGTGTCCATGTTGTTGACTGGGGCTTTCAGAGAGAGAAAGCGGAGGTTTGTGGCCGAGATCAACAACAATGTGGCAGTGGCTGAGAGTGAACTTGCTCTAGGCTGCAGAAACCAGTGTGTAATTGTAACATTGAAGATACAGTACTAGAGAAGTGGTATGGCCTGGTCAAGAGCCATCAGTCATAGATGCTCAGGAAATGTTGTCAACATGTTTCTTTTCTTCTCGTGCTCAAGTGATTCAAAACATGAAAGAATGAGAAAGTGTGTGAGAAAATAAAACTGATGTGTCTTTGATTGACTGAACACTGGTCACTGAGCTGGAAGGGCCACCTCCCGCGATGTTAGGAACATGTAACTGTGAAACCAGATAGCAGGAGACTCAACATTATTCGCTAACCTTGATGGAGGGCTTGACGCTCTTGGCTCTACTGCTGTATTAGTTGGGAAACTGGAGAGCAGGTGCCACAAGTAGAACTCCTCAACCTTAATTAAGGAAGGGTGAGGTTCTGATTATTATCTTTTAGTTGGCTCTAAAATGGGTGACATTTTGGATGTCTCCACTGCAAGGAGAGAGAAGGACATTGGCAGGGGTGAGTATACACCTGACTTTGAGATGTTGCATGCATTGAGTAGAACTACTCTCAGTCATGTGACCACTTACTCAAAGACAATAAGTCAGGTTAAAACGCAGGAAATGGAGGCTTTCGGTGTTGGCCAATCAGCCAATCAGCCAAATAGGAACATTGGGCAGATAACCTGCAGTACCCACTTGCCAGAAGGAAGGAAGAAGGAATCAACTGACAAAGGGGTAAATAAAGATTTTGCAAGTTTAAGAGCTTTGGAAGTGTTTTATATTTTGAAGAGTTTCAGAGAGAGCATTGAACAAGACTGAGGAATTGAGTAAGATGGCTTGCCCCACAGATTATCACACTGTGTATAGGAGTTGTGTTGTGGTTTGTTTACCATACATATCATCATCAAAAGAACTAAAGAAAAAGGAAATATAGCAGAGTGATACAGAGTAAGAAGTCCATGTATAAAGTAGATGAGCCTGCAACAAGCTTAGCCAGTGAGGTTGGGCCTGTCTGTTACAGTAAGCTTTGTAGAAACCCACAAAAGCCAAAGTTCTGTGGTTATTTTTTCAGAATGATCTTTGATTCTTCAAAACTCTAGATAATAATACTGTATGTGTACCTTTAGTTCCACATTTTTCTCTTATCCCATTGCATTTAGTTTACATCTTCAGATTCATCTGAAATTATCCTGGAAGCTTTCTGGAAAACATACTGTATTTTAAAGACTATTGGCCATATTTTCACACATATGTTTTCTGTCACTCCTATCACACATCCATTGGATTCAATGTTTCAATCCACACTGTGATCTTGTAAGAAGTACAGCAAATCACAAGTATCTGTCCTGTTCTGTTTTTTATGCTTCAGGTCTATTTTTAATGCATTTTTAAATTGTTAATGTCTAGGAGCTGCTGGTGCTGTTTAAAGGTCCCAGATTACCAGCACAAATTAAGCACAGTTGATAACATTTAATGTTGTTCTATAACTTTTAATAACAATATTTATAACATGTCAATAAACTGTTAAATGGTACCCTAGCTATTGTTTTGCTGTACTTTACATGTTTTCTGCCAGTAAGTTCTATTATTCATCTATGAATTGGCTTCATTACTCTGCTCTCCTCCCCACTGATAGCTGATGTGTGGTGAGCGTTCTGGCACACTATGGCTGCCGTTGCATCATCCAGGTGGATGCTGCACGTTGGTGGTGGTGGAAGGGAGTCCCCATTACCTGCAAAGTGCTTTGAGTGGAGTGTCCAGAAAAGCGCTATATAAGTGTATGCAATTATTATTATTAAAAATGTAACAATGTGTACTGTGGTAAGAGCACAGAACATCTTTCCACCTGTGAAAAGATTTGCATATGTAGTTTATTCTTATCTGTGTAAAAACAGGAGGTCTGGAACACCCTGTCTCAAAAATAGACATTTAATAAATTGAAGGTTGTGAAAATAGTGACAATCTGTCAAGAAATCAGGAAGGGGGCAAACACTTTTTCACACCACTGTACAAGCCGTTTGAAATTATTAGTTGTTAGTAATTTATTACTTAACTTTGAACATGTTGTGATATTTAGAAATCCCAAAAAATTCAATATAGTGTCCATAATATTTACTATTTTTAGGTTCGAACCCCCGACCTCCAGCATGCGAGTCACAAGCCAAAGCCATTACACCAATGCACTACTTGACAACTTAAGCTACAACTGAAAAGGGCAGGCAAAATGTTTCCGGGTGCATGAGTCAAATTGATGCAGATGTTTACAAAGAAAGTGTACTACTGTGATAATTTGAGCTACATGAAAATAAATAAATTCTTAAATGTCATTATTAATTTCTTTACATGCACAATTGCATATTATATTCCCTATTAATCAAATTCTAAAAAGAATGCTTTTTTTACTGCGATAACGAGCGCAAGTATTCATAGAAAAGATTAAAACATTATAATCTTTTATAAAGTATAAAAACTTAATATAGTCAGAAGGAGCAGGAGGAGTTATATTGCCAAAATAACCACAATAAGTAACCGAATGAAAGACTTTGATGCTTAAAATGTTTATGAAGGAAGTAAAATACTGGTGTGTATTTTTTATTTAACTTACCAATATCAGCCATATACAGCTTCCATAAAATGCCTTTATTTCTAAATTAATATCATTTATGATGTTCAGAGATGTTATTCTCTTGTTATTTTTGTGCTCAGCTACCAAAATTTCCCTTCAGTTGTACATTCCATATTAATATTCAAATTAATCAGATTTAAACATGCACAGTAAAGAGATTGAATGAAGCAATCGTTTCACTAACAACCAATGCACCACAAGTGCCGCTTGTCAGTCATTTTGGCCAGCCAATCAAATACTGCGGTATAACATGCTAATCTGCAGATAATTTCGTGCAGTATGGGGATTTACCGCACATTTTGAATGGCTGCATCTGTACGTATTACGAACACGGACTGAGATCCGTGTCAGGTCTTGTAGTAGACCCTATGTGATGCAGTAAAAGCTGGAGAAAACTGGAGGCATGGTAAAAGGAAACACACAGGGGTGTAATAGTGCACAAAATAATAGTGACAGTCCGTGAGACAGTGAGCGGGGGAGACAAAGAATAGTATCCAAATCCAAACGGGTCCAAAGGCAGGTCAGGGCACAGTCTGAGAGTCTATCAGCGAGTAATCCATCCTGGGACGCGACAAGGTTAAAATCTCCTGGAAGGGGGAACACATGCACAGACAAAACACAGAGGTCCAAGGGTGACGGGGCGAGATCCTCCAGACCCCGGGGGATGAGGCCTATGCCCTCAGGAGACGGATGTAGGGTTTCCTGGTGCTAGGCGGGCCTTGCGGCATCCTTACCCTAATGATGAGCCCCGAGGACTGGAGGAGCTAGTCTTTAAACAATACACCTAAGAAGGTACACCTGGGGAGCTTAATCACAGGAACAATAACGGAAGTAGTGGAGTGCCCTCTAGGGAGGGATGTCAGTTGTGGCAGTATGTAAGGTATAAAGTTGTGCTGACACTAGACAGATTTTTTTATACAATTTTATATTTTTTTATATAATGAGTACAATATACTCATCTAAAATACTTGAAGCAGTTTCATGGACAGTTGAATACCGAGAGTAAATAAATAAATTAAAACATGATATACAGTTGTTGTATTCTCCTAAAATGTGTTCCAATAAAATGTAGCACATTTAAAAGATAAAAAACTGCATCAGATGATCAGTAATTGAGGGTAACCATGAACTGAATTTAGGGACCTGCTAAAGACTAGAGAGACAAACAATATCCAGGGTTGGTGTCAGAGAAGAATTTAAGGACATTCTTCCCTCAAAGACAAACAAAGACTCCAACCCATCTACAGTATAACTGCTCTAGTTTCCTGGAGTGCCAAGCTGCAGTGTGGTCCAATCTGAGAAGACTGATAGTCTCCTCACATACTTTTCAAAGTGAAAGATGTCATCATCAAGCAGAAGCAATTCACTGAAATTCCTGTCCTGTTTCTGCTCTAACTCTTTTCCTGGGTCCTTGGTGAAAGATGAGGGATATGAGTAACCATTTATTCCAAACACTTTCAAAGTCTCCACGGAGGTTCTCTTATACTCATTAAAATCCAAGTCTTATGGAACTACAATATACCAATATTAAAAACAATAACAATACTAAAGTACTTAAAGATATGGTATTCAGCAGTGAAATACTGCTGTGCTATGTACAGTTTATGACAAGAAGTGGCAAGAAGTTTGCCTGAAGTATCAGCTGTTACATACAGTAATGTCTGCCATGTCTCAAGCAGACAGTTCCTGCACTTCACTGATGGATGAAACTGGTCCTGTCCCATATGAAAAAGGCTTTGGGATCCCTTGGGATGAATGGCACTGTGTAAAAACATGGAATTATTATATTGCCCTTTCTTATTCCTTCAGTGATAAAATTCAAATGATGTAAAAACACATTGTATATACTGTATACTGTACTGCAGTGGTTCTCAAACTGTGGTACGCGTATGCTGGTACGCCATATGACCCTGGAACTTTGTTGTGTGCGCTGAAAAATTGGGACGGGTTTTCATATTTTCTACATATGTTGAATACACAGTCTACATACTACGATACAGCGTACGCTAATACTTGAGTGGTGACAGAGCTACAATGTAATTCTATACCACTCTATAGGAATGCGTGCTATGCAGTAAGTGACCAATTGTATTTTAAAAAAATTATCTCCAGCAAATAGAGAGGTAGGAGAATGTGCGTGATTTTGGAACAATGCCAATGTTGTTAACACAGGAATGCATAGAAATGCGTGCTAGGAACGCTGGTAATCCCGTGAGCACAGGAAAGTTTGATAGATAACAGAAAATATTTAAGAACTATTCTAGGTTAATTTGAGAAAAATACACCAAGCGTCTCTGTGTGTCGCTCATATGCGCATGAAATAAAAACTTCTTTTAACTTCTGATTCAGACTCCTGAAACTGAAGCTTGTGGATTGCTAAAGCAGGTAAGCCCCACACTATTTTTGAAGAACCTTATTTACTGTTGGCAAAAGAGCTGACACGTATTATGTGTGGAGAAAAAGCTGCTAAACAGCTCGACCTGCTGCCCCCTCTGAAAGACACAGTCACTCATAGAATTATTGAAACGGCGGATGATATCAAAAGTACGTTGGTAGAGTGCGTTAAGATGAGCAGATGCTTTTCACTGCAATTAGATGAGTCTGTAGTCAATTTGGCCAATTCGCTTGTTTACGTTAGATACAAGTTTGAGGGTACTGTACGTCCCATGAGGACTTTCTGTTCTGTAAACTGCTACCAACTACAGGAGGGCACATATTTCAGCTTCTGAATGAATTTATCGAAGAGAATGGCATTGACTGGATAAAATGTGTTGGAGTTTGTACAGACGGTGCCAGAGCAATGACAAGCCGACACAGTGGTGTAGTTGCACGAATTAGAGAGGTTGATCCAGAAATGAATGGACGCATTGCAACATCCGCGAGACCTTTGCCGTCAAGAAAATGCCTGACGATTTAAAATCTGTTAGACTCTGTTGTGAATTGTATCAAGGCTCAAAAAATGAATTCACATCTGCTTTGCTCGACTAAACAGACTCACCCCTCTCACTGAAATGGTGCTTTTTTATTGTTTATTGTTATTTGTTGTTATTCCTGTTTATTTTTCTGTAAAGGGCTTTGAGAAGCCACCTTTAGATAAATAGATAATACTTTATTAATCCCGTAGGGAAATTGAGGGAAATTTTAAAGGCGCTATATCAAATAAAGTTTATTATTATAATATTTATTATATGTGTGTGAGTAAGTGTGTGTGCACACACACACACTCATGTTGGTCATTGAGAATTTCTTGGGTTCCTATGAGAAGATGACTTGTAGGTGGTACTTGGATGCTTTGGTTTGATAAGGGGTGGTACTTGGTCCAAAAAGTTTGAGAACCACTGCTGTACTGTAAAGTGAACTCAGAAAAATACACCTTTAATTGATTAATTTGTGGTCTTACAAAATCTCTTTTTAATTGGAAGTAGTAGTAGTTGTTATTCAGAGGTTTTCCTTAACCATGATTATCGGCAATCCTTATCAATAAGACATAATTAAGTGTTGCTGTGCTTTCCTAAATGAGGCCCCATCTAGAGATGAATTCTTGCCTGGGTCTGGATTGCAGCAGTCCTCCTGAAACACTAGCTAAATCCAATGTGGACACTTTGCTTGATCACCTACTGTAAGTATACATTTGGACTCTTGTCGACAAACTGAATCAGTTTTATTTAGCAGTGGCACTACGCCGGAAGCAAATCATGTTTATTCCACCGTAAGGAGTGACTTGCTTGGACACGCGGTCACCCTCTTTGCATAGAAACTTTTTGCTAGTCAGCCCGAGGTCCCTGAGAGAGACACTGTCTGGCGCGTCGCTGACAGCAGAAATATCTCCGCAACAGATGTTGTCCATGCTCCAGAAAATACAAATCCATATATGGATAACTAACCCAATATTCTACATTGCATCTCGAAAATTAAATTGTTACCTGAACACAAGTCAATAACAATTTAATTCATATAAGTAATGTATTAACTTTTGAGTATCCAATGTAGAAGTTGTATTAATGAGACTGATTAAATTAGTATAGCTGAATAATATACTGAAGTACTATATATTCTTTGTTTTGTATCTCTTTGTGTTTTGTATCTCTTTGTGAATATATACCTTGCATTTTGATAACCCTCATGGTAAGAGCTGCCATCTGTATCCAGGCAGACTGTTATATGTTTTATATGCACAATTTATGTATTAATAAATGTATCTCATGTATTGAATCAGTGTGTGTACATCGCTGATCGATTGACTTTCTAATAGCCATAAATGAATCACCTTGTGGTTTACTGCTACAATTATTAAATTAATAAAACCCCTACACTTGAAAGGAAGTTTGGTTGCTTGCTGGAATGGAAAAAGTAGAAAAAGTTAGCTCTTATCCCTCCAATGGCTAAGGAAGCCTAATTGAAATACATAATGGGTTTGGATGATGAGCCCCATCCATCTTCCACTCATCTGGTGCCTAGGCAGGATTAGGGGTTTCAGGTACAGTGAGCTCCAGTGCTCCTGCTGCATAGACTGCACTGAGGCATCAACCCTTATGTCAGGGCTTATCTCTGTATTCTGCTCCCAGTGATAAAGAGAACACTTTAAAAGATACACAGGCCCATTCTTTAGTGTTATTGTGAATGTATAGTGATACATAAATCATGTTACATACAAATCATGTTTTTTATAATAGATTATGTGTATGATTTTTCAAGAAAATTTGGGAGAGTTATTTTTTAGAGATTTCAACATACATTACAATATTGTCTTCTACAGGTTCACAAAACAACTTTTGTATAAAAATAAACTTTTATTTTTCAAAACCAACTCAAATGATAAATCCCTTAATCCAAAGAAAATTACTAACTAAAGTAAATCTTATTTTTACAAACTTTTTTTTAGAGAAGTGTATTATGCTAGCATAATTTAGTAACTGAACTAAACATCCTTTTCTCCATTATGACTCCCATTCACATATGACATACTGTATATTTATTTGTATTGTTTTTTTTCTGAATTTCTTTGCATCAATCCCATTTCTTTCCTGAAATGTTCTTTATTTTTTTATTAAAGCCTTTTTTGAATATGATGATAATTTAGTTGATAATTTAGTAGAGCCCATTTCCTACTATACCTCTTTTTTTTCCTAAGTACTTCTGTGATCCCTCCTATAGATCACCTTAGCAAGGTTACCTGCAAGATCTCCTGCACTGCTTTAACCTTGTTAAACTCTTAAGGAGGCATTTGAAACCTATCTCCTCCATTTTTCTCTGTGCTGTTGAAACCTTGCACACCTCATCTGCAGATGAGACTCATCCATATTGATTACACTGATTTATTTTCTCCCAGGTGGTGACTACATTTTTCAGATTTTTTTGTCCTACTTTGTGAAACACATCGCCCTTAAAAATGATTTAGTATTTTTTCCTTATCTTCATTTTACATTAAAACTAATTTATTCATCAGACCCTTTACAAAATAGTATGACTTACCTGGCAAGTAGCAGGGCCATTGAGTGGGGTGTTATTTTTTTTCTTTCTAGATATTATTGTTTATCATTTATTTCATTCAATCTTATCTGCAGATGAGTAAGAGAATTGTATTGTCATTGTCTTGTACTGATAAAGATCCTCTGATCTGTAACATAGCTTCTTCCTTCTGGCCCAGGCACTGATGAATCAGAAACAAGCATCATACTGTATGTCCTCTTTTACCTTCCTACCCGACCCATCTCACATAGTTTCTAAAATCGGAAATGCTTCTTTTAAAAATGCTAGATCAAAAGTGTTCAAACACAAATAAGAGATCAGAAGTGAAAGTGGATGGAAATGATAAAACACAGCTTCCCCTGTCCCACAGTATATCCACAGATAAAAATGTCAGACCTTCGGTTATTTTTGTATCACTTCAATTCTTTGTTATACAGTAGACTACTTAATTAGACTCATTAATGACCATATACAGTATGATAACTTTACATCCATATAATATATAAATAATTATACAGGAGCCTTCAGAAAACATCCATCTCATTTTCTGACCTGAGTATATTGTCAAATGTAAAAGCAATTAAGGTTTACATAATATTGGAAAAGTTTTAATTAGTTGACTCCATTATCTGTGAATTAGTTGTGAAATGTGTAGTTTGTGATAGACTATTTCATTTTTTTTCATCCTGGTACCAGTCACATTTAAGACATGCATGAACAAACGTGTGTAAATGTGATACCTCCAGTATGATTTACAGTACAGTTCTAGTTCTAAATAAGAGAAGGCCTGATTGATTTTATATTTTATTCTAGTGTATTTCAAAATTGGGGGCGGTGGTTAACATTTCTGCCTCACAGTGCTGGGTACTTAGTTCATTTACAGACCTTAGGTGCTATCTGCTTATAGTTTGTATATTCTCCCCATGTTTGAATGAGTTTCCTCCAGCAATCCAAAGACTTTAGATTAGGTAGATTAATTAGCTTCTGGAAACATTGACCTTGGTGTGAGTGTGTACATGAATGTGTTTGTATCTTCCCCACAGTGACCTGGCATCCCAACAAGGGTGTATCCCACCTTGCACCAGTTACTTCCCGGGATAAGTCCAACTATCCTGGAACCGTGGAAAACGGTTAGAAAATAGTTGCTAATCAAAATTTCAGCGAAATTAAGCTAGTCTTACTTTATTTCTGGGAAGAAAATTATAAAATTCATAGTGAGCAAGAGCACAGATGGATAATAGTTTTTTTTTTTTTAGAACCATGTTGCATGGTTCATTTTAATGTGCAAGACCACCATTTGGAATAGGTTTATGGCCTGGCAACTTTAGTGTTGAAAATTGGTTGTTTGTTTATGTTGTAACAGAAGGAATAAGGTTCTTGATCCCGAGATGAAGTAAAACAGATGAGTTTATTGCATGCAAGGAACAATAAAGCCGAAGTCTTGTTTCCCGCAAGAAACAACAAAACCGAAGTATTGTTCGCCGTACTGGTACAAACTTTTGGGTTATATAGTGTCTTCTTCTCCGTTTCTGACGTCACTCGGTCTGATGGTAAAGAGGGGGGTTCATGGTATTTGGCCAGTTTACGATGACCTGGCCAAATGGTCAGTTTAAGATTAGACCCAGGGGGGTTCCTAGCTTGCATCTGCAATCCTTATCAGTTAACCTTTCCTGCCATAAACCCCAGCTTGTGACCTAGAAGTCTAAACCTCATACAGAGAGGCTTAAATTCAAACCCCCGTCTTCACATCTTTCTTCATTTATATGAAATTGCTCTTTGGTGACCATGTGCTTCAGTCTACTTATTACTTGCTTAAACCATAACCAACTGTTACGACCCCAAGTGTCTAGGGGTAAAGGGGTGTAACATTTAGGATAGTTTTTGGATGCAGGTGGGTTCTGCTGATGGACTTAGGAAGCGTGATAACAAGTGTTGGTGAAAAAGTGATTATTTTAAGGTGAATAAGTGACTGGTATGTAATAGGACACAATAACACACAGGGAGAGGGAACTAGAGTGGTGCCAAAGAAAAGAAAACAACAAACAAAATGGAGTTTGCTAAGGAGTGAGGGAAAGCTAACCTAACTACAAAAGAAAACCCGAAACACTCGGTCTTCTGCATCTTCAAACACCCTAGCTAACCTTCACTAACTACCCAAAACCACACAAGACAAAATGGCACTCACCCGTCCTAAACTAGTGTTACTAATACAGAGATCAACTACATGTGCAGAATGTACCCAACAACCTAAACTAACCCTATACACAAATGTTCACACAAATACACAAGTGAACTATGAATACCAATTAGGGAAAATGAGAGTAGACACAAGGAACAGGGTACAAAAGAACACAGAGGTTGATACAATACTTCTGGGCAAGGTAATGGCAAAATAAACGATAAACACAAACCAACTAAAGTACAAAGAGATGAACACAAACCAACAAAAGCTGAAGCTATATGAAAACATACATGAATGCAGCAAAGCCAAAGCAAAAACCAAAAAGCGAAGCGAAACCAAAGCTGAGCCGAGCAGGACCGAAGTCAAACGAAAGGCCCCTTCCTTCTGAAAACCTCCAAGTTATATACTGAATAAGCTTCACTCTGATTGGCCGAGAAGCTGATTGATGATGATGTCATACGGAAACAATGGTGTAATGATGGACCAATGGGGGAGGGAGAACAATCAAGGTCAGGAAGTGTGGAACATAGGAACAAAATACACGTGGACCACACACTCGATTGTAACACCAACTCTGAAACAAATTCTCACAGTCCGGTGGACATTTTTTAATGTACGTAGCACTAATGAATAAGTGAACAAAGATGTGAAAATGATGTGGATAAAAAAAGTAAAGAAGCTGCTCTATTTCGGTGTTTAGCAGGTATCCAATGCTAGCTATCAAAGTAAATAAATATTAATGCAAAATTCCAAACTTCCAAAGTGTATCAATAAGGTAATCAATAAGCCAGCAAAACAAGACTGAAAAAGCAAAAACCAGCAAAATATATATATATATCCCATGTTTTTACATGTTTTTGCAATGTTTTTTATTGTAATTGCTTTCAATACTTTTTATGATTTATTTATTATATGCAAGAAATTTCATTCCAGGTCCAATCTTCACAAAACATGTTTTTTTTTTCAAATTGATCAATTTGTCCCAGATTTTTATTAAAATTAGTAGACACGTAAAGCAAGGTTTTCAAATCCTTTCCAGCTACCTGACAGGCCTAGAATTGAAAATTCTGACCTCTGAAGACCAAAACAATTTTTTTTCATATGTTTGTCTGCTGAGTGGGCACATTAAGAAATAAAAGACATTTACTGTTCACACTCAAAGCCAAGGGGGTTAGCTTCATTTTAAGACCAGAACCAGGTTACTGCTATGTTATGCTGCAGAGGTATAACAAAATGAAAATGGGAGAAATTCCAGGCGGACATTGGCTGAAAGGATCTTCGACAATAAGAAGTTGTAGCGGTGTCCTTTTTTTCCATTGAAGTATGTTCAGATTTTTGCTCATTTTGGTAAACATACAGTACTTAAGGCTGCATATCAAACTATGGAATATAGTTCCATAAGTAAGTGATTTTTTATATTTGATATGTGTGTAGTGATTCATAGCCGTTCAGGGACGCCAAATATGTAAGAAAACTGGCTCTCTGAAGGCACCAGTTCTGTAGGGTTTGGGCATTTACTGAGACAATTATTAATTGTAGCAGTAAATCACAAAGTTGATTCTTTTGATGGCTTTAGAATCCAACCATGCGACATAACTCAAACAACGCGCACACACAGGTACTAATACACGAGGATACATTTATTAATACATAGAATATGCATTAAACCTAACAGATCTTATCGAGAGGGTTATCAGAATACAAAAGGTATATATTCAGTCAGTTACAAAGAGTTACACATATCAAGAGGACATACGTTCCGTATATCATTCATTTAGACCGTTTCGTAAATGAACTTGGTTATAACTTCTACATTAGATACTCGAAACAAGTACATAACCCTTAGGAGTTAAATTGATATCAACTGGTTGGGATAACAATTGAATTCTCGAGCTGTAATGCATTGAAGTTGAATACTCATCCAATCTCTGGGGATTCAGATCTCCTGCGGGCACAAAGAAACAGTTGCAGGCTGTTGCTGTCCAATCCGCGCTCTCTGGCTCGATGCCAGGCTGTGCTGTGCGGCTTGCGACGGTGTGCTGCTGATGCTCACTGGCCTGCTAGTTAAGTTTGTGCACAGGAGAAAAGATGACTGTGGGTCCCAGCAAGTCAGGAAGAGGACCGGTTCGTTCCTGATGAAGAGCTAGTTCTGAATAGCGATTCAGCTGTCCACAGTTCTGACCTGTTCACGAGGCCTGCTGCTGGTTACTCTCTGGCAACCTCCACTCTAGACTCTTAGAACAAAGGAAAGTTCTGGCACTCAGACACACTGGCCGTTCCGTGGTTGTCCGGGCTGAGTCTCAGGATGGTCAGGAGGCGCGCTGCGAGGATGTCCTGCCCTTGGGCATCAGAGTCCCACGTGGGTTACTCGGCCCTACCAGTCCCTGATTGGTTGATCAAGGTGAGATATGAGTCACTTACTCCTGACACTTAGGAATGCAATCCAGATGTCCAACTCGCACTCCCTAGACAGATAGGCGCCAATGGATGACCATTGATCATAATAGCCAGGCTTAGCTAAGTGCATCCCCCTTTGGAAGCTGGTTTCTTATCACAAGAAAACATCTTAAATCAGCTTGCATGAATTCTTTCTCTGTGGCTGCACCACAGAGATGAACAGAGAAATGAGGCCTAATTTGGGAAAGCTCAGAAACACTTAATTCTGCCTTATTAATAAGCCTCACCGCTACATGTGTATAATAGTTATTGTAAATGTGCTTTTATAAATTCTTGTTGGGCAGCTGAGAGTTCCTGTTTCTGATGATAAGAGAGGGGTTCAAAAACGTTAGCCTTTCCAAATGACTCCCTTGCTTTACTTAAGTGCAATCAACACCTCATTTCTTATATTGATCCTTTAAATTAACAATTAAAGAAATGAAATGCTGGTAACACTAAAATACAGGACTGGAGAAGAGTGGGAGATCCCGTGCAACAAAGCATCTAACAAATTTACTGTTTAAAGTTCACACACACACCAAGCCTGCAATTAGAGCATTTGGTGCATTTTGCTGTTCATAGTGCTATATTACATAATGCCTTGATCATTTGTCATTAATTACACTTATACAGCCCTTTTCATTCCAAAGGATACCAAAACACATTAAGCATTGGATCTGTTTCTTTCACAACACAAATATAGCACCCAACTCTGGGTGAAATGTAGCAGCCATTATCGGTGGGTGTCAGTCCCACAGCACAGTAGATTTGGTAGAGAAATTACAAATAAAATGAAAGGGAACTTTAGGGAACACAGAGTAAGAACACAGAAAGGTTACAAACAAGAGGAGTCAATTTGGCCCTTCTAACATATTTAATATTTAGTAATTAATTGATCCATGGGTGTTGTTGTAACAGAAGAAATAAGGTTCTTGATCCCGAGATGAAATAAAACAGATGAGTTTATTGCATGCAAGGAACAATAAAGCCGAAGTCTTGTTTCCCGCAAGAAACAACAAAACCGAAGTATTGTTCCCCGTACTGTTACAAACTTTTGGGTTATATACAGTTTTCTTCTCCGTTTCTGACGTCACTCGGTCTGATGGTAAAGAGGGGGGTTCATGGTATTTGGCCAGTTTACGATGTTCTGGGCAAATGGTCAGTTTAACATTACACCCAGGGGGGTTCATAGCTGGCATCTGCAATCCTTATCAGTTAACCCCCTTTCCTGCCATAAACCCCAGCTTGTGACTTGGAAGTCTAAACCCCCTACAGAAAAGATTAAATTCAAACCCCCGTCTTCACATCTTTCTTCATTCCCCCCTTATAAAATATGGCATACGTCAGTGTAGCCTATTTTTATACATACAATGTCAGGGCAGATCTTTCCTTTCTTGGCGAACAGGTATGTATTGCCATGTCATTGTACGTTCCACGGTTATAGCAAGATGTGATACATGTTTTTGTGAATGTGATGATTACAATTATACATATAAACAATACTACTCCTACAGATAAACACTATAAAAAGGTTCCACCCCAGGCCCCAAACACAGACTTTACCCAAAACCCAATTCCCCAATTTTCAGTATAATAGTCCTGATATTTCTGTCCCTCATTGTAAATGTGTTGGGCCAGATCTGAGATGTGCTCAGAATTATCAGGAATATATGTGCAGCATTCAGTGCCAATTACTGCACAAGTTCCTCCTTGGGCCGCCAGTACATAATCTAAAGCTAGTCGGTTCTGCATGGCCACTGTTCTGAGGGCTACCATCTCATCATTAACAGCCTTCAGACTAGATGAGGTAGAATTTGCTAATTCTTCTAAAGTCGAGGCCATTTGAATTAACTCTCGACTCAGAAAGTTCATGCCGGCTTGTGGAAATATTATACCTAAATAATATTCCCAATCAGCCAATTTTCTTTGTGGTCTGTGGTTAGGTCCGAAGGGGCTGTGGATTTGAACACGGATATGAGGAACCACATATCCTAAATAACATGAGCCAGACCACTGGGCTGGCAACCATGGGTAGGCTCGTTTTCCACAAATGAAATATGTTCCGTTTGGCGCTCCCCATGCCTCTGAAAATAAGAAACTTATACCGAATTGTGGGGTGTGCCGATCCCATCCTGGAATTTGGAAGGTAGAGGTGGATATATTTGCAGCGATGGTAAGGTTGCAACGACTCCATCCAACCAAGTGCAGACCATTAGTGTGCTGGAAACATATGTTTCCCTCACGTTCCTTATTTAGAGTCAGGTATGGTGGTGTATGGCTTCTGTTATATTTAGGAGCGTAAGAGCCTGTGAAACTCGTGGGCTCTAAGCCTCGCTCCTGTAGATATTGTAATGTTGTGCAGGTTAAAGTCGTGTTATGGCAACCCCCATAGTTTGTCATATTAAAATCTCCTAAATTATCCCTCCAAATGATCATGCCTATGACTTCCTCGAGACGCCAAGGAATGGCCCCCATAGGAAGTCCTCCCTGTAAATATTTGGGTAATGCGGCACACACCCAGCAGGCACTTTGGTTGGTTTTCTTAGCTGTCAGATAGGAGAGGCCTAAAAAGGAATTAATTCCATGTTCTCCTTTGTGGGAGAGATGATCATTAATTCCTGCGGAACATAGTCCTACAGCAACAATTATTGTTATAAACAGAAATGATTTCATTCTGAGTCTGTAAATGGGGATGAGGCTCGTCGGCAGTGTGGCGCGTGGATCCAGCGATCTTTTCCTTCCACTCGAACCGCAGACTCGGTTGTCAACAGGATCTGGTAGGGTCCGTCCCACCTGGGCTGGAGAACCTGTGAAGGAAATTTCCTGATCCACACCCACTCTCCTGGGATGAGGTTGTGCCCTCCTTCAGGTGGTGGTCCCCACGCCTCCAGGACCTGCTCGCGGGCTCCTTGGGTGGCCTCTGTCAGCTACTTGCAATAATACAAAGGAATGGTTGATCCATCTGAGGAAACCCCAGTCTCAGCACCTGTAAGAGAACTTGTTTCAAATTATTACAGGCGGCTTTTGCTGCGGGAACCAAGGCAATCTTGTCCTTGTACTGCACTCCCCCCTTAAGCAGATCTGTTAAGAGTTGTGCTCACCCTGTAAAAAAACATTGCACCCAGGCCCTGTTAAAATTTCACAATGCTAGACACAAAAGGGCCTTATCATAACTGCTTCTATTAGACACTCTAACGCTGAAGCAACTCAGACTTGTGGGTTTCCTCGTCAGGGGAAGCACTCAGAATACCATCAACATACTGAGTGATCACAGCCAGTTGAAGCCACATGATACCCTGTTCTGGATAGTCATTCTTTGTAATACATAATATTCCAACTCAATAGATCTGGGATAAAACCACCCATTAAAATCTGGTACTCAGCAAGTAAAACTTGCTGCCCCAATACTCCTGTGGCCTCCTGCCGTCTTCCTATATGCATTACTCTATAGCACACTGTTGAACAGAGGAGTGAAACAAGCATGACAGTAGTGCTCCAGTATCCCCTAACAGAGAAACCACCACTCCATTAACAGTACATTTTTAACCACTGGACTGGGACAGACTTAGGGAGGCTACAAGGGATTTACAGGATCTAATCGTTAGGTAAACAGATTTTCTCACAAGACGTTATTCTCCCCAGTCTCGATTCTAAACCTACAGCGTTTCAGCATGTCTGGTTTCGAGACATTCGAATAAAACCAAATTGTTTCCACTATTGCAACTAATTGTATAAATTACAATTTATAATAATTTATAATAATACAAAAACTGTTTAACTACTTTTACGTCCACCTGTACTGTACTTATACGTTTCAGACGCTCTTATATTTTCCAATCTCCTTAAGTTGATTTTCGTCAAGTCTCTGTAGTTACGTCTCTAGCCAGTCCCGCTGGCTAAACACACTCACACCGTCATTTAGTATACCAAAACTCACAGTTACACACATACATGCCGGCACACAAATTCATAAAACACACATACACATCGAGAATATATTTTTCTCTTCGTAATACAATGTGCTGTATTCTTGTTTTACTTCTACATGAATCATTTTAATTCCTGAAGCACACTCCAGGTTCGCTGCATTTCTAATTTCGGGTGCGGTACTTTAGCCCACCGGTCAATATCTTACGGTTTTGGATTTGATCGTATGGGGGAAATCAGGGAAGGTAGGTGCGATTGCAAACCCCCTCGACGGGGTGCGAGACAGTGTTAGAGTGGCGCTGTCATCAACGGCACCAGCCCCTGCTACATCAAGTCCTTTCCCACTTCGAGTGAGAGTACAGACCTACGGGCGCCCTCCCTCTAACAGGGGAGACCCTGATCCGTCTTTATCACACTCATACCAAGTGTTATCCCAATCAGACCCCCCTTCTCCATATGGCCACTGAGGGAATTGATCCCAATTATTTTCGTTTCCTGCCTGTTTGTTCCCCTGTGGGAGAGCAGGATATAACTTAGTCGCTGGCTGCAGCACATTAACCAGTGCAGCGTGACCAGGAGTTAATTCCTAATTCGTTTCTCATTCTCCTGTACTGCCTCTTTTAGCTTTTTTCCTATACTCTTTCATAGCGAGTAAAATATCTTTTCTTCCGGGTTTTTGTTTTCCCCGTAAACACACTTTTAAATCACATCCCAATTTCTTTTTTTTTTTTTCTCATGTATCTGCCACCACTGGTGCCGGCCGTGCACCAGGGTGGGAGCTACATGCTTGTGCTTTTGCCAATCAATACTCATATATGCTTTCTTTACAGGCGTCTTCGCCCCAAATTCCCTCTGACAAACTCAGCTTTTTCCATATTTTTCTCCTTCTTTTCCGTCAACTTACACTTTTCCGATATTTAAACGGACCCTTCCACCACTTTCTCAAACCATCAGTTAGCGCACATGTTCGGTCTCTTTAAGATTTACTTTTGTCGTGTGTGAGGTAACAGCTCATTCAGTAGGGGGATGTTTTCACTTGGAAAAACCTGTGCATTACTGCACTCATTCAGCCAAGGGCGTCTGTTACCTCCAGATCTAAATACCTCTCAGAGACTTTAGAGAGGATTTACACCGCACTGTTCACAGGTAAGAAACGAGACCTCGAAAACCCCCTTTCTTGATCAATAATTCACCATCCCCAGAACGCCAGCATCGCTGCTTTTGCCCCGGGGTGGACTTACGCACTGAGCTCAATCAGGGCGATTCTCGGGTCTCAACGTCCTTTAAATCCTGCTACTTAATGCTTTGCTCTTTTATTATGAGGTGTGTTTATGTTAGTGTCGTGCGTGTGTATATGTATTTCACAAACAAGGAAAACACCAAAAACATACATACATATATCTCTTCTACTCCTGTTTCCTTTAAAACAAAAAAAAACCACGCCACGCCAGAAACCACGCCACTCCAATCTGTGCACGATCAAGGCGTAGCTAATCTCAGGACCCCGGGCGTAATTAAAGCCCACACCAATCCTGGATTATACGTGCATTTAATGCACCACTCAGCTCCAGAACCCCGGGAGCAATTAAGGCCCACACCGATCCCGAGCCACAGAACTCCGGGTGCAATTAAGACCCAAACCAGTTCTGACCTTCAGAACTCCAGGTGCAATTAAGACCCACACCAGTCCTGAACTACGTGCATTTAATGCACCACTTGCTCTAGAACCCCGGGCGCAATTAAGGCCCACACCGATTCTGAGCCTCAGAACTCCGGGTGCAATTAAGACCCAAACCAGTTCTGACCTTCAGAACTCCGGGTGCAATTAAGACCCACACCAGTCCTGAACTTCACGGTAAGGGTCCAAAACCCGTTCAAAACTCCACGCGCAATTAAGGCATACACCAGCTTCGAACGCCTGTACACAATACCGCGGAACCCCTGCCAGACCAAATTCTGGGCTTACAGCAACCAACCCATTACATACACCGGTGCCTTCCCCGGGCCAGAGGAATTCAGAAACTCACGTTTACTCCGTCATCTCGGGCGATTCTCGCAGGGAGCAGAGATTTCCCAATCGGTCAGAGAGAGTCAGGACTTTTAAATAAAAGAGGAGTCCTTACCTCTTAGTTATGTGCGCGCTGACCGTCTCTCCTGCCGATGGGAAGTTCTGCGCCTTCTGGAGCATCCGCCGACTACGCCAAATTTGTTGTAACAGAAGAAATAAGGTTCTTGATCCCGAGATGAAATAAAACAGATGAGTTTATTGCATGCAAGGAACAATAAAGCCGAAGTCTTGTTTCCCGCAAGAAACAACAAAACCGAAGTATTGTTCCCCGTACTGTTACAAACTTTTGGGTTATATACAGTTTTCTTCTCCGTTTCTGACGTCACTCGGTCTGATGGTAAAGAGGGGGGTTCATGGTATTTGGTCAGTTTATGATGTTCTGGGCAAATGGTCAGTTTAACATTACACCCAGGGGGGTTCCTAGCTGGCATCTGCAATCCTTATCAGTTAACCCCCTTTCCTGCCATAAACCCCAGCTTGTGACTTGGAAGTCTAAACCCCCTACAGAAAAGATTAAATTCAAACCCCCGTCTTCACATCTTTCTTCAGTGTCATCCAGCCATATCTTCAAAGAAGAAAATATTGTTTCAACAACATAACTGGGTAGCTTGTTCAATACTTTCATAGCTATTTTTGTCTCTTTTAAGCTTTAAATGCGCTTCTACCGCTTCTACATTCTGTACAGTATGTCCTCTGGTTATGTTTCTGTGGTTATTCTAAAGACTTCTGCTGGCAAGTCCACAGTGGAATTTAGCCTCTTTAACAAAGTGCCATTGTTTGTTTAGTGACCAATTAGTCAGGACCTCAAATTAGCAACTCAAATTAATGTCAGAAGAATTCAATAGCACAATGTCCCTTATCACAATGCTGGGTCATTGCTCCAGCAGTACTACAGTACTTACAGTAGTAACCTTTTTTTCCCCTGGAGGTCTCCCATCCCAGTGCTGACCAAGCTGAGCTTTATTAAGCTTCTGAAATCTAATGAGATCATTGTACAAGATAGTATTTTCTCAGTCATTATATCTAATGCCACAGAACACAAAGAAGAATAAAAGAACAGACAAAATATGTACAGTATGGATCTTTTGCTCTTGAAGCCAATGGATATACAGAATTCAAGGCACACAGGAAATAAAATGAAAGGATTACAATAGAGTCAAGGATCATAATCTTTTTACACACAACCATTTGTTTTTCCACTGTACAAGGTAAACCCTGCTGCTTTTATTTATTGGGAATACAGCAGCTTTGATCATGCTTTCATATATTGTGCTTCAACATGACAGCTGTAATCATATGAAAAGTACTTATTGAAAAATTAACCTGGTGCAGCTTTAACATCATCACTTTGCTTCAGCTATTAATGAAGGTCAATTGTTTACCTCAAAATGCAAATGCATTTGAAATACGAAATCTTCTGTGTAGACTGCTAAAAAATTACAAAAGAGATACAGGTATAAATACAGTACATGTAGTAACAGAGAGCCTCATTAAGTTTTCATTAGAAAAAACTATTGAGAGATGTCTGCAATCCTGCTTTCTCATGAACATTGTACTGAAATTGACGTACAGTAAAATATCTTAAATATAAACTTAAAAATTAATAAATATTGGAGGAAATCATTCGAAATAGGAATTAAGAATACGGAATGAATTTCTTAATATAGAATTAACTGAAATCCATGTTTGCAAAGTTTCATCTTTAAGATAAATTACAAATATACCAATCAGTCTGATTTTATATTCTGTAACAGATTTTAGAATTACAGAAGGTGGCTATCATATCCCACGATTGCTGCTATATTGCTATAAGTGCATTTCACAGGGGCGGTAGTTTAAATATCACTAGCAGGGGAGAGGATATACTGTATAGTGAAAGCACCACATTTCATAATCTGGGTATGCCACCGAGGGAATTTCATCCTTGATTTTTCTTTTCATCCTGATCTGGTGGGCAGGAGGGTAGTAATTTTAATGAAATAGATCTGGAATTTCAAAAAAATGTTTTATGACATATACTGTAATTGCAGTGACTGAAAGTATTATTTGTCTTTTAAAATATGCAGTCATTAGCCACATGTTTAAGCAACAATATGTAATTTATCAATACACAAATCTCCTACAGTACGTAAACAAGCTACTGGTTGTTATTATTCTCATTTCCCAGGTTTGTACATACTGTAACTTTAAAATAAATGTTTACGTGAACAACTACAAGAACATTTAGATAGGACACGGGCACAAGGAGGAGTGTTACAGAGTGTGAACCAACACACCATTAGAACACGTAATTAACAGCCCTGACTAACAGCTAATTTTTGTTTTTACTGATCTTTTAGATTGGCAGCATCTCCCTCATTCACATACAAAAAGGCAATTATTCCCACATCATGGATATGCCTCAGTGTGTACCAAATGTAATTCTTGATCATTTAGCTACTGAAAAACCAAATGAGTTCTAGGAGCCAAGAAGGCCCCTCTTGTCTGGTACCAGTTTTATATTCTCATGTTTATTTTGGCTGACAGGTTCTCCTACTAATTATAAGATTTTCTAATCTTGATTTTCTAATCAATTATGTAATGCATACTGTACATTAGGCAAACATTTTTTTTTTATTTCAACTATGCCATACCTTTGCTTTGTATGTATAGTATGTGCAAAGCTGAACAAAGGTCTTTGTTGAATCATGCCTTTATGCTGCTTATTTACTGTATGTAAGGGCAGTATGTAACAGCTCATGCCTACTAAAAACACGAAATATGCGTTCTACATAATTTACATTTAATTGTGCTGTATTAATACATTGTCTAAATGTTGCATATAATTATATTACAATATACACAGTACTGAGTCTTTACCAGGGTAATATTTTAATCTGAAATATTGCCTTCTTCAATAACCTTGACTGGACAAATAAGTGCAGTGATACTGCACAAGATGTTAATGATCCCACTGCACTTTGCATAAATTTACCGAACTCACTGTGGTCCTCTGATATCTCCAGAGACATGATCAAAGAGTTAAACTGCTTGATATCACACTGGTTAACATGAGAGGCAAAACAATTCTTATTGTGGTTATAGTGCCAATTCTGATTACACATTCTATAAAAGATTGCATGCCCTTCCTTTCACACCTGGGAGGCTCAAGGAAGTTTCTTTTGTGGATTGCAGATTAACGTTTTTGATTATGTGATTATAATAATACTATCCTTCAGAAACCTCTCTGAATGAATGATTATCCTATCACCTCTGACTTTGTAGGGCCTCATTTGGCAATAAGACACAACTAATTTCCACTGCTCCCAGGAGGAAGAGAACTGTTGTTATTGAAAAGGACTGAAGCTTAGAAGCTCTTAGCAAAATGGATACGGTATGATGCAGGACCCAGGAGCTGCCAATGTTAAAGCTCTGTAGAAGGTTCCAATCTAGCTGTGTCTGGAGTCTTGTATGCCAGTGGAGAGTGGTTTATTTAAAAAACTACTCTACTAGGTGATGGACAACTTTAAAAAAAAAACTCTACCACAGTAGACAAGGAAGCTAGCTATTACTGAAACAGAAATGTACAGGTACTGTATGATATCAGAAACACTGGGCCTCACTATTCCAGAGTTCGGTTATTCAAGTAAACCCATAAACAGATAATGTATTTTTTCAGTATGTTGGCTGTTGTACAAACGACCATGAAGAAGGTTGTGATGCAAATTGACTTGATCTTGCAATTTGAATTATGTGAGTAATTAGCTCAAGTATGGGATTAATAATTACAACATAATTATAACAGTACAATTATATGACTGGGAGTTTAGAAGTTACAAGTTTATATATAATAAGGCTTAATCTAAATAAATTGTGACATATGATTGGCATAGGAAATAGAGAGTTCTTGACATTAGTCAGAGCTATGGACTACTGACTACTACATAGGTTGTAACTCAATGTCTGTCCAGGGAAATTCAGGGCTGCTCTTTACACAGATAATGGATGTCAGAGGAAGCTCAATGCAGCCCAGGGAAGGTGACCTTTAGACTTACATTGTGGTTTATTGCTGAGCATTTAAATTATATCCTTTCTGGTGGTGCCCTGTCCTTTAGGTCTTGCTTGCAAGCTGAGCAGGAAAGTTTTGGTAACTAATCAGTACATTTTCGTGATTTCCTTATAATGTACACTTCTATAGTTGTGTTCATTAAACAATGTAATATCACTGACATATCTCTAGAAATTAAATCTAAATGATTGTACTTATATTTACTGGTGAATCATGTGTAATTAATGTAATAATTATATTATTTATATGAATTCTAATACAAATAATCAGATACTATTCTTCCATTTTCAAATAACTGCTTTGTTCAATTGCAGAACTGCAGTAAACTGAAATCTAATCTGTCAGAAACATCTAAACAATATTGAGATTTTAATCTCAAATACTACTAAAATATGATTTATGAATATAAAAAGTACAGGATCTGTAGTGTATATGTACATATCAAAGAATTAAGTTTGCGCTTAACCCTGAAAATGTTAAATGAATGTCGGTTGTCCTTTGTCAGTGTCTAGTTGTTTGATTGCATTTTAAAACATATGGTTTCTGTTTTCTCTTTCACTCTTCCTCCCTGTTCTTTTTGACATTGAAAACCTGCCTCTTCCTGATGTTGGGCCTGTCCTACATGATAAACCCTGTCTCTACCATCCACTTTGTTTTGGTCCTTCTCTATTGGTTTTCTGCTCTTCAGGTAAGAAAGAATTGGATTTATTTTGTTAAACTGAACCAAGAGGTGAAGCATATTTTAAGCATTTTAGGAATCATTAGAATTATTGAATGCTTTAGAAGCCATGTTTAGATGTGTCCCCAACATATTCTGAATGACTGGTGATTGAGTCTTCAGAATAGAGTCAGAAAGTGATTCATATGGATGTGGTTACTTTCAGTACATTGGGAAAATGATTTACTCTTCCAATCATTTGAGAAATCTGTTGAGCATTTTTAATAGATTAATTTTTAATAGATTTTGCGCTGGTTTATCAATTCTGAAAAGGAGCAGAAAATTACCCAATGTAATTCATTACAACTGCATTCAGTTGTTGTTTACACAAAACACTAGGAGACACCTGTGGTACACAGAAAGTTGTATAGGAGGCTGAGAGCTCCTTCACTGAATGCACCTAGATTGGAAATACTGTACATATTGATATACCTGGGGTAGCTAAAAAAATTCTAACACATAAGTCCACCACCATTTTATATCCAATCCCACTTGCATCCCTGAATTATACAGACACATACATATTCAGCTAAATTAACTTGATCACATTTATTTTTATGACTAATAAAAAACAGCCTACTTTGGAATTACAAATGCAAATGGGGTTAATGGATCTGCATTATCTGATGTGGTCTGATCTTTGGGTGAATTTGCTTGGACGCCCACTCCTGGGTAGACTTGCCTCTGTCTTGAACTCGTTCTCAGTATAGAAGATGGACTTGATATTGTTTGGAAATAACTTGAAAACCCTTCCCAGACAGAAAAGGAACAATGATTTTAGTTTCTATGAGACTATCACAGTTATCTTTTGACCTAGGCATGATGTGTTACCATAAACCCGAATGCTCCAGTCAAGGCTGACAAAGATTTTATGTATGGAAGTACTTTTTGATGATCAACTAAAAATCTGCATAGCAGCACTTGATTCTAATTACCTACATAACTGATATGGAAGCAATAAGGTCGCACTTACGTTTTTACACAAGGCTTCTGAATGTTGATTGTTTTTTTTGTTTCATAAAGAGTCTGGGGACAGTAGGCCACATATTGTATCCACTGAACTTGTATGTGTTATACATCACAGACACAGTACCCTGGACCTGTAACAACAATATTCACCCATTTGCCGCACAATAAAAAGAGCTCCTGTAGGCTCTGTAACTAGTTTTCAAAGAATTGCTCAGGTGCATGCTATGCTAGATTTGCATCTCCGGAATAAATAATTCCTGATAGTCATTAAACTGCAGATTTTATCTAACAAGAAATTCAGAACAAAGATCCAAATTATTCCTTCAAATAAATGGGGCAACTTTAAAAAGTTTAGGAACCTGGAAAAATAAGGCCAGGTGGAAATTATATTTACATGGACAGTTAAGCTCAATGATATGCATATCGTAAACTGGGCTGTAGCTCCTCTACGGGAACATGAAAACCAAGACCTTTCTTCTCTCCAATTATAAAGACATTGTTTACCAGCATTTTAATCTTTGCTTCATCTTGTGAAAAGAGAACGTATTGTTCTCAATATAGAGCGTAGAGGTATCAAACCAGCAGAAGATTATTTGTTTCATTTTCAGATGTGTTTTGATACTGGCATAACTGATTTTGCTAAAATATCTTCAAAATGTTAAATTGCTGTAGATATTGTCTTATACAACAGTAGTGTGAATCAGTTTTTTAAATCAAATTTTTATACCTGGCATTTACGAAAAAAAACCCAACAAAAACAAATACTTGTACTGATCAACAAAAGTTCCATTTTTGATGTGACTTAGAAAAATGCATTCCCTGTTGCCTCGATTTAACCAATGCCTTCACATCTGCTCGATTCTCTCCTGTTATAGCTAGCTATCACCCACCAGTGACTTGTTCTGCACACACACACAGTGGCACTCACACCTTTGATTCCAAATGTCTTCTTATAGTGAAAACAAAACACAGTGGTTGTGAGCTTTACAGTATTCAAACTCACTTAAAAAGTTTAGTGCGTTTTTTAAGACAGGGAACCTTATATTTTTTCATAAATCTCTTTCATCATTTTTGCACCCTCTATAAACCTCATATGCCTGTTTTATTTATGCACACCAACCGCTCTTTCTACTTTTTCCCAACATTCCTCCTCACATCTCAGTTTCTTAGCCACCAAAACAATTTACAAAGATTTAAAATTATGTTATTGCCAGGTTCCTGGCATGTCCAACTACACTTAGAGCTCCTTATAAAAGCTTAAATGAATAGAAAAAGGGAGATATTGATCTTTGCAGCTTTTGTACTAATAAACCATTACATTTTTCACACAAAACACCTTACTCTAAATTTTACACCTTTTGCCAATTAAGATGTGTCTGAGCTTGTAAAACTATGGGTAAGTACAATGGACTGACATACTAAATTTCAATATTTATAGAAAGAATGAAACATATGAATTTGAAACAGTTACCTGTAAGCATTCAGTTAACTAGAGATACTGTTTCTGGTTTATGCAAGTAAGAAGGTGCTGAAGCATGAAAGCCAAAGATCTGATTAAGGGAGACAAGAATAACTAAAGATGTGAAAAGTGCGGTAAAAATAGTACAGTGATATAAACATTCCTGGGTCCATACAATCAGGCCATGCCTGGCTTTCAAATGATTGCAAGAACCATTCATGTGTTTAGTATGAAAGTATAACTGAGAAATGAGGACAGTTAGGGAAGTTTGCCAAAAGAACCTCTCCTGTTCTCTATGGATGAACATGTACTTATGCAAACAGTCCCATAGACTCAAGAGAGATATTGATATTCTACAATATATGTAACAATGCAAGTATAATTTCTCCTCTAAGTGAGTCAATATTTGAATAGTTTCTTAATTTTTTTATTCTCCTTTAAAAGGAGTGTCAAATCTTACTAAATCTTCTGTTTCTAAAATTATCACTGTGTGGGATAACAAAAATGTATATACTCAGAACAAAAGGTATCAAAAAACAGTAAATATTGTGAAATAATGAGAACTCCTGTAGGAATCAAGGCCTTCTTTATGGCTTTATTTAAAACAAAAAGGATTATAAGATCCATTTCTAAAATAAGCATATTGTTAAATTCCTGATCAGAGGAATGGGAATGTCAGTTTGAAAATGAGCTTACCAGAACGGTAGATATGTTTTCTTTTTGCTTTCAGCTCCAAAGCAATCTGCCTTTACGATTGTTCAGAATGAATAAAAGCCCCATGACAAAAGCTCATGGATTAAGGCAGCCAAAATCTCCAGCAAGAGGAAAACTGAAGAGTAGCTGCCTGAAAGCCTAACAACGTGTAGAAAATGAAGTCAGGAGACCCCAAAGTTAATTTTCATAATATTTCATCCAGAAAATGGGATCTCTTACTTATACATATTATATATAAGAATATATATTATATTCTTATATATAGAAATAGAAACAGCCTTAAGATATATAGCTCAGTAGCTATAGTATACTGTACATTCCAGTTGTAGGAGGACCAGCTGGTATTTCAACTTTCTTTTATAAAGGTACAAATGAGAAGTGAGGGAAGGTGAAAAAGAAAAGATCAAATCCAATGCTTAAGAGCAGGCAATGCTGTTTTGTATGACACAATATTTGGGTTAATGCAAAAACTACAATACTATTCATTTTAGAGAAATTTCTTCTCCCAAGAAGTGCAGGTATCTTGGCTACATTTGCATCATATACTCTTAATGAATATTGTGATACACCGCAAGCTGGTGTGCCGTAGCAGTAAACTTTAAAAAGGGGGTCTGAGGTAAAACACATGTGCATTAATGTAAAATACTTATCTTTTATTGATAGTGTGAGAAAACAAAAACACAAAAAGCTTAAGCTCTTCTTTGAGCTTTTATTTGAGTTCTCTTCAGTCCATCTCTATCACTAACTGGGCAGCTAAACTAGGTTTACAAAATAAGGTCTCTTTCTAAGACCTTTTCAACCATTCAACCACACTAATTTGAAGTTACTGTAAGTCTCTCTTTGTGTCCATTCCCCAAGCATTGAACCTCCAAAACTCTAGAAAACTAATATACTCACAAAAATGTCTAGACACTCATATTTCATTTTTACACAGCTCCTTCTTAACTAAACCTATTATCCTATCAAAATATTTTTAAAAATCTAAAACTGAAATAATATTACATGACTGACAACAGTAGGAAGAGTACCAGAAACCAGAAATTTAAAATACATGAACTTCAGATGTTACAGAGTTACAGTAGATGTTGTATAATTTTATGCTTGACTTCCTGGTCCGGATTGTAAACCCCCCTGTCCTACTCCAGGCATCCTGATATTATTTTATTCTGTAATATTAACAATATTTGTTTCTTTCCTCTGACGTTCTATAAAGCACCATAAACATTTGATTTTAATGATTAAAAGGAATATGTTCATATGGCAGATCTCTGAGACTTTTTCACAGACTGAGCAAACTGTAGTTGTATTTGCAGTTTTCCTCTTTGGTCTGGAAACAATCCAAAAAGGAGATTGGAAACAGAAAACTTTAGTTTTGTTTTATTTTGCACAAATATAAAACCAATGGCTGTGTAATTAAAAGTTGCTCATGCTTCAAGTACTTTCAACAATATTTGTTCTTTGTTTCTTTGCATGATGTAATACAGTACATGGGTGAGATCAATCTAAAGCTCTCTTGCTATTCATCTCTTGTTAATGTGCTGCCTTTTTGACTGCTTGTTCTCAAAACAAAATGAAGGTTATTTCATCTCACGTGACTCAAGGTTAAGGTAATCATAATGTTTTGGACAGCTTGCCCCCCAACTCACAGAACAGCAGGCAATTTTGTCTATTCCCTCATTCACAGCTCGTTATGAGATGAGCTACATGGCTTGTATCAAATAAAAATTCAAGGTGTTTATGACATATGACGGCACAACTTTGTGAAATATCTTTGATAGACTCTACATTTTGGAGCATCCTTGTTTTCACAAGGGCTTAATTCTCTTCATATTACTTAATTTTATTGTTAGCAAGTTCTTTCCAGGACTAGAAGTGGTCCCACTGGTATTGTATTTTAAATTAATACAAATGACTTATTTTAAGTATGATTAAATTCAGAATGCAAATGTTCACCTCCATCTTCCTTTAGGTATAGAAAATCCTTTTGCATTTCCTACTCACAGCTTCTGCACATTCCAGGAAAGAGGTAAAGATCTAGAGGAAAAAAAAATATTTTTACACTTTTTTTTTCAGTAAATATTTGAAGTATTAGAATTAATTATCATAGGATATCTCCATTCCAAAAATACAAATTCTGTAAGACATAGAAAAGAAAAAAAACAAGTCTGAGGTCCTTGTTGCAAAGGTTACTGAAAAGAAGAAACTACAATAGAAGAACCCTGAAGTGGCCGTCCTTTTCTGGGGCTGCACTGGTCTTTAAACAAGCAAGTCAGAGACAGCAAAGACTCATTCTAGATTGCATATGTGAAACTTTTCTTGATACCTTAGTCAATCCAAATCTTTCTTTCTATCACAATTTATTCACTCCTCAATACATCCATTTCATGCTGACAAAAATCCATGTGAGAATTCAAACATTTCCCCACAAGTATCCAATCAAACAAATATAAGCATGTGAAACCACACACAGGTGCTCTCCATATACCCAATTAACATCTCCTGTGTGCCCCCCTAGTGGTGGCCATGTTGCAACAACTGTGCTCTGTGTGGGTGGTATGGCTCTGTATCATTTCCCCTGAAAGGTGGGAGGATTTATTGTAGGTACTGTACAATTCACAGTCATAATAAAAACCTGTTGATTCATCAGTCATGTTAAAAAAAAATGCTGAAATTTGATGTGAAAATGATTAAGCTCCTTTCTTTCTACTAAACAATAATGAGCCACATGAAACGGTTGTCCTTAATGAAATGATATTGGCAAACATAAAACCTTGAAAATTCAAATAAAAAGCAGTTGTATGAACTGTGCTTAACTGAAGGATCTTTTAAAATGATTTAACACAGAAACAATTTTCATGAGATGTCAGAATGTGTAGATCTCTGTTCAAAATATTCTAGAGTTTACATTTAAATCCTGATTTTGCCATTGTAAAAAATAAATCTCTTTAGAGAAGAAAAGCTCAATCTGACATTTCTTTTTAAAAGCCATAGGCCCTCATTAAAATGGTACTTCGTATTTATGGAAATATCCAAAGGTAATATAATTTCCCTTCATAAAGCTCACCTCAAGGTCTTAATCCCACAAGAGGATATTATTTCATTTCCTTGAACACTTGGAGTGTCAGGTGGCATTGAGCTCTGTTAACTGTTGCTCCAGGCACATACTTTAAGCAGTCACAGCAACACAGAGCTTCCCTACATTAACCCGACTCCAACCCAGGGGACTGTAGCTGCACTGAGCCTTCTAGCAGCTGGCAATCTGAGGAACATGCTTGAGGACCAATCATGGGATCCACATGAGTTCTCTGAAAGAGTGAGCTCCCTTCTGCTTTGGATTCCCAGTGGTTCTAGCTGGCAGACAAGCCATCTCCCTGTTCGTTCCTCTGTGGATAGAGATAGGGCAGTTTATCTCACAAGTCCCAATAGAAAATGTCTGACTACATTTTTAAAAGGATTTGAACCAATGGCAAGTTATTAGGACAAGCATTGCCTATTGTCTAATATTTGATTGGATCAGCAATGTACTAATGTCTGAGAATGCATTAGAAACTGAGTTGGATAGAAACGACTGCAGTAGTATTAATTACAACATTACCATCCACTACCTCACACATAACAACAATTCTCATATACAGATGCAGCCATTCAAAGTACGCGGCACAGACACGTACCGTGGGTAATTGGCTACGGCTTCGCGCATCGTGACGCAAAATACTGTGGTACGTGATTGGTTGACCGACTGGGGCACTCGTGGTGCGTTGGTCGGTCGTAGAAAGATTTAAATGTCTTTACTGTGCCCATTTTAGTATTGAATATTTACAGATGCAGCCATTCAAAGTGCGCTGTACAGACACCGCAGTACAGATACCGCAGGTAAGATGACACGCGATACCGCGGTGCGTGATTGGTTGACCGACAGGGGCACTCGTGGTCCGTTGGTCTGTCGTAGAAAGACTTACTGTAAACGTCTTTACTGTGCCCGTTGTAGATATTGAATTTTACCACTGAAGGGAAATCTTAGTAGCTGAGCATAAAAAGAATAGGAGCATACTGTAACGCGTGTGAAGGCCATAAACGATATTAATTTTGGAACGTAAACATACAGTATATGGCTGGTCTTGGTACTTTAAAGAAAAAAATACACACCAGTATTCCATTTCTCCCTAAACATTGTAAGCTTCGAAGTCTTTAACTAACGTGATACCGGAGTCAACAAGCATACTTTTAGAATTTGATTAAAAGGGAATATAATATGGAATCGCGTATCTAAAGAATTTAATAACGGTATGATTATATCCGTGTACTGCGGCAGGACTGTGTAAGGCTGTTTCGCCTACCTGATCATGCGAGCTGTCTTGTAGCCTACTGGTCTAGGTGCGTGACTACCAACTGGCTGGTTGTGTGTTCGAATCCAGCTGGTGTTGGACTTTTCATTTTTATTTATTTATTTTTTAATCGCGTAACATAAACATATTACCGTATGCAAACTGTACTGTATACAGTATGTATATGTATATTTGATGTCTTAACTGTGCCCGTTTAATTGAATTAAAAAAAAATTATTTAACACGAACATTAAGCTGTTTACATCTTCCGCCTGAGAACAGTCACCCGTTGCTACCCAACGCAGAATGGTGATTGGCTGACACCATCTGACACCCCTCTGATTGGAGAAAAAAGACGTGCTGGCGTGCTATACACACTACCAGGAAGAGGATTTATTTCTATTCAAAACGTGTATTTTAAAAGTTTAAGAAGTAAAAACCTTACAGCGTACACAGATTTCTAAACTGATCAGGATCGTTATCTTTGTCTTATGCATAATAATGTTCACCGCTCTGTCCAGCAAATTAATAATAAACTTTATTTTATATAGCGTTTTAAACGAATAAGTAATTAGATTGCTCATAAACCTAATCACTTGCTTTTTCTTTTTATTTAGCCTCAGATTTCAACTATAGATCGTATTATTAATAACCATAATAACAACCAACCAACAAAAACAACCATATAAACATAATGGTGGTGCTGGACCTTCCAGTTTTATTTATTTATTTTTTAATCGCGTAACATAAACATATTACCGTATGCAAACTGTACTGTATACAATATGTATATGTATATTTAATGTCTTAACTGTGCCCGTTTAAGTTTTGAATATTCATATCTAATTTTACCACTGAAGGGAAATCTTAACATAAACATACAGTATATGGCTGGTCTCGGTACTTTAAAGAAAAAAATACACACCGGTATTCCATTTCTCCCTAAACATTGTAAGCTTCGAAGTCTTTAACTAACGTGATACCGGAGTCAACAAGCATACTTTCAGAATTTGATTAAAAGGGAATATAATATGGAATCGCGTATCTCAAGAAATTAATAACGATATAATTATATTCATGTTGCAAAAGAACTGCAACGGACATAAAAACTCCCTTGCATGGTTTCATTACGACCAGAATAGGTCTTGAGATATTTTTAACTTGATTTACAGTATTTGAGAGGTATGTCTTAACACCGATACTACAGTGCTTAAGTACTGCTCACGTATATGTTTCTAGGTTTATATTATGCATTTCATACGGTCAAATTACTTTTGAGCAATAAGAAGCGAGAAACGGTATGCGTTTTACTTTCGTTTTGTGCTGGGACCCGTGGATTGATTAGAGATATCAAGTACATACAAGTCATTTTTTAAATGTTGTAGTTCGTCTTGAAAAAATGTTACGAGTACATCATCTATCAACAATTACACAGGTTCTGTTTCCATATTGCGGATTTTGGTTACGTAATATTATTTTCTAGATTTCACGTTGTGAATATGATGGGATGTCTGATGGGATGTTCCTAAAAATCCATCCTCTGTAAAACGTCTTCTCTAGTTGTCCTGCATATGTATTAGCTAATGAAGCTGTGTGTTCTGAGCCTAGCCAGCTTAGAGGGCTAAAGACAGCTTGTGTTTAAATTGAGTGTAAGGCAATTTATGCTTCTAAAGTCATGGTCAGCATTTATCTTTGTACTGTGTTGTAAACTTGTTCTGTGCCAAGTCACATTATTTTATAGCATTTTTAAAGCGTTATCAAATACGGTGTTACTGTAGTTTACTGAGTCCCATGTCACATGGTCTGTGATTGAAACCTGTAAAACCGGTTTAATTCGTCACAGCCAGCACTCTTCAGGTGTGAGGGTCTTCTGCTCAGAATGAAACGCTAAAATGTTTGTGTATATTCTAATGGTAGTGGGGGCGGGGTGTGTGGGAACAGGTTTGGTTGAAACATTTTCTCTGAAAGCATTTTCTTCTTGTAACCGATCTTGTTACAGCATGTTACAGTTTACTATTATTAACCATATTAATTTTAAGTGCTTAATGTAAAATCTTGTAAAAATATATTTTCATTGTTCAAATATACATTAAGTCTGACTATCATATAATAAGTTAAATACAAAACCAAAGAAAAAATAGGGTTAAATATAATTCAAAATATTTTGCTAACAATGTTAACTGTTCATGAATAATAAAATGTATTAACTAAGGAGTAGGATGGCACAGTTGTTAGTATGTTTTTTGTTTTTTTTTAACCCAATCTCCGGGAAACCATTAGTACGATGGTGAATCGGAGATTCTCAACCCTTACTGCGTACGACTTGAAAAGAATTCGTGATCGGATCAACGAAATGCTTCGTAGGAGGAGGCGGTCTTTTCCTCTTGTCTAACAGTCTGTCCACAAACAAAACATTCCTGTTAGACAAGAGGAATTGAAAAAAAAACAATGTTGTCAATGAAAACCGGTGTGTGTGTCTCTCCCTGCTGGATGTCCCTCTCACAAACTGCTGAATTAATAAAATAATTTTATTGAAAACGAGTTTGCGATTGTCTGGTCTTTAAATTCTGGAGATACGCGATTCCATATTATATTCCCTTTTAATCAAATTCTAAAAGTATGCTTGTTGACTCCGGTATCGCGTTAGTTAAAGACTTCGATGCTTAAAATGTTTAGGGAGAAATGGAATACTGGTGTGTATGTTTTCTTTAAAGTACCGAGACCAGCCATATACTGTATGTTTAAGTTCCAAAATTAATATCGTTTATGGGCTTCACACGCGTTGCAGTATGCTCAGGCACTAAGTAAAAGGAGATGCTTCGTATTGCTTGACTAATTTTAAAAACTAAGTAATAAATATAAAAATTGCAGGCACTGCTCTGGTGCGTCGACTCCTACACAGTGCCTGTCTGCCGTAAGCGTAACAATATACATACAGTACCCAACACTGCTTGTACCCATCTGTCATGCAAATAAAACACCTTGAATTGAATTGAATTGAGGGGAGAAGGGGGGGATACTAAAGCCAATACTGGCTCAATGGGCTTTGACGTGCTAATGCGTTGGTTTAACGGTCCGGGTGTGGCAGGCTTCCAATGTCAACTCGATTAGAAGCCTGCCACACCCGGACCGTTAATTTTATTTTAGCCCTAAATGAATTAATAGCAAACATGGTTTACATAAAATACATTTTTCCAAGAAAGTTTATAATAATACGATCTATAGTTGAAATCTGAGCCTACTTTAAAAATAAAGGAAAAGCATTTTCAGAGAGCAATCACGCTGTGTTTATGTAGAAAAAGTGATTAGGTTTATGAGCAATCTAATTACCTATTGGCTTAAAACGCTATATAAAATAAAGTTTATTTAGAGATGAATGATCAGTGTCGCAGTTTAAATAATGTGAGTCAGGAAACTAACACAGCGCCACCGGATTTAATAACGCAATAAAAACGCTATAAAATAATGTGACACAGTACAGCACAGTACAACAATACTGACCATGACTTTAGAAGCATAAATTACCTTACACTCAATTTAAACACAAGCTGTCTTTCTGTATGAACCTCTAAGCTGGTTCATACAGAAAATGTAGAAATGCATTAGCCTGATCATGATTAAAAAACACATAATTAAACACGCGTTTGCGATTTAAATCAGAACACGATTTAAATCAATATAAATGTTTATATTGTAACGCATACTGTCCAGCCTCCATTTCTCTATAAAAATTTACTGTTGCACACACACACACAATAGAAGCAGCAGCCGCTGTCAGAAGGGAAGATATGTTCAAAATATCGCAAATATCGATCATGTTGCGATATTTTGAAATATAAAAGTCAATTGATTGTCCATAATATCGCTTACCTATTTTTTCGAAGAAATGTTTGTTAAAATAAAAGTCCAGCACCAGCTGGATTCAAACACACAACCTGCCAGTTGGTAGTCACGCACCTAGACCAGTAGGCTACAAGACAGCTCGCATGATCAGGCAGGCGAAACAGCCCTACACAGACCTGCCGCAGTACACGGATATAATCATACCGTTATTAAATTCTTTAGATACGCGATTCCATATTATATTCCCTTTTAATCAAATTCTAAAAGTATGCTTGTTGACTCCGGTATCACGTTAGTTAAAGACTTCGAAGCTTACAATGTTTAGGGAGAAATGGAATACCGGTGTGTATTTTTCCTTGTGATATTTTAAGCTCTAGTTGAATGATAGGTGTCGCATTTTAAATCATTTTCGTAGCTAGAAATTATGAAACGCCCTGTTAAAAGCAAGGAAGTTTTTATGCCCCGTTGAAGTAAAACAAAATGCCTGACAAAGTATGACTTGGACAGATTCCAAGTGCTTGTACAAATGTGCTAAAGAAATTATACTTTGAGTATACAGCTTGTCCAAAGTCATCCATTATTAATACTATTAGTAATATCTTCAGTAAAGGCTTTGATGCATAAATATTTCTGATAATGGTAGGTTGTGTACTTCTGTCCAACTGAGCAATCTTGTTTTCATAATATATACCAACATTTTAATGACTGATGATTAACATGCTGTAATACACAGTTCAAAATTAAAGGCTCAAATGCTGTACATGAGAGGTTAAGCTCCCCCTGGCGGTTTTACAAGGCGACGCCGGATAGTTAGTCACGTGACACACGTGACACTGCGTGATACTGTGACACGCCCACCGGGGTATGCCGCGAAATACCTCACCCATTTTGAATGGCTGCATCTGTATATGGAATTTTACCTCTGAAGGGAAATCTTAGTAGCTGAGCATAAAAAGAATAGGAGCATACTGTAACGCGTGTGAAGGCCATAAACGATATTAATTTTGGAATATAAACATACAGTATATGGCTGGTCTTGGTACTTTAAAGAAAAAATACACACTAGTATTCCATTTCTCCCTAAACATTTTAAGCATCGAAGTCTTTAACTAACATGTGAAATAGCGTGTAAAAAAGTGGTAGTTTTAAGCTTTTCTGCTAGTATAATATGGAATTGCGTATCTAAGGAAATTAATAACGATATAATTATATTCATATACTGCAACACAGTAGTACACGCTGTACAATGTCTGTTGATACTGTTTGTGTAGGGCTTTTTCATCACTCCTCATGTGACCTTGTGTGTAGTGCTATGGTCTAGGTGCCATGCTTGCAAGCCAGAGATTCTGTGTTCTAATCCAGCTGGCGCCATCACTTTCCTATTAACAAACATTTCTTTGAAAAAATAAAATAGCAATATTATGGATAATTAATTGACTTTTTATATTTCTAAATATCACAACATGTTCGAATCAAAATCATTTTTAATAACAATGGGTAAAGTGGGTAAACTATCACAAAGCTTTAGAGAACTTAACAATAGCAATATTATGGACAATCAATTGACAATAAATATAGAAAAGCACATATTAAATTTGGGAAATATTTTTAATATGTAAATAGTTCCCTGGTTCTGCACCCCTGGGTGTTTCTCTCTCTGGTCGGGGCGCGCGAGAGCTCGCTGGCAGGTGGTGACGGAGAGGAAAAATAAAGGCAGCTTTTAACTCCGCAAGTCTGAGTTTTTGGGTCCGTCCTATCCGAACCCGACTCCTCTTGCCAGAAAGCTCTAAATTCCATTTTGTCTTTTTTTAAATTACAGATCAGCAGGTCTTTTTTCCCCAATCAGAGGGGTTTCAGATAGTGTCAGCCAATCACCATTCTGAAGCCTACCATAAACTCTGGTATAGGGAAAACCCAGAATACTGGTCTTGGTACCGTATTTCACAGAAAAAATACACATCAGTATTCCATTTCTCCCGTGTCCTGTCACAGTGAAGTAGGAAGTGCACCTCTGTCTCTATTTCTCCCTGCTTGCTGGCAGTGGGAGCACAGCCTGTCCTCTCTGGGTAACCAGGTGTTTCACGCATGAAAAGCGGTTATTAACAATCGAAACCTGTTTTATTTATTTTATTTTTATTTAGATTAAGAGTTCCCGTCACCCCCATTTCCATTTAAATCACAAACCCGTGTTTAATTAAATGTCTTCATACACAGCTGTATGAGCTCCACCAGTCAGGACAGGAGGCTCTACTGTACACAGAGAGGGGCAGGAGGGGGGAACAAGCTGCCCAGCCATGTGGAATGCTACAGAACCCTAAACAGACAATACACAGGGGGGAGGGCGAGAGAGAGAGAGAGAGAGGGGGTGGGCGAGAGAGAGAGGTTTTTTGCCCTCTGTCAAGAAAACCCAAATCACTCGGGACAGAGACTCTGGGGGGATCATTGTGTGGTACAGAGCAGAGCTCAGTCACTCCCTACAATTAGTAAAGAGAGAACAGTCAACAATTGATTTAAGGACGATCTGTCAAAGTGCAATGAAATACAATATTGTTGTTGTTGTTATTGTTGTTTTTATCCTGTAAAGCGTTTTGAGAGGCCACCTTTAAAGGCGCTATAGAAAAGCGCTGATTCTTATGGAATGTGTTTTCTTTCTTCTTTTTTCAGCATGGAATAAACCTATTACTTGATTCTTATGGATGCCCAGTTCTGCCGGGGAATCAAAAAAAAAAAAACCATGGAATCGCGAATCTAAGGAAATAGCAGTATAACCTTATTCATGTTCAAACAGTGGCATGTTACATTATTAATTTGGGCGTCTCCTCTTGCCAGAAAGCTCTAAATTGCATTTTGAGTGCTGTTTTTGACTTTTTTTAAATTGCAACCCATAAATAAAGCTGATACTGTTTAGATTTTTAATTATTTTAAACTTTATTACAGCAGCACAATGCACAATGCAACGTAAATCGCTATCTTTGTCTTCTGCGTAATAATGTTCACCTCTCTGTCCAGCAAATTAACAATAGTAATAATAACAAACTTTATTGTATACAGCACCTTTAAAGGTGGCTCCCCAAAGCGCTTTACAGGATAAAAACAATAACAACAATACTGTTAGGCTGGGCAAACAATTTAAAAAAAATTTTTTAAAGAAATAAAAAATGAGATATCATGATGTGTTCCGGCTAAGACATTAACGAGGAGCATAACGAAGGTCATAAAGGTCATAAACGATATTAATTTTTGAACATCATTATGTATACTGTATGTTGCTGTTATTGGTATTTTAAAGAAAAAATACTGTAAAATCTTGGGTTCGGTAAAATGTTTCAGGCATTCATGTGAAGGACAACAGAGCTTTCACTGGCCGATTATCAAACTTTATTGATAAAGCAAAAACAAAAACTATCCGACCAAACCAGAAAAAGAAAAAAAGAATCAAGATTAACGGACACAGCGGGAGCCTGCATTCTCTCCTCATGTACAGCATTTGAGCTTTTAAATTTAAACTGTTTATTACAGCATGTTAATCATCAGTCATTAAAAAGTTGGTATATTTTATGAAAGCAAGATTGCTCAGTTGGACAAAAGTACACAACCTACCTTTATCATAAATATTTTAATTATGAAAGAAATATTTTATGCATCAAAGCCTTTACCGAAGATATTACTTATAGTATTAATAATGAATGAGTTTGGACAAGCTGTAAACTCAAAGTATTACGCTGGTCCACATTCTTTCTAACCTTCATTTTAAACGAAAATACTTTTTTTTCTGTGACAATCACCACAGCATTTCGTTGATCTAACTAACGAGGACAGGACATTATCTAGCCAATACGATAAAGGAATGACTGCTAATTTCTTTAGCACATTTGTACAAGCACTTGGAATCTGTCCAAGCCCTACTTTGTCAGGCATTTTCTTTTACTGTAACGGACATAAAAACTCCCTTGCTTTTAACAGAGCGTTTCATAATTTCTAACTACAAAAATTATTTAAGCTGCGACACTTATCATTCGACCAGAGCTCAAAATATCACAAGGATCCTCAAGAGCACAGCAAAGACTGTATTAAAAGATTTGCGTATCTAAAGAAATTAATAATGATATAATTATATTCGTGTACTGCGACAGGGCTGTGTAGGGCTGTTTCACCTCTCTCTTCATGTGACTCTCTTCAAAAGCCATTTAGCAAAGAGGGAATGAGAAGAGTGACAAACTAGTATACTTTAGATCTTTTTTTCTGAACCAGGGAAAATCTGATCATGTTTCTCTATAACAATAATAAAAAACTTTATTTTACATATCACCTTTAAAAGTGGCATCTCAAAGCAATACAGTAGATGTAAAAACAATTAAAAGGACCACAGATTACAAAGTAAATACCCAACACTGATTGTACCCATCTGTCATGCTACTAAAGCACCTTAAATTGAATTGGAATGAATTGAGGGGTGGGGGAGGGCGAGCGAGAGAGCACAGACAATAGATTAGCATACTGTAGAGGAAAACAGTATAGGCATCGTTGATATGAGGACTTTTGAAACCAGATTTCCCAAATTTAATATGTGCTTTTCTATATTTATTGTCAATTGATTGTCCATAATATTGCTATTCTAAGCAAGAAGGAGCGCTTTACCCCACCTGCTGTGGGAAAAGTTGGCTTATTCCTTCCCTGCCTCACCGAGGGCAGACCCTGCCAGGCCCTCGTCAACACCACTTCGACCATCACCCTGCTGCGGCCTGGTGTCCTGCCGGGCACCAAGGCAGCCGGACCCCCAGGGCGCTCACCGTGCACTTTGGGGCTGCGAGGGTGAAACAACCCTTCTACCTTGCCCCAGTCCGTGACGACTGTATCCTGGGGTTGGACTGGTTGCAGCAGGTGGGTGGTTGCCTTGACTTGGGTGTGAGGGACGAGGTGCTGCGCCGGGGGTGGCGGGGGCCCTCCAGCGGTGAGGTTAGGTGGCAGTTTGTGGTGGGGCAGTTCTGCAAGCGGTGCACTGCCAGCCGGAAGCCACCAAGCAGTGACCTCGCTGCTGGAGGGCACCTGCCACCCCCAGCGCAGCACCCCGTCCCTTACCTCCAAGGCCTCCCACATTGCACAGAGTGCCTTACAGACTTCGGGTAGGGGGAAGCTTATCTCACCGTACTGGGAGTCAGCTCCCCGACACCCATGGCTCCGACAAGCCAAAACGACGCCCGCCGCTGCCACCTCTGCTTCACGCTCCGGTCAACCCACACACCCCGGGCACCTCCCGCCCCGCCCACTGCGAGACTGATTCATTCCCCCTGCCCCACCAACTCTCGCCAGCCCAAGTCAAGGCAACCACCCACCTGCAGCAACCAGTCCAATGCGTTTTTAATAAAATGCTTTTATTCATTCAGCAGAGAGAGAGAGAGACATCCAGCAGAGAGAGACACACACAGCGGTTTTCATTGACAAAAAGTAATTGTTTTTTTTACATTTACATGAGACTGTCTTTATCAGACTTTTGTGATTTTGGCCATAGTCCGTCTCCTTACCAAAGCGATACAGTGGTGCAGCTTGAAGTCTGTACCTGTATACATTATGGTACGGATAAAACTTACACCATACCGATGAGCTAATACCAGGGAAAGACACTCCTATTTTATTTAAAACACCAAACGCCAGGAAATGTGTCTGATGCATTAGCAAGTTAAAAAAAACTGTCGAAAATCTGGGCGTAACAATTGTTTCCTTTTTCTGATCACTCGCTCTTTGGATACTCGTCTCACCTGCCCTGTTTTCTTTGTTTTCTTGTTATTTGCTGATTATGCCTGCTGCGATCCACTCCTGCCCTCACACCTAAAGAAGGCTATTTTAAATTTCTTTGTGCGGTCCAAAGAGCAATTAACCCTTGCTAATATATTTGCAGTATTTTCAAAGTATGTGCTGCCAGATAATGTGAATCGAAACCTGTTTTTCTAGCTTTTAAAGTCGTGCGATGTGTAAGCAGAAACACATCATTATATCTTACATATGAAAAATACATAATATAGCTCCCAAACAAACGCAAACGTGTTTTTAATAAAATGCTTTTATTCACTCATAATCTGACAATTTCAGGAAGACTAAGGAAGGACTAAGTTCATCTGTTGTTGAAGCTCTGTGAGCTCGGTGACTTTGAGACCACTTGTTATCCCAAGTTGTTTGAATCGCCACAATTCAAATAGAGAAAAAAGACCTGACTGACAAGATTTAAGATGTGGCTGTCAATGTTGGATTAAAAAAAACACATTGCCCGACGTTAGTTGCATTGCTTGAAAAATAATTGTATTTCGAGAGACTGGATAAGTAATTCAAGTGTTTTTTTAACTTCCTGAAAAACAAGTAATAATTTAACAATATGTGCAAAGGTTTTAGGATATGTCGCTGTTGTGAATGTCTGTGGAGTGTATCTTATTTGCCTGTCCTGGCAGATGGAGCTCATCCAGCTGTGTCTGGATATCTCCCTCAAATATTCGGCTAGTGTGTATTGTCTGTTTAGGGTTCTGTAGCATTCCACATGGCTGGACAGCTTGTTCCCCCCTCCCGCCCCTCTCTGTGTACAGTAGAGCCTCCTGTACTGGCTTGACAGTACAGGAGTACAGTACAGTACAAGCCGATACATACTCTTAAAGTCTGATTAATAGGGAATATAATATAAAAATATAGTACTAAAAATAAGATACACTCTACAGACATGGACATAAGATGGTAAAACTCAAGCCTTCTTCAGGTGTGAGGGTCCTCTGCTCAGATTAAGCGCTAAAATGCAATGTAGGCTCTGAATGGGTTCAATTATGATTTCGGCTTGATTAAGGTCGCTGCCTTTCATCTAAAATCCTGCTTGAATCCTTCTCAACTAAAAATTAGACTCAAGAAGAGGCTCTGGTGAAATTTCTTTTTTTCTTGGAAAAACATCTTACCTGCTGCAATCCGGGCACAGAAGGATTAAAAGAAGCCAGACAGGCAGGGGGAAGTGTGGGTTCTAAATAAAGAGGTATCCAGGTAACAGTGAAGGTAACAGCCGCAGACATGGCCTACTTAGCCCGCCAGGGTTACCTTACTCTCCCGGAGGAGGCCCACCAGGAGAGGCGTTCCTCTGGGCCCTGGCACCGACTGAGGTGCAGCGCCACTTGATGCTGGCCGCGCCGGTCCCTTTGGAGCAGGCCCTGGCTCTGGCTGAGCAGGCTGATGCCGTATCCGAGGAGACCGGTGGGCACCAACGGAGGGGTGCACGGGGAATCAGATGGGGAGGAGGAGACGGCCAGCACGGCGATGCTGGGGGAGCGACGATGGCTGGTCATCTGCCACCACTGTGGGGAGAGGAGGTACATTGCTGGAGCCCCGGGGACTCCAGAGGCCATCGGAAAACAGGAGTGGGGCGGCCTAAAGGGGGGAAGGCCGCCCTTAAAGGGATGCTACCCCCACTCCGGAAAGCCAGAAGGAGCGCTTCACCCCGCCTGCTGCTGTGGGAAGGGTTGGCCACAGTCGGGGCTTATTTCTTCCCTGCCTCATCGAGGGCAGACCCTGCCAAGCCCTCGTCGACACCGGTTCAACCATCACCCTGCCAGGCCTGGTGTCCTGCCGGGCACGAAGGCAGCTGGACCCCCAGGGCGCTCACCGTGCACTTTGGGGCTGCGAGGATGAAACACCCCTTCTACAGTACCTTGCCCCAGTCCATGAGGACTGTATTCTGGAGTTGGACTGGTTGCAGCAGGTGGGTGGTTGCCTTGACTTGGGCTTCGAAGAAGGAGGCGCTCTTTTCCTCTAGTCTAACAGTCTGTCCACAAACAAAACATTCCTGTTAGACAAGAGGAATGTAAAAAAAACAGTTACTTGTTGTCAATGAAAACCGGTGTGTGTGTCTCTCTCTGCTGGATGTCTCTCTTTCTCTCTGCTGAATAAATAAAAGCATTTTATTAAAAACGCGTTTGTGTTTGTCTGGGTATTTACTTTGTAATCTGTGGTCCTTTTAACTGTTTTTACAGCTACTGTATTGTTTTGAGATGCCACTTTTAAAGGTGATATGTAAAATAAAGTATTTTATTATTGTTGTAGAGAAACATGATCAGATTTTCCCTGGTTCAGAAAAAAAGATCTAAAGTATACTAGTTTGTCAATCTTCTCATTCCCTCTTTGCTAAATGGATAGTCATACTAATCTGATCAATCTAACTGCCTGTTTTCTGTGCTTTCTCTATCCTTTAAAATAAACTATTATTCCACAATGCAGGGTATTACATGGCCAGTATCACAGGCCAAATCACAGGTTTGCATGCATAATTTAAATTTGAAAGCCACTGAGACATCAGGTACTACTGTATTTATGAAAAAGAAACAAAACAAAAAGCATACTATGTGCCATCCTACTCCTTAGTTAATACATATTATTATTTATATACAGTTAACATTGTTAGCAAAATATTTTGACTTATATTTAACCCTGTTTTTTCTTTGGTTTTGTATTTAACTTATTATATGATAGTCAGATGTAATGTATATTTGAACAATGAAAATATATTTTTACAAGATGCGGGGGAAAGTGCAACAACTTATTACAGTGCTAAATTCAATATTATTGATTACTAATAGTTTATGCTAACACCTAACTTTCTTAATTAGATTTATTTAAAACAGTGAACTACTGTAAGTGTAACATAACATTCAGAAATACAATCGTGAATAGTTTTGTGGTGTTTGTATAGATGAAACGTTTCTAAAATGTATAACCTAACAAAATTAAAGACGATTAAAATCTGTAATCTTTCCACTTGTATGTCATCGGAAAATACAACAAGTTTCTGCTTTGTCTAAGGATGGTATCAAAAAGTAATGTAAGTGGTGAGAAAGCTGTGCTTAATGATATTTAAGGGACTTAAAAGTAAAAAGAGATGCTTCATATTGCTTGACTAATTTTAAAAACTAAGTTATAAATGCAGTTATGTAAACTGGGTTTAAATGTCTAAATATCTAAACAAGACTGCCCGGCTGGGGTGCGAGGTGAGGGGTAGGACAGGAATGAAAGTGGTCAGGGCGGGGTTTAGGAAGGCCGCTGACCAGTGCAGCTGTTCCACAGTGAAGTGGGCGTACAGTCTGGGGAGTTATCCGTTTACCTTGTAAATAGTTCCCTGCTTCTGCACCCCTCGGTGCCACTCTCTCTCTTTCTCTCTCTCTCCCTCGGGCGCGCAGGTGGTGTGTTGGCTCGCGCTGTTGGCGGGCGGGGGCACGGGAGAGCCAGGCTGGCAGGTGGTGAAGGAGAAGAAAAATAAAGGCTTTAACTTGCTTTAACTCCGCAAGTCTGAGTTCTTGTGTCCGTCCTATCCGAACCCGAAAGTATTACAATATGTATTTTTTATAGCAGGTGGAGTACAGCTTTTTAGTATAGATTACACTTTTCTAAAATGTATTTAAAAAATAAAAACGATTAAAATCTAATCTTTCCATGTTTGATCCCAAAATCCATAGAAAAATAAATCTAAATGGGGAGAAAGTTATGCTGAAAGTTTATTAAGATACTTAGAAGACAAAGATATCAATTTATGTTGCATTTGTCTGATTATGATTAAAAAAACACATATAATTAAACACGCGTTTGCGATTTAAATCAAAACGCGATTTAAATCACTATAAATGTTTATATTGTACACACATACTGTACAACCTCCATTTCTCTATAAAAATTTTAAAGATCATGTGCGCAGCCGAAGAGGGTGGTCCACTGTCAGTAAAAGATCAGCTGCACTGGTAAGATGCGACACCGAAGATATGATTAATAACCTTTTAAATCTGAAGGGAGATCTAAAGGGTTCCCCTCCCACACACACACGATAGAATCAGGAAGCAGAAGCAGGGACAGTTGTCAGAAAGGAAGAAGGTGACTATTCATTGTTATTAAAAATGACTTAAATTCGATCATGTTGTGATATTTAGAAATATAAAAGTCAATTAATTGTCCATAATATTGCTATTCTATTTTTTCAAAGAAATGTTTGTTAAAAGAAAAGACACGGCCCTGGCTGGATTTGAACACAGAATCTGTAGGTTATTAGTCAGGCACGTAGACGTTTTTTCTTTAAAGTACCAATTCCTGGAATCTGACTGGCTGACACTCTTCTGAAGTGGTTCCATAATATCTGGTATACGGAAATGAAAGCGTAGATAAAAAAGCTTGGATTCTCATGTATCTGATGCAAATATCTTTTAATACAGTCTTTGCTGTGCTCTTGCGGATCCTTGTGATATTTTGAGCTCTGGTTGAATGATAAGTGCCGCAGTTTAAATAATTTTTGTTGTTAGAAATTATGAAGTGCTCTGTTAAAAGCAAGGGAGTTTTTATGTCCATTACAGTAAAAGAAAATGCCTGACAAAGTAGGGCTTGGACAGATTCCAAGTGCTTAATTAAACACAAGGTCTTTCTGTATGAACCTCTAAGCTGGTTCATACAGAAAGACCTTGTGTTTAAATTGAGTGTAAGGTAATTTATGCTTCTAAAGTCATGGTCAGCATTTATTATTGTACTGTGCTGTAAACTAGTCACATTATTTTATAGCGTTTTTATTGCGTTATTAAATCCGGTGGCGCTGTGTGTTAGTTTCCTGACTCCCATTATTTAAACTGCGACACTGATCATTCATCTCTAAATAAACTTTATTTTATATAGCGTTTTAAGCGAATAGGTAATTAGATTGCTCATAAACCTAATCGCTTTTTCTACATAAACACAGCGTGATTGCTCTCTGAAAATGCTTTTCCTTAAAGCGATTCTATTGAGGGAGTAGCCCAGCTACCACTTAACACTGTACTTCCTACTTTGAATACCTGTGAGACCGGTTTAATTCGTCACAGCCAGCACTCCGGGAGTTCATATTGCTTGACTAATTTTAAAAACTAAGTTATAAATGCAAACGCTCCCTCGGTGCGCTGCTCTGGTACGCCAGGTCTTACACAGTGCCTGTCGGCAGTAAGCGAAACAGCCCTACACAGCCCTGTCGCAGTACACGGATATAATCATACCGTTATTAAATTCTTTAGATACGCGATTCCATATTATATTCCCTTTTAATCAAATTCTAAAAGTATGCTTGTTGACTCCGGTATCACGTTAGTTAAAGACTTCGATGCTTAAAATGTTTAGGGAGAAATGGAATACTGGTGTGTATGTTTTCTTTAAAGTACCGAGACCAGCCATATACTGTATGTTTAAGTTCCAAAATTAATATCGTTTATGGACTTCACACGCGTTGCAGTATGCTCCTATTCTTTTTATGCTCAGGCACTAAGTAAAAGGAGATGCTTCATATTGCTTGACTAATTTTAAAAACTAAGTTATAAATGCAGACGCTCCCTCGGTGCGCTGCTCTGGTGTGCCGGCTCTTACACAGTGCCTGTCTGCCGTAAGCGTTACAATATACATACCCAACACTGCTTGTACCCATCTGTCATGCAAATAAAACACCTTGAATTGAATTGAATTGAGGGGAGAGGGGGGGAGTACTAAAGCCAATACTGGCTCAATGGGCTTTGACGTGCTAATGCGTTGGTTTAACAGTCCGGGTGTGGCAGGCTTCCAATGTCAACTCGATTGGAAGACAATGAACGTATTTTAGCCCTAAATGAATTAATAGCAAACATGGTTTACATAAAATACATTTTTCCAAGAAAGTTTATAATAATACGATCTATAGTTGAAATCTGAGCCTACTTTAAAAATAAAGGAAAAGCATTTTCAGAGAGCAATCACGCTGTGTTTATGTAGAAAAAGCGATTAGGTTTATGAGCAATTTAATTACCTATTCGCTTAAAACGCTATATAAAATAAAGTTTATTTAGAGATGAATGATCAGTGTCGCAGTTTAAATAATGGGAGTCAGGAAACTAACACACAGCGCCACCGGATTTAATAACGCAATAAAAACGCTATAAAATAATGTGACTAGGCACAGAAAAAGTTTACAGCACAGTACAATAATAAATGCTGACCATGACTTTAGAAGCATAAATTACCTTACACTCAATTTAAACACAAGCTGTCTTTCTGTATGAACCTCTAAGCTGGTTCATACAGAAAATGTAGAAATGCATTAGCCTGATTATGATTAAAAAACACATAATTAAACACGCGTTTGCGATTTAAATCAGAACACGATTTAAATCAATATAAATGTTTATATTGTAACGCATACTGTCCAGCCTCCATTTCGCTATAAAAATTTACTCTGTTGCACACACACACACTAGAAGCAGGAACTGCTGTCAGAAGGGAAGATATGTTCAAAATATCGCAAATATCGATCATGTTGCGATATTTTGAAATATAAAAGTCAATTGATTGTCCATAATATCGCTTACCTATTTTTTCGAAGAAATGTTTGTTAAAAGAAAAGTCCAGCACCAGCTGGATTCGAACACACAACCTGCCAGTTGGTAGTCACGCACCTAGACCAGTAGGCTACAAGACAGCTCGCATGAACAGGCAGGCGAAACAGCCCTACACAGCCCTGTCGCAGTACACGGATATAATCTTACCGTTATTAAATTCTTGAGATACGCGATTCCATATTATATTCCCTTTTAATCAAATTCTAAAAGTATGCTTGTTGACTCCGGTATCACGTTAGTTAAAGACTTCGAAGCTTACAATGTTTAGGGAGAAATGGAATACTGGTGTGTATTTTTTTCTTTAAAGTACCAAGACCAGCTATATACTGTATGTTTATGTTCCAAAATTAATATAGTTTATGGCCTTCACACGCGTTACAGTATGCTCCTATTCTTTTTATGCTCAGCTACTAAGATTTCCCTTCAGTGGTAAAATTCAATATCTACAACGGGCACAGTAAAGACGTTTACAGTAAGTCTTTCTACGACAGACCAACGGACCACGAGTGCCCCTGTCAGTCAACCAATCACGCACCGCGGTACCCCGTGTCATCTTACCTGCGGTACGTGTCTGTACCGCTCACTTTGAAAGGCTGCATCTGTACATTCAGATCTTGTGAACTAGATGACCAGTGTTTTGACACTGTGAATTTGAATCCCATTGGAAACATTTGGAATGGTGTCTCTGCCTAGAATACGTGTTTGAAACCTGGGTTTGATCACATACAGTGTAGTACATTATTGTAAATCAATCTAATCTCCACAAAACTAAGTAGCATTAGAGTCTAAAGCAAGAGTTTACAAAAAACCTTGTAACCATTCTAATGCTCTTGTGCTCCAATACTTGTGAAATATTGGTATAAGTGTCAGAAAAGACAAGTTCTTATGAGAAAATTGAATGACAAAATAAAATGACCTGTTAACTGTTGCTCTGTGATGAAGGGAAATTCTCAAATAAGTACATTTCATAGAATGCATAATTATAATATCCCTTTCACTAGCATACACATTTTTGTATGAAATTTGCCCATGTTTTAATCTCAAGTGAGCAGTATATGAAACTTTTGTCTGCAGTTTCCTACCATTCATAATCACCTGAGTTAAGGAATTTGCCAGCTAAGACATTCATTATTAATATAAAAGCATTATGTTTGCTGAAGTATTCTAATTATACAGATGTGATCATATACTATCACCAAAACAATTTTGACTCTTACAGTTAAAAAAAGATGTATAAAAGTCAGCCCATTTATCCTTTTAAATGAAAGACAGTTTTGTTACATCCATTGAGAAGGATTTTGTGTTTTGAACACCTTGTATATAGGGCTGAGCTGATTTGCAGTGGCTAAGAGGCTAAGTGTGGATAAGCACATTATTTACTGGTACTTTTCCATTATGTCTTACTGTGCATTGGTAGACAGTGCTGGCAGTATGGAAGGAAACAAGAAAATGACCAGCATAGTACATCAGTCCAAGCTCAGGTGACACCATTCCTTTTACTTCTTTGGAGAGAACTATTCCTATGACAGGATAGAGTTCTGGGCTAGCAATTGAGGATGCAAGGGTAATAGGAGCCTATATAGTACATTTAGACAGACATTTCTGGTCTTAAGAGATAAAGACTCCATTTAAAACCATGTACAGTATATATGATAGAATCATAATAAAATGTATATATAACACAATATATATACTGTATATAAACAAGAGACAGAAATGTTAACCAATAATGCAGAAGATCCCAAATTGGAAGACAAACTCTACTCATTATATGCAGATTGTACAATAAGTCAATTTCTATAAAGAATTGTTTGTATTACCAGTTATTTAGATGTATAACTCTCAGGTACAAAAAGTCACTGATGAAATAAATCTCAAGAACTGCAGCAGTCTGGGCACCCAGAGAATGAACAATCAAAATGGTATTGATTTGCCTTCTACACACAATAGACTGTTCAGGGTTAATGGGACAATAAGTAAACAAAAGCTTTTGATTCTACGTGTTTTAGAATTACATCGTGTTAAATATTATGCATCGGAAGCACTGGGGTGTAAATTGTGAAATACTAGGTTACAACCACAGAAAACCAAGTTAGATCTTTCCTTCTACATCACATAGAAATATTTCCTTCCCCACAATCTGTTTAGTCTTTAGTTAAGCAAAGTTCTGTGCACTGGGTTTGGACAAGTCACATAAAGCATTTAATAAACTATGATAACCATATCAATGTTTTGCCTAATGAGGTTAAAAGGATCCATTGTACACTTTAAAAACTAAAAGATGTCAGTGCCCATGGCTCAACATTCTGCAATTTTCAGGCATTGTTGACACTTAACTTGTTGCTGAGGCACACTTGTTATTCTTGAGGCACAACAAATGGTGGGTGGATGTGTCTGTGAATCCATGAATGAACTCCAATTGTGAAATAATTTATCACCTTTTGGGAGGACCGGCAATGATATTTGTTTTATTTAGATGGCAATGCAGCTTTGACAAAGTTTTGAAGTTTTATTAACTTATATTCATACTGTGTCATTTAATTCAGAGTCCGCTCTCACCTGTGGCACTGAAGACCAGTGTTAGAGCCTGAATGCCACTTGCAGTAATGAGCTTTGATCACTAGGCCCAAACTTCACATCTTTAAAATGGTGTTAGTGCAGGACAATAATGTAAGACCTTTGAATAACATGCAATAACAGATCTTTCTAGAGCTGGCTCAAATGTCAATATTTCTGTTTACACCTTTCTCTTCAACCCTTGCTTCTCACCTGAGAATGCATAAACCTGACAACAACATTGTTGCCTGATTAAGATTGTTAGTATTATATTTTATAAGGAGCAAGCATCATACTTCTAACTGTAAACATGTACTGTAGTTTTTTGCTTTTGTTTCAGATTCATGGTATTAAGCTCCAAAGTAAAATAAATACTTAAAATTAGAAGTTATTTGTTTACCAGTTTTAATTTGTTGTTGTATTTGACCATTAATAAATTATATGAAGGCTAAGCTTTGGACAAATGCATAATGGTCCTGAAAAGAAATACAAATGAACCAAGCAATCTCCTGTGTGATATTTGTTTTCTATTTAAATAAACCTAATTTAAAAACATTTAAATCTTTCTAGCTATTCTTGACCAAGGCATTTTATAGTAAGCTTATCCTTAAACACATTTTATTGTCCGATGGTAGCACAATTAAACTAATTTTAGAATCATTCCATATTTTGAAAAGATCATTGTTCCAATGCATTTTAAGGCAGTTAATTAATCACCTTACTTTTCTGAGTGCCTTTGAAAACTGCTTTCCATGATTGCTCTCAGAAACAAATGTGTTGTATTAAATTAAGTACATTATAATTCATTTAATATTTTTAATTTTAATGTGTTGCTATTTTATAATATTGGTGTATCAAGGCTGGACTCAATTACTGATGAGTAAAGTAGATGTTGCAAATGATTTCAATATGTACAGGGTAACATTCCGTAACACTAGGAGAATCTTATATTCTGCTGTTAGCAATCACCTGAATTTCGACCATTATGCATAGTTTCCAGCCTAGCCTCTGATTTTTATACATTTTAATTTTTAGAAACAGTTGCTTTCCTTTTGAAATTTAAATGCTTAAATATTTATTTATGGTATTTGGATAATAACAAACCTTTAGTGAACAAATAAATTCACTAAAGCATTATAGACTCCTAAGAATAAAAAAATACACTTCTGATAATAAATCTTAATCTCTTTCCCTTGTTCACAGCAATTTACCTCATAAATAATTTAAAATTGTGTCTGTAATTTGTCTGTCATATTCAAATATGAATGGAACAAATACAGATTTCACAAAGTGACAACTTCTTGTTTTGCTTCATTGGATCCCAGTGATATCTGAAAAGGAAAGTAAGCATTGTTGTAAGTAAGCATGGAGTACATATTTGTTTTGAACCAGAAACGTATCCCCAAAAAATGCTCGGACAATCCTTGTATTGAATATGGATCACATGCTGAAGCTAGTTGCTTTTCTTTTAGAACCAGTCAGGCACAATCAGCAGGAGGAATTGCAATGTGTGTGTACCTCACTGACAGTCTTCCTTTACTTTCACAACCTAATCATTCTTACCCTTCAGTCTGCAGTTGGGCCAAATAGTGCCAATTTTTCCACCCTGTGTCCTGCCCACTCATTTTGTGATAAACAGGTGATTACCATGGCCCCCATGTTGTTGACTGCCCAGAACGTGCACATAGTAAATACTGATGTCATAAAAGCTGCTTTAACGCACATACAGTAGCTTCAAAGGAGGGAGATAGAATGTCCTCCCTGCAGTTTAAGTCCAGTGAAATGAAATATAGGAAATTTGAAATTGTGCAAATACTTAAGTGTGCTGGATATGATGTTTGGATGGTTATTCCTACAGGCAGGAACCTAGCTAATCTCTCGCAATAATACAGGTTTGCTACATACTGTAGCAATGTAAAAAGAACATTACTAAGCTTTCTCAATATGGCAAAATAAAATTTCTGGTAAGTATCATCTGTCACTTAGGCATGCATTAGAAGCCCAATTTATTACTGCCTGAAATGAAAACTTTATTATCCAAATAGAGGTTGGTGGGGGTGTTAAATCTTTCATACCAGCAGTACATCATATTCATAGACTGGGTATTTCATATTGTTTTTGAATACTGACAAAAAACATTTGTATAGCAACAAATCTAATAGATCAACAGCAGGAATTAATTATGTGTGTTAGGCTCATCAAAGATTCAGTATTTCTCAATTCCCTTTGCATGGTCAATCAAAGTTAAGGATTAATTAAATAATGATAGAATATCTGCTCTTTTTTATATGTTAGGCAACTTTGACAAGCAGTTACAGTATGTTGTAGAAGCAACAAATATATTCACATGTTCATAATGTTAACAGTATGAAAACTACATGTTTAAAAACATACTGTAGTCTGTATCAAAGATTAGACCCTAAGTGTAGATGTGTCCGGATTTTAGATTGTTGCTTATTTCTACATTTATAGATTTTTTATTACTTCTTAATTTTATGTTATTATTCATACAATAAGACTAAAAAAACAATAACATAATGGTCTGACAGGGAGGTACGTCTGATTTTTGATTTATTAGACTTCAAATGTCCCACTTCTTTGCTACAATGAAAGTGAATAGCATAACTTATGTAGCAAGAATTTACTCCTCTTTTTGACTTATAGCACATGCAGGTCATTTCGTAACAATCTATTAATCATTATGTTAAGCATGAGAGGTTTTTCTCACATGATTATCAAGTGTTCTACAAAAACATTTAATTTTCTTGCCATGGTTTTTCAAAAGACAATACAGTATACACAAATATGTACTTTTTTCAGTTTTGTATGTTTCTTTATTTCATTTTTTTTTGCTGCAATTTTATTTTATCTGTATTTGATAAATAATTCTAATGTACGGGTGGCATATTGGTTAGCATTGCTGCCTCAAGGTCCTAGGGCCTAAGAGTAGGGTCAGTGTACACTTCACACTCAATGTGATTTTATATAAAATATCTACTGACATCAATATTTATTGAATCAGCACAAGGGAGATTGGGCATATGTGCTTTTTACAGTCAAAAATGGCTGAAAAAAAAGGTCACCATGAACACCATGATCTACATTGGTGATTTTTTTCTTCAAATTTCGAAACACCAATGATGATTATTTTTTAGGATTTGTCTGTATGGCATCAACTCCCATACCTCTCAGGAGAGAATGAGACATCTGGACTTTTCTGACACTTCCACCTGCTGAGAGATTAATCTTTTGACAATTTTCAATCGCCACAGCACTTGACAGGAGGGCTAACAGCAAATGGAAGAATGGCATTTGTCTCATAATGTAACTACAATCTAGCAGGCACTCAACACATTGCAGAAGTAACCCATCCCAGTGGATCTCTGCAAACTGTGTATTGCTGCTTGGGGATAAAGCTTGGTTACTGTCAGCTAGTGATATGTGTCACTGTCACTTGCAACAGGACAGGAAATTAATAAGAGATGTGAAATATGGTGTCCACTGCCCCGTATTAGTTCAGGTCTTGCAATGCTTTTTGTAGGTTCCCTGGAGAAATAAAATATTGCCACACATACTGTACGTGCATGTAAAGAGCAACAGTCAAAAACTCTTGGTTTTAAAATATTCTATTTTTTGCTTTTCTGCAGGGATTTTGAGTGTCTTTTCAACTCAAATGAGTTATGATTGCAGAAGGAAGTAGTTTTCCTGCTGTTGACATGCCAATCAATAGTTAATTTAGCTTCCAATAACATTGTACAGCTTAAGAAGAATTTCTGTGCTTCCTCTGGAACATGATGCATGTGACAGCTGACATTTTAACCCAATTACTAAAACATTATCTAAAATATATTACTTGATTAGAATAAAATGCAAAATATGCAACATTATGTGTTCCTTCTGTTCCTTGTGTAATGTATGTGAATGGTTGCAAATTAATAATTATTGAAATTGTTTATCAATTAATAAAAAATATATTTTAAAGTGGTAATTAACATGTACTAGGAAATTAACTAATTACAAATTCAGTCTATGCTTACACCTGCAGCTATATAGTAATGTAGTCAAGGTATCTTTGCAGTCAAAAACATTTTATAAACCTTCTTTTGCCATCTCTGCATTATCATCAAAATTAAGTTGATGCAAAACTTACTGTGACCTTAGCTGTACACAATTTATAATTCCATACATTTATGTGTATTCATCCTATGACATCTTTATTGCAATTAGCAAGAATGAAATAAATCAACTTCATACAGTAGCTGTATGAATCCATGTAACAGCAGGGTAGCTGTATGGGTACAGTGTCATTCATTGTAGTGCTCTTTAACCTTTAGGGATTATAACACCTCACAAAATCACATACTCCTCTAAATGAAGCAGAAAACCCAGCAGGAATACTCCTCTATCAGCAGCAGCTTTAAATATTAGCACATTTTCTTTTAAAATACATTTTGAAAGAATACCTGTTCTCTTAATAATTTTAAATATACTGTAGTTGTATATAATGTAGACACATTAGTGGTTCTCAAACTGTGGTACTCCATATGACCCTGGAGCTCCGCCAGCTGGTACCCCATTTGACCCTTGAACTTTGTTGTGTGCACTGAAAAATCGGGATGGGTTTTCATATTTTCTATTTTAAGACATGTCAAATACGCAGACTACATACTACGATACAGCGCGCTCTTATACTTGAGTGGACACAGAGCTACAATGTAATTCTATACCACTCTATAGGAATGCGTGATACGAACGTAAGTAACCAATTGTATTTAAAAAAACTTATCTTCAGCAAATAGAAAGGTAGGAGAATGTGCATGATTTTGGAACAATGCCAATGTTGTAAACACAGGAATCTATAGAAATGCGTGCTAGGAATGCTGGTAATCTTGTGAGCACAGGAAAGAGTGATAGATAACAGAAAATATTTAAGAACTGTTCTAGGTTAATTTGAGAAAAATACACCAAGCTTCTCTGTGTTTTGCTCCCATGCGCATTAAATAAAAACTTCTTTTAACTTCTGAGACAGACTCCTGAAACGGAAACGGAGAAAAATGCAAGCTTGCAGATTGCTAAAGCAGGTAAGCCCCACACTATTTTTGAAGAACCTTATTTACCGTTGGCAAAAGAGCTGACACGTATTATGTGTATTATTTATTGAATAGAATGGCATCGACTGGATAAAATGCGTCTGAGTTTGTACAGACAGTGCAAGAGCGATGACAAGCCCACAGTGGTGTAGTTGCACGAATTAGAGAGGTTGCTCCAGAAATGAATGGACGCATTGCAGCATCCACCACAAGACCTTTGCTGTCAAGAAAATGCTTGACGATTTAAAATCTGTTAGACTCTGTTGTGAATTGTATCAAGGCTCGGAAAACAAATTCACATCTGCTTTGCTCGACTAAACAGGCTCACCTCATCACTGAAATGGTGCTTTTTTGTTTATTTTTATTTGTTGTTGTTCCTGTTTTTTTTCTGTAAAGTCCTTTGAGAAGCCACCTTTAAAGGCGCTATATCAAATAAAGTTTATTATTATAATATGTATTATATGTGTGTGAGTGTGTGTGCTCACACGAGTGCTTATGTTGGTCATTGAGAATTTCTGGGGTACTTGTAGGTGGTACTTGGATGCTTTGGTTTGATCAGGGGTGGTACTGGGTCCAAAAAGTTTGAGAACCACTGGTCTACATTATTAACTAGAGTACTTAGGGACTCAATACTGTATTCTACAAGTTGCATATTTAGTTGGTGCCATTCCACTTCATAAAAATAGGATAGTAAGCCAACATTTCAGTTTTCTGTGCTACTTTCTGACGGAATGTCAATATGGCTCTTGGGAAACATAATGACTGTTTAAAACACAGAAAGACAGCTTGCCATTTGGATTTATGAATGCTCAAAACAGCACTTGAAAACTTACCTAATTTATATTGATCAGAGAACATGACATATTTTAAAAGGTACAGTAACAAATACAGATTATTTATAGCTATGTGGCCAAACAGATTGTAGTGAGTAGTTGATGGAGAACACCCTCTTTCACAAAATGCATCCAAATAGTAAATTTGGAAATGCTTCCACATTGCTTCCACATTCCATATTGAAATAAAACAGAAAAATACAAGTTATTTTCTGCACAGAGAAAAAGTGTTTTTGTCTTTGGTGCCTCAGAAAATGTTATGTGGTTATATTCAGTGGAAAGACAGTGCAAGTTTATTAACATGCCAGATGTAACATGGGCATGAAGGAAGTGTCATTTCAATCTTAGGGGAGGAATAATCTCATCAAGAAAATCAGATTTCACTCTTCTGCTTTCTAACCCCTGATTGCCATCATTCCATTTCCACTGAATAAAACAGAAGGACCCTGAGATGTGGAAATTGAGCCTGAGTAACCAAGTCTGAATTTTATTTCTCTGAAGACACTGTTGGTGTCTATTGAACCTATTCCTCTTGTCATTGCATTAATTAAGCATCACCATAGATCTGCAATGTTAATTAAAGAGGAAACAGATGGTATGACATTCTAACGTTTAAAATAAAACAATGGAAGATAGCTTTTTTACACTGGCCTCTGAAAGATTTTTGCAAACAAATATTTACAAACATAAAATGCACAGACAGAAAATAAATTATTGTGACCATCTTCTGTTCAGCTTTTCAAACAAAAACTAAAACAATTAAAGCTTTCATGACCTTCAAGGTCTTTAACAATTAGAAGATAAGAGTGGTTACATATTCCTTCAGTCCCGCTCATTATTTGTGTTTCAATTTGTATGTCTCCACCAACCTTGTACAAAGATATTATGTGAATGCAAAAGCTTTATCAAGTTACAAAAACTTGATGTACTGCAAACATTTTGTCACTGATTCAAACTAAGTGAAGTCAGGACTTTGACTAGACCATTTAAAAACATTAACTTTCTTCCTATTAAGTTTGATACAGTGTATTTTGGATTAGTGCTTTGGATAGAGAACTGTTGAAATGTGATTTTTTTACTCTTATGTCTGCAACAGGTTTTCCTGAGTAACGCACAACTTTGGGTTTGAATCAGATGTAATGCTTTGCATTTTGACAAAAAAAGTTCCAATTTTGTCTTGTCTGATCACAACACCTGTCACCAAGTTTGCAGTATCACTTTAGCTCATTGGGTGCTGGGATGGGGGTGTAGGCAGGGTGCAGGGGCTACCAGCTAGAGAACTGAAGTGGAGGAGGGGACCACCAGAGCTGGCACCTGTGCAAAGCTCCCAAGTGCAGGGCTGAGCTGCCAGGCCCCTGGCCTGCCACAGCACCCCAAGAGAACTGAGAGCCTGGTAAAACAGCAATCTGACATGCAATTGGACATGCCACTCCCACTTGGGAAAGAATGCAGTGTGATGCTGGTACCAGGGAACCAGAAAAACCTCATGTCCATTGCAGGACAATTCCATTCTGACATGAGTGCCAGGGGAACAGAAGTGTGCACTCTGACAGCAGGTAGCTGCTGCACCAAGCCTACAGCCCCATGCAGTGGTGCTGACAGCCAAACAGCCAGCACACAGCAGACTGGAGCAGTGGAGGAGAGAACGGCAAAGTAAGAGTCCCACATGCAGAACCAGGTGAGCCAGGACAGGGGCAGGCAACATGGAAAGCTCAGGCAGGCAAGGAAGAAAACAAGAAGAAAGCAGAGAGAACTCTACTGGGAAACCACTGACTGGAGCTCTGAAGGTGCAGGGCAGGAAACAGACTGAAACATAATGCTGGATTGCTGAGGAGAATCCAAACAGGACTTAAATAATCCCCAACACCTGATGCAGCCTCATTTCTCATTGCATTCAGGTGCAATGAGTATTTTGTCTCCTTGGTAACTGGTGCAAGGCTGGCAGGGAGGAGGAGACGTGGCTCACAGACACTACAATTGCACATTTCCTGCAGTTTCTACAACTTTATTGCTGAGTTGTTTTAAAAGATCCTTGATCTTGTAGTGTTGCCATAGCCAGCCCAGGGACGCCAAATTAAATGTAGTGTGCTCTCTGAAGGCACCAGTTCTGTAGGGTTTGGGCATTTACTGGGACAATTATTAATTTTGCAGTAAATCACAAAATGATTCTTTTGATGGCTTTAGAATCCAATCATGCAATATAACTCAAACAACGCACACACACAGGTACTAATACACGAGGATACATTTATTAATACATAAAATATGTATGTAAACCTAACAGATCTTATCGAGAGGGTTATCAGAATACAAAAGGTATATATTCAGTCAGTTACAAAGTGTTACACATATCAAGAGGACATACGTTCAGTATATCATTCATTAAGACCGTTTCATAAATGAACTTGGTTATAACTTCTACATTAGATACTCAAAACAAGTACATAACTCTTAGGAATTAAATTGATATCAACTGGTTGGGATAACAATTGAATTCTCGAGCTGTAATGCATTGAAGTTGAATACTCATCCAATCTTTGGGGATTCAGATCTCCTGCGGGCACAAAGAAACAGTTGCAGGCTGTTGCTGTCCAATCCGCGCTCTCTGGCTGTGTGCCAGGCTGTGCTGTGCGGTTTGTGACAGTGCGCTGCAGATGCTCACTGGCCTGCTAGTTAGTGTTGGCTTTAACTAGCAAAGTTTGTGCACAGGAGAAAAGATGACTGTGGGTCCCAGCAAGTCAGGAAGAGGACCGGTTCGTTCCTGATGAAGAGCTAGTTCTGAATAGTGATTCAGCTGTCCACAGTTCCGACCTGTTCACGAGGCTTGCTGCTGATGCTAACCTCGGGTGGATCCTCTGGTTACTCTCTGGCAACCTCCGCTCTAGACTCTTAGAACAGAGGAAAGTTCTGGCACTCGGACACACTGGCCGTTCCGTGGTTGTCTGGGCTGAGTCTCAGGATGGTCAGGAGGCGCGCTGCGAGAATGTCCTGCCCTTGGGAGCCTTCTGCTCCTGGGCCGTCCTGCCCTGGAATTCTCCTTTGAATTCCCTTTAGAAAAGTCCACAGAAGTCCAGAATTCTCCTACAGGCTCTCTGTGTTGCCTGTTTTTACCTGGAGGAACTTCAGCTCGTTGATTGGCTGAAAGTCCCATGGGCATCAGAGTCCCACGTGGGTTACTCGGCCCTACCAGTCCCTGATTGGTTGATCAAGGTGAGATATGAGTCATTTACCCCTGACACCTAGGAATGCAGTCCAGATGTCCATCTGGCACTCCCTAGACAGATAGGCGCCAATGGATGACCATTGATCAAGATAGCCAGGCTTAGCTAAGTGCATCCCCCTTTGGGAGCTGTCCTAGGAAATCTTATCAAAGGAAACCTTAAATCAGCCTGCATGAATAGTTTCTCTGTGGCTGCACCACAGAGATGAAGGGTGAGATGGGGCCTCCTTTAGGACAGCATACCAACGCTTAATTCTGTCTTATTAACAAGCATTGCCGCTACAATCTTCACGGTTGAAATTCACTGCCTGCTTGAGGGATGTCACAGATATAGGTGTATTTATTCTAAAATAATGTAAACTATTATTATAAACAGAGAGTTGGCTCAGCTAATTGTTTGACTTGTTAACCTAGATTTATGCATCTAAATGAATTAAGGTATGTGTGTTTTGGGTCATTGTTTCTGTGTAAGGTGAATTTTTGTCTCAGTTTTAGTATTTGGGAGATCAAAACAGGTTTTCTTCTAAGATTTGCCAGTACTTTGCTCCATCTATTTTTCAATCCATCATGACAATCTTCACAGTTACTTCTAAAGAGAAGCAGCCCCATAATTTAATGCTGCTATAATCATAATTGACAGTAGGTTCAGTGAATGAAGAGTTGTGTTGGGTTTGCACCAGACCTAAATCTTTGTTTGTATCACTTAAATGTTTTATTGTAAACATCTTGCACGATTTGAGGTTTGCTAATCTGCCAAATAGGTCTGCTTTGTGGAGTGACTGGGATACTGTTGACTCACGGACATTTTCTCCTATCTGAGCCATTGAACTCTGTAGATGAGTTCAAAGTTACCAGCTGCTCAGTGTGGAGGGACAACCTGATCTAAGCAATGTCTGGGTGGCATAATATACCTTCCACTTCTTAATAATCATAGTTTTTTTGCTGAAAGTGTTATTCATTGTCTTTTATTTTTAAACCCTCTCCATATAAGGTTTTTCTACAACTTTATCCCTAAGTTGTTTTGAAAGCTCCTTTGTCTTCATGGTTGAATCTTTGCTTAAAATTCGCTACCTGAATGAAGGATCTTACAGAGATAAGTTAGTTTATTCTGAAATAATGTGAACCACTATTATTGCACAGACAGATGCATTCAAAGAACTTCTTTGTACCTGAAATAATTAACTTTTACCACAGCAAGGAGGGTAAATTAACATACTTTTTATTTTTTGTTATAGCTTTTTATGACATGTATCCATTCACTTTGAGCATCCAAGTTTTTATCAAAATATTCAAATAAAAATGTGAAGAGATTGGATACTTTTGAAAGGCACTGTAAGTCAGGAGGAATGATAACAATACAACCCTAAAAAGATGGTCTTGCCTGATTGCCTCACACTTCTCCAGAGTGGCATAGAGGACAGGTACAAATGGTTTAGATTCATGTGTCTTTTCTCTCACATCCTTCCATTCAGCCTTCTAATTATAAGGTAGCATCCGTGTGGTGCATTAACTATTAAAATCACTTTGAAATGGGTAATACTTTTTCACAGAACAGAGATTTAGTTAACAAGAGAAAGCTGTCGGAGCAATTTATATAAAAATAGAAAGCTGTAGTGAATGTACATTTTAACAAGTGGAAAAATCATGGTGATCTGACGATAATACAGAGAAAAGAGATAAGGAATTCAAGCAAAAAGAACAAGTTTGTTTAGTCAAATGGCATTTTCATGCTTTAAAAATTACTGATGATCTTATGTTTCATTGCCCAGAGCACTCCTGAAATTAATATTTATGACTGAGGACCCTATGCTTGAAAATTTAAACTTGCATGTTAGTAAACCAATTTATGAAAATAAGAAGAAAGCAATGTGCTAATTGCTAATTGTTGAATTTTTCAATATAATAATTTCCTAAACAAACCTGACAGTTTTTGAGAGGATTACAAGATAAATGGGTTTTGCTAAAGGCTACATTTTCCAGTATTTTATGAATGTTGATAGATAATTTATTCATTGTATGATTAGAGGAGAAAATGAGAGAGGTGGTACGGTTCTGGGATGCTATCTGCATGGAGCTGGAATGTTCTTACTTGTTTCAATTCGGTTTCCTCTAGGTGTTCCTGTTTTCTTCCACAATGATATACTGGTAGGTTAATTGGTTTCTGGAAAAAACTTGGCCCTGGTGTGAGTATGTACCTTGTCATGGATTGGTGTCCCATCTGGGGTGTACCTCACCCTGCACCCCTTGCTTGCTGGGATAGGCTCCAGCTCCCCTATGACCATGAATTGGATGAAGCGGTAAGAAAATGCATGGATAGGTGAATTTGAAAGATCATCACTCTTATTTGCTTTCTGTGACTCAAGAGTAAAAGTTTAAAATGCTCTAGAATCCTTTGCTTTTCTCTAAACTAAATGGAGCATGCTTTACAAGTCAAAATGTACTTCTATCTAGAAATATATGTGGAAAAGAGATACTACGTAATAATAATAATAATTGCTTACACTTATATAGCGCTTTTCTGGACAGTCCACTCAAAGCGCTTTACAGGTAAGGGGGACTCCACCACCAATGTGCAGCATCCACCTAGATGAAGTGACGGCAGCCATAGTGCGCCAGAACACTCACCACACATCAGCTATCAGTGGGGAGGAGAGCAGAGTAATGAAGCCAATTCATAGATGGGGATTAATAGGAGGCCATGATTGGTAAGGGCCAATGGGAAATTTGGCCAGGACGCCAGGGTTACACCCCTACTCTTTTCGAGAAACAGCCTGGGATTTTTAATGACCACAGAGCCAGGACCTCGGTTTTACGTCTCATCCGAAGGACGGCACCAATTTACAGTATAGTGTCCCCATCACTATACTGGGGCATTAGGACCCACATGGACTGAAGGGTGAGTGCCCCCTGCTGGCCCCACTAACACCTCTTCCAGCAGCAACCTTAGTTTTTCCCATGAGGTCTCCCATCCAGGTACTGACCAGGCCCACACCTGCTTAGCTTCAGTGGGTTGCTAGTTGTGAGCTGCAGGGTGATATGGCTGCTGGATATAATAAATGTAAATAATAAATGTAAAATACCAGTAACAACTGACCCAGGTACTCAAAGTCTAAATACTGTTTTTTTTTCTTTTGGATTTACAGTTATTTAACCAAAATATTTCTTAAATAAATATATCTTCTCAAGGGACTTACTGGTGCTGAAAGCAGAGTTCAATATATATTGTACAAAACCTGCAAAAGTACTGTCGAGAATGTGATGGCTTATACATTAAATTCATCAATAACAGTAGACACCCCATTTTTAGATACAAGGTAATTTCAATCATACTATTAGGTCAAAATCCAGCCTAAATCTATTTTAAACCAAAAAGTCTCTCCATATCAAAAATAGAGAAACTGACATGTGGTAATATTTAAAAGCACTGACCTATCCTTTAATTCAGATATGTTTTTTCTTTAGTATTCAATAATCAGAAAATGTGACAGCTCTGTATTAGAAACATATTAGAATGCAGTTTGATTAATTTTTCAGCTTTTCAACTGTATACGTTCCTAGAGGATGGTCAGGGGAAATTGATTTGTCTTTCTGCCAAATTTACAGAGCTCATTCTCATATTTCAATTAATCTTGCTAAGATTCTTAATTGAATAAGTTCCAGGCATCACCAATCATCTACTTAATGGTCTGCTTCAGCCAAGCCAAGTGCTATAGAGTACCTTAAGTTTTTTTATTTAAAAATCTGTTTTACTTTTGGTGAGCAGCACCCTTCATTTTAATAAAATAAGCTAAATTATAGTAATCTGGAACTCATTTCACTTAATTAATCTCTTGATTTCTGAGAATGACAGGCTTCAAGCTCTATAGATTCCACTTATGTGGTGAGATATCTTCATTGAGACGGTGGTAAAAAGAGAAACAAATAATTGCTTTTAGCTTCAGTTAATGTGATACAATAATTCATATGTATCTGTAAATAAGACTGTGGGTCCCTTCCAGACAAAATAGGTTTGAGTTTTTTATGGAAAGAGGTGGTTAAGACTTCAGAGAGTACAAATAGATTGACCCATTTGTTTTTAAGAGTGACTTAATATTTTGTGTGAGATTTTTTTAGATAAGCAGTGAAGATGAATATAATCATTTTTTTAAGAGAACTAGTGAAAATGTGTCACCAAAATTATATGAGGAAAAAGTCAATCAATCCTCCTACACTGCTGTTATTATTGAAATGTATGTAGGTAATCTGGAGAAGTTTAATATTGTTAAAGTTATAAATGTTTTAAAGTTTTATTTATGCAGCATTTATTTGGCTTAAATGTCATAGCAGGATCAAGAATCAAAGATATTAGCTATACTGCCATTCACAAATCAGTGGCATGCTGTACTTGTAAAATGTTATGTTCATTTTTTTCTTGATTGTAACTGTCTTCTTTTTTCACAATAAAAATATCAAATGGCTTGTGTGGGATACACTAGGCAGCAAAATATAATGAAGTTTTATCCTTTATCATTATTTGCTTCTTGATGGTTTGTGATTTGGAAATACAAATCAGACCATAATGAAATAAAATCCAAATGATAATTGTTTTTTGAATAAAACCTGTAGTCTATTCAAATAAACTACAGTAATGTAGATTATAGATATAGAATTTATAGAAATATAATACAGAAAATGTTATGTTCAATGGTGCTTTTGCATTAGAAAAGTACAGTAATGATAACAAAAGTTGTATATAGTGTTTTCAACGCATAGAAGAGGTGTGTGTTCATCCACCTCTGAAGTTCCTCCACCAAATCTGATGACTCACAAAGGTCCTTGTATGCAAACAGCCCCCTTACATGAAAGATCAGATGGTGAGGTAAAAAAACCATTTCACCAATTAAACTGAATTGTTTCACTCATTTGAACCAATTGAATAATAATAATTGCTTATACCTATATATAGAGCTTTTCAAGACACTCTACTCAAAGTGCTCTAGAGGTGGTGGGCACTCACCTGGAAGAGGCGACAGCAGCCATAGTGCGCCAGTACACTCATCAGCTATCAGTTGGGAGGAGAACAGAGTGATGAAGGCAATTCATAGATGGGGATTATGAGGACTCCATGATTAATTAAAGGCCAATGGGAAAATTGGCCATGACGCCAGGGTAACACCCTTATTCTTTTCAAGAAACGCTCTGGGATTTTTAATTACCACAGAGAATCAGGACCTCGGTTTTTCATCTCATCTGAAGGACAGCGCCTTTTACTATCCTGGGGCATTAGGACCCACACAGACCATAGGGTGACTGCCCTTTACTGGCCCCACTAACACCTCTTCCAGCAGCAACCTTACTTTTTCCCAGGAGGTCTCCCATCCAGGTACTGACCAGGCTTACACCTGCTTAGCTTCATTTGGTTGCCAATTGTGAGTTGCAGGGTAACGTGGCTGCTGGCACAGCAGCCCCCCTTTAGGGTGGCCTGGTTGAATAATTAGGGAGTGTACTTTTGCCAGAAAACTAGGATTAACTCCCCAATGAATCTTTTCTTCTAATTTAATGCCAGTAAAGAGTACAGGTGAGTCATCCTGGAAAAAGGCATTGCCAATACTTCTTCCTTAAACACTCTATCAAAGCTTAATTAATCCTCATTAGGATGAATCACTGATTAATAAACACGTTGAAAAATAAGTGTAAATAATAATATTTATAACACTACAAGTATTAAGAAATGATTATTTCAACAGCAAAGTTTCAAAACTTTGTCTTCACCTGTACATGATCTGACGGATTCAACAATTGTGCCCTTCAGTTGAAGTAACAACATTTGACCCTAGGGAAGACCTTTCCATATTCAGTAGGGATGTAGTGTACACCATGGGCATTTGCTAAAGGGATACTCTTAGGTTTTGTTATGAATTTAAAAGAGACTGAAGTACAACTGTCACAGTTTGCTCTACTCAAACTGAAAAAAAAACATTTAGTGCAGACTATGGTACTGTAAGTACAGTAGTAATGAACCTTTCCTTTTTGTTTATAAATTCATCACAAGCATAGAGATACTGCAAGAGAACATTTGACCATTTGTTCTATTTGATTAACTCACACTTTTGTATTGCATCATATCATGTAAAAACATATCCTTTTCTGCACTTTCCCTTCTAATTTCAGAAAAACAAAGAAAAATTTTGTCTTTGGAATTATTTTCAGTAATGATAGATGGAAAAGCATGTGATAGTGGACTACAGAGATGTTCATGAAATTCATTCATACAATTGTTCTAGCAATGCACTTAATGCTAGTTGCATAAATAACTTTTCAAATAATGGCACTGATAGTTTCAACTTCTTTATGACACATCATGCCACTCTGAAAGCTGAGTTTTAAAGAGCATACACAATTAAATTTCAAGCACTTTATTCTCCAAACACTCAGGGTTAAATGTTCCTGTAGTGCATACTTATTTCTGAACCTTATTCAGAAATATTTAATTTATTGAATTAGTATTTATATTGTGGTCTTTTGCATGTCTTCAGCTTCCTTGTAAACAGTGATGCTACAGTATAGTGCTTTTGTACAGTATTTTTCAGCTTGAGCTCTGGAAAAATTTGGACTGAGTCCTTCATTGGTGATACTGAACTTCCTAGGTATGTCCTTTTACGAGGTTTCACAAGGAAGAGCAAATTGATGAACCTGACAAAGTACATCTTAGTATCAATCTAGGAAACCTATAAGCAATTCCAAACACATAGCAGGGACACTAGTCTGGCTCTTTATAGGACAAAATAGTTCCTTTTCTGTTGGAGGTATGGGAGGATTGGGACTGAACCTTGAAAGGATCAGTTTAAAGTAACCAGTTAGACCTTTCCTAGGTATTTTGAGAGTAAAGCTGAGTGCCAGTGAAAGTAGAAGCAAACAAAGGACATGCATGCAAACTGTGTACAGAAAGGCAACTAAAGTTGGAATCAGAGTGAGCAGCACTAATCTCCATGCCACCATTTTCCCCATAAATGTAAGTATCCATTCATCCAATTTCTAACCACTTTACCCAATACAGGGTTGCAGGGAATCAGAGACTACACCGGCAAGCAACAATCATAAGGCAGGATGCTTGAAGGGACACCAGTCCATCATAGCACACACAGGCACAAACACACACACTAGGGACAATTTTCTCAGAAGCTCACTAACCTACCAGTATGTCTTTGGACTCTGTAGGGAAACCGGACAACCTGGAGTAAACCAACATAGACATGCGGAGAATATTAAAACTCTGCTCATGCAGATAGCACCCCCCTAATTGAACCCACGGTCCCAGTGCTGCCAGGTAGCAATGCTAACCACTGCACCAAAATGCCCCCCAAAATGTAAGCATACAGATGAAAACTTAATTGTCACTACAACATACAGTTCTATTTGTCTGATGCAGAATGTGCTTAATACCATAACCCAACTGTGGGTTTGAAATAAAGTATACTGATTCCTAGAATTAATTTATCTGGCAATTGCCAACAAAATAGAATCATAATTAACTGAGAAAGCAAACAGGTTTAATTAATCATTATGGCGCAGCTCTCTCTTCACTGCTTCAAATAGTGGCTATGGCATACAAAATGAGGTCACCCTAAGGATGTGTGAGAATTTAACAACATTGTTGGACACAGGCAATCTTCTTAAACTATACCTGTTAATTAGATATTTCAATCTGTCGTAATTCTTGTCATGCATTTTATTGATTTTAGATCTATTTCAAATAAAGAGACTTAACTTATGACTTAACTTAGAGACTTATGACAACTGTTAATGGCATGTAGATATACAATGAGTCTTCATAAACACAAGGAGGAAGGTAAGCAGATATAATTTGAAAAGCAGGGATGAATTTATGAAAACAAATTAAAGGCAGTCATAGTCCAACTGGACTTCTAAGAATCATTAAATCACCAGTGTCTTCAGACCTGGGTAACTCAAGGGTATACATTTCCCCCTGATTTATCATTGACAAAAACATATAAAGAACATCTTGTAGCTCTTGAGATTCTTAATTGGGGACAAGAATAGGCAACAAAGGCTGTACAATTTACACAAGCAAGTCCTCAATTACCTCAATTGTGCACAGATGGGGACATACTCACAGCTGTCCCCGTAGACTGATATGCAATAACAATGCAATATGCTGTGTGAAAATGAAGGCAGGGATGACTTCACAATGCTGAATTAGTCTCAGTGACAAACTTATCTATGAGTGCTATGCTCTGTAAATAGAGAACAACAAACCCGATTAAGTACTCAAACAACTGGAAATTTGGTAAAACTTTTTTTCTTTGAGCCTTGGAATAAACGAGATATTCCATTAGTATTAAAACTTTAAAGTCATTCTAGAGATGAAAATAAAAAAAATGTGCAGAAGGAATTTAAAACCTCAGTTATTTTAACCCAAGCTTTAAAATATTAATGAATTCCTTATCTCTCTATTGTATAAAAAGTTAATGTTCACATAGATGACAGATCATCAAAATGAATGTACTTCAAAATACTTCACTGTAGGATAGAGATATACTCGGGTAAAACTCGAGATACAAGCTTTTAGCTTGGGTAAAACGTCTCAGATTTGAATAATCATAAACATTGCATTAAGTCGGGAGGAAACTGTATAGGGTCCTGTCTTTAAAGAAATTGAGATAGGGACATTGCATTTGAATTAAGGAGTGTATTTTTTGGTTTTGTTAGAGAAGAAGAAAAAGCAGAAGAACAGCATTGTTCTGTGTGAGTGTGTTTGCTTGCTAGTGCAGCTGGATACCATCAACTAAGGCAATTTATTTTCATCTAAAGCCAGCTGTTCTTCTGTCTAGATAATATCAGACAACTGTAACAAAAAACTGTTTCAAAAGCTCAGTTGCTATGCCGTAAAATAAAAAACAGCATCTTGAATTTAGTTCAGGTGGCTAGCATGCGTAGGCTGCAAAGGAACAAGTAATAGGTTTATTCCATGCTGAAAAGAGAAGAAAGAAAACACACCCGAAGAAGGCTCCACAGCCGCAACATTGTGTTTCATCGAATAAAGCATCGAATAAACCTATTACTTGTGACTTATCTTGAATTTAGTACTTCATCAGAGATTTAGTTTATGTGCAGGAATGGCTTTTAACTCCTTTATAACCCCAAGTAAGTACAAGGCAGGTATAACATTTTGTGCGAAACATGTAATAGTAATTAAAAAATGGTATCTATACCACTAAAATGGTATCTTTAAGGTAATGTTGTCAGGTAATATACAGTATGCATTAATCTTCTGGCTAAGTGGAAATGGATATGCAGATTTCTCTTATAATTAAATTTTGACACCCTTTGCTTATCGATGTTTCTGGCATTCTTACACAGACTCTAGAGTCAATGCATACCTGGCTACAAAGACTTTACTTGAACAAATCTTGCACCTATTCAATATTCAGTGACCGTGTCAAGAATAATTCTGAGAATAATCTGGAGGGTTTGAGCTGAAATAAGAGGTTTGATACCAATGTAATTTTCAATTGAAAAGGAAGAGACAACCAAAAATCTATTCATCTGCATGTTAGGATTCCAAGTCATAATTCTACATTACAATCAGAGCAACTTTACAGGCTTGGGATTAGGCAAAGCTTTATTAAAAATCTACTTGTGAGTGGTTTGGTTATATTTCGTTAATGCCTCCACTGTTATGCAGAAAATTCACTGTATTAGAAGCCTCTGTATGTGCTAATCAGCATCGTATTCAGATCTTAACTTTGGCTGTGATTGTGTATGTGCATATAATGCACTCTGTGTACACCTGAGACAGCAGTTTGTTTTATTCATTACCTTTCTGTCTACCTGAAGCATAAATTAATGGAAGGTGATGCCCTGTGCTGTGACATTGGGTGATTACTAGAATTCTGGGCTTTGAAATATTTATCTTGATTTCTGGAGATTTATAAAATAGGTGAGCTATGGAGATAATGTATAATTTATGGAGGGAGTAGATTGATGTAATTTTAGAAATGCATACTGGCAAACACACAAGAAGGGCACATTCATATGATGTAGTCTCCAAACTTTATAGAGGTTTGGAGCTAGTATTCCTGTCAATCTGAAATAACTGTTTGCCTCAACATTAGACCTCTCTATTTACAGTACTGTAAAGTATCTTGCTTGCCAGACATCCAGGACATTAGGAGCTGTTTTTTCTCTTTCAGAGCTCTTCAGCTATTAATAAGATAGTAAGAGGGATTGAAATGAAAGTACAATCTCATTAGCATTCATATGCTGGAATTATTTAAATCAAATATTAGAAATATGAAAGAAGCTTTACCACCTTGATTATGTTGACTCCCAGATCACCTCTTAGGCTAAACTGTGGAAAGCTTTGAAAAATAGCACCTGATCCTGTTGCCATGGTCACATCACAGTCAATGCAGACAGACAGCTTGTGGGCCTGGAGAAGTGAAGCTTATGGCCAAGAACTCTTGGCTTTGCTGTGTAGAGCCCCATTATCACTTTGGATGTGGTCACCTTTACAAAGGCTGACCATAGGGGAGTGTGGTCTTGACATTGAAAATCTTCTTCTGTCACCTGCCCAGATGTTTTTGAAGGGAAATCCCATTATAACAGAGCTCATTTGCCGTGAACCTGTTATACTGATGTAACCTCTGAAGTGTGAAAAGCTTTGCAAGTCCACTGGGTCACCCTGAAGTTTGAAGGTTCTGGAAGATGGTGGATTGAACATGAGGTCTGTCACTACCATAAACAAAATAAAATAGTTATTAAACTGCTGGACATTTGTGTCAAATTACATCAATCAAACACTCCAAAAGTTACAACACTAAACCCTCAAGCATTAAGAAAAAAATTTACCTTCCCACACTTGTTTATTTTATTTCTGTTGTTGCTGTTATAAAATCAAGATCTGATCACAACCTCGTATTGCTTTCAAAAGCAATGCTATCCTCAGTGGTCTCAGCCATTTTATGTTCGTTTAATTAATTCATTCATTATTTATAAATATATGAAAATGTGAATATTTTCCTAAGAAGATGGATTTTACAGTTCTTATATATGTAAATTCCAGGTCCAATGGAATTTAAATCCTTCAGGATTTATTTGTTTCTTTAATCTAAAGTTTTTAAAAAACAGTCTTCTCCCAAAAGTTTTAATCTTGTGAAAGAGTATGTATGTATATATTTATTAGATTTTTAAGATATTTTTAAAAATGCCATAAGCCAAAGTAGATTTTCCAAAGCAACTTATTGACTTATTCTGTAAATAATATTTTTATTAATTAATACTGTGTCGATTTATTCTGGATATGTGTTACAGAGATTCTTTACATCATAAAGATATAATTTCAGATGTGTTTCAGAATACCCAGAACATAAGCCTTACCTCCATTGATATGAATAAGGATCAGCCTAAACACCTTATAACACAGGATATTGCTACTATTCAAATATCCATTTTCTAGCCACTTTTTCCAATTCAGGGATGTAGAAGAGCTAGTCCCTCTCTTAGCAAGCAATGGCACAAGGCAGCATGGACACCCTGGATGGAATATCAGTCCATTGGAGGGCACACACAGACACTACACTCACAGTAGAGACGATTTTTCAAGAAGCCGATTAACTTAATAGCATGAAGCTATCAGTATGAAACAAAACCTACATTGGACTGCAGGAGGAAACCCATGCAAACACGGAGAGAACATACAAAATTCACACAGATATCACCTCAAGAATTGAATCTAGAGCCCCCTGTGGTGTAAGGCAGCAATGCCGCTGTTGCTAACAATTTATTAATATATTCCATTAACAAAGCATTTCCAACAAATGAATAGAGAAATAAATAGTCCAGACTAGCCTAGAGCTGTTTCCCAAAAAGAGACACTACATACACCATACAGTACATACTGTATTTTTGTTTTTTGTCAATGCATTATACAACAAGACATACATATCACACTAATTTTGTTCTGCTTTAAATATTTGGTTTTGCATTTTGATTAGATGTTTTCGATTTCATTTCTTAATGAGTAAATTTTCGCAACATTCCATGATACTTTAGTGACCTTGACTCTCTCAGATGCACTAATTACCTTATTAGTATTTGGTCACAAGTAAAAAGGTCGATTTAACCTTTTGAATGCAAAATTTATTGAAAATCAGGAACAAATGAACAAATATGATTATCTTTTCAACAGAACAACCTCTTTGTGACATTGATATATACAGATGCAGCCATTCAAAATGCGCGGTAAAAACCCGCGGTACGGTAACCTACCCACAAGCAACCGCGGGGCACCGGAGCATACCGCAGGGCAAGTGATTGGCTGGCCAAAATGACCGACAGGGGCACTCGTGGTGCATTGGTTGGTAGTGCAAAGATTGAATCATTTAATGTCTTTACTGTGCACATTTTAATCCGCTTAGTTTTGAATATTTATATGGATTTTACCACTAAAGGGAAATTTTAGTAGCTGAGCATAAAAAGAAGAGGAGCATAACGCATCTGAAGGTCATAAACGATATTAATTTAAAACATTACTGTATGTATGTAAACTGTACTGTGTATGGCTGGTCTTGGTAGTTTAAAGAAAAAATACACACCAGTCTTCCATTTCTCCCTAAACATTTTAAGCATGAAAGTTTTATGAAACGGTACCCAAATATGCGATTGCTGTATAGAATGAATTTTAATTAAAAAAAAATATTTAACACGAACATTAAGCTGTTTACATCTTCCGCCTGAGAACAGTCACCCGTTGCTACCCAACGCAGAATGGTGATTGGCTGACACCATCTGACACCCCTCTGATTGGAGAAAAAAGACGTGCTGGTTTGCTATACCAGGAAGAGGATTTCTTTCAATTCTAAACGTGTATTTTAAAAGTTTAAGAAATAAAAACCTTACAGCGTACACAGATTTCTAAACTGATCAGGATCGTTATCTTTGTCTTATGCATAATAATGTTCACCGCTCTGTCCAGCAAATTAATAATAAACTTTATTTTATATAGCTTTTTAAACGAATAAGTAATTAGATTGCTCATAAACCTAATCACTTGCTTTTTCTTTTTATTTAGGCTCAGATTTCAACTATAGATCGTATTATTAATAACCATAATAACAACCAACCAACAAAAACAACCATATAAACATAATACCAACCAAAAACATAGATAACAACCACAATACAAAATCAAATAATCAAACCATTTTACACTCGCAAGTCCTCCAATTATCATAATCCCGCCCCTTATGCAAAACCAAACCTTCCTCCCATCCCAGTTTATCCTGTTTATCATAAACAAAATCCACCTCAATTTTCAACATAAAGCATTACACAAAATCAATACCTCAACACTCCATACTCAACAACGATAATTCACAAACAGCCAGAACATGTAACTACACATTCCCAAACATACCTACTTTCCATAGCCCCGCCCCTTATGCAAAACCAACATCCCTCCCCTGTTCTCTCTCTCCCCTGGCGGTTGTAATTGTTTTTATTTTCAAATAAATTTTAGCAAAGTCATGTATTTTAAAAATCTTAAGATTTTTCTATATATGTCTTTATTTAGTGGTTTCATTAGTGACAAAGGCTAAACTTTCTTGGAAAAATGTCTTTTATGTAAACTATGTTTGCTATTAATTCATTCAGGGCTAAAATATGTTCATTGTCTTCTAATGAAAGAAGGGTTCCTTTCGCCGTAGTCGGGAGCCTAGCCTTTAACTAGTAAGTACTGTATTTACTGGGTTTTTGAGGGGGGGGTGTCTTTCGCTGGAAATCTCGCCTCCTACTTTGAAAATACCCGTGAAACCGGTTCAATTCGTCACAGCCAGCACTCCTGCAGAGAGTTGGGTTGTACTTGCAGTGCATACAGTACACGCGTTATGCTCTTCGTTAATGTCTGTGAAGTTTTATTTAATCTCTGAGCCATACTGATTCTTCTGGAAGCCAGTTTCCGCCAGGGAGTAAAAAAAAAAACACACTATGGTATTCTCTCCAATGCAGTGCAGTTAAAAACATACCTCTGATGCTGCTCCTAAATGAATATCGTTTATGACCATCAGAAGCTTTATGCTCCTTTTCTTTTTCCAGTGGATTGAACAGGGAGAGGCATTTCATGATGTACTTTTCACTGATGAAACAACAGTGGCTCTGGAACAGTTTTCAACCAAGTCGTTTTATAAAAAGGGGAGATATGTACATGTTACTGAAGCTAAAAGTTTAGCCTTTGTCGCTAATGTAAACACTAAATAAAGACATATAGAAATCCCTACGTTACAGACTGTATATGGCTGGTATTGGTAGTTTAAAGAAAAAATACACACCAGTATTCCACTTTCTCCCTAAACATTTTTAGGATCAGAGTCTTACATGTGGTTATTTCGAAAACGTTTGTACGTGCTCCTTCTTACCATGTTACTGTTTACCGTTACTGACCATATTAAGTTTAAGTACGCTGGGCAAACGTTCCGAGGTCAAATTCTTCCAGCACGGGGGTACCTTTAAAGCGGAGACGACGGCACCGAAATTTTTTGGCGCGCCTTCTCTTTAAAGCCCTGGCCAAATATGAAGACAGTACGTACAGTTATAATTCAAACTGAATTAAAAACTACACATCCCAGTTACCATGGTGGTGCTTGTGATCATTGCGTTTAACCAACGAAACAGGGCGAAAAATCAGTCACATGACTTTGGGGCAGAGTTTCGAAAGCTTAACCTATCAGCAACAAAGCGAAATTTACACGATAGGCTACCTCAAACTGTCAGTTACACGACTGTGTATGTCGCTTAAGCCACTCCTATTTGGCATTTTAGTTATGGAGGCGAGAAGACGCCCCCCCCCCCCTCTGGGTGCCTGATTTGCCGCCATCTTTAACCGCTTCGTGTCCAAATCGCAGTAGCTACGCGTACGAAATAAAGTTCATCCCAGTTACAAAACATATATATTTTTGTGGTAAGAGGGAGCAAAACATCAGTATTTACTGCTATTAATTAGTGTATGATTTATAGTTGAAATCTGAGCCTAAAAATAAAGTTAAAATCTCGACAAAGCAATGTAGGAAATACAGAGAAAATAAATCCTTTCTGACATCTAAAATCAGTTTCGATCAAGGTCTCTAAAACGAACAAGAAAAAGAGGATTTTCGGAGGGCAATTACGCTGTATTTATATAGAATAAGTGATTTATGAGCAATCTAATTTCTTGTTCGTTTAAAACAGTGAAATGTCAGCTGCAAAAGATCGCACCAGAAACAGCACTCTCTCTGCCTGTCATAGACGTTCAGGAAAGGCTGAATGAAGTCATGGTGATCAATAATAACAGTTGTAGGACAAGAAACAAAAGATAGTGAAAACTTAAGATTTTTAAGGCTAAAACTCAAATTCATTCTACAAATTAAGGCAAATGAAAATTCAGGACGTTAAAGTGCTAGAGGTGTAAAAAAATACAAAAATGCACATGAGCAAAACGTTTTAGAAATGGAGCAAACAGAATAAAAGCCATGCCTATAGTGCAGAAGAGGGATGCAGGAACACTTGCTTAGATATACAAAAAAATCACAAAAAGGTCTATGTTACAAAAGAACATGTAAACATGTACATCAATTTCCCTTCGCGATCAATAGTCTTATCTATAAACATGAAACAGAGTGAGGAATCAGAAATTAGCATGCATAAAAAACAGCAATTCTGTCAGTGAGCCCTAAATGAATTAATAGCAACTATGGTTTCATGGAGGGCTTCTCAGATAGTTGGGCATTTAGGTAAACTGCCAGGTGAAAGGACTTGTAAACATATTTTGTTAAAGCAAGTCAGTTTTTTCCGCAACACATAAAAGACATTTTTCCAAGAAAGTTTAGCCTTTGTCACTAATGAAACCACTAAATAAAGACATAAATATAGAAATCTTAAGATTTGTTTTATTTAATGTTGGTAGCAGGATGAACTGTCAGGTTGAGCTACTGTAAGTGTATATTTTGTCGCAGGGTTGCTGCAAGATGTTAACAGTGAAAAGGGTATTTAGAAATGAGTTATTTCAAGATGAAAATTTTCAGAATAATTGCAAATCTAGCAGGATAGAGAAAGCACAGAAAACTGGCAGTTAGATTGATCAGATTAGTATGAAAAGTCATTTAGCAAAGGGAATGAGAAGAGTGACAAACTAGTATACTTTAGATCTTTTTTTCTGAACCAGGGAAAATCTGATCATGTTTCCCTATAACAATAATAAAAAACTTTATTTTATATATTACCATTAAAGGTGGCATCTCAAAGCAATATGGTAGATGTAAAAACAGATAAAAGGACCACAGATTACAAAGTAAATACATATAAGAAAGACAAGCAGTTAGAGGTGCGACCAAAATTAGAAAATGAAGCAGATACAGACACTAAGTCTTCTGAAAAGAAAGGTTCTGAGGTTAGATTTAAATGCACTCAGGGTACGTGACTGATATCACTGGGAATACAAATTGAGAGCTCTGGGGTGCAGCTGGAGAAGACCCTGTCACCCACAGAATGTAGATGTTCTTGAGGACAGCTAGAAGACCAGAGTCAGACAGACAAAGGTGGGGGAGTAGACAGATAATAAGCCATATACTGTAGGTACAGAATGAGGATGAGGAATTTGAAGTTGACTCGAAACCTGATAGGTAACCAGTGCAAGGACTTGAAAACAGGTGTAATGCATCCCTGATAGGATTCTCGCTGTCATATTCTGAACATATTGAAGATTGCTCAGTGTGGATTTAATTTCCCCAGTGAACAGGATGTGCATTTATTAATTCTAGGGAAAAAAAGCCTTTCTTAATTTCTCTAGTTCTTAGTTTCTCTAGTTCCCTTTAAAATAAACTATTATCCCACAATGCAGAGTATTAAATGGCCAGTATTTACACATGATATTTGTGATTTAAAGAAATTAACACAAGCAGCTTTTGGGGATTTAAGTGTTGGCTGAGTTATTGCAGGATAAAAGACTAGAGATGTTGGTAAGAAGAAGATAATTTTGGGAAAGCTAAGGAATACACTGATAACAAGAACACTTCCTAATGGGGTTAGGCATACTTTTGATGAAGATGATGAAGTTAACAGACTATATGTTTACATAGATACTGAAATGAGGATTGTATTTTAGATTTTGTGCAGTTACTAGTATTGAACTTTGTGTTGGATGCACATGAATTGAAGGAATGGGCAAACATAGCTGATGCGGATCCACAGAGCCAGCATATTAAGATGTTTATAATTAGAGGTAATTTGTTTAAATAACTAGGTATGGATACTGATGTGCAAGAGAGGTGGAAAGGCCAGCACTATAAAATATTCTCAGTGAGATGCTGCCATTTCATAGTGGGTTTCTAACACTGTGTATAGTCCATCTATTTCTAATCTCTTTATCCAGTACTGAGGATTTGGAGCCTATCCCAGTAAGCAACGGACACAAGGCAGAATACACCCTGGACATAGCGCCAGTCCATCACAGGACAGACAGACACAAACACACACACACCAGGGCCAGTTTTCCCATAAACCAATTAACTTACCAGTATGTTTCGGAGTGCGAGAGGGAGTCATATCACACATACGGAGAAAAACCATGTAACCCAGAGAGAACATGCAAACCCCACACACACAGGATGGCAGGAATTGAATCTAGGACCCCAGTGCTCCAAGATAGCAATGCTAACCACTTTGCCACCATTATAAATGGATGGATATCTTAGTTATCTTTCTAGTTCACAGGTTTGCATGCATAATTTAATTTTGAAAGGCGCTGAGACATCAGGTACTACTGTTGTATTTATGAAAAAGAAACAAAACAAAAAACATGCTAACAACTGTGCCATCCTACTCCTTAGTTAATACATTTTATTATTCATAAACAGTTAACATTGTTAGCAAAATATTTTGAATTATATTTAACCCTATTTTTTCTTTAGTTTTGTATTTAACTTATTATATGATAGTCAGACTTAATGTATATTTGAACAATGAAAATATATTTTTACAAGATTTTACATTAAGCACTTAAGATTAATATGGTTAATAATAGTACACTGTAACATGCTGTAACAAGATCGGTTAAACTGCTAAGAAAATCCTTTCAGAGAAAATGTTTCAGGTGTGAAGAACAAACCTGTTCCCACACACCCTGCCCCCACTACCATTAGAATATACACAAACATTTTAGCGTTTCATTCTGAGCAGAAGACCCTCACACCTGAAGAGTGCTGGCTGTGACGAATTAAACCGGTTTTACAGGTTTCAATCACAGATTGGGAATCAGTAAAGTAACACACAGCGCCACTGGATTTGATAATACTGTACCTAACCAAAATCCGCAATATGGAAACAGAACCTGTGTAATTGTTGATAGATGATGTACTCGTAACATTTTTTCAAGACGAACTACAACATTTAAAAAATGACTTGTATGTACTTGATATCTCTAATCAATCCACGGGTTCCAGCACAAAACGAAACTAAAACGCATACCGTTTCGCGCTTCTTATTAGTTGCTCAAAAGTAATTTGACCGTATGAAATGCATAATATAAACCTAGAAACATATACGTGAGCAGTACTTAAGCACTGTAGTATCGGTGTTAAGACATACCTCTCAAATACTGTAAATCAAGTTAAAAATATCTCAAGACCGATTCTGGTCGTAATGAAACCATGTTTCGTGTATGTTTTCTTTTTCATCTTGAAATAACTCATTTCTAAATACCTTTTTCACTGTTAACATCTTGTAGCAACTTTGCGACAAAATATACACTCTGACAGTTCATCCTGCTACCAACATTAAATAAAACAAATCTTAAGATTTCTATATTTATGTCTTTATTTAGTGGTTTCATTCGAAGCTTACAATGTTTAGGGAGAAATGGAATACTGGTGTGTATTTTTTTCTTTAAAGTACCGAGACCAGCCATATACTGTATGTTTATGTTAAGATTTCCCTTCAGTGGTAAAATTAGATATGAATATTCAATACTTAAACGGGCACAGTTAAGACATTAAATATACATATACATATTGTATACAGTACAGTTTGCATACGGTAATATGTTTATGTTACGCGATTAAAAAATAAATAAATAAAACTGAAAGGTCCAGCACCAGACCTTTATATTTATATACTAGAATTTATATTCCCTTTAAATCAAATTCTAAAAGTATGCTTGTTGACTCCGGTATCACGTTAGTTAAAGACTTCGAAGCTTACAATGTTTAGGGAGAAATGGAATACTGGTGTGTATTTTTTTCTTTTCATGATAGGTGTCGCATTTTAAATCATTTTCGTAGTTAGAAATTATGAAACGCCCTGTTAAAAGCAAGGAAGTTTTTATGCCCGTTGAAGTAAAACGAAATGCCTGACAAAGTATGGCTTGGACAGATTCCAAGTGCTTGTACAAATGTGCTAAAGAAATTATACTTTGAGTATACAGCTTGTCCAAAGTCATCCATTATTAATACAATTAGTAATATCTTCAGTAAAGGCTTTGATGCATAAATATTTCTGATAAAGTTAGGTTGTGTACTTTTGTCCAACTGAGCAATCTTGCTTTCATAAAATATACCAACATTTTAATGACTGATGATTAACATGCTGTAATACACAGTTCAAAATTAAAGATCCAAATGCTGTACATGAGAGGTTAAGCTCCCCCTGGCGGTTTTACAAGGCGACGCCGGATAGTTAGTCACGTGACACACGTGAACCGCGTGATACCCCGGTGGGCGTGTCGCGGTATGCCGCGAAATACCTCACCCATTTTGAATGGCTGCATCTGTATTACACTGTGCAAATCTGTGCACTGTGTCTCGCTTTCTGAGGGTTTCATTCAACATTCTAAACTGGAAAGATATTACAGTGAATAATAAGTTATGATTTGGGAGAATCTGAGTCTGAACACCTCATCAGATTCAAATGGGCAGTCCAACTGTCAGTGTAAAAGTATTTATTTGCCACAGAACGTCACTTATAGTGTTAAATAACAACCTGACTGCATGATGCTACATTGAAGATCTTGTTGAGGGAGTTATAGGACCTCATCAGTTGCAGGATTTCCAGTGTTCTCCTCCTGACAGCACCCGCATTTCAGTAGGATAGTACACATCGCCACGCAGCTCATGTAACATCAACTTTCTTAAAAATGTGACAACCCCATTGAACATCTATGGGATGAACTGTAATGACATGTGTCATCTAAGGCTTAGAGATCAGTGAACAGGCACATGCTTTTCAAGGGTTTACCTGAAGAATGGGACAGAATGGAAATACAACTTGATTTGCTTCATGTGGTAGCCACACAAGTTACTAGTTTGTGACTTTAAAAGTAGATTAATTTTAAAAAATATTTTTTCTTTCATTTCCCTCATTCATTCTTACCTTTTCAGGATTTGGTAAGTTTTGTAAATTTGTTGCAGATATACTGTAGATGAAAACTGTTGGTGCCCATATATTAAAGATATATGTGGTTTTGTTTTGTGTGTATATATTTTGTACCCACCATGTCTAAACATACAGTACAAGGTGCTTGTTAATCAATGTCACCAGGAGGGCAGGAGGGGTGCCCAAGTGAGTCCTTTTAAAACAGAATGATGGCTCATTTATTCTTGTATTGTACCTTGCACAATAAATGTCAATTTCATATCACTCCAGTTCAGCATTCCAGTGCCCCTTCTTGACCTATGAAATATCTCTAGGGTGCTGATTAGCTCTCAGTCCTTGTATCTGTTACCTCAGTGTTTTTATAGGCAACACCTATTGAAATTTAAAACTTAACCCAGAAATGAAAGTTTGAGAAGAATTAACAAATAAAAACAGAATATCAAATATGCTGGAGATGAATTGAAAGATAATCTTGTTTTTACCTACTGTCTGTGAAATACTCACATTCCATTGAGTGACAGATTGAAAAAAAGAAAGAGGCCGCTTGCATGCCAGGTTGGGGGTTGGTTTGTACTGTAGTTCAGAATACGTTATAAAGGAAATAGACTATTTGGTGATTCCAGGCAGGAGCTTTACTCCTGCTTAGCACTGCTGGGTTAACTGCAGCTCTTTGATGTGGCTCTGCCAAGCTCTGCCAGCAGCTGCAATAATCATAGAATTAGATCAACATAATGCAATGATGCTGCTTCCCAGCAGATTAGCTTGTCTAAAGAGAGGACAGGCCACAGGCAGGGACAGGGAGACAAGTAATGTATAGTACTTTAGCCCCTGTCTCCTTCTTCTGTCTCCATCTATGGAAACTGTTAAGATGCTAAGAGGGAAAAGCTGCAAAGCTGAAATAGGAAGACTGAAAGTTAAAAAGAGGGTGGGGGAAAATGAAGAAAACTTAGTATGACACGTAAGATAACAATTATTGGTGAGGAATAAGCTACAGACAGGAAAGTATAACATTCTGCCTATCCTGACTGTTTGGTAGCTTTGTACCAAAGTAAAGAAAAGGTTGGCAAGCAGTTTCCTGAAAGTACACACAATTCAGGTCTTCACTGTGTAGCAGCAAGGCTTATTAAAAATACAGGAATTAAGTTTGCTGCTCCCTTGGCAGTCTCAGTCTCTCATCTCAGTGGTGCTGGATACAGAGAGATTATTCAATTTGGTTCACATTTAAGGTGTTTTATCTAGGTGATGGAGTTTCCTGATAAAAACATCTCCCAAGGCTGAAATTCACCAGCCACCCTAATAAATGGTCATCTCTGGCGCCTTACTGTCTGGGAGATTCCAGGGGAGAATCTCATCCACAGTGCATTGTTACTCATCATCCACCTCAATCAGCCACTGCTTCTTTGTGTCTGCTGGAGATCTGAATCCACACTGATTGGATGAGTATTCAACATTCTGCATTAAAGCTCAAGAATTCTTTACCTCAACACCAGTTGATATCAATTTAATTCCTATGAGTGATGTACTTGCTTTTGAGTATCTAGTGTAGAAGTTGTAATCCAAGTTCATTTACGAAACGGTCTAAATGAATGGTATACTGAATGTATGTCCCTCTTGGTTTGTAACTCTTTGTGATTGAATATACCTTTTGTATTCTGCTAACCCTCACTGATAAGATCTGTTATGTTTATGCACATTTTATGTATTAATAAATGTATTCTCATGTATTAGTATCCATGTGTGCGTTGCTGAGTTATCCCGCAAGGTCGGTTTTCGAATAGCCATCAAAGAATCATTTTGTGACTTACTGCTACAATTAATAATTGTCCCAGTAAATGCACAAAACCCCTACATTTATTGGTGCCTCGCAAGAGGATGCCTACAACTGTCTTTGAAGCCTGCTCCAGATACCCACTACTCTTTCTGTAAAAAAATGTGTTTCCTATACATTGTTCTAAATAAATTCCCTTTTAGTTTTCACTTGTGTCCTAGGACTGCTACTGAAATAGTCCCGTGGGTTAACCCCCCATACTCCTGATTACATATACATGAATCCTTCTTCTTTGCTCTAAACTTAAGAGTTTTAGTTCCGCTATCCTATCCCTATATTTAGTGCATTATAATACCTAAAGATAACTTACCTGGATTTAGATTTAATATATTTTTAGTTTTATTGTTTCTTCACATTGTCTTTGATGAAGTCATTAAATAATCTGCCTAAGGACTTAAAATGAAATAAGAATTACTGTACTTACATTCAGACATTCTGTAGCCACAAAATAATAGAGAGAGGAAGGACCCTGTACATTGTTCTGAGAGTCTCGGTGGGTAGGAGAAAAAGGGTAGAATAGAAAGGAAATCGATGACTACTTATCCAAGACGCTGGGCTGAAGTCGAATTCGGGGGACAAAGGCCAAGTTTCGAAGGCCAGAGGTTCAAACAGGAAGAAAATCTCTCAGTAAAGAAGGGTGAGGTAGGAGCTCCTAGAAAAGAGACTAGTACCGAGTGCAGACCTGAAGGTTGTTGGGGTATAAATATCCAGGGAAGTAGAGGGTGCGGTCATTACTGTGGTGTCGTGGTTAGATAATTGATCAGTGCGCTTGCTGAAATTACCCATAGCTGTGTCCTGATTAGCAAGAGGTCATTTGCGGAATAGAATATGGTTGCTGGTGGACATAACAGTATCAGTGAATTTATGCATTAATATTTCTTTAAGGGCAGCACAATGGTGCTGGAGCCCTAGGTTCAATTCTGGACCTATGGTGCTATCTGTGTGGAGTTTGTATGTTCTCCTCGTTTTTGCATTGGTTTTATCCAGGTGCTCTGGTTTCCTTCTATAGTCCAAAGACATGCTGGAAGGCAAATTGTCAACTGGGAAAATTGGCCTTAGGTGTGAGTGTGTGCCTGTCTGTGTGCTCCCTGCAATAGACTGGCATCACATCCAGGGTGTAGTCTGTTTTGCATCGATTGCTTGCCAGATTAGGCTCTGTTTCCCCCATGACCTAAATTGAATGTAGTTGTTAGAAAATGGATGGATAGACATTTCCTTTAAAATTAAAAAGTTTACTGAATAAATGACTGTTGTTGATGACTGACTGTACTACAGGTACACTGGGCAAACGTTCCGAGGTCAAATTCTTCCAGCACAGGGGTACCTTTAAAGCGGAGACGACGACACCAAAATATTATGGCGCACCCTTTCTTTAAAGCCCTGGCCAAATATGAACACAGTACGTACAGTTATAATTCAAACTATTAAAAACTACACATCCCAGTTACCATGGTTGTGCTTGTGATCATTGCGTTTAACAAACGAAACAGGGCGAAAAATCAGTCACATGACTTTGGTGCAGAGTTTTGAAAGGTTAACCTATCAGCAACAAAGTAAAATTTACACGATAGGCTACCTCAAACTGTCAGTTACACGACTGTGTATGTCACTTAAGCCACTCCTATTTGGCATTTTAGTTATGGAGGCGGGAAGACGCCCCCCCCCCGGGTGCCTGATTTGTCGCCATCTTTAACCGTTCCGTGTCCGAATCGCAGTAGCTACGTGTACGAAATAAAGTTCATCCCAGCTACAATACATATATATATTTGTGGTAAGAGGGAGCAAAACATCAGTATTTACTGCTATTAATTAGTGTATGATGTATAGTTGAAATCTGAGCCTAAATATAATGTTAAAATCTCGTCAAAGCAATGTAGGAAATAAAGAGAAAATAAATCCTTTCTGACATCTAAAATCAGTTTCGATCAAGGTCTCTAAATCGAACAAGAAAAAGAGGATTTTCGTAGGGCAATTACGCTGTGTTTATATAGAATAAGTGATTTATGAGCAATCTAATTTCTTGATCCTTTAAAACAGTGAAATGTCAGCTGCAAAAGATCGCACCAGAAACAGCACTCTCTCTGCCTGTCATAGATGTTCAGGAAAGGGTGAATGAAGTCATGTCAAGTACAATAATTCAGTGATCAATAATAACAGTTGTAGGACAAGAAACAAAAGATAGTGAAAACTTAAACTTTTTAAGGCTAAAACTCAAATTCATTCTACAAATTAAGGCAAATGAAAATTCAGGACATTAAAGTGCTAGAGGTGTAAAAAATACAAAAATGCACATGAGCAAAAAGTTTTAGAAATGGACCAGGTGTTGCTTTGAAATTAGCAAACAGAAAAAAAGCCATGACTATAGTGCAGAAGAGGGATGCATGGACACTTGCTTAGAAATACAAAAAAATCACAAAAAGGTGTATGTTACAAAAGAACATGCAAACATGTTCATCATGTACATGAACATGTACATCAATTTCCCTTTGCGATCAATAAAGTCTTATCTACAGATGCAGCCATTCAAAATGGGTGGGGTATTTCGCGGCATACCCCGGTGGGCGTGTCGCGGTATCACGCGGTGTCACGCAGTTAATCGCGCGTCATTTGACGCTCTGCCGGAAACTATCCGGCGTCGCCTTGTAAAACCGCCAGGGGGAGCTTAACCTCTCATGTACAGCATTTGAGCTTTTAATTTTGAACTGTGTATTACAGCATGTTAATCATCAGTCATTAAAATGTTGGTATATTTTATGAAAGCAAGATTGCTCAGTTGGACAAAAGTACACAACCTACCTTTATCAGAAATATTTATGCATCAAAGCCTTTACCGAAGATATTACTAATAGTACTAATAATGGATGACTTTGGACAAGCTGTATACTCAAAGTATAATTTCTTTAGCACATTTGAACAAGCACTTGGAATCTGTCCAAGCCATACTTTGTCAGGCATTTTGTTTTACTTCAACGGGCATAAAAACTTCCTTGCTTTTAACAGGGCGTTTCATAATTTCTAACTACGAAAATGATTTAAAATGCGACACTCATTCAACTAGAGCTCAAAATATCACAAGGATCCTCAAGAGCACAGCAAAGACTGTATTAAAAGATACTTGTATGTATCAATGCTTTCTTTTCCGTATACCAGATTTTATGGAACCACTTCAGAAGGGTGTCAGCCAGTCAGATTCCAGGAATCGGTACTTTAAAGGAAAAATACACACTGGTATTCCATTTCTCCCTAACGATTTTAAGCATCGAAGTATTTAACTAGCATGTGAAATAGCGTGTGAAAAAGTGGTAGTTTTAAGCTTTTCTGCTAATATAATATGGAATCGCGTATCTAAAGAATTTAATAACGATATGATTATATTCGTGTACTGCGACAGGGCTGTGTAGGGCTGTTTCGCCTCTTTCTTCATGCGAGTTCCCCTGTAGCCTACTGGTCTACGTGCCTGACTACCAACTCACGGGTTGTGTGTTTAAATCCAGCTGGTGCTGGACTTTTCTTTTAACAAACATTTCTTCGAAAAAATAGAATAGCGATATTATGGACAATCAATTGACTTTTATATTTCAAAATATCACAACATGATCGATTCTAAGTCATTTTTGATAACAATGAATAGTCACCTTCTTCCCTTCTGACAACGGTCCCTGCTTCTGCTTCCTGCTTCTATTGTGTGTGTGTGTGTGCAATAGAGTAAATTTTTATAGAGAAATGGAGGTTGGACAGTATGTGTTACAATATAAACATTTATATTGATTTAAATCGTGTTCTGATTTAAATCGCAAACGTGTGTTTAATTATGTGTTTTTTAATCATAATCAGGCTAATGCATTTCTACATTTCTGTATGAACCAGCTTAGAGGGCTAAAGACAGCTTGTGTTTAAATTGAGTGTAAGGTAATTTATGCTTCTAAAGCCATGGTCAGCATTTATTATTGTACTGTGCTGTAAACTTGTTCTGTGCCTAGTCACATTATTTTATAGCATTCTTATAGTGTTATCAAATCTGGTGGCGCTGTGTGTTAGTTTCCTGACTCCCATGTCACATGGTCTGTGATTGAATCCTATGGAACTATGACTTTATTTTTTAACAAACATTTCTTTGAAAAAATGAAACGTTTCCCTTGGTCAGAGATTAAATAAAACCTCACTCGCACCTAACAAATTTATATTTCTAAATATCACAACATGATCGAATTTAAGTATTTTTAATAACAATGAATAGTCACCTATGCGTTACAAAATAAACATTTATATTGATTTGAATCGCGTTTTGATTTAAATTGTAAACGCGTGTTTAAATATATGTGTTTAAAGGCGATATACTGTATAAAAGCGCTGATTCTTATGGAGTGTGTTCCGCCGGGGATTCAAAAAATTTATTTTAAATAAGCTGATAAAGCTTACACTAACTGTATTCAAAACTGTATTACAACAGCACATTGGACAATGCAACGTAAATTGCAAAAATGCACTTGGAATCTGTCCAAGCCCTCCTACAAAAATTATTTAAACTGCGACACTGATCATTCATCTCTAAATAAACTTTATTTTATATAGCGTTTTAAGCAAATAGGTAATTAGATTGCTCATAAACCTAATCGTTTTTTCTACATAAACACAGCGTGATTGCTCTCTGAAAATGTTTTTCCTTTATATTTAGATACGCGATTAATGCTTCGTAGGAGGAGGCGGTGTTTTCCTCTAGTCTAACAGTCTGTCCACAAACAAAACATTCCTGTTAGACAAGAGGAATTGAAAAAAAATTCCTCTCTCTGCTGGATGTCCCTCTCACAAACTGCTGAATGAATAAAATAATTTTATTGAAAACGCGTTTGCGATTGTCTGGTATTTACCTTGGTCCCTTTTAACTGTTTTTACGGTCTACAGTATTGTTTTGAGACGCCACTTTTAAAGGTGATATGCAAAATAAAGTTTTTTATTATTGTTATAGAGAAACATGATCAGATTTTCCCTGGTTCAGAAAAAAGATCTAAAGTGCTACACATAACTTTCTTAATTCGATGTATTTAAAGCAGTGAACTACTGTAGGTGTCACATAACATTCAGAAATACAATCACGTATTTGACAAATAAAAACGCTTACAATCTAATCCTTCCACGTTTGATCCCAAAATCCCAAGAAATATAAATCTTGACGGGTAGAAAGCTATGCTGAAAGTTTATTAAGATACTTAGAAGACAAAGATACTGTATCAATTTATGTTGCATTAGCCTGATTATGATTAAAAAACACATATAATTAAACACGCGTCTGCGATTTAAATCAGAACACGATTTAAATCAATATAAATGTTTATATTGTAACGCATACTGTCCAGCCTCCATTTCTCTATAAAAATGTACTCTGTTGCACACACACACACACAATAGAAGCAGGAAGCAGAAGCAGGGACCGTTGACAGAAGGGAAGAAGGTGACTATGTTATCAAAAATGACTTAGAATCGATCATGTTGCGATATTTTGAAATCTAAAAGTCAGTTGATTGTCCATAATATCGCTATTCTATTTTTTCGAAGAAATGTTTGTTAAAAGAAAAGTCCAGCACCAGCTGGATTCGAACACACAACCTGTGCGTTGTTAGTCACACACTTAGACCAGTAGGCTACAAGACAGCCCGCATGAACAAGCAGGCGAAACAGCCCTACACAGCCCTGTCGCAGTACACGAATATAATCATACCGTTATTAAATTCTTTAGATACGCGATTCCATATTATATTAGCAGAAAAGCTTAAAACTACCACTTTTTCACACGCTATTTCACATGCTAGTTAACTACTTCGATGCTTAAAATCGTTAGGGAGAAATGGAATACCGGTGTGTATTTTTCCTTTAAAGTGCCGATTCCTGGAATCTGACTGGCTGACACCCCTCTGAAGTGGTTCCATAAAATCTGGTATACGGAAAAGAAAGCGTTGATAAATACAAGTGTCTTTTAATACACTCTTTGCTGTGCTCTTGAGGATCCTTGTGATATTTTAAGCTCTAGTTGAATGATAAGTGTCGCATTTTAAATCATTTTCGTAGTTAGAAATTATGAAACGCCCTGTTAAAAGCAAGGAAGTTTTTATGCCCGTTGAAGTAAAACAAAATGCCTGACAAAGTATGGCTTGGACAGATTCCACGAGCTTGTACAAATGTGCTAAAGAAATTATACTTTGAGTATACAGCTTGTCCAAAGTCATCCATTATTAATACTATTAGTAATATCTTCAGTAAAGGCTTTGATGCATAAATATTTCTGATAAAGGTAGGTTGTGTACTTTTGTCCAACTGAGCAATCTTGCTTTCATAAAATATACCAACATTTTAATGACTGATGATTAACATGCTGTAATACACAGTTCAAAATTAAAGGCTCAAATGCTGTACATGAGAGGTTAAGCTCCCCCTGGCGGTTTTACAAGGCGACGCCGGATAGTTTCCGGCAGAGCGTCAAATGACGCGCGATTAACCACGTGACACTGCGTGATACCGCGTGATACCGCGACACGCCCACCGGGGTATGCCGCGAAATACCTCACCCATTTTGAATGGCTGCATCGTAGAGACCCAGAGCTTATAAATGTTCATTAACAACAGAATGAGTGGGTGTGTATAACATATGAGGTGAACCTTAGTATTGGGTCAGAGTTTTCTGTAGGCCATCCTGATGTCACTTTTTGTCAAAGCAATGTCACTCTTTACAAAATGATACACTAATTGTTGTGTACATCAGACCAAAATGTTTCATTCTAATTGTGTTATAACAAAAAGTTTAAATGACAATATCCTGAATGAAATTAATTAAATGTCTTCAAATTCTTTGTTCTTTTTTCAGTGAAAATTTAGAGGATAAATAGGAAATTACGCATTATATCTGCCTGTGAAGAAAAGATGAAGCCAACAATGATGCACCTAGTAAAAAACTAAAGACCACAACACAAGAAATCTCTGCAGAATAGCACAGTTACAGGGTTTACATACAAACAAGGGATTTAAATACGGTGGATAAGGACATCTCAGCTTTCCATTACTAAAGCGGTGAACATGAAGCTTGCATGAAAGCAAAAAAAGTATTGGTGTCTTTTAAATTAAGATCAAACAGATGAACAGATAGGAAGGTATATCTCACACTCACCAGACAGTCTGCACTGGGCGAATATGACCTTTAATATAAAAATTAGAAGAAAGTCATTTGTTGGGAGATTTGGAATTTATGAGGTTTTGACAGAAAATGTATATAGATATACAGTATATGTACAAGATAAGGCTCTGAGGTTTAATTTAAAATCATAAAGGGATCAGTTTATTTTTTAATAAAAGAGTTTTGCTGTCACTGATGTGTGTCTGAACTTTCATGAAGGAAAAAGTCAGAATCATTACAGTTCCTGATTAAGACAAGAAGTTGCAGACATTGGTAACTGAAACAAGTTATGCTTACACATTTGTGGCATTGAAATTTAGCACTGGCACTTATTAATGTTAGGTTGTTACTGAAAAACAAAACCAGAAGGAGATCAATCAGAATTTGTGGAGCTGCCAATTTATTTTCTAAAAGGCTAAAGATAACAATGATAATTTGTTCTTTTCGAAGTGACATTTTTAGCAAAACCATAACTACTGCAACTCAGTTTATCTCAGTCCCACAGGGACAATTAATTGAGATCTCATTGTCATTTCTTTTCATTTAGTACTATTTTCTTGGGAGAATTGTTCAAAAAGATCATGATAATTCTGTTACATTTGCAGGAAGAAACCTTTAAATAGTGTTGAAGACGTTTTATTTTTGAATAATTCTGCATATGACTGAAGGGTTTTATGACAGTTTTTTTTTCTTTTAAATGTTATAATGACAAATTAATCAATGAATTCCCACGTGCTTGTTCTAACAAAATTGAGTTTATATGCAATATAAAAAACCTATAACAGAATCCTAGATATAGCACATACTGTATATATATATAAACAAACCTATATATATAAAACATATAAACCTTTTCTAAGAATATACAATAAGAACACTGTACCTGCTGTTGTTATTGTTATAAAAGAAGTTGTAGTACTGATTTAATACCACTTGATAGGGAATTTTTGAAACATTTGACATGTTCATTTTACCTATGTACATTTTGCTCTCCTTATAGTTGTAAGAGACAGTGAAACGCTCATAGACCAATGTAGTACGTTGCACCCTCTCTCTCATCATATCCTTAATCCCGCATCAGCAGGGTCCGCTTGTCGGCACGCCCGTCTCCATTTGGTGGTTCGAACCAAATCTTTGAGCTGACGTTGCCATTAAATGCGACCCAGAATACTCCAACCGGCGCGTCGCTCCGCCTGCCATCGGAGGGGGAGGAGAACAAAGTAATGTAGCCAATTCATAGAGGGGGATTATTAGGAGGCATGGGAAATTTGGGAAGGATGCCGGGGTTACACCCCTACTCTTTTCGAGAAACACCCTGGGATTTTTAATGACAACAGAGAGTCAGGACCTCGTTTTTTTTTTTCTGTGGTATCTAATATTGATAGAATCTTACATTTTTTCTCATTTTCATTTATATATATAACAGATACTGAAATATGAATTTGTACTTTAAATCAGTAACTTGCTTTACTTGATATTTGAGAGAATGTTATGGCTATTCCCATGTTTGAAGATTCATATTAGAGTTAGGGATATATATTAATTATATCTCATAGCTTATTCTTTTAATGTGATTTAAGGATGTTGTGTTGTAGATTGTAATAAAAAGAGCTACATGCATTGTGAAGAATAGATGATGCTATACTGTGTGATGTTTGCTTTTGGACACACTGTGGTGTAACAGCAAATTTCAGCAGGACACACACAATTTGCTGGTCCACAACAATGAGGAATCAGACACATAGACAGGGTAAGGCAGAAGCAGAATCACAGCCCTGAGTGTATTTTGTCTAATGTTATTTATAAATAACAGCACAAGCAAAATGGAGCATTAACCTGGTTTTGTTGCTAAAAGTCTTAGGCCTTTTCTGGTTGCATTAAATTTGTGAAGAGCTATTGAAAAAAGCCGTGTTAGGCACAGTGCTTTCTAAATCGTAAATGTTGTGATTTTGCTATAGATTGATGATATGGGTATTATATTGTGCACTGCAGTGAAAAGGATTATTTTATGCAAATAGTATATTATGCTGACAAGCTTGGGTATTTTTATTTTTTATCCCTTTTTCTCATGGACTCACAACACATTAGAGGTTACAGATTTATGTTACAAATAAAATTAATTTTGTAGCCGTGTTAATTTATTTCTCCTTATTTACCTTATTTTACTTTACTAGAATATTTAGTTGGGATGTGAAGTTAAATAACTTTTTAAAGATCATTTAAGACAATCATTGTACAACACTGTCCTAGTTCACGTCTGTCCTTTTATCATTTCTAATTAGGTTAATTTAAATAGAGAATCACAGATAGCCCACAGTCCACCAAAACATTTCTCACAGTATATTTTTACTACATAGACAATGAAGCATTACAGAACACATTTCTGTAAGACCAAGACTATAGTAATGTGTCAATCAATTTCCGGTGTTATTATCAGCCCAAAACCAGAAGCAATCATCTTCCTTGGTCAGGTCAGAAGAGACTAACATTTAACACTAAGAGGTATTTCCATTTGAACTTGACAAGCTGATACCCACAAGCAGACAAAAGCAGGTGACAACTTTTATAATCATTTACCCATTTCGTATTGTTCTATAGCTTGGCTAGATCCACTGAAATGTACAGACAACACATCTTTATTATGCCATTGATTTTCCTCTCCCTATTTATTTTATTTTCATGTAACAAGTTCTTATTCTGATCATGGTTTGCTCCTTTGTTATGTACAAAATATTTTGCTTTTTTTCAAAAGTTCATCCACAGATAAGGTGACAATATTATGACAGGTTCACTATTGAGCAACAATTGATTTGAACCTTGGCATTAAGAACTGTAGGGCTTGGCCACCACCATCTTTGTGTCTGCTGTGTCTCAGCCCCGGGGAATGAGTTTCCAATTCTTAAAGAGCAGCAATAAATCAATATTCACACTATGAATGCACTTGAAAATGGCCTTTGTATATTTGTTCAATAACAACCCAGTAATTATGATTAGTCTGATATTGCTTTGAAACACCTGAAGTATAGCTTTTTGACAATATATGAATTGCCTTTCAATTACCACCTGGTTTAATAATATAACTAATAAGTTGCACAATTACTAATCCAGATATTACTAATAATTACACAAAAAGATAAGGCATTGCTGTTGACATTTTCATTCAGAACAAAAAACATAGTTATAATTAATTTGCTAAATGGATCTGTCTAACATGTTATATAACCTATTGCAATGATCTAATAACCACTAATTTAAGATAAAAGATATAAGATCCTTAAAGAATACTCAATCAGCTGAACATTCAATAAACCAAGATATATTTCCTGCAAATGCTTCCATCTCCTCTCAGAGATTAGAGACCCTCAATAATCAGTTGTCACCCAAAAAAATACAATTAAAATGTAAATGGAAAATTAAATGTAATTAAAATGTTATTATAAAATTATAATATAATAAAAAAATTAATAAAATTTATATTGTAAAAAAAAATCGTTTTTTTTACATTTTTTACCCAAACTCTTAAACCTAACCAAAACTGAAGACTTTGTGAAACATATCTAATGCATTCAGATTAATACTACAGAACTTCCAGGTGCCTGGAATTTACTAGTGGAAATCACAGTACCGAAGACATCATCTGTGGAGTGGGTCAATGTTAATGAACAAAGGCTTCCAGCAAACAAAACATTGAAACTGAGGTACCTCCTGGTACTGTGAATACTGTAGATTATATTCTGAGGTCATGAACAGCCCACGTCTTGGAAATGTTCTTGAGTAAACCATTATACTGTATTTACTGTATACTGCAAGTTATGTGAGTAAGCTATTGCTTTAAAAACAAGGAGTTTAAAGTTATAAATGTAATGGATTACTTAAAAAAAGTTTTTCCAATACTATGAATGGTATCATCCATAGGCATTTTGAATGACAGGTTTACACTATTGTTACATTTCTTTCTATTCAGCTTATGGCTTTTGTAGAAAATGTCCATTTTCTAACAACATTATTTAATACAGGGTCATAGAGTTGGTGGAGCCTATCCTGGAAGACTAGAAACAATATTTTGGACAATTGAACTTTTTCCAACTGTCCAGCCTGTAAAAACTATTTTTTGTGTTTTGAGTCTTCTGCTATTTTAATCATTTTCGAACCCCTTCACCCAATTCAAGGTCACGTGGATGCCAGAGCCTATCTGTACAAGAAAAGGCCACAAGGCGGGGTACAATTTGAAAGGGATGCTAGTCCATTACAGGGCACATGCTCAAACCTGGGCAAGTTTTACCAGAAACCAACTACTGTAATTTACCAGTATGTGCAGGCCTGCCTACAGTAGGAATATGGGGCACCCAGCAGAAACCCAAAGAGGAGCACCATGCAGATAACACCCAAGGAACTGAACACAGAGTCCCAGCCCTGCAAGGCAGCAACCTTAATCAGTGCACCTCCTTGCCACCCTTGTCAAGAACTATATTTTTTATTGTGTACACAGCATTAAAAAAACAGAAAATAATATAAAACCTTGTGCAAAACATTAAAAACATAAGAGCAGCACAATAATTCAGGGGTATGAACATTAATTAGCTTGTCATTAACAACATTAATAATTGCTTACACTTATATAGTGCTTCTCTCAACACTCCACTCAAAGCGCTTTACAGGTAATGGGGACTCCCCTCCACCACCACCACCAATGTGCAGCATCCACCTTGATGATGCAACGGCAGCCATAGTGCGCCAGAACGCTCACCACACATCAGCTATCAGTGGGGAGGAGAGCAAAGAGTAATGAAGCCAATTCATAGAGGGGGATTATTAGGAGGCCATGATTGGTAAGGGCCAATGAGAAATTTGGCCAGGACACCAGGGTTACACCCCTATTCTTTTCAAGAAACGCCCTGGGATTTTTATTGACCACAGAGAGTCTGGACCTCGGTTTTACATCTCATCTGAAGGACGGCGCCTGTTTACAGTATAGTGTTCCCATTTCTATACTGGGGCATTAGGACCCACATGGACAGCATGGTGAGTGCCCCCTGGAGGCCAGTTTTTTCCCAGGAGGTCTCCCATCCAGGTACTGATCAGGCTCACAACTACTTAGCTACAGTGGGTTGCTAGTTGTGAGGTGCAGGGTGATATGGCTTCTGGCATCTGTCTATCTGTCTATATCTATATATCTGTTCTATACAGTATATCTATATCTGTCTGCTTTTCTATTCAGTCTACTCTTCATTGAAATTTCATTAAAAAAACATTAATTTCCTTTAAAACATTAATGGCAAAGAAATTCTCAGTAGTGCTAAGTATATCACTCTGATTGTATTTTATTGCTTAGCAGAAAATCTGTGAGCTCTAAGAGCAATCTATATCAAACACAGAAATTGACTATGGAGAGGAGGATAAAAAAATGTATTTGCAAGACCTTTGAAAAAAGTTTACTCCTGTGCATTTGTGCTCTTTGTGTTTGTAAGGAATAATGAGACTCAAAATTCTCAGAAAGACAGCGACGCACAAGAAAGAGTCCAGAAAACAGGAGCCTGACTAATCCTCAAACTGAAATGGATGTCATTTGAAGTGCAGGCATTAAATTTGCTCAGTGGAGAAAAAAGGAAAGTCAAGGATATTTAATTTAGATGTTCAAATTCGAACACCTTTATAGCACTAATGAGATTAACCCAACCTCTTATAAAGGCTTGGATCAGGGACCTGAACCAAAGAGAAATATTTAGTATCCAGTATAGGTTGATATACAATTGAAACATAAAGGCAAAGCTTTACACATTTTTTCTGGCAGACTCTGTGCTATTTTTCACAAAATCAAATAATAATAAAATCTAGATAGATGGGCAGAATGATCTATATTATTTACTTTCTTCTGTGTGCTAATGCAGCTAAAATAAAACTTCTGAAAGGGGCATAACACTCTCTACATTCAACATTTATTTTGTATCCCTTTTTTGTACTCTTTAGCTAAGGTCAGCAAACCTCCTGTTGCTTTTCATCCACAAGAATTCTACAATAAAAATATTTTTGACTTGCTGGGATTACACTATATTGGATAAAGTGGGTAGAAAATGGATGGATGCATTTTTTTTTCTTTCCATACCTAATGCAATCTAGTTTAAAGGTAAGCTCAAGATAGAAAGCATACCATTGTTAGAAATCAGGATGTTGATGATGCTATTACTAACAATATATTATTTTATGCATGTGTAGGGTATGTTGTATGTTATACAGGGTTTGTTGTATACTTGTATGTATGTTTATTTTCACAAGCTAATTAACAAGGAACTTTAAAAGACAAATTTATATATATATAGATGGAATAAAAGAAAGACAACATTTTCTGGAATGAGAATACTGTACTTATATCTTATGTATTTTCACAAAAAGTTGTCAATTTGTTTTAAGCCCTTGGACCAACAATACAGCTTGTGCAGTGAGGGATTGCACCTTGCCAATCATATGAAAGCTCTTTAGGTGAACTTTTACCCAACGAGATCCAAGTGGAACAATGGAACTTGAACTTGAAAGTGTGGTCCGAGGGGCATGGCCAAATGTGAATAAAAATGTGGGTAAAAGCTATTGAGGAATCTGGTGGTAAGTGTCTGTATGCTCTTGTATCTCTTGCCTGAGGGCAGTGAGGTGAAGAGCTCATGCTGGGGGTGGTGACTGTCCTCTGTGATGGCCAGAATTCTACCACGGCAGCAGTCCTCATAGAGCTGTTTGATCTTTTTGAGACCATGGCCGATGATCTTCTGGGCCACATTCACCATTCTCTGCAGTGCCTTTCTCTCTCGAGAAGAGGTGTTGCGGGACCACACAGTGATCCCATTGGTGGAGAAGCTCTCGATAGTGCAGCGGTAGAAGTTCACCAACACAGGTACTGGCATTCCCCATCCTTTGAGGCATCTCAGGAAATAGAGGTACTGCTGAGCCTTCTTCAACTTGAACATCTGAAGTTCAAGATGGAGTCCGTGTTCACTGTCCAGGTTAGAACATTAGAAAAGTGAATTCCCAAAAACCTTAAGCTGGTGACTGTTTCCACTTCCGTTCCATCAATACTGAGTGGGCTGTGAGTGTTCGGCCTGTGTCTCCGAAAGTCCAATATAAGCTCTTTTGTTTTATTCACATTCAAGTCCAGGTTATTGCTATGACACCACCTCAGCAGCTGTATGACTTCATCCCTGTAATCCCTGTCATCATTGCTGATCTGGCCTATTATAGTGCATGTCATGTGCCAGCCTTGCCAGACACTATGGAGTAAGCCGCTCCACTGTGTCCTAACTGCAGAGAAAGTTTTAGCAGACCGGCAGGACAAATGACCGTCCAAGATCCGGTTGCCCTTGAGTGACCACACTAGAGCAGGATCGACGCATCAGACTGGTCGATGTGAGAGATCATTTCAGATCTGCCACCAGTACTGCTGCTGAAACTGCCGGCAAACACAATGCATCTGGCCTTAGAGGAAGGAGACCTTTCAGAGGCCCTCTGCACACACCTCCTAAACGTCACACCCGACTGGCTTGGGTCAGACAGAGGCTGCAATGCACTCGTCAACAGTTTCAACAGGTCCTCTTCATGGATGAGTCATACTTCAGCCTGTTCCATGCAGACATGAAGGCCAGGCAGTGGAGGGGGAGGTGTTCCTTTTCTTTTTTCCATCAGTATATACTGTATATGTGGGGTGGCATGGTGGTAAAGTGGTTAGAATGGCTGCCTTGCAGCACTGGTATCCTGGGTTCAGTTCCTGGGGTGCTCGTTCTCTCTGATGTATACATCCAAAAATTTACTGGTAGGCTTCTGTAAATTGACCTGGTGTGAGTGTGCCCTGTGGTGGACTGGGGTTCTGTCAAGGGTGTATTCCTACCTTGTGCCCAATGCATCCCAGAATAGGCTCCAGGACACAATGTACCTGAACTGGATAGGTGGTCACATTGAAAATTATGTGATCTGATATATATATATAGTTGTAGCTATAGCTGAGAAGGAAGTGTCTCTAAGACTCTACATAAAGTGGGTAACACCTGGCAACATCCCTGTTATGCACAGGGGAGTAGAGGACTGTACTGTAACCGTGCTGCAACTGACTCATACCATCTGTATGCCGGCTGTTCGTTACAATATTATTAATGAACGACCATGGATCAGCTGCAAACTGAAGAGTTAAAGAAGACACGTTGAGTCTTGTTTTTTCAGCATGGAATTTAACTTTTACAGTGATCCTTTTGGCTTTTGACATATCTCTCTGTCTCTGTTCTCAAGGAAGGGTTTCTCAACTCCCACAGCAGAAAGACAACAGAAATTAAATTCATCCTGAAACTAGGTTCACACCTTCCCCTTCTCTCAAAGACAGACTTATTTTTGTATAAACTTCTCCATTCGCATGCAGGTTTTGACTTCATACCTTTCTCTACCCCTCTCCACTTTGCACATCCTGAGTGGCCTCTCTGCCTCTCCCCTGTACCTCCTCCTCCACTTCTCCAGCTTTTGTTCTCCTGTGCTATTTAATCTTTGCTGTCTACCCTGTCTATCCCACACCAGAAGAAGGCTCCACAACCGAAATGTTATACTTCCTTTCTTTTCTTTTGAGCATGGAATAAACCCGCTACCTGTTCCTTTGCAGCCTACGCATGCTGACAGAGCTACCTACTTGAACTACTTCATCCTTTTGGCTATATTTTTCACATAGCCAGATGAGTAAATTAGATTGGATTAATAGCTGGAGTTAGAAAAGATATTTCACACATACTTTGAAACCATACGGCTTTGGAACAGTTGGAGGCGAGACTCGGCTGGGAAGGAGGGGCGGTATTTTGATTTTCCTGCACAATCTATTAGCTACAATACTATAATGAGTGCCTTTAGCATATCGTTCAAATTTCGGAATTATAAAAAAATAAACCTCTGTTGAGTTTGCACAAGAGACAAAAGGTACCTTTTGAGAAGTCGTGTACTGCTTGCAAAGTAGCTGATTTTGTCAAACAGCTAGTTTTGATTGAATAATTTAAAATCTGTCTGTACTGTAGCTTTATTAAATTGAGCTGAAAGCAGAAAGCTCTTACAAGCAGCTCTGTTAAGCACACCACACCCTTTTGAATGAGTTTTAATCAACTTTGTCTGCCCAGGGGGTTTGGGCAGAGTGATGGAGAGTGAAATAAATGACCGCCAGCACTTTTCCTTCCTCCCTGATGCGAGGTGATAATGCAGAAAACAGGATTTTTTATTTTACTGCGAGTGTGAAAATTGAGTGAGTACTGGGGCGCACAGTGAGATTAACACAGTGAGATTACTGAGATGGATAATTTTAGTAAATATGTTGACAAATGTCTGAATTTTTGTTTTCACGAGGCAAGATACAATTGTATCCAGCTGTGAATCATCTATGAGACCTTACCCCCGGGAAATTTTGGGGAAAGAGGTTTAGTGACCAGCGTTACTCACAGTGTAGTGCCCATTAAGTGTTAATTTTAATACACTGTACAGTATAACAGTATAAAGCAAGTATGTTTTTTAAATGTTTGTAATCACTATTTTTGCAAGTACATTTTGTATTCAGAGAAGATGGCACCAAACATTTTCGGCTCTGTATGTCGCTTATGCCATTCCTCTTTGGCACTTTAGCCATAGAGGTGGGAAGACGCCTCCTCCCTCCCCCTTCCCTATGCCTGCCTGACCTGTCCACATTTTCAACCATTCTGTGTCCGAATCACAGTGGGTGAGAGAGCACAGAGAGACAGAAAAAAGTTAACGCTGCTTTAATTTTAAATTACTGTATATTTTACCTTCATTTTTTGGTTTTATAAGTTTGTATTTGACTTATTTTCTGATAACATATATTTGAACATAGTCTTGTAAATTAATGTTTTTACACGATGTGGAAGAAGTGCAACAATTTATCACACTGCGAATTTTAATACCAATTATTGATTACTAATAGTTTATGCACCTGACACCTGACTTTGTTATTTAGATGTATATAAAATATTGAACTAAGTGTGACATAACATTCAGAAATACAATTGAAAATAGTCTGTGATATTTCTGTAGATGAAACCTTTCTAATATTTATTTTTAATAAATTAAAAATGATTAAAATATATAATCTTTTCATGTGTAGTGTCATAAGAAAGTACAATAAGCCCCAGCTTTGTTTAATGATGGTTTCAAATATAAAACTAACTGGTGAGAAAGCTATCTTTAATGATAATTAAAAGATTTCAAGTTAAATAAATGATTTACATTCCATTATTAAGTTTTAAAGGCAGACACATTCAGTGCCGTAAACACTGCAAGCTGCAGAACAGTCTCTTTATGGTGCCACCTCGTCTCTGATTGAGCTCATTGGGCAGGGTGCTATTTTCTCAGCCACCTGCTGATTTGCTTCACACTATGGGAAGACAGGAGAATGTGATTGTACTGTATCTGTACGTAATGTGTGTTGTATTTACAAAATAAAAGTGCTTAAAATTTTAAGTTAAAAAGTTACTTACAGTTTACACAAAGATTCTAAGCTGATCACAAGTTGGAAAAATCACCCGTTTTTTGTGGATTTCATGTTTTCAACTAAGCCCATTTTTTATGGGTTTTAAAATCATGCAATTTCTATTTTAGGCAGACATTTTATTGTTTCTTATTTTTGATTTTCTTTGAAATTAAAAGAATCAGTTGCCCATCATGCCACACAATATAATGTTACATTTTTATGTTTTTGAGAGACTTCAGAAAGACTTCAATTGATACATAACAAATATAGCATACATATATGGAATCCGCTTTATTCAAACTAAAGTTTCAAAAAATGCAACCAGGTACTAGATATTGTTTAAATAAAAAGACAACAAATTGTGATCTTTAAAATGCCTGTGGCTTGAAGGCTCTGTGGCATTTGTTGACAGTTATTGACATCTGAAACACTGTGTCTTATAAATAGGCGTTTTAATAACCGAAGATTATGAAAACCAAAGAAAAAATGACTGGAAAAGATACAATAAACTTGAAATTACTTTTGTTAAATTATTACTGTTAATAATGATGAGGCACGTAATTATAGTTTCAGTGGTATTTTTAATACTGCATTGTTATTCTGGATTCTAATTACAATATATACGATTTCGTTTTAAGGCTTTCTGTAAAGGCATCTGTTAAATTGCCCCACTGAATAAAGTGTTTTGAATTGTTAAATTGTTTAATTGAACTGGTTTTTACTCCAACTGGTGACAGTATTTACTGTATATACTGTATTCAGAATCTGCTAATTCACATTTTTTTTCATTATTAATATCACTTTACATTGAATATGTTATAATATATTGAAAAATGCTAATATAGTGTATATAATATTTGCTATTTTAATTTTTAAAAAGTCTTTGTTAGGAGAAAAGCTTGCACTCTAAGCAGGTACAGATGCAACCATTCAAAGTGCGCGGTACAGACACCGCAATACAAATACCGCAGGTAACATGACACGCGATACCGCGGTGCGTGATTGGTTGACCGACAGGGGCACTCGTGGTCCGTTGGTCTGTCGTAGAAAGACTTACTGTAAACGCCTTTACTGTGCCCGTTGTAGATATTGAATTTTACCACTGAAGGGAAATCTTAGTAGCTGAGCATAAAAAGAATAGGAGCATACTGTAACGCGTGTGAAGGCCATAAACGATATTAATTTTGGAACGTAAACATACAGTATATGGCTGGTCTTGGTACTTTAAAGAAAAAAATACACACCAGTATTCCATTTCTCCCTAAACATTGTAAGCTTCGAAGTCTTTAACTAACGTGATACCGGAGTCAACAAGCATACTTTTAGAATTTGATTAAAAGGGAATATAATATGGAATCGCGTATCTAAAGAATTTAATAACGGTATGATTATATCCGTGTACTGCGGCAGGACTGTGAAAGGCTGTTTCGCCTACCTGATCATGCGAGCTGTCTTGTAGCCTACTGGTCTAGGTGCGTGACTACCAGCTGGTAGGTTGTGTGTTCGAATCCAGCTGGTGCTGGACTTTTCATTTTTATTTATTTATTTTTTAATCGCGTAACATAAACATATTAGCGTATGCAAACTGTACTGTATACAGTATGTATATTTATATTTGATGTCTTAACTGTGCCCATTTAATTGAATTAAAAAAAAATTATTTAACACGAACATTAAGCTGTTTACATCTTCCGCCTGAGAACAGTCACCCGTTGCTACCCAACGCAGAATGGTGATTGGCTGACACCATCTGACACCCCTCTGATTGGAGAAAAAAGACGTGCTGGCGTGCTATACACACTACCAGGAAGAGGATTTATTTCTATTCAAAACGTGTATTTTAAAAGTTTAAGAAGTAAAAACCTTACAGCGTACATAGATTTCTAAACTGATCAGGATCGTTATCTTTGTCTTATGCATAATAATGTTCACCGCTCTGTCCAGCAAATTAATAATAAACTTTATTTTATATAGCGTTTTAAACGAATAAGTAATTAGATTGCTCATAAACCTAATCACTTGCTTTTTCTTTTTATTTAGCCTCAGATTTCAACTATAGATCGTATTATTAATAACCATAATAACAACCAACCAACAAAAACAACCATATAAACATAATGGTGGTGCTGGACCTTCCAGTTTTATTTATTTATTTTTTAATCGCGTAACATAAACATATTACCGTATGCAAACTGTACTGTATACAATATGTATATGTATATTTAATGTCTTAACTGTGCCCGTTTAAGTATTGAATATTCATATCTAATTTTACCACTGAAGGGAAATCTTAACATAAACATACAGTATATGGCTGGTCTCGGTACTTTAAAGAAAAAAATACACACCGGTATTCCATTTCTCCCTAAACATTGTAAGCTTCGAAGTCTTTAACTAACGTGATACCGGAGTCAACAAGCATACTTTTAGAATTTGATTAAAAGGGAATATAATATGGAATCGCGTATCTCAAGAAATTAATAACGATATAATTATATTCATGTTGCAAAAGAACTGCAACGGACATAAAAACTCCCTTGCATGGTTTCATTACGACCAGAATCGGTCTTGAGATATTTTTAACTTGATTTACAGTACTTGAGAGGTATGTCTTAACACCGATACTACAGTGCTTAAGTACTGCTCGCGTATATGTTTCTAGGTTTATATTATGCATTTCATACGGTCAAATTACTTTTGAGCAATAAGAAGCGAGAAACGGTATGCGTTTTACTTTCGTTTTGTGCTGGGACCCGTGGATTGATTAGAGATATCAAGTACATACAAGTCATTTTTTAAATGTTGTAGTTCGTCTTGAAAAAATGTTACGAGTACATCATCTATCAACAATTACACAGGTTCTGTTTCCATATTGCGGATTTTGGTTACGTAATATTATTTTCTAGATTTCACGTTGTGAATATGATGGGATGTCTGATGGGATGTTCCTAAAAATCCATCCTCTGTAAAACGTCTTCTCTAGTTGTCCTGCATATGTATTCGCTAATGAAGCTGTGTGTTCTGAGCCTAGCCAGCTTAAAGGGCTAAAGACAGCTTGTGTTTAAATTGAGTGTAAGGCAATTTATGCTTCTAAAGTCATGGTCAGCATTTATCTTTGTACTGTGTTGTAAACTTGTTCTGTGCCAAGTCACATTATTTTATAGCGTTTTTAAAGCGTTATCAAATACGGTGTTACTGTAGTTTACTGAGTCCCATGTCACATGGTCTGTAATTGAAACCTGTAAAACCGGTTTAATTCGTCACAGCCAGCACTCTTCAGGTGTGAGGGTCTTCTGCTCAGAATGAAACGCTAAAATGTTTGTGTATATTCTAATGGTAGTGGGGGCGGGGTGTGTGGGAACAGGTTTGGTTGAAACATTTTCTCTGAAAGCATTTTCTTCTTGTAACCGATCTTGTTACAGCATGTTACAGTTTACTATTATTAACCATATTAATTTTAAGTGCTTAATGTAAAATCTTGTAAAAATATATTTTCATTGTTCAAATATACATTAAGTCTGACTATCATATAATAAGTTAAATACAAAACTAAAGAAAAAATAGGGTTAAATATAATTCAAAATATTTTGCTAACAATGTTAACTGTTCATGAATAATAAAATGTATTAACTAAGGCGTAGGATGGCACAGTTGTTAGTATGTTTTTTGTTTTTTTTTAACCCAATCTCCGGGAAACCATTAGTACGATGGTGAATCGGAGATTCTCAACCCTTACTGCGTACGACTTGAAAAGAATTCGTGATCGGATCAACGAAATGCTTCGTAGGAGGAGGCGGTCTTTTCCTCTTGTCTAACAGTCTGTCCACAAACAAAACATTCCTGTTAGACAAGAGGAATTGAAAAAAAAACAATGTTGTCAATGAAAACCGGTGTGTGTGTCTCTCCCTGCTGGATGTCCCTCTCACAAACTGCTGAATTAATAAAATAATTTTATTGAAAACGAGTTTGCGATTGTCTGGTCTTTAAATTCTGGAGATACGCGATTCCATATTATATTCCCTTTCAATCAAATTCTAAAAGTATGCTTGTTGACTCCGGTATCGCGTTAGTTAAAGACTTCGATGCTTAAAATGTTTAGGGAGAAATGGAATACTGGTGTGTATGTTTTCTTTAAAGTACCGAGACCAGCCATATACTGTATGTTTAAGTTCCAAAATTAATATCGTTTATGGGCTTCACACGCCTTAAAGTATGCTCAGGCACTAAGTAAAAGGAGATGCTTCGTATTGCTTGACTAATTTTAAAAACTAAGTTATAAATATAAAAATTGCAGGCGCTGCTCTGGTGCGTCGGCTCCTACACAGTGCCTGTCTGCCGTAAGCGTTACAATATACATACAGTACCCAACACTGCTTGTACCCATCTGTCATGCAAATAAAACACCTTGAACTGAATTGAATTGAGGGGAGAAGGGGGGGATACTAAAGCCAATACTGGCTCAATGGGCTTTGACGTGCTAATGCGTTGGTTTAACGGTCCGGGTGTGGCAGGCTTCCAATGTCAACTCGACTCGATTAGAAGACAATGAACGTATTTTAGCCCTAAATGAATTAATAGCAAACATGGTTTACATAAAATACATTTTTCCAAGAAAGTTTATAATAATACGATCTATAGTTGAAATCTGAGCCTACTTTAAAAATAAAGGAAAAGCATTTTCAAAGAGCAATCACGCTGTGTTTATGTAGAAAAAGTGATTAGGTTTATGAGCAATCTAATTACCTATTTGCTTAAAACGCTATATAAAATAAAGTTTATTTAGAGATGAATGATCAGTGTAGCAGTTTAAATAATGTGAGTCAGGAAACTAACACAGCGCCACCGGATTTAATAACGCAATAAAAACGCTATAAAATAATGTGACACAGTACAGCACAGTACAACAATACTGACCATGACTTTAGAAGCATAAATTACCTTACACTCAATTTAAACACAAGCTGTCTTTCTGTAAATGTAGAAATGCATTAGCCTGATCATGATTAAAAAACACATAATTAAACACGCGTTTGCGATTTAAATCAGAACACAATTTAAATCAATATAAATGTTTATATTGTAACGCATACTGTCCAGCCTCCATTTCTCTATACAAATTTACTGTTGCACACACACACAATAGAAGCAGGAACCGCTGTCAGAAGGGAAGATATATTCAAAATATCGCAAATATCGATCATGTTGCGATATTTTGAAATATAAAAGTCAATTGATTGTCCATAATATCGCTTACCTATTTTTTCGAAGAAATGTTTGTTAAAATAAAAGTCCAGCACCAGCTGGATTCGAACACACAACCTGCCAGCTGTTAGTCACGCACCTAGACCAGTAGGCTACAAGACAGCTCGCATGATCAGGTAGGCGAAACAGCCTTACACAGTCCTGCCGCAGTACACGGATATAATCATACCATTATTAAATTCTTTAGATACGCGATTCCATATTATATTCCCTTTTAATCAAATTCTAAAAGTATGCTTGTTGACTCCGGTATCACGTTAGTTAAAGACTTCGAAGCTTACAATGTTTAGGGAGAAATGGAATACCGGTGTGTATTTTTCCTTGTGATATTTTAAGCTCTAGTTGAATGATAGGTGTCGCATTTTAAATCATTTTCGTAGCTAGAAATTATGAAACGCCCTGTTAAAAGCAAGGAAGTTTTTATGCCCCGTTGAAGTAAAACAAAATGCCTGATAAAGTATGGCTTGGACAGATTCCAAGTGCTTGTACAAATGTGCTAAAGAAATTATACTTTGAGTATACAGCTTGTCCAAAGTCATCCATTATCAATACTATTAGTAATATCTTCAGTAAAGGCTTTGATGCATAAATATTTCTGATAAAGGTAGGTTGTGTACTTCTGTCCAACTGAGCAATCTTGCTTTCATAATATATACCAACATTTTAATTACTGATGATTAACATGCTGTAATACACAGTTCAAAATTAAAGGCTCAAATGCTGTACATGAGAGGTTAAGCTCCCCCTGGCGGTTTTACAAGGCGACACCGGATAGTTAGTCACGTGACACACGTGATACCGCGTGATTGAACTGCGTATTGAACTTGGATCACCAAGACAGAATACCTATTTAAAAACCTGCTGTACCAACGGGCTGCTCGAAAACAGACCTGAGACGAACAGCTTAAAAATGTTTCTAAAGTAATTATGCGTGAATGAGTCAAATTAAAAATCAAACATGTTTACAAAGAAAGCGGATTACAGTAATACTATCAGCTATATAAATACATATATTTAGATCCTTAAATTAATATAGTTATTTATTTCTTTAAATAAGACATTCCGTATTATATTCCCTTTTTAGCGGATTCTAAAAGGTATGAGGTTTTTCACTGCGATAAGTATTCATAGAAAAGGATAAAAGACACTAACACACTCACTGAAAGGAAGAGGCTGTCCCCAGCCTCTGTCCCACTATATACAGTCTCGTAGTCCTGCCCCCAGGCGCTGTTCTCAGCCAACCTTCCATGCGCATGGCTAAAGCTTCCCGCAAACGTAATATAGCATAGTAGAACAAAAGCTGGGAGAGAGGAGGGGCCAGGGGTGGGAGCAGTGGACAGACAGAGTGGCCAATCAGATAGTGTGAAGTCAGGATAGGTGAAGAGAGGTGTATAATGAAACCAACAATGAATAGAGAGAATTTAGAAGAGAATGAGTCTGTCGTTGAGAGAGGGGGAAAGGTGTGATTCTAGCTGTAGGATAATTGTAGTTTCAGTAGTCTTTCTGATGTGGGAGTTAGGAAAACTATCTTTGAGATCACAGACGGAGAGATTAATGTGATCTGGTCGTCAGAGGTGAAATTAGTTAAATTGTTAAATTGTTAATTGTTGTTAATTGTTAAATTGAGTTAAATTGATATCAACCTGTGTTGAGATAACAATTGAATTCTCAAGATCGGTAATGTAGAATATTGGATTTATACTCATCAAGTATGGATTTGTATCTCCCGGCATGGACAGCGAAGGAACAGCTGACAGGTTCTGTCAAAGTGGTATCCAATCCATGGTCTTCTGGCTCGATACCCCACCAGTCCTGGTGCGGCTCGGAGTTGTGGGGAGAAGCAGACAGAGATCATCTGGCAGCTTCGTGCTGAACAGTTGTAACTCTCTAGGGACTTGCTAGTTAGCATCACGCTGAACTAGTTAATCTGTGCACAGAGGTAACTGCGCAATCAGAGCAAGTCACTCTTTGGGGGGAGAAACTTGGTTTGCTTCCAGCGTAGTGGCTACCTCTGAATAAGATAAGATCACTTCATTGGTCATATACAATTTCTTTAATTAGAAATTTGTCTTTTCGCATATAAAAGTATTCAGATGGTGACAAAAGTCCAACCATATTGTTCCGTTGATCAGGCAGATATAACAGTGGTTGCTAGCACTTCGCGAAATTTTGCTGCAGGCTTGACCTCAGGCAGAATTCTGTCTTTAACATACAGGTTCTCTCTGGCTAGGCACTTGGGAAAAAGTTACAAGTTCCAACACTCAGACTACAGCACTGGCAGTCACGTGATTGTCAGACAGCCAAGTTGCTCAGATAAGTTTAATGATGTGCAAGGGTACACAGAGGAGAAATCTTGGAGCTCTGTGCAATGCCTTTTAAGTGGAGGACAATATGGTTGGTGATTGGTCGCCAGGCAGTTGGGGTTTCCACGCCCTGTAGGTTCCTGATTGGTTGGTCAACTTGAGGAATGATTGACCATGACCTCTGACTCTAGGACCATAATCCAGAAGTGCTTAGAGTCTCAATAGACAAGCAGGTGCCAAGAGTGGGCATCTGTCATGATATCTGGTTGCATCCCAATCCTGGGAAGTATTCCTAAATCAGTCCACCAACATGAATGGCTTCTCTGTGGCTTGGACCACAGTGATGAGAGAGAGGGGCCTCACTGGGAAAAGTACAGCAACACTTAATTCTGTCTTATTAATAAGCCTTGTCGCTACAGCAGTAACAGTATTATAATTGAATGAAGGATTGAAGGCCGCCCATTTTCCATTACATCCCACTTACACAAAAGCTGCAAAGGCTGGCATCAGTGTAAGAGACCCCTCACTCCAGCTGAGCTTTCTGCAACAAAACTGGTTGTTCTCAAGTCAATTCAGAGACAAGTATACTCTGCTGAGATCAGTGCACTCACAGAGAACAGAATCCTTTCCAAAACCAGTTCTCTTCTTAAGCCTAACCCTTTGCTCCAAGATGGTTTCACCAGGATAGGTTGGTGGCTGAAACATGCAGCAATGGACCAAGGTGAAAGGAATCCTCTCATACTCCCAAGAAAGAGCCATGTTACAACTCTATTAGTGAGGCACTACCACAAACAGGTAAAACACCAAGGCCATCACTTCATGGAGGGAGCCATCAGAGCAGCAGGTCCGTGGATAGTTGGTGGTAAGAGGCTCATCAGTTCTGTTCTTCACCATTGTGTTATGTCCTAAGTTCACAGGCAAAATGGAGGAACAACAGATGGCGGATCATCCCTGAGACCGCCTTAGCACATTCCCTCCTTTCACTTATGTGGGGCTGGATGTATTTGGCCCCTGGACAGTTACCACATGGCACACCAGAGGAGGTGTGTCTGAAAACAAGTGCTGGGCAGAGCTATTCACTTGCATGAGTACTAGAGCTGTGCACATTGAAATGATTGAGTCCATGGACACCTCTAGTTGTATTAATGCCCCATGAAAATTCTTTGAAGCCCGAGGTCCTGCAAAGCAGCTCAGGTCCAATTGTGGAACAAACTTTATTGTAGCCAGTAGAGAATTGAGACTTGGAAAAGACCCTGAGGAGCATGCAAGCATCCAGCAAACAGTGAACAGGGCTGCACATGGAAATTCAACCCCCCTCACATGGGAGATGCCAGGGAGCGTAAGATTGGCAGGAAGCATAAGATCCTTGACTCTATGTTACTACAGAGCAGACGATCTCCCCTCTCCATCAAAGTCCTTTGCACCTTTATGGCTGAGGTGTAAGCAATACTAAATGCAAGACCACTGGTCTCAGTCTCCTCTGACCAAGAGTCACCATTTTTCTTGAGCCCTGCAATGCTACTTACCCAGAAAGTGGATGTGCTTGCTCCTCCAGGTGATTTCACAGAGAAAGATGTCTTTAAGACCCAGTGGAGACAAGGACAAACCTTGGCCAGTGAATTCTGGACTTGCTGGAGACGTGAATACCTTCCAACTCTGCAGAGCAGGTGCAAATGGAACAACTCATCCAAAAACTTCCAAGTAGGAGACATTGTGCTTTTGAAGGAGAGTCAGATCTCACGTGACAAGTGGCCTATGGCATTGATAACTTTGGTATTCCCTAGCAGTGATGGAAAGGAGCAGAAGATACAGGCCAAGACCACCTCTCAGGGCACCTCAAAAAGGTTTGCCTTTGGCAGAGGTCATTCTCCTTGTTCCTTAAGAGGACTGAAAAGTTAAAATGTGTTCAGGTGTTCAGTTATAGTTAGCAGTGCCATCTAAAGATGTCAGGCAGGGAGTGTTCTGTTCTCTGTTTAATCTTCATGTGATTTTGGCACCTCCTGTGGACAGTTTTTAAGTAAACAGGAAGTAGCACTCTTATGTTCATAGCATCAGCAGTGCGAATAAAATTCAGGTCAATCCAATCCAATCCAATGGCTGTAAGTAAATTTTATTGTTTACATGTTTCCAGCCATATACTGAAGAATATTTTGTAAATGCAACCTTTCGAAACGTTTCTATGTGTTTATGTTCTGCATACACTACATTCCTGCTCTACGCATAATATACAGATGCAGCCATTCAAAACAAGTGAGGTACACCTCGGTACCATACGGTTGGCGTGTCGCATCCTAACGTGGTATGACGCAGTGTAACGCGTCATATGACGTCATATCAGAAAGTATCTGGAATCACCTTGTAAAACCGCCAGGAGGAGCCAATAAAGCTTAACCTGTCATGTACAGCATGTGAGCTTTTAAATTTAAACTACTGTATTACAGCATGTTAATCATCAGTCATTAAAAAGTTGGTATATTTTATGAAAGCAAGATTGCTCAGTTGGGCAAAAGTACACAACCTACCTTTATCATAAATATTTTAATTATGCAGAAATATTTTTTGCATCAAAGCCTTTACCGAAGATATTACTTTTTTTGTTTATTTCTTTAGCACATTTATTTGAACATTTCCATCAATTGTACAAGCACTGAAAAACTGTCCAATCCCTAGTTTGTGGGGCATTTTCTTTTAGTATAACAGACATAAAAACTTCCTTGCTTTTAACAGAGCATTTCATAATTTCTAACAACGAAAATTATTGCAACCTTTCGAAACGTTTCTATGTGTTTATGTTCTGCATACACTACATTCCTGCTCTACGCATAATATACAGATGCAGCCATTCAAAACAAGTGAGGTACACCTCGGTACCATGCGGTTGGCGTGTCGCATCCTAACGTGGTATGAGGCAGTGTAACGCGTCATATGACGTCATATCAGAAAGTATCTGGAATCACCTTGTAAAACCGCCAGGAGGAGCCAATAAAGCTTAACCTCTCATGTACAGCATGTGAGCTTTTAAATTTAAACTACTGTATTACAGCATGTTAATCATCAGTCATTAAAAAGTTGGTATATTTTATGAAAGCAAGATTGCTCAGTTGGGCAAAAGTACACAACCTACCTTTATCATAAATATTTTAATTATGCAGAAATATTTTTTGCATCAAAGCCTTTACCGAAGATATTACTAATAGTATTAATAATGAATGACCTTGGACAAGGTGTAAACTCAAAGTATCACGCTGGTCCACATTATTTGTAATTCATTTTAAATGAAAAGACTTTATTTTTTCATCGACAAAAAGTAACACCACAGCATTTCGTTGATCTAATTAACAAGGATGGGACATTAGCTAGCCAATAGGATAAAGGAATAAATTACTTTTTTTGTTTATTTCTTTAGCACATTTATTTGAACATTTCCATCAATTGTACAAGCACTGAAAAACTGTCCAATCCCTAGTTTGTGGGGCATTTTCTTTTAATATAACAGACATAAAAACTCCCTTGCTTTTAACAGAGCATTTCATAATTTCTAACAACGAAAATTATTTAAACTGCAACACTTATCATTCAACCAGAGCTCAAAATATCACAAGGATCCTCATGAGCACAGCAAAGACTGTATTAAAAGATACTTGTATCAGATACATGAGAATCCAAGCTTTTTTATCTACGCTTTCTTATCTACGCTAAGAAGTAGTCTTTAAAATTTATCACACGGTAAAAAGTCAAATTTCTGGGGTGTCTGTATACCAGAGATTATGGTAACATTTCAGAAGGGTGTCTGCCAGTCAGATTCCAGGACTGGGATTATCTGTTTTATGATCGAGAATATAATATGTAATCACGTATCTAAAGAAATTAATAATTATATTAATTTAAGGATCTAAATATCTAAATCTATGTATATATATAGCTGGTAGTATTACTGTATTTCACTTTCTTTGTAAACACGTTTTGTTAACACCCCAATCGCAGGTGGATTCTGTTTTTTGGTCTGTTATGGTCTGTAGCTCAAATCCTGCTTAACTAAAAATTAGACCCGAGAAGAGTATTATTTGACAATGTTATGAGGCTCTGGTGGAATTTCTCTGTAAACTGAAGAGTTATAGAGGAGACATGTTGTGTATCGCTTCTTTTGACACTTGTAAAAAAAACATTCCAATGTTAATGCGACACGGAAGATAATGTGGTGTATTGGTCGTTAGTGAAAAGATTTAATCATTTAATCTCTTTACTTTGCACATTTTAATCTGCTTAATATTGAATATTTATATGGAATTTTACCACTAAAGGGAAATTTTAGTAGCTAAGCATAAAACGCAGAGGAGCATAACGAAGGTCATAAAGGTCATAAACGATATTAATTTAGGAACATAAACATATTATGTAAACTGTATGTTGCTGTTATTGGTATTTTAAAGAAAAAATAAACACCAATACTCAATTTCTCCCTAAACATTTTAAGCACCAAAGTCTTACATGTGGTTGACTTTCCGACCATATTACTGTAATGTCTGTATTGCTGTTTCAGTGTGTGTCACATGACTTGCCTTGGTGGCGTCACGGCTTAAGCGACTCATTTACAGTATACTCTCTGTGGGAGTGCTGGCTGTGACGAATTAAACCGGTTTCACAGGTATTTTCAAAGTAGAAGGGGGTGAGTCTTCCAGCGAAAGAAGACCCCCCCCCCCTCCAAAACCCCTTTTTTTCTTACAGTAGTAGTACTTAAGTACAGTACAGTAGTACTTCTCGCATTAAGAAAGCTAGGTGTTAGCATAAACTATTAGTAATCAATAATATTAAATTTAGCACTGTAATAAATTGTGCTAATAATAAATTCTATTCTACTCTGAGAATGTTGGGGGGAGTAAGAATGCCTGTGGTCTGTTCACTGATAAACTTGTGTCAAGCTGTCAACAAAAACCAGCTGTCAAAAAAGTACAGACATTTCTATTGCTACTGAGTCTCTGTGTCTACAGTACATTGTTTGTGAACAAACCGGTTTCACAGGTATTTTCAATCTCCAGCCACTGTTGTTTCATCAGTTGTTATCCTGTAAAGCACTTTGAGAAGCCACCTTTAAAGGCGCTATATAAAATAAAGTTTATTATTATTATTATTATTATTATTATTATTATTATGGATCATATTTTTCCTCCCAGAACTTGTAAATTGTTGTTGTTATTGTTGTTGTTATCCTGTAAAGCGCTTTGATAAGCATACTGTCCAGCTTGTCAGGTGCATTCTCTTGTAAAATAGTAAGTAGAGCTCCGGAAAGCCAGAAGTAGCGCTTCGCCCCGCCTGCTGTGGGAAGAGTTGGTTTATTCTTTCCCTGCCTCAACGAGTGCAGACCCTGCCAAGCCCTCGTCGACACCGGTGTCGACCATCACCCTGCTGTGGCCTGGTCTCCTGCCGGGCACCGAGGCAGCCAGACCCCCAGGGCGCTCACCGTGCACTTCGGGGCTGCGAGGGTGAAACACCCCTTCTACTCTGCCCCAGTCCGTGAGGACTGTATCCTGGGGTTGGACTGGTTGCAGCAGGTGGGTGGTTGCCTTGAATTGGGTGTGAGGGACGGGGTGCTGCGCTGGGGGTGGCGGTTTCCCTCCAGCGGTGAAGTGAGGTGGCAGTTTGTGGTGTCACAGTCACTCTGTGGGGCAGTTCTCCAAGCGGTGCACAGCCAGCAGGAGGCCGCCAAGCAGTGACCTCGCCGCTGGAGGGAACCTGCCACCCCCGGCACAGCACCCCATCCTTCACCTCCAAGGCCTCCCACAGTGCAAAGAGTGCCGTACAGACTTCGGGTAGGGGCAAGCTTATCTCACCGTCCTAGGAGTCAGCTCTAGCACGCTAGCCCCGACACCCGCAGCTCCGACAGGCCCAGGCGACGTCCACCACTGCCACCTCCGTTTCCCGCTCCGGTCAACCCACGCGCCCTAGGGATCCAGCTGCCTTGGTGCACGGCAGAACACCAGACCGCAGCAGGGTGGTGGTCGAACCGATGTCGACGAGGGCCTGGCAGGGTTTGCCCTCTATGAGGCAGGGAAGAAATAAGCCCCGGCTGTGGCCAACCCTTCCCACGGCAACAGGCGGGGTGAAGCGCTCCTTCTGGCTTTCCGGAGCGGGGGTAGTGTCGCTCAAGGGCGGCCTTCCCCCCTTTAGGCCGCCCCGCTCCAGTTTCCCGACGGACTCTGGAGTCCCCGGGGCTCCAGCGCCAGGCACTCCCATGTGATGTGCTTCATCTCCCCACAGCATCGCCGCGCTGGCCTTCTCCTTCCCCCCATCTGATTCCCCTTGCGCCCCTCCGTTGGTGCCCACCGGTCTGCCCGAATACGGCATCAGCCTGCTCAGCCAGAGCCAGGGCCTGCTCCAAGGGGGCTGCACCTCAGTCGGGGCCAGGGACCAGAGGAATGCCTGGAGCGCTATCTCCTGGTGGGCCTCCCTCGGGAGAGTAGGGTAACCCTGGCGAGCTAAGTAGGCCACGTCTGGGGCAATTGGACCCAGTGGCTCTCCCACTAGGCAGCAGCGTTGAGCTAACCTTGCCCGCAGCAGTCCCGGCGCCTCCCCTCTCCTGCCAAAATGCCTCCGGAGGGCAGACGCCAACGCCGTGTGGTTGTACCACTGGTTAACCTACCCCTGTTTGGCATTATTGATATTGTTGAATTTTAATCCTATGTAATATTTATTTTTACCCTGTTTTATTATTTATTATTTTTGCATTTTACAGAGTTATGTTTTTACATATTGTTTTTTCCTGATAAAACAATGCTTACTATCTTCCGTATAAAATAATCAAAGAACGCTTCTCTATTTTATTATATCCATAAACTAATTGATATTTATATTTATTTATGTGTCCACAAACTAAGATTTTGCATATTTAGATTATAGAAAATATTACATACAGTAGATGTACACCAGCCAAGAAAAAAACAACAACAACACCAAATAACTTGGTAAAAGAAAAAAAAACACTTAAGAACACTTAAATATTTTCAATGTTTGAAGGGAACTTCACACCTTGCTTATAACATTCTTCACACTAATGTGCACTTTTTTCAATACTCCAAGACTTAGTATTGTGCTTAACCTACTCAACAATAATTGAAGAGTGGGAAGATAATCAGCCTGATTCCCTGTCTCAGTTCAGGAGACATATTAAATAGTCCAGAGGGATTACTGATATTACAAACAAAATGTATTCCCTAGCAGCTTATTTCTTTTTCACAAAATGGTGGAATTTTCAATTATTTTCCTTGCACATTCTCTAAGCTTTAAACAGTGACCAGAGTTCAACATATTATGACTCTTGACTGAATCAACCTGTGTATAACATCCTCTTCATTTAAAAACACACTGACAGTCTTGTTCATTCTAGAACCAGATACACAATATATATATATATGCTGTATATTATTATTATGTGGTCTATTGGCCATTCTGTCTCCCTGCCAAACTCACCCCACACAGGTGTACACAATTGTAGCACCTCACCTAATGTACTGTACCTTACCTACAGTACTTCCCTAACACATTACTCTACTGAGCCAATCCTAACCCCATATTGCCTTTTTAAATTCTCTAACGACTGCTGCTTCCAGCTCAGCAGGACCCTAGGAACCTAGTCAGCTGAAAAAAAGTAATCCAAATCTATTACCAAACCTCTTTTTTAAAATCAATTACCAATGAGAAACTCTAGAAAAGAAAGGAAAAAAGGAATGCAGAGGAGGAAAAAATAGATAGCCTACTCAGAAGCACTTACTTCCTGGCACACTCCCAAACACTACCAACAAACATGCTTACGGACCAGCATCACAGACGGATACTATCCATAAGATGCTGCTTAAAATCTTTGGTCCTAAATGCCTTCTAATTTCCTCACACCTTACAATTATGCATTCAAAATCTAATAAGGAATCAAGCTTGTCCATAATCTACAAAACCACATTCTGTTTTAGGAGCATGAGCATGTGTTATTATCCATGCTATACGCCAGAAAATGAATTACCAAGAACAGTGTCCACAGTACCTTGTTAAAGACTGATTATGCAGATCTGCCATCTGTTCTGAGTCTGCATTGACATTTCTGATCAATAAAACAAGAGAACTTTACTATCAAGTTTCATTAGCTGTTCAGCTGCTCCTATAACTCAGTAGTAAGTTGCAACAAGGTTTGTGACACATATCCTGGCAACCGCTCAGACAGCTAGGAATACTCAGGTTGCTCCTCTACAATCTGTCCCCAGTATGCCCCCCTTGGGCTTGATTTCTTAAAGAGGTACATACTGTTCAGGAAACAAAGGAAGTTATTTTATTGATTTTCATTCCTGTATGACTTTGTAAAGCCTCCAGCATTAGGCAGAGAACTAAGGTCATCAACATTAATCATAATAAGAATAAGAGTAACAGATAAGTATTCTACATTTTTGTCCATAGAAAAGGATGTTGGAGAATAAAGGGGACTGATGTTTAATGTAATTGTGACCAGTTCAAGTAGCTGGCAATTCTCAAGTGTTGCTAAAATGTACTCCAGAGAGATACGTTCAGATAATAATAATAATATTTGCTTACACTTATATAGCGCTTTTCTGGACACTACACAAAGCACAGATAATGAGTCCTCCCGTCCACCATAAACAATGTTATGCACCTGTAGCGGCAAGGCTTATTAAAAATACAGGAATTATTTTTGCTGCTCCCTTGCCAGTCCCTCTGTTTCTCATCTCAGTGGTGCTGGATACAGAGAGGCCATTCCATTTGGTTCAAATTTAAAATGTTTTTTTAGCTGATAGAGTTTCCTGATAAGGAACAGCTCCCAAAGCTGAGATTCACCAGCCACCTTAATAAATGTTTATCTCTGGCGCCTTACTGTCTGGGAGATTCCTTGGGAGAGTCTCACCCCAAGGCTTACAACTCTAAAGTCGGAGTGCATTGTTACTTATCATCCACCTCGATCAGCCAGTCAGGAACTGGTAGGGCAGGGTAACCCCACGTGGGTCTCGGATGCCCACGAAACTTTCAACCAATGAACGACTGTAGTTCCTCCAGGTAAAACAGGCAGCACAGGACTCCTCCAAGGCTCCTCCAAGAATGGAGGTCGCCTGCGTGTAACCAAAGGATCCACCCAAGGTTAGCCCAGCAGCAAGCCTCGTGAACCGCCAGTATCCCACCATGAATGCTTGCCTGATCAACAAGTGAACTACGGTCGGAACTGTCGACAACTGAATATCAGTATTCAGGACTAGCGCTACATCGGGAACGAACCGGTCTTCTTCCCATCTAAAGAGTGTGACTTGCTTGGACCTGCAGTCACTTTCCATGTCCACAATCTGCTAGTTAAGCCAGGACTGACTAGCCGGTCTTCAGAGAGCCCACTGCCAGCGCGTCGGAGCAGGAATCTCTCCCTCCTTCTCCCACACCTCACGTCGAAGCAGGACAGCCTGGCATCAGGCCAGAGGACACTGATTGGACGCAGCAACAATCTGTCGCTGTTCCCTTGTGTCCGTGGGAAATCTGAATCCACACAGATTGGATGAGTATTCAACCTTCTGCATTACAACTCGAGAATTCAATTGTTACCTCAACCCCAGTTGAAATAAATGTAATTCCTATGAGTGATGTACTTGCCTCCTATGAGTGAGTATCTAGTGTAGAAGTTGTAATCTAAGTTCATTTAAGAAATGGTACAAATGAATGGTATACTGAATGTATGTCCCTCTTGGTATTTGTAACTCTTCATGATTGAATATATACTTTTTGTATTCTGCTAACCCTTACTCTTAAGCTCTGTCATGTTTATATGCACATTTTATATGCATTAATAAATGTATTGTCATGTATAAGTATCCCTGTGTGTGCGTTGCTGAGTTATCCCGCAAGGTCAGTTTTCTAATAGCCATCAAAGAATCATTTTGTAATTAATAATAATAATTAATAATTGTCCCAGTAAATGCACAAAACCCCTACATTTATTGGTGCCCCGTGTGAGGATGGCTCAGAGTGAAATGAGTCGATCAAGTGGAATAATTCAGTAGGAAAAAAAGCGGCGCGGCTCGTGCAAAGCAAGCAATACAGTGAGCTGGAAGCCAGAAAAAATAAAGTTCCCCTTGCTCTTTAAGCTACAGTGCTTGATTTCTGTGATCTTTTGCGATCTAACGCGTTGATTGCATATTTGATCTTGTGGTTTTCTGTGGTAGAATTGTGATTTAGTACTTAAAAGTAATACTCTCAAGTTTCCTGAGTAATAACAATGGTTGTTAAAAAGTCTGAATTAGAGTCGCTAATAAGCACTTTCTCTAGCAACGACAATCCTGACTACTGGCACAGTATTAAGAAAGCTGTCGCTGAGAGGGCTCAGAAAAGGCTAGAAGCTAGGCTGCATGAAAAAGAAAGGGACTGGAGAGTTTATACAAACGTAACCATAAAATGCGCAAGGACTTGTTGCGTGTCAGTGAGGATAAAGACTCGCTTAGACAGGAGCTGGATGCTGCCCTGCGGGGAGCACAGCAATTGCAGCACAAGCGTTCTTTACCACCAAGCAGTCCGGAGCACTCGGGTTAGCCGGGAGCTAAGGGTTCCGCCTGAGAGAGAGCTCTCCGGGCCGTGATCTGGAACTAGGGTCACTGTAGGGTAGAAAGCCAAGTCAATTAAGGTGTATGCCCCCCGACCACGATCTCCACCATCTCTCCATCAGAGGAGAAGCTAGGAAAATAAACCTCCACTCGCTGGGACAACTAGCGAAGGACATAGAGAGATTTGACCCCACAGTGTCAGGGAATAATGTCGAGAGTTATATTCATGACCTCAGATACACACTGCAGTTCATGCCAGACGCCACAGAACAGGAGAAAGTGTTGCTGGTCAGAAAAACTACCAGCAGAGCCGTACGTGAGTGGATGGCTAGGCAGACAAAAGAGGTCTGTAATGACTTTGAGGAGCTGTGCTAAGCACTGATCCAAGAGTACAATGCGTTTATTGACCTGATTGCTGCTGTGGCCGCCGCCCATCACGTTAAGCACAAGAGAGCCGAGTCACCTTGCGAATATTACGAGAAACTTAGACAAACTTATTTTGCAGGGCAAAATTATGAGGGTTGCGAAAAGAATGCAAATTTCAAGGGTTTATTCATCGCCAATCTCCACCCATCAGTCAGAAAGATGATCTTAATGCTTACAGATGCACAGACCATGAAAATGACTGGTATTAGGAGATAAACGCAGAAAGCCTGGGAGTTTGAGGTCCAAAGTCGCTCCTAGCGAAAAGGTGATAAAGTGACTGTGTTCACCGTCAGAGCCAGCAGGGTTAATTCTCTCCTGCTTGAAGGAGCGGAGGTTTCTGAGCTAGCTAAGCCCCAGCACAATGCAGGCACACAGGACAGCACCCAGCCTCCTAAACACTGTGAGAACACCGGGGGAGGGAAAGGGCTAGAGGAAGCTAGCAAAAAGGCTAAGCAAAAAGATGCGATAGAAGCCCACCTGACCAGGCTTGAATAAGCTTTATCTGGACAGGGACAAACACTCCCCAAGGCTGCCGGAAACGTGAATGACCTAAAACTCTCCACCTCAGGAGAGCAGGCCACGCTCATCTCCACTGGAGGAAGCAGAAACCCGCCCCCTCCCCCTCCCTCAGTCTATCTGATTGAGCAGAAGGGTTCCTGCCTGGAATAGGTCAGCCACTCCCAAGCAAGTACTGACCACCCCTGAAGTCAGAGAGCAGGCAGGCTCCAGACATTTTCTGGGGAAGTTAAATCAGAGAGGAAAAGCCAGAGGCTTTTACCTCAAGGTTACCATGGGAGATGTCTTACACAGTGAGACACTGATTGCCACTGAGGTTGAAAATAAATGTAGGGGTTTGTGCATTTACTAGGACAATTATTAATTGTAGCACTAAGTCACAAAATGACTCTTTGATGGCTATTAGAAAACCAAACTTGTGGGATAACTCAGCAACGCACACACACGGATAATAATACACGACAATACATTTATTAATACATACAAAATATGCATATAAACATAACAGATCTTATCAGTGAAGGTTTAGCAGAATACAAAAAGTATATATTCAATCACAAAGAGTTACAAACCAAGAGGGACATACATTCAGTATACCATTAATTTAGACCGTTTCGTAAATGAACTTGGATTACAACTTCTACACTAGATAATCAAAGGCAAGCACATCACTAATAGGAATTAAATTGATATCAACTGGGGTTGAGGTAACAATCGAACTCTCAAGCTGTAATGCAGAATGCTGAATACTCATCCAATCTGTGTGGATTCAGATCTCCCGTGGACACAAGGGAACAGCGTCAGGATGTTGCTGCTTCGGCGTGAGGTGTGGGAGAAGGAGGGAGAGATTCCTGCTGCGACGCGCTGGCAGTGGGCACTCTGAAGACCGGCTGGTCAGTCCTGGCTTAACTAGCAGATTGTGGACATGGAAAGTGACTGCAGGTCCAAGCAAGTCACACTCTTTAGACAGGAAGACCGGTTCATTCCCGATGTAGCGGTAGTCCTAAATACTGATATTCAGCTATCGACAGTTCTGACCGTAGTTCACTTGTTGATCAGGCGAGCATTTGCAGTGGGGTACCAGTGGTTCATGAGGCTTGATGCTGGGTTAACCTCAGGCGGATCCTTTGGTTACATGCAGGCGACCTCCATTCTCGACTCTTAGAACAAAGTAAAGTCCTGGCACTCGAACTCACTGGCTGTTACGTGATTGTCCGAGATGAGTCTGAGAATGTCCTGGAGGAGTCTTGAAGGAGCCTTGGAGGAGCCCTATGCTGCCTGTTTTACCTGGAGGAACTACGGTCGTTCATTAGTTGAAAGTTTCGTGGGCATCTGAGCCCCACGTGGGGTTAACCTGCCCTACCAGTTCCTGATTGGCTGATTGAGGTGGATGATAACTAACAATGCACTCTGACCTTAAAGTTGTAAACCTTGGGATGAGACTCTCCCAAGGAATCTCCCAGACAGTAAGGCACCAGAGATGACTATTTATTAGGGTGGCTGGTGAATCTCAGCTTCGGGAGCTGTTCCTTATCAGGAAACTCTATCAGCTAGAAAAGCACCTTAAATGTGAACCAAATGGAATGGCCTCTCTGTATCCAGCACCACTGAGATGACAGAGTGACTGGCAAGGGAGCAGCAAACTTAATTCCTATATTTTTAATAAGCCTTGCCGCTACACACCCACCTGGATGGCAGCCATAGTGCGCACCGTACACTCACCACATATCAGCTACCAGTGGGGGGGAGAACACTGATGAAGCCAATTCATAAATGGGGACTTCTAGGAGGCCATGATTGGTAAAGGCCAATGGGAAATTTAGCCAAGACAGCAGAGGAACACCCCTACTCTTTTCAAGAAACTTCCTGGAATTTTTAATGACTACAGAGAATCAGGACTTTGGCTTTATATCTCAACCAAAGGATAGTGCACTTTTACAGTATAGTGTCCCCATCACTGTTTTCCCTGTTGTGAGCTGGAGGGTGATATGGTTGCTACATGTGGTAATGGAAATACTCTTTTATTAGTCAGAATGGCTTAGTTTCACTATCCTTAAAGGGACTGCTCCCACCAGCCAACAAGAATAAATCCAGATACATTGCTACAGATGCAGCCATTCAAAATGCGCGGGCGATACCGCATTATTTTCCGGTACGCTGTACGCAGTCTACCGCGAGTTACCGGTAAATACCGCGAGTTACCAGTAAATACCGCTAGCAAAATAATATTATCCGGAATTTCCGCAAGGTGGAGCTAATAAAACTCAACCTCTCATGTTTGAGCTGTCACCATCAAAGTCTTTAACGAAGATATTACTAATAGTATTAATAATAAATGACCTTGGACAAGCTGTAAACTCAAAGTATTGCCCTGGTCCACATTATTTTTTTCATTGACCGTCTTTGTTAAAGTAACACCACAGCATTTCGCAATCACGCATTTGTTTCCAATCATGCAAAGTACAGTAATTTTTGAGAATCGATTCACCATGCCTTTCACATGCTCATAAAAGAGATTGATTTAGGAACATAAACATATTACCGTATGCAAACTGTACTGTATACAGTATGTATATGTATATTTAATGTCTTAACTGTGCCCGTTTAAGTATTGAATATTTATATGGAATTTTACCACTGAAGGAAAATCTTAGTGCCTGAGCATAAAAAGAATAGGAGCATACTGCAACGCATGTGAAGGCCATAAACGATATTCATTTTGGAACATAAACATACAGTATATGGCTGGTCTCGGTACTTTAAAGAAAACATACACGAAACATGGTTTCATTATGACCAGAATCGGTCTTGAGATATTTTTAACTTGATTTACAGTATTTGAGAGGTATGTCTTGACACCGATACTACGTAAATACTGCTCACATATATGTTTCTATGTTTATATTATGCATTTCATACGGTCAAATTACTTTTGAGCAAATGATAAGAAGCGTGAAATGGTATGCCCAGGGCGTTCTAGTTTTCGTTTTGTTTTAATGCAGTGCAGTGGATTGATTAGAGATATCAAGTACATACAAGTCATTTTTTAAATGTTGTAGTTCGTCTTGTAAAAATGTTACGAGTACATCATCTGTCAACAATTACACAGGTTCTGTTTCCATATTGCGGATTTTGGTTACGTAATATTATTTTCTAATTTCACGTTGTGAATATATGATTTGGGCAAACAGAGCCGCAAAGAAGTACATTATGGGTTGTTGTTTTTTTTTTGCAGTTTTATCTAGAACAAGCGATGCTTAAACCTTTGTCTGATTCTTGTGAAACTATCCACACGACAGTTACAGTACCTAGGAGTTGACTTCAGTGATGTCACTGATGGGATGTTTCTAAAAATCCATCCTCTGTAAAACGTCTTCTCTAGTTGTCCTGCATATGTATTCGCTAATGAAGCTGTGTGTTCTGAGCCTGGTTCTCTACATTTCTGTATGAACCAGCTTAGAGGGCTAAAGACAGCTTGTGTTTAAATTGAGTGTAAGGTAATTTATACTTCTAAAGTCATGGTCAGCATTTATTATTGTACTGTGCTGTAAACTTGTTCTGTGCCTAATTACATTATTTTATAGGTTTATCAAATCTGTACATTGTCTGTCGATAATGTTTCTGTAGTGCTTTTTCAGCCCTCAGCATGTGACCTGTGGGTTAGGTTCCTAACTCCCATGTCACACGGTCTGTGATTGAATCCCATGGAACTATGACTTTATTTTTTAACAAACATTTCTTTGAAAAAATGAAACGTTTCCCTTGGTCAGAGATTAAATAAAACCTCACTCGCACCAAACAAATTTATATTTCTAAATATCACAACATGATCGAATTTAAGTCTTTTTAATAAAAATGAATAGTCACCTATGCGTTACAAAATAAACATTTATATTGATTTGAATCGCGTTTTGATTTAAATCGTAAACGCGTGTTTAAATATATGTGTTTAAAGGCGATATATAAAAGCGCTGATTCTTATGGAATGTGTTCCGCCGGGGATTCAAAAAAATTTTTTTTTAATCATGTATCTAAGGAAAATTGCAGTATAACTTTGTTCATGCACAAACAGTGGCATGTTACATTATAATTTGGGTGTCTCCTCTTGCCAGAAAGCTCTAAATTGCATTTTGAGTGCGGTTTTTGACTTTTTCTAAATTGCAACCCATAAATAAAGCTGATACAGTTTAAGTTTAGACTTACTGTATTCTAAACTGTATTACAACAGCACATTGGACAATGCAACGTAAATTGCAAAAATGCACTTGGAATCTGTCCAAGCCCTACTACGAAAATTATTTAAACTGCGACACTTATCATTCATCTTTTAATAAACTTTATTTTATTATGCAGAGCGTGTTTAATTGTACTGTTTCAGCACATCAGTTTTGCAGAAAAGGGGATGGTTGTTAGGTCAGCTTCAGTTTTACACGTACAGTACACATTTGATTTCATTAAAATTATGAGGTACCCTGTATCTGCAGGACTCAAGAGGCTCTCAGTCATGTCACTTACAGTTGTAGTGGCGAGGCTTATTAATAAGGCAGAATTAAGTGTTTCTGAGCTTTCCCAAATGAGGCCCCATTTCTCTGTTAATCTCTGTGGTGCAGCCACAGAGAAACTATTCATGCAGGCTGATTTAAGCTTCCTCTGATAAGGGACAGCTCCCAAAGGGGGATGCACTTAGCTAAGCCTGGCTGTCATGATCAATGGTCATCCATTGGCGCCTATCTGTCTAGGGAGTGCCAGATGGACATCTGGACTGCATTCCTAAGTGTCAGGAGTAAGTGACTCATATCTCACCTTGATCAACCAATCAGGGACTGGTAGGGCCGAGTAACCCACGTGGGACTCTGATGCCCATGGAACTTTCAGCCAATCAACGAGCTGAAGTTCCTCCAGGTAAAAACAGGCAACACAGAGGGTCTGAGAGATTCAGAAGGGAGATTCAGAAGGGATTCAGTAGATTCAGGAGAATTCTGTGGACTTTTCTAAAGGGAATTCAAAGGAGAATTCCAGGGCAGGACGGCCCAGGAGCAGAAGGCTCCCAAGGGCAGGACATTCTCGCAGCGCGCCTCCTGACCATCCTGAGACTCAGCCCGGACAACCACGGAACGGCCAGTGTGTCCGAGTGCCAGAACTTTCCTTTGTTCTAAGAGTCTAGAGCGGAGGTTGCCAGAGAGTAACCAGAGGATCCACCCGAGGCTAGCACCAGCAGCAGGCCTCGTGAACAAGTCGGAACTGTGGACAGCTGAATCACTATTCAGAACTAGCTCTTCATCAGGAACGAACCGGTCCTCTTCCTGACTTGCTGGGACCCACAGTCATCTTTTCTCCTGTGCGCAAACTTTGCTAGTTAAATCCAACACTAACTAGCCAGCCAGTGAGCATCTGCAGCGCACCATCGCAAACCGCACAGCACAGCCTGGCACCGAGCCAGAGAGCGCGGATTGGACAGCAACAGCCTGCAACTGTTTCTTTGAGCCCGCAGGAGATCTGAATCCCCAGAGATTGGATGAGTATTCAACTTCAATGCATTACAGCTCGAGAATTCAATTGTTATCCCAACCAGTTGATATCAATCTAATTCCTAAGAGTTATGTACTTGTTTTGAGTATCTAATGTAGAAGTTGTAAACAAGTTCACTTTACGAAACGGTCTTAATGAATGATATACTGAACGTATGTCCTCTTGCTATATGTAACACTTTGTAACTGATTGAATATATATCTTTTGTATTCTGATAACCCTCTCGATAAGATCTGTTAGGTTTATATGCATATTCTATGTATTAATAAATGTATCTTCGTGTATTAGTACCTGTGTGTGCGTTGTTTGAGTTCTGTTGCATGGTTGGATTCTAAAGCCATCAAAAGAATCAACTTTGTGATTTACTGCTACAATTAATAATTGTCACAGTAAATTCCCAAACCCTACAGAACTGGTGCCTTCAGAGAGCCACTACATTACATTTTGGCTATGGCAACATTACACAGTTGATGTCTCCTAGAGGTTCCTAGATTCTTATTGTAAATAAAAGGAACAGCATACAGTGGGACTTTTTCAAAAACGGGGAACAAATTTCAACATCCGACTGCACCGAGCACACAAATATTGGTTCTAGGCTCCTGAATCACCTTTGGTCCCTGGATCATTGCTTTTAACCATTTACACAAGGTTTTTACTGTAAAGCACTTTCACAGCTCAACATAAATGGACCTTCTGGGGCACAGGCTTTAAAGGAGCTTTTTAAAAAAAACAGACTTTGCATTTCCTGTTATAAGCTATTCTTTTAGCATATGACAAGCATGCCCTTATTATGGCGATATCCTCCTAAACATTGGGAAATAACTCTAGAAGTTCAATTAAAACAGAAATGCTTCAAATCACTTGGGATACAACAAAAAAGTGGTGTATTATAAAGTGTGTTAAAAATGTAGCTAGTTTGTTTTCATACCTTAGATTATAATAAAACCTCACCATTTAACACCAACAGGTGTTTTCTTGAAGTCTGCTAGCTTCAAAGTTTATGGTTTGGCTTTTGTGTATAATGATAGTGAACTGCATTGGAAATGTAGGAAAGTAAGCATTAATAAGCAGGAAAATTAAACCAAGAAACATCTAAAGTACTGGACTATATTGCAGATAAACTACCGATCTACTTTTTAAGCCTGTAGAACCTGCAGAACTCCAGCTTTAATTGACTGGACTCAACAGCCTAAGTTTTAAGGTTATCCTTACAAGTGTGGAAAAGCATGGGTGTAATGTTGAAGCCTTCACTGTTGTTTTAGAAGTTGTTTTTCTGTCTTGAGTCTTTCTTAACAATATGGTGTAAACAGTGTCTGGTTTCTACTGTGATCATTATTTCATTACTGAAGTAGCCTTTTGATATTTGCACAGTATTGTTTGTTGCTATGGCTGTTTTCATATTCGTAGTTTTCTTCTGTTAAAACTTAAAATCTCTCGCATTAAATTGGCTACAAATGCAAGAATTCAACCAGATATTCTTACTTGTAAAATGTCTACTGTTGCATTTCAGTTAGTTAATGTAGTTAGTCCATAGTCAGCAATCTAAACTTTATTGTTAAGCTTTAATGATTGATGTTGTAACAGTAACCTTTAGAAATACTATAGTACTTCACAAATGCTTTGTGTGTTTGGAAATCTTTTGAGTAAAAGCCTTATAAAAATAGGTTTAGTTTTTACAGGACATCACAAAGAAATAGGATGGTAAAATTATTATAATTGCTTAGTGATTGTATTTGGAAGATTATGGACTAAACAGACTTCAGGGATGCCAGTGGATCATTGTGCTATTTGGAATTATTCCAAAAATCAAGTGACCTCTTTGCTGTAGTATCTTTAGTATTATTTATTTAGTTTTAATAAAGAATAGATTTATTAAAGTTGTGCGATGTGTAAGCGGGATATGTAAAATAATGTAAAATAAAGTTTTTTATTATTGTTATAGAGAAACATGATCAGATTTTCCCTTGTTCAGAAAAAAGACGATTAAAATCTGTAATCTTTCCACCTTTATGTCATCGGACATTAACGAGTACAACCCCCCTCTCTGCCGGAGTGCTGGCTGTGACGAATTAAACCGGTTTCACAGGTATTTTCAAAGTGGGAAGTACAGTGTTAACTAGTAGCTAGGCTCCTCAATGAAATTGCTTTAACATGCTAATGCGTTGGTGTAACAGTCCGGGCGTGGCAAGCTTCCAATGTCAACTCGACTCGATTGGAAGACAATGAACGTATTTTAGCCCTAAATGAATTAATAGCAAACATGGTTTACATAAAAGACATTTTCCCGAGAAAGTTTATAATAATACGATCTATAGTTGAAATCTGAGCCTAAATATAAAGGAAAAGCATTTTCAGAGAGCAATCACGCTGTGTTTATGTAGAAAAAGCGATTAGGTTTATGAGCAATCTAATTACCTATTCGCTTAAAACGCTATGTAAAATAAAGTTTATTTAAAGATGAATGATAAGTGTCGCAGTTTAAATAATTTTCGTAGTAGGGCTTGGACAGATTCCAAGTGCATTTTTGCAATTTACGTTGCATTGTCCAATGTGCTGTTGTAATACAGTTTAGAATACAGTAAGTCTAAACTGTATCAGCTTTATTTATGGGTTGCAATTTAGAAAAAGTCAAAAACCGCACTCAAAATGCAATTTAGAGCTTTCTGGCAAGAGGAGACACCCAAATTATAATGTAACATGCCACTGTTTGTGCATGAACAAAGTAATACTGCAATTTTCCTTAGATACGCGATTAAAAAAATAAATTTTTTGAATCCCCGGCGGAACACATTCCATAAGAATCAGCACTTTTATACAGTATATCGCCTTAAAACACATATATTTAAACACGCGTTTACGATTTAAATCAAAACGTGATTCAAATCAATATAAATGTTTATTTTGTAACGCATAGGTGACTATTCATTGTTATTAAAAAGACTTAAATTCGATCATGTTGTGATATTTAGAAATATAAATTTGTTTGGTGCGAGTGAGGTTTTATTTAATATCTGACCAAGGGAAACATTTCATTTTTTCAAAGAAATGTTTGTTAAAAAATAAAGTCATAGTTCCATGGGATTAAATCACAGACCGTGTGACATGGGAGTCAGGAACCTAACCCACAGGTCACATGCTGAGGGCTGAAAAAGCACTACAGAAGCATTATCGACAGACAATGTACAGATTTGATAAAGCTATAAAATAATGTAATTAGGCACAGAACAAGTTTACAGCACAGTACAATAATAAATGCTGACCATGACTTTAGAAGCATAAATTACCTTACACTCAATTTAAACACAAGCTGTCTTTAGCCCTCTAAGCTGGTTCATACAGAAATGTAGAGAACCAGGCTCAGAACACACAGCTTCATTAGCGAATACATATGCAGGACAACTAGAGAAGACGTTTTACAGAGGATGGATTTTTAGAAACATCCCATCAGTGACATCACTGAAGTCAAGAATCAGACATAGGTTTAAGCATCGCTTGTTCTAGATAAAACTGCAAAAAAAAAACAACAACCCATAATGTACTTCTTTGCGGCTCTGTTTGCCCAAATCATATATTCACAACGTGAAATTAGAAAATAATATTACGTAACCAAAATCCGCAATATGAAAATAGAACCTGTGTAATTGTTGACAGATGATGTACTCGTAACATTTTTACAAGACGAACTACAACATTTAAAAAATGACTTGTATGTACTTGATATCTCTAATCAATCCACTGCACTGCTTTAAAACAAAACGAAAACTAGAACGCCCTGGGCATACTGTTTCGCGCTTCTTATCAGTTGCTCAAAAGTAATTTCACCATATGAAATGCATAATATAAACCTAGAAACATATATGTGAGCAGTATTTACGTAGTATCGGTGTCAAGACATACCTCTCAAATACTGTAAATCAAGTTAAAAATATCTCAAGACCGATTCTGGTCCTAATGAAACCATGTTTCGTGTATGTTTTCTTTAAAGTACCGAGACCAGCCATATACTGTATGTTTATGTTCCAAAATTAATATCGTTTATGGCCTTCACACGCGTTGCAGTATGCTCCTATTCTTTTTATGCTCAGCTACTAAGATTTCCCTTCAGTGTCAAAATTCCATATGAATATTCAATACTACAACGGGCACAGTAAAGACGTTTACTGTAAATCTTTCTACAACAGACCAACGGACCACGAGTGCCCCTGTCGGTCAACCAATCACGTACGTCACGTCTCGATGCTCGACGCCGTAGCCAATTACCTCCGGTACGTGTCTGTACCGCTCACTTTGAATGGCTGCATCTGTAACCATTGCAGTACAGCATTGAGAAAGTATTCCCAATCATTACTTTGAAGGAAAAGGGTGGCCCTTTTACTATTAAAACATGACAACTGAAAAAGAACTTGAGAGAAACTAAAGATAATTGCAATAATTTATAACACTTACTTAAATGTTTTACAAATCCTGGAGCAATAATGTTTGAACTGATGACCAAATTGTGGATTAGAATCCTTCACAGAGGAATGAATTGAGACAGGGCAATTAAATCTATGCTTGGATTGAACTCTGAACATTTTCATAACAGTTTTGTTTATTCTTCTGAAATTCACGTAAAAGAACATATGTTATTCAGCTATCACTCCTGTGATATTTGGACAGAATATAAATTAAAAATTCACAGCAATATTTCTTAAGTGTTGTCAAGTGATCAGTAAACCAGGCCAAGGGCAGAAAGGGTATCAGTTTTGCTGATGCTGTTGCTTTTGTATTAATAATTTAGCTAATCTAATTTTCAGGGAATACTCTCAGAAGATTTTTGAGGTGTCCCAGATTTAATTAATTTTTGCTTAGTGTTGTATTTTTTAAGATCAAACACAAGTGCTTCAAGTTGTTTTACAAAAGCATCAATAATTCTTCACAAATCAACCTAAGCATCCAGTAATGTCAGTCTGACTCTCTGACTGGTACAGTGGTGAAGATAATAAATGATAAGGGTATTTTATGATTTCCAGATGCCGTGTCTGACTCACTGGCTGACAGACAGAATAGCAATTGTTTGGCATAAACAAGCTAATTTGTTTTATTGCTGTTCTATTCAACGTTGTGTGTGTAAAGCAAATTATAACCTTTGGATTATAAGCATTACAACAAAATGTATCTAGTAACAAAGGTATTTAATTCATTGATCCAGTCATTTGTTTGCTTTGAATAAACCCTGTTTTTTCTAGGCAGAATAGAACTATCAACATTTCATATTATTTCTATAATATTTTATATAGTAGCTGACTACTCCTATACAATACACAAAATAGCAAGCCATTTTATTTAGCTAGTGTACAATTGGTGAATATAGAACTTCCTAGAAAAACTAGTATCCACAACTTTAAAAAATTCATCTGGTAGCCACAACAGTTGAAATGAAGAACAAATTGTGAAGGGAAGAGTAAAACAAGAGAGATTGTTCTCTAATAAAGAAATTAAAAAATAAAAATAATAAACTCACCCTACTCTGGTCAGCTTCTAACAAAACACTGATAATAAACCATGTCACTTACAGTACATTTTTAAAAATCAGTAAAACTAAAAATTCACTTTGTGTCTCCATGTTCTGGCTTCAAGGATTTATCCCCTGTTCTATGCAAACCCACAAACAGAGCATGCTCATCATGTTAAAACAAGCATGGTCTTATGGACAGGTGTGTGCTTGAACCAGGAATTCCCTGCTTTTCGGGGAGTAGAACACAAGAAACAAGGAACTAGTGCAGTTCTAATCTGGGGAAATGGTCAACACCGCCTCCCCCAGAAGTGCCAGAATCTCATAGGGCAATATAAGAGGCATCTTAACTTGACTTGACATACTAGAGGAAGATTTACAAAATTACAGGGGTGTGAAGAAATGTGATGTGATCTTCATGTTTTCTGGATTTAATTGAATTATTACTGTCTACTACAACTTTGCTATGCCAATGCTATTATATGTTACATAATATTTTAATTACTTTGCTGTTACATGAAGTTTTTTTGGGGGGAGTATGATCAAATCTGGAGGGCAAGACATCACGTCATAAAAAAAAATGGTGTACATAGCAGGGCACTGTGACCCTATTATGTATGTGAATTAATTACAATTGAGTAGTACAACATCTGGTCTTTATATCTGGAGAAATACAAAACAATTTTGGCCTTCTCTCAGTATTAATTAAGAAGAAAACATACCCATGGTTCTTCTTCGAATTGGAATTGCTACTGTTAAAGCTCCAGTGGAGTTGTGTGTAATGAATTCTCTGGCTCAGAAAAGCCAATAGTAAGTCTTTTGTTTTCAATTTGCTGACCCCAGTGCAGATGTGTTGATAATGAGCTTGCTGGATAAGGCCTGGGTAGTGTGTTCGCAACAGAGGAGATAATGAGCTTCAGAAAGGGTTTGCAGATGTAGTTAGTGTAGTTTATGGCTGGATTTGTGTTTTTAGAAACACTTTTGCATAGCATAAACTGACATTAAGATCTTGAACTGTTTCACTTTATAATTTTTCAAATTGACATATTCTTACTTCCAATAAATATTTAACTGACATTTCTAATTCTGACTCTGTTTTCAATAAATGTGTGTAAACAACTTGATATAACACTCCGTATTCCTTAAGCAAATTAAGTTATATGATGAAATGTCATGTCATTTTGATGATAATATATCTTAATATTTAGATAAATTACACCATATAGTAAGTTAACTTAGGTTTCTTCATTTGAATGTGTTATTGGTTTCATGGTGTTGGTTTAAATCTTGTTATTTGTTAATTGTCATTTAAAAATGAAAATACATAATTTAATAATGTACATCAATTTATACCGCACAAAATAAAACATGGTGTGGAATGGTGGTGCAGTGGTTTGTATGTTCTCCCCACATTCATGTGGGTTTTTTCCAGTACTCTGGTTCTGCTCTTACATTCTAGGAACACACAGGTAGGTTAATTGGTTTCTTTAAAAACTGGCCCAAGATGTGAGTGTGTGCTTGTCTGTATTTGTGTTTGCGATTCCACCCTGCAATGAACTGGCATCCCACCCTGGGTGTACCCGGCCTTGTGCCTGTTGTTTAGAGCAGGATAGATTCTTGCTCCCCTGTGACCCTTAATTGAAAGAAGCAGTTAGAAAATGGGTAGCTACAGATGCAGCCATTCAAAGTGAGCGGTACAGACACGTACCGCAGGTAATTGACTGCGGTATCGCGTATCATGACGCATTATGACGCGGTGCGTGATTGGTTGACCGACAGGGGCACTCGTGGTCCGTTGGTCTGTCATAGAAAGACTTACTGTAAACGTCTTTACTGTGCCCGTTGTAGATATTGAATTTTACAACTGAAGGGAAATCTTAGTAGCTGAGCATAAAAAGAATAGGAGCATACTGTAACGCGTGTGAAGGCCATAAACGATATTAATTTTGGAACATAAACATACAGTATATAGCTGGTCTTGGTACACCAGTACACCAGTATTCCATTTCTCCCTAAACATTTTAAGCTTCGAAGTCTTTAACTAACGTGATACCGGAGTCAACAAGCATACTTTTAGAATTTGATTAAAAGGGAATATAATATGGAATCGCGTATCTAAAGAATTTAATAACGGTATGATTATATTCGTGTGCTGCGACAGGGCTGTGTAGGGCTGTTTCGCCTGCCTGTTCATGCGAGCTGTCTTGTAGCCTACTGGTCTAGGTGCGTGACTAACAACGCACAGGTTGTGTGTTCGAATCCAGCTGGTGCTGGACTTTTCTTTTAACAAACATTTCTTCGAAAAAATAGAATAGCGATATTATGGACAATCAATTGACTTTTATATTTCAAAATATCGCAACATGATCGATTCTAAGTCATTTTTGATAACAATGAATAGTCACCTTCTTCCCTTCTGGCAGCGGTTCCTGCTTCTATTGTGTGTGTGTTTGTGCAACAGAGTAAATTTTTATAGAGAAATGGAGGCTGGACAGTATGCGTTACAATATAAACATTTATATTGATTTAAATCGTTTTCTGATTTAAATCGCAAACGCGTGTTTAATTCTGTGTTTTTTAATCATAATCAGGCTAATGCATTTCTACATTTTCTGTATGAACCAGCTTAGAGGTTCATACAGAAAGACAGCTTGTGTTTAAATTGAGTGTAAGGTAATTTATGCTTCTAAAGTCATGGTCAGCATTTATTATTGTACTGTGCTGTAAACTTTTTCTGTGCCCACTCACATTATTTTATAGCGTTTTTATTGCGTTATTAAATCCGGTGGCGCTGTGTGTTAGTTTCCTGACTCCTATGTCACATGGTCTGTGATTGAAACCCATGGAACTATGACTTTATTTTTTAACAAACATTTCTTTGAAAAAATGAAACGTTTCCCTTGGTCAGAGATTAAATAAAACCTCACTCGCACCAAACAAATTTATATTTCTAAATATCACGACATGATCGAATTTAAGTCTTAAGTCTTTTAAGAAATGCATTAGCCTGATTATGATTTCTCAGGAGGTCTCCCATCCAGGTACTCACACCTGCTTAGCTTCAGTGGGTTGCCAGTTGTGAGTTGCAGGGTGATATGGCTGCTGGCTGGTCTACTAGTAACTCATAGCCATTCACAACAGCTGTTCACAAAGCACTTCAGTGTTCTGCCAGGCTTTTGTGGTGAAATAGAATAGAATGAATATGAGTCATACCCCTGTACTTCCAAAGCAATTAATTTATCCAAAGTTTATGGATACGGTTGAACATTACACATAACAATTCACACAGCTTGCTGAGTAGGGATTTTGCCTATTAGCAGAATTTCTTGACACTTCAGCAAGAAGATTAGGTCACAAGCAAGGATGTGCCTGTGTTTTTTTTCAGGCCACAACATGTAACATTGAACAAAAGTCTTCAATCTTCAATTTCTCTAGTATATGTCCAGAAGTTAAATTTTGGAGGAATTTCATTGAAATAAAATAATCTCAATACTCTACATTAGAAAGCTAATTTCTCCAAATGCAGAAGACTGATGTGTCCTTTAATGTGAAAACATTTGTTTTGTACTGTACCCATCTTCAAAATAAAATCTCATACTTCTGACAAAAATGATAAGCAGTTACAGTAGCTTTATACTGTACCTTGTATTGTCTCCAGCAGCAATTTCAGTGAACCATCTGCCATATCATATCTCGTGCTTCATGCATGAAACACACATTTGCATGTTACCTCAAACTCACATGCTCAACCATTTAAATCTCTCATAAATTCATCCAGGCTTTCTCCTGCTCAAAGGAAAAAAAAAGTTGTGACAGATAACTAAAAGCAACAAACCCTTGCAAGGTTATTAAACACTTTATAATTTTAAAGTGCACAATCTCTGAAGTTCCCTTTAACTTCACAATAACCTATAGTCATTACAGAGTGTTGAACGGTCCTGGTACTGCCCTGATATAATACTGAGCATACCTATCAAACAGAATTATCAACTGTCTGCCTGGTTTTTGTGCACTTGCTAGTTTCCAATAAATAAATATATAAAACTATTGTTTATAGATTTGAGAGAACAAGTGTAGGTTTTAATGATATACAGTATGTGTATGTGAGAATTTTTATATGCTGTACACAATCCTTTGCCAGTAATTAATAATAAATTATTGTTATAGTTCTGTCACTTGCAAAAGTGAAAGTTGAAAAAGATGTCTGGCACTTGTGTGAAGTACTTACAGTATGAGTGTAGTACAATGTCTGAGGTAGGCATGAATGACTCAGCCATGGTGTTACCAAATTATGGAATTTGTTTTGTTCTTAAAGGGTCACTTTCATAAAGATATGTTGCAGATGAAGAGCTTTTCCTTGCTCAGAAAGACAGGAGCGGTAAACTATGAGCTCTACTTGCCACTTACAATACCAACAGTACCAGCTAACTTTAGTAGTGACATTTTCATGGATCTTTTTAACAATAAAATTTACAACATCAGACTTCAGACACAATTAAACAGGCCTCAAAAAAGTCTGGTACAAACATTTTCAGCATGGAATAAACCTTTACTTTAATGGTATAAACCTTAAATGGATTCATATTCTCAATAAGATTTGGTGCTCAGTAACATGACTTAGAAAATGACAGAAGACATACGTATCATGCTTATCCTTCTATTTTTCATAATCGTAAACTCCTTAAGGCAGTTACATTTTCTCTGTTCTGACCTGGAGTTACAGAGAAATTTAAATTCTAATAAGAGATTTGTAATGAGGAAAGTCATACCAATCACTCATACCAGGATTTGCAATTACAATAGAAATACTTTCTTTCTGTATGTGTTTATTTTGCAGTTTGAGTCTATGGCATTCCTTTGGGGGTCTATACTCCAAGGCATGACTTTTTTATGGGAACATGACATTTTTTTAAAGTATTTTAATGCAAGCTTCATATAAACCCTTAGCAGTGGTTACTGTCTGGAGCAGGTACTTGAATGGCACAGATTTATTGAAATGATTCAATTTCTTTTGAAAATATTTGGGATAATACATATTCCAGAAATAACAGCCGTTGAATTATCCAGAAATTAATTTCTCTCAGGGTGTATTTAACCCCTCATGGATGGCATTGTATGAAATGAGTTTGTAGTTCCCCATTTGCCTCTATTATGAGATGCTGTGGACACTATTTTATACATTTTAGGAGTGTCCATAGGAAGGTATGTTCTAGAAAGAGTGAACTTCTGTTTTGCCATTATTTTTAATAGGGACGTTACATGTTTACACTTGGTGCTCCTACTAGAGGAGAGGATATGATTAATCTAGGCTTATCACAGAAACTGAAACACATCTGGTTGGTGAGTCTACTGTGGGTAAAATGTTACTGGTACCGCATGTTGTAAAGCTCGGTATTTTCTCTCTTGGCCTGACTTTTTTTAATGTCTGAATGTTAGAATCCATGTTGTTGCTGGTAAGGGAACGGTAGGTGCTGTGATTGACACAGTCAAAGCCTTGTACAGAGATACCATTGTAGCTGTTTGACAGTATTTTAGATGCCCTTAGTTAAAAGCATGGGAGGAAGTACTGCCAAGGGGAGGGGGGGGAGCAAGGATTTTTTCTTTGAGTTTGTGAGGTTATTTTTTGTTATATTGTGTTTCAGAAAGCAAGAAAATAAAATTTACTGTATGATAAAAAGAGAAAGAGCTGGAGTAGATCCTCAGATCAGTTTGCTACCAGCAATCAAACAGAAAAATGGAAAGAATTGTCTCCTCCTGATTGGAACCTTTCTTACTGTCTTATAATTTATCAGGCTACCTTTTAATTTCCGCTGAGAGAAGGAAGTCACTTGTCATGCAGCTATTTTATTCTTCATTGCACAATATGCTCTAAGTTAGCAAATGAAACATGAACACTTATTGAAATAAATCAAGAATACGATTAACATGAATGTATAAACATCCAAACTATACTTTATCACATTTAATTATTGGGTTAGCTTTTTATTGAGCCAAAATGTTATAAATGTGTGAACGTCTGTAAAATGGAAATATTTATATTTTTCTCTTTTCTGTTACCTGCCTGACAGCATTTTGTATCCCATTCTGTATATTACTGGAAAATATTAGACCCAACCTAAAGAATTCATGGGGGTAGTGGGACACAGTACTGCAAAGAGTCTCCTAAAGGGACAGACCTATTAGTACTTATGTGTTTGAGTCTGGAGAATATAGTAAACTCTAAACATTAAGGGAATGCATGGAATCGGAAAATATAAATTGCATAGTACACAAGACTTAACTGGTTTTATTCTAGGAAAGCAGACAAGACTGAGTCATGGGACTCAGAGGATCCAAGGCTAGACTGAGTATAATAGGCTTCGGGCTTCTATTGTGACATCTACTGTAAATTACAGAAATGTTAAAAGTAAACAAAATAAAGTAACTAAAATGTGGTCTGAAATCACCCCTTTAGACACCCCTTTTACTTCACTGGTGTCAGATATGAAAGGCAATAGTCTCCCGTTCTGTCTGCTGAGTGTTGCAGCAGAGGGACTCCCTGCAGCTGAAAGGGGCAGAGTAACTTGCATGCCCTCTAGTACAGTTTACACATGCACGACTTTAAAAGCTAGCAAGACAGGTTTCGATTCTCATTAGCTGGCGAGCCTTGTTAAAAAAACGAATGATAATGTAACATGCCACTGTTTGTTCATGAACAAAGTTATACTGAGATTTCCTAAGATACACGATTAAAAAATAAATAAATAAAAATTTGAATCTCCTGCGGAACACATTCCATAAGAATCAGCGGTTTTACAGTATATATCGCCTTTAAAGGTGGCTTCTCAAAACACTTTACGGGATAAAAACAACCAGAACAGCAGCAACAACAATATTGTATTTCGTTGCACTTTGAAAACCAAGTAATAACTTAACTATACAGTACGTGCAAACGTTTCGTATGTTGCTGTCGTGAATGCCTGCGTACCCATAAGTATCTTATTTGCCTTGAGTCTGTCTTCAGTATATCTGTCCCACTACCCCGCTCTCTCCCTCAATTCAATTCAATTCAAGGTGTTTTATTTGCATGACAGATGGGTACAATTCTTGTTGGGAATGTATACTTTGATATTTACACCCGGCGCGGCACCGAGGGAGTGTCTGCATTTATAACTTGGTTTTTAAAATTAGTCAAGCAATATGAAGCATCTCCTTTTACTTTTAAGTCCCTTAAATACATGGAGCACAGCTTTCTCACCATCCTTACACAAAGCAGAAACTGTCCGATGACTGTGGAGTGTATCTTATTAAGCTCTAAATTGCATTTTGAGCGCGGTTTTTGACTTTTTTTTAATTGCATTTTGGGCGCGGACAGCACATACAAGGGTTAATGAACTGCGCCAAGAAATTTAAAATAGTATTCTTTAGGTGTGAGGGTAGGAGTGGACCGCAGCAGGCATAATCAGCAAACCAGGAAAACAAAGAACAGGACAGGTGAGATGTGTATCCAGAAAGCGAGTGATCAGAAAAAGGAAATGGAAAACGCAGAAAAAGGAAACGCTTTACAGGATAAAAACAATAACAACAGTAGTGGCTGGGCAAACGATTTTTTTTATCGAAATACAAATTGAGATACTGTATAATGATGTGCATGAACAAAGGTATACTGCAATTTTCCTTAGATACGCGATTAATGCTTCGTAGGAGGAGGCGGTCTTTTCCTCTTGTCTAACAGTCTGTCCACAAACAAAACATTCCTGTTAGACAAGAGGAATTGAAAAAAAATTCCTCTCTCTGCTGGATGTCCCTCTCACAAACTGCTGAATGAATAAAATAATTGTATTGAAAACGCGTTTGCGATTGTCTGGTATTTAATTTGGTCCCTTTTAACTGTTTTTCGATCTACTGTATTGCTTTGAGATGCCACTTTTAAAGGCGATATGTAAAATAAAGTTTTTTATTATTGTTATAGAGAAACATGATCAGATTTTCCCTGGTTCAGAAAAAAGATCTAAAGTGCTACACATAACTTTCTTAATTCGATGTATTTAAAGCAGTGAACTACTGTAGGTGTCACATAACATTCAGAAATACAATCACGTATTTGACAAATAAAAACGATTATAATCTAATCCTTCCATGTTTGATCCCAAAATCCCAAGAAATATAAATCTTGACGGGTAGAAAGCTATGCTGAAAGTTTATTAAGATACTTAGAAGACAAAGATACTGTATCAATTTATGTTGCATTAGCCTGATTATGATTAAAAAACACATATAATTAAACACGCGTTTGCGATTTAAATCAGAACACGATTTAAATCAATATAAATGTTTATATTGTAACGCATACTGTCCAGCCTCCATTTCTCTATAAAAATTTACTCTGTTGCACACACACACACAATAGAAGCAGGAACCACTGTCAGAAGGGAAGATATGTTCAAAATATCGCAAATATCGATCATGTTGCGATATTTTGAAATATAAAAGTCAATTGATTGTCCATAATATCGCTATTCTATTTTTTCGAATAAATGTTTGTTAAAAGAAAAGTCCAGCACCAGCTGGATTTGAACACACAACCTGCCAGTTGGTAGTCAGGCACCTAGACCAGTAGGCTACAAGACAGCTCGCATGAACAAGCAGGCGAAACAGCCCTACACAGCCCTGTCGCAGCACACGGATACCGTTATTAAATTCTTTAGATACGCGATTCCATATTATATTTGCAGAAAAGCTTAAAACTACCACTTTTTCACACGCTATTTCACATGCTAGTTAAATACTTCGATGCTTAAAATCGTTAGGGAGAAATGGAATACCGGTGTGTATTTTTCCTTTAAAGTGCCGATTCCTGGAATCTGACTGGCTGACACCCCTCTGAAGTGGTTCCATAAAATCTGGTATACGGAAAAGAAAGCGTTGATAAATACAAGTGTCTTTTAATACACTCTTTGCTGTGCTCTTGAGGATCCTTGTGATATTTTAAGCTCTAGTTGAATGATAAGTGTCGCATTTTAAATCATTTTCGTAGTTAGAAATTATGAAACGCCCTGTTAAAAGCAAGGAAGTTTTTATGCCCGTTGAAGTAACACAAAATGCCTGACAAAGTATGGCTTGGACAGATTCCAAGTGCTTGTACAAATGTGCTAAAGAAATTATACTTTGAGTATACAGCTTGTCCAAAGTCATCCATTATTAATACTATTAGTAATATCTTCAGTAAAGGCTTTGATGCATTAAATATTTCTGATAAAGGTAGGTTGTGTACTTTTGTCCAACTGAGCAATCTTGCTTTCATAAAATATACCAACATTTTAATGACTGATGATTAACATGCTGTAATACACAGTTCAAAATTAAAGGCTCAAATGCTGTACATGAGAGGTTAAGCTTCCCCTGGCGGTTTTACAAGGCGACGCCGGATAGTTAGCCACGTGACACACGTGAACTGCATGATACCGCGACACGCCCACCGGGGTATGCCGCGGAATACCTCACCCATTTTTTAAGATAAAAAATAAAGAATTGTGGTTATTTCTTGGTTGTTGTCTTAAATATACAATGTGTCAGCTGCCTGGTTCACAGAATATTTACTTATTTTGTGTTTTTGTTTTCATCTCACTTACACTTACGAAATAATGTTCAACCCTGTTGCATTTCACGAAATTACACCCAGGCCATTATTATTGCTTTATAGCCAGTAGTTTAATTAATTTAACAAATTGAAAGCCTTTGTTGAATACTGGACATTTTATTAGAGATTGACAAATGGTTTGAACATTTTCATAATAAGCCAGTGTTATCTAATCCTGGAGGTCTAATGTATCTGCAGGATTTTGAGGTCTCCTTAAAGCACTAGTGTCACGATCGCAAACCCCTCCTCTTAAGGGCTCTCTAGCCCTTCCTTGTTTTCTCCCATTACCTGCACCTGTTCCCTATTTCTGTTCCCCCTTAAAAGCCAGACACAGATTTTGCTCCTGGTTCCTCATTGAATCACGCTTCGTGAGAACCCGGGGTCCTGCTGTGTCTGGCTCCGTTGTGCTTTTAACCTTTGGCTCCTGATTTCCCATCCCACCGGTTCCGACCCGGTTCATGATTTTATTTCCTGGATGGATCCCCTGGCTTTGGACACTTCCTTCTGTCTTGGATGACCCGTTTGGATTTACTCATGGATAGTTCGCCACTCTCCCTGGACACCTGCACCCCTTGGACATGCCCCCTGTCTCCATACCCTCTCCTGCATGACTTTTCCCCAGTGTTTCTTCACAATTCTGGATCGTGTCGTCTGCATAAGGCCCCGGAAAGAACTATTCGTGACAACTAGAACCCAGTGGACTGGGAATTGTTAAAAGTACCCTGATAAGCCAATACTATAGATAAGATAAGATAAGATCACTTTATTGGCCATTAGGAATTTGTCTTTTTGTATACCCCAACATGCTCTCCATGGGACACACAGACAGGGAGAGAAGCTTCTGGTCAGAGCATAGGGTCAGCTTTTTATACAGCACCAAAGGAGCAGCTGGGGTTAAGGACCTTGCTCAGGGTCCCAACAGAGTAGGATTCCTCTTCTAGCCGTGGGATACAAACCGGCAACCTTCTAGCCACAGGTGCAGATCCTTAGCCACAGGGCCACCCACAGCCATAGTAGTCTTTGATCAATTTTGAGCTGGATTGAATATAGGCACTGATCATCCAGGATACATATTGAAGACACTTGGTTTAAAACATGAGCCTTATTATAATGAAGATCTAACATTGGAGTTCCTTTTAAAGATGAATTAATAATACCTTCTGGATTTTTTGTAAGAAGATAATTACAGTATATAAAAAAGATTATGAGCTGAAATTTGCTCTGTTAGAGGGCTGTCTACTGTTGATTTAAAAGACATGGATCAACTACTCTAGCAGCATGTATGCAGTGAAATTTGGTTACTTTAATTTGATTTCTGTTTTCTCATAGATGTTGGTGTGTTGATATGAGATACAATTTGAACAAGAAGGGCATTTCTCAAAAGTTGTCATTTCTTGTGAACTTTTGCTGAAATATTTCCAAAACCTATTATACATGTATTAAATAGAAAACATTTTGTGCCATAAGGTTTAAGAGGGCATAAATAAAGGCCTTTATATTATTGTTATTGTAAAATAAAATCCGGTTTGATTTATTTTGCAGAACTGATAATGATTTTTTTTTCTTTTTCTATAGCTGAAATGTAACATTGACAATTGTTCATCATGTCAAATTTAATACCACACTATTTGTACTAGCTTGGAATTGCAGACTGATTTCCTTTACAGTTCTACTGTCAGAGGCTACTGTCAAAAATCTCACAGTAAGTCCTTTGGTTTGTTCTTCAGAGTCTGTTTTAATTGACAGCAGTCTAAGCCAATTGATGGCCTGCAATACAGCATTCAGAAAATAGTGTTGCCACTTGCAGTATCCCAGTCACAACCAGATATGTTTTGTTTAATGTTAAGTTTTTACTTATTCATCTTTTTGGTGTCATGATGAATCTTCACTGCTACTTTTCATATATGTATATGTACATAGAAAAGTGTGGGTTAACACATTTTCTTTTCCATCTAGAACCTGTGGAAATGCACTCACCAATGGAGTGCTTTATGGGTTGAGACAGAGTGCACTTTCATTAAGAAGTTATCGATTTATTTTTGATTAAATTTTTTTTCCGCCTCTTGGAATTGGAATTAGTGGGAGTTTCATTCACACAAAATCAATATGTTCTGAGGTGAGTGAGCTGGCATTACAGGGAGAAGGGAGAGTACAGGGAGTGGAGTTAGCATGGCCTCATAAAAACCAGGGCCATTTGTGTGGAGGAGTGCTCTAAAACCTATCTTAGTGTATCTGCCAACTCCAAGATATTTAGAGCCTAGACACAGCTCTTTTGTTGCACTTGTGAGTCAGCTGTGCCAGTTTTTAGGAGTCTAATGGTTGCAAGATCTTTTGAAATAAATATGAAGAATTTGCTTTCCGTCAAGAAAACATATACAGTGTACAGATGCAGCCATTCAAAATGCGCGGTAAAAACCCGCGGTACGGTAACCTACCCACAAGCCACCGCGGGGCACCGGAGGGTACCGCAGGGCAGGTGATTGGCTGGCCAAAATGACCGACAGGGGCACTCGTGGTGCATTGGTTGGTAGTGCAAAGATTTAATCATTTAATGTCTTTACTGTGCACATTTTAATCCGCTTAGTTTTGAATATTTATATGGATTTTACCACTAAAGGGAAATTTTAGTAGCTGAGCATAAAAAGAAGAGGAGCATAACGCATCTGAAGGTCATAAACGATATTAATTTAAAACATTACTGTATGTATGTAAACTGTACTGTGTATGGCTGGTCTTGGTAGTTTAAAGAAAAAATACACACCAGTCTTCCATTTCTCCCTAAACATTTTAAGCATGAAAGTTTTATGAAACGGTACCCAAATATGCGATTGCTGTATAGAATGAATTTTAATTAAAAAAAAAATATTTAACACGAACATTAAGCTGTTTACATCTTCCGCCTGAGAACAGTCACCCGTTGCTACCCAACGCAGAATGGTGATTGGCTGACACCATCTGACACCCCTCTGATTGGAGAAAAAAGACGTGCTGGTTTGCTATACCAGGAAGAGGATTTCTTTCAATTCTAAACGTGTATTTTAAAAGTTTAAGAAGTAAAAACCTTACAGCGTACACAGATTTCTAAACTGATCAGGATCGTTATCTTTGTCTTATGCATAATAATGTTCACCGCTCTGTCCAGCAAATTAATAATAAACTTTATTTTATATAGCTTTTTAAACGAATAAGTAATTAGATTGCTCATAAACCTAATCACTTGCTTTTTCTTTTTATTTAGGCTCAGATTTCAACTATAGATCGTATTATTAATAACCATAATAACAACCAAGCAACAAAAACAACCATATAAACATAATACCAACCAAAAACATAGATAACAACCACAATACAAAATCAAATAATCAAACCATTTTACACTCGCAAAGTCCTCCAATTATCATAATCCCGCCCCTTATGCAAAACCAAACCTTCCTCCCATCCCAGTTTATCCTGTTTATCATAAACAAAATCCACCTCAATTTTCAACATAAAGCATTACACAAAATCAATACCTCAACACTCCATACTCAACAACGATAATTCACAAACAGCCAGAACATGTAACTACACATTCCCAAACATACCCAAACATAGCCCCGCCCCTTAAGCAAAACCAACATCCCTCCCCTGTTCTCTCTCTCCCCTGGCGGTTGTAATTGTTTTTATTTTCAAATAAATTTTAGCAAAGTCATGTATTTTAAAAATCTTAAGATTTTTCTATTTATGTCTTTATTTAGTGGTTTCATTAGTGACAAAGGCTAAACTTTCTTGGAAAAATGTCTTTTATGTAAACCATGTTTGCTATTAATTCATTCAGGGCTAAAATATGTTCATTGTCTTCTAATGAAAGAAGGGTTCCTTTCGCCGTAGTCGGGAGCCTAGCCTTTAACTAGTAAGTACTGTATTTACTGGGTTTTTGAGGGGGGGGGGGGGTGTCTTTCGCTGGAAATCTCGCCTCCTACTTTGAAAATACCCGTGAAACCGGTTCAATTCGTCACAGCCAGCACTCCTGCAGAGAGTTGGGTTGTACTTGCAGTGCATACAGTACACGCATTATGCTCTTCGTTAATGTCTGTGAAGTTTTATTTAATCTCTGAGCCATACTGATTCTTCTGGAAGCCAGTTACCGCCAGGGAGTAAAAAAAAAAACACACTATGGTATTCTCTCCAATGCAGTGCAGTTAAAAACAAACCTCTGATGCTGCTCCTAAATGAATATCGTTTATGACCATCAGAAGCTTTATGCTCCTTTTCTTTTTTGCAGTGGATTGAACAGGGAGAGGCATTTCATGATGTACTTTTCACTGATGAAACAACAGTGGCTCTGGAACAGTTTTCAACCAAGTCGTTTTATAGGGGAGATATGTACACGTTACTGAAGCTAAAAGTTTAGCCTTTGTCACTAATGTAAACACTAAATAAAGACATATAGAAATTCCATTTTTAGGATCAGAGTCTTACATGTGGTTATTTCGAAAACGTTTGTACGTGCTCCTTCTTACCATGTTACTGTTTACCGTTACTGACCATATTAAGTTTAAGTGCCTGTGGGCACTTTTCCTGTCCATGGGGGGTGGACCGTCTTTCATTAGAAGGTTAGTCTGTTCTACTCTGAGAATGTAGAGGCGGTGGGAAGTCATTTAATTAGTATTAAAATCTTAGTTATCTTTCTAGTTCACAGGTTTGCATGCATAATTTAATTTTGAAAGCCACTGAGACATCAGGTACTACTGTTGTATTTATGAAAAAGAAACAAAAAAAAAACATACTAACAACTGTGCCATCCTACTCCTTAGTTAATACATTTTATTCATAAACAGTTAACATTGTTAGGACCATCAGGAATAGCAGCAGAACACTTTAAGAACCTCGATGAAGAGGGGATTCAGTGGCTGACGAGATTGCTAAACAATATTGCAAAGGAAGAGAGAATTCCAGAAGAATGGACAAAAAGCAGTATGGTTACCATCTACAAGGAGAAAGGAGACCCAATGGAGTGTAAAAACTATAGAGGAATAAAACTTCTGGAACATGGATTGAAAATCCTGGAAAAAATTCTGGACAAGAGACTCAGGAAGATAATCAGGATCCACAACTCACAATTTGGATTCTCAGCGGGGAAAAGCACAACAGATGCCATTTTTGTGATGAGACAGTTACAGGAGAAGACACTAGAGAAAGGGAAAAAGCTGTATGTGGCCTTTCTGGACTTGGAGAAGGCATATGACCGTGTGCCCAGAGAGGTGGTGTATTGGTGCTTGAGGAAGAAAGGAGTACCAGAAAGCATGGTGAAGTTAGTTCAAGCAACCTATAGAGATACAACTACAAAGATGATAACACAACAGGGAGAGACAAAAGAGTTTGAAATCACAGTTGGAGTACACCAAGGATCAGCACTAAGTCCTTTCCTTTTCATAAACATTATTGACACACTGACAGAGGAGGTAAGAACAGAAGTGCCTTGGGAACTCATCTTTGCTGATGATGTGGCACTGATGGCAGACTCAGAAGTAGAACTACAGGAGAAAGTGTTCAAATGGCAGAGGAGTCTGGAAAAGGGTGGACTGAAAATGAATGCAGAAAAATCTGAAATAATGGTAATGGAGAGAAGAGGAGATACTATGACCAATGTTGAGGAGACAAATGGAGGAAAACTGAAACAAGTTGATGACTTTAAATACCTTGGATCAAAACTGGTAAAGGGAGGAGAAACACTGGAGGCAGTAAAACAAAGAGTGAAAGCTGGATGGAACAAGTGGAGAGAAATAACTGGAATAATCTGTGACAGGAAAATTCCCAGAAAGTTAAAGTGCAAAATGTACAAGACTGTGATTAGACCTGTATTACTATATGGAGCTGAATGCTTGGCAGTTGGAAAGAGGGAAGAGAACTTGATGAGAAGAACTGAAATGAGGATGTTGAGATGGATTCTGCAGATTTCAATGAAGGATAAGATCAGAAATGAAGAAATCCGTAGACGATGTAGGGTGGTGGATGTGGTTGAGAAGATGCGAGAAGCGAGGTTACGGTGGTATGGACATATCATGAGGAGGGACGTTGAGGAAGTAACAAAGAGGGTAATGGAATTTGAGGTGGAAGGTAACAGAGGAAGAGGCAGGCCTAGAAAGAGATGGATAGATTGTGTGAGAAAAGATATGGAGGTATGTGAAGTGAGTGAGGAAGATGTGCTCGACAGAGACAAATGGAGAAGAGCAACCAAAGCAGCTGACCCCAGGACAGTCTGGGACTAAGGCTGTGAAAAAGAAGAAGAAGAAGAAGTTAACATTGTTAGCAAAATATTCTGAATTATATTTAACCCTATTTTTTCTTTAGTTTTGTATTTAACTTATTATATGATAGTCAGACTTAATGTATATTAATGTATATTTGAACAATGAAAATATATTTTTACAAGATTTTACATTAAGCACTTAAAATTAATATGGTTAATAATAGTAAACTGTAACATGCTGTTACAAGATCGGTTAACTGCGAAGAAAATCCTTTCAGAGAAAATGTTTCAGGTGTGAAGAACAAACCTGTTCCCACACACCCTGCCCCCACTACCATTAGAATATACACAAACATTTTAGCGTTTCATTCTGAGCAGAAGACCCTCACACCTGAAGAGTGCTGGCTGTGACGAATTAAACCGGTTTTACAGGTTTCAATCACAGATTGGGACTCAGTAAAGTAACACACAGCGCCACAGCGGTACCTAACCAAAATCCGCAATATGGAAACAGAACCTAATTGTTGATAGATGATAGATGATGTACTCGTAACATTTTTTCAAGACGAACTACAACATTTAAAAAATGACTTGTATGTACTTGATATCTCTAATCAATCCACGGGTTCCAGCACAAAACGAAACTAAAACGCATACCGTTTAGCGCTTCTTATTAGTTGCTCAAAAGTAATTTGACCGTATGAAATGCATAATATAAACCTAGAAACATATACGTGAGCAGTACTTAAGCACTGTAGTATCGGTGTTAAGACATACCTCTCAAATACTGTAAATCAAGTTAAAAATATCTCAAGACCGATTCTGGTCGTAATGAAACCATGTTTCGTGTATGTTTTCTTTTTCATCTTGAAATAACTCATTTCTAAATACCCTTTTCACTGTTAACATCTTGTAGCAACTTTGCGACAAAATATACACTCTGATAGTTCATCCTGCTACCAACATTAAATAAAACAAATCTTAAGATTTCTATATTTATGTCTTTATTTAGTGGTTTCATTCGAAACTTACAATGTTTAGGGAGAAATGGAATACTGGTGTGTATTTTTTTCTTTAAAGTACCGAGACCAGCCATATACTCTATGTTTATGTTAAGATTTCCCTTCAGTGGTAAAATTAGATATGAATATTCAATACTTAAACGGGCACAGTTAAGACATTAAATATACATATACATATTGTATACAGTACAGTTTGCATACGGTAATATGTTTATGTTACGCGATTAAAAAATAAATAAATAAAACTGAAAGGTCCAGCACCAGCTGGATTCGAACACACAACCTGCCAGTTGGTAGTCACGCACCTAGACCAGTAGGCTACAAGACAGCTCGCATAAGCAGGCAGGCGAAACAGCCCTGCCGCAGTACACGGATATAATCATACCGTTATTAAATTCTTTAGATACGCGATTCCATATTATATTCCCTTTTAATCAAATTCTAAAAGTATGCTTGTTGACTCCGGTATCACGTTAGTTAAAGACTTCAAAGCTTACAATGTTTAGGGAGAAATGGAATACTGGTGTGTATTTTCTTCTTTTCATGATAGGTGTCGCATTTTAAATAATTTTCGTAGTTAGAAATTATGAAATGCCCTGTTAAAAGCAAGGAAGTTTTTATGCCCGTTGAAGTAAAACAAAATGCCTGACAAAGTATGGCTTGGACAGATTCCAAGTGCTTGTACAAATGTGCTAAAGAAATTATACTTTGAGTATACAGCTTGTCCAAAGTCATCCATTATTAATACTATTAGTAATATCTTCAGTAAAGGCTTTGATGCATAAATATTTCTGATAAAGGTAGGTTGTGTACTTTTGTCCAACTGAGCAATCTTGCTTTCATAAAATATACCAACATTTGAATGACTGATGATTAACATGCTGTAATACACAGTTCAAAATTAAAGGCTCGAATGCTGTACATGAGAGGTTAAGCTGGCGGTTTTACAAGGCGACGCCGGATAGCTAGTCACGTGACACACGTGATACCGCGTGATACCCCCGTGGGCGTGTCGCGGTATGCCGTGAAATACCCATTTTGAATGGCTGCATCTGTATACTGTGAGGCAATAAAAGCATAACAAGTGCAATGGGTTATAATATTAATTCGTTATATTTTTAATGTCTCTCACTATACAGTATATCAAAATATATGCCTACATAAGGGCTACCATATTATAACCACAGACTATATCTACAAAAGCATATGTTGTACATATGAGGAGAATGTTCATGCTGTACCATGCTGTATAATTATGCTTTACTTAAGTGGTGACCACTTGTGAGGAATCTTCCACTCTTTTGGAATTTCCTTCTTATTGAACAAATATATATATATAAATGTAAACATTAAACTGGAACGATGAATGCTTATAGGGGTTATCAAAAGTATCCACTTCTCTTGAACATTTTCACATTTGATTGTATTACAATATGGATTCATTATATATTTAACTGAGCTTTTTTGGCATTCAATGACGCACAAAACCCAAATATGACAAAGTGAAAGCTGAGCCTCCTAAATAAATTATGAATATAAAACAGAAAATAACTGATTGCATAAATTATTATTTCATACCATAACACAATAAAATGTGAAAAAGTCCAAGGGAAGTGAATACTTTTGATACCCAGTGTATGTTGTCCAACATTATCATCCATCCTATCCTATTAGTCTTTAAACTATGTAACATTGGACAAAATTGGCAATTCAGCATTTGTGAATAAGACATCAAGGGCACAGCTTACCCCCTGCTACCCCAGTTCATTCTAGTTTTATATTCTAGAAATAAGTCCATGATAATAGTTATTATATTTAATATTATGTGTTTTATAAAGTGCATCTTAGGTTAAAAATGTAAGCTTTAGGCTTCATCTAACTCACTTAAAATTAAAATTAAATTAAAAAGTAACTTCAAATTATTGTTAGTTTAATACTTAATATTAAGATAAGAGGAGGGGGGATATTTTTCATAAAATGAATTGGCATAGCAATTTATGAAAAAAAGTATTGAATTAGGTTAGTATATCAAAGAACGCTCAAATGAGTTAATGTTCATTAAAATAAATGTATATATTTATTTTATGTTTATAACCATAACATATTCACAAAGTTATTGAAAGTAAAATGGAAAATATTTTTTTATAAGGTATGCTGACATTTATTTGAACAGACACGAGAAGTAAAATTATTAAGCTGATTAACATTTCTCATCAACTGTGTTGATTATTAGTGGTGAACTGTGAAAATCATAGGCTTGTGATGCATTTTTTGTATCACGTTGGATCTGCTGTATTGTAAGCTCCTGCTGTATTGTAAGCTCTGCCCTGCTCCTCTTGTGCAGCCGGAACAAACATATGCGTGTTCAGTAATTTCTGAACCTTTGATGTCACACATCACCCCAGCTCTTGAAAATGCTCAATTGGATCTCAAATTGAATGCAACTTGTAAGAAAGATACTGTTACACAAGCAACTTGAGGATAATTGCTATCCTACTGGAATGTTTTTAAGACAATTAGCCCACAGGAATATGAGCAAGTGAGATCCCAGGATTTCATAAATGTAGTGCCATTCAGTCTGGTTGCAATGTAGTTATGTACATAACTACATAAAATTAGTGACTACACTTCCCAGACCATCACATACAGTATGTACTCTCCATCTATTACTCTGTTGCTTGTCTTGCTAATGTCCACCAGAGTATTCTGCGTAAAACCCTAATTTATATCTAAAAATGACTTGGCTCTGGAGGAGCCAGTCTGCTTGAGGTAACTTAAACCAGATTCCAACAAAATGATGGCATGAAGGCATTGCTCACTTGATATGAGGGATATACTAACTCCCATCAACGCTTTTCTTTCTTGATTTTCCCCAGGCTTGACAATACTGTACCTGTGGCCAACAGACTTTAATTATTAAATTATGCTTTATTAAGTATAAGATTAATTATATCGACCTAAAACATTATATTTTGTCTATTTTGTAGCTAGATAAATATTATCTTTATAGTCCACTATACAGGAATGTTTGGCTATCTTAAAAAATAAAATCAGTAGCAGTTTTAATTTGTTTATGGGGCACATTAATGGCACAAACCAAGTTTGAAGTATTTTATTAGACTTATATAAAGATTGTATTGTTATGGCTAAATACCCTAGCTTTAACTGAACCCTAACGCGGGATCAGGGCTGGTCTAAGGGCTGTGGTTACAGGAAGAAATAGCAGTACTTATCCAAATCACAGATCAAGTCTTGTCAGGCATAGATTGTGAAACCGGAATGTCAGATAATAGGTAGCACAGTACTAGAGGTTAACAGGAAAGTAAAGCTCCTCTGGTGAACCAATACTGAGCATGGTGAATATGGAAGTGAGTCCTTATAGAGTTTGATGCTGACGTGACTGATTGGGTAATTGAGTAATGCATCTGCTTGAGTGGGAATTGGCAAGGTCTTGTGATGGATTATGCATAACAGTGAGGTGTATACTCTAATGTATTTGGCAACACTATAATTTATCCATCATACCAATAAAACCCTTTTAATTTAATGTTTCCTTAATTATTAGTTTTACAAGTGGGGTTAAAACAAAAAAAATGGAATATTGACCCATGTGAGTGAGGTTTTGTGAAATTACTAAGAAAATATTGAAATTTTTGAGGACAATAGGATAATGAGCACTTTGATGTCAATCTGTCAAGGTCTAAAATCCATTTTCTGTTACTGTTACTTCTATGTCAGCAATTGTAATTATAGTTATCAAGCCATTTCTTCATCATAAGTAGAAAAACATATTCTACATTCTCTTTTTATCATTGCTATCAATTATTTAAGCTACAATACAAGTAGTTTAAATATTCTTAAATACAGATGCAGCCATTCAAAATGCACGGTACAAACCCGTACTGCGGGCAAATACGCGTGCGCCACCACGCCATATCGTGGTATGTGACTGGCTGGCCAAAATAACCGACGGGCACTCGTGGTGCATTGGTCTGTAGTGAAAAGATTTAATCATTTAATCTCTTTACTGTGCACATTTTAATCCAATTAGTATTGAATGTTTATATGAAATTTGACCACTAAAGGGAAATTTTAGTAGCTGAGCATAAAAAGAAGAGGAGCATAACACATCTGAAGGTCATAAACGATATTAATTTAGGAACATACAGTAAACATATTACTGTATGTAAACTGTACTGTATATGGCTGGTCTTGGTATTTTAAAGAAAAAATACACACCAGTCTTTCATTTCTCCCTAAACATTTTAAGCATCAAAGTTTTATAAAACGGTCCCCAAATATACAATTGCCGTATAGAATTAATTTTAATTTTAAAAATTTATTCAACACAAAAATTAAGCTGTTCACATTCCTCCGCCTGAGAATATAGTCACTCGTTGCTATGCAACGCAGAAACACAGCCACAGGTAACTAGCAAAGAGAGGACATTAGCTAGCCAGTATGATAAAGGAATAAATGATTTTTTTATTCTTTTGCACATTTATTTGAACATTTCCATCGATTGTACAAGCACTTGGAAACTGTCCAATCCCTAGTTCGTCTGCATTTTCTTTTATGCTCCGGGCATGCTCCCACTAGCGCCGGTCTGTGTCTTCTAGGATATAATGCCGGCAATTTGTGTTAAAACTGGGTTTCCAATAACACCGCAGCAAACTTTTGTTTTTATGTCCAGTATAACGGACAATCTCCCTTGTTTTTAACTGAGCGTTTCATAATTTCCTAAAATGAAATGCGACAGAATTCTGGGGTGTCCCTATACCAGAGATTACGGTACGGCTTCAGAATGGTGATTGGCTGACACCATCTGACACCCCTCTAATTGGGGAAAAAAGACCTGCTGATCTGTTCTACATACCAGGAAGACAACAGCATATATTGCTTCTATTCGAAACCTGTATTTTAAAAATTTAATTAAGAAGTAAAAGCCTTACAGCGTACACAGATTTCTAAGCTGATCAGGAGGAAGAAAACACCCGTGTTTTGTGCATAAAAAGTGGTTATTAACTATCGAAACCTGTTTTTATTTCGCTTGGTAATCTACCTGAATGCCGAACTACAATATCTGAGAAGAACCACAATTGAACTAGTGTTGATAGTAAGAGAGAGAGAGTCCCCGTTACCCCCATTTTTATTTAAATCGCAAACGCATGTTTAATTAAATGTCTTTTTTGATTCACAATCAGACAAATGCAACGTAAATTGTTATCTTTGTTTTCTAAGTATCTAAATAAACTTTCAGCATAGCTTTCCCCCCCTTTTGATTTATTTTTCTTGGGATTTTGGGATCAAACGTAGAAAGATTAGATTGTAATCATTTTTATTTTTTAAATACATTTAAGAAAAGTGTAATCTATGCTAAAAAGCTGTATTTGTTTAAAACCACTCGATTCTTATATTAATGGAGTTTAGTTGATACTGTTTAAACTTTTAATTATTTTAAACTGTATTACAGCATTCTACACATTCTTACAAGAGAAGAGAGAAAACGCAAGCCTTCTTCAGATGTGAGGGTCTTCTGCTCAGAATGAAACGCTAAAATGTAATGTAGGCGCTCTGAATGGGTTTTATTATGATTTGGGCTTGATTGAGGTCGCTGCCTTTCATCTAAAATCCTGCTTGAATCCTTCTAAACTACCTTCAAGGTAACAGTGAAACGGGCAGACAGTCTGGGGAGAACGCCCGTTTTCCATGTAAATAGCTCCCTGGTTCCGCACCCCCTGGTGATACTCTCTCTCTTTTCTCTCTTGCTCTCTCTCGGGCTGGGGGGGCTTGTCTTGTGTCTCTCTCTCATCTGGGAACGGGAGTGCTGCTGGAAGGTGTTTACGGAAACACCCGATCATCAGCTTGAAAGATTTCAGTGCTTTGTGTATATTCTAATGGCAGTGGGGGCAGGGTGTGTGGGAACAGGTTTGGTTGAATTGCATTGGGGATCTATGTTCTTCACACCTGAAACATTTTCTCTGAAAGCATTTTCTTCCCAGTTTAGCCAATCTTGTTACAGCATGTTACAGTTTACTGTTACTGACCATATTAATATTAAGTGCTTAATGCCATTTTTTGACCACGCACAAATATTCTTATGTCCATATCTTCGCAAGGGAATCACTGGGAATTGTAATACTAATTAAATGACCGCGGGCACTTTCCACCCTCTCTGACAGCAGGAACATTCCTATTCTTAGCTCAGCAGCTTATTACAAATAGGGTGTTCAAACTGTTTTTTTTTACACAGTGACACAGCGTCGCGTTGTGAATCAGTTTTTCCGTGTTTACAAAGAAACTGGAATACAGTGACACTATCTGCTATATAGATACATATTTTTAGATATTTAGACCCTTATATTAATATCATTATTAATAATAATGATAATCGGCCAGTGAAAGCTCTGTTGTCCTTCACATGAATGCCTGAAACATTTTACCGAACCCAGGATTTTACACTATATTCTCCATTATAAAATGGATAATTCCGGTCCTGAAGTCTGATTGCCTGACATACGTTCGAAGAAGTCCTATATTTTCTAATATAGGCACATCCCGGAATTTTGACTTCACTGTGTGATGAAGAAATTTTAAAGACTACTTCTTAGGGTAGATAAAAAAGCTTGGATTCTCATGTACAGTATCTTATACACATATCTTTTTCTGTTGTCTTCGTTGATCTCTTGAGGATCCTTGTGATATTTTGAGCTCTCGTTGAATGATAAAAGTGTTGCAGTTTAAATCATTGTTAGAAATTATGAAATGCTCTGTTAAAAGCAAGGGAGTTTTTATGTCTGTTACAGTAAAAGAAAATGCCCGACGAACTAGAGATTGGACAGTTTTTCAGTGCTTGTGCAATTGATGGAAATGTTCAAATAAATGTGCTAAAGAAATAAACAAAAAAAGTAATTTATTCCTTTATCCTATTGACTAGCTAATGTCCCGTCCTTGTTAGTTAGATCAACAAAATGCTGTGGTGTTACTTTTTGTTGATGAAAAAATAAAGTATTTTCATGTAAAATGACGGTTACAAATAATGTGGACCAATGTAATACTTTGAGTTTACAGCTTGTCCAAGGTCAGTCATTATTAATACTATTAGTAATATCTTTGGTAAAGGCTTTGATGCATAAAATATTTCTGCATAATTAAAATATTTATGATAAAGGTAGGTTGTGTACTTTTGCCCAACTGAGCAATCTTGCTTTCATAAAATATACCAACTTTTTAATGACTGATGATTAACATGCTGTAATTCACAGTTTAAATTTAAAAGCTCAAATGCTGTACATTAGAGGTTAAGCTTTATTAGCTCCTCCTGGCGGTTTTACAAGGTGATTTCGGATACTTTCCGATATGACGTCATATGACGCGTTCCACTGCGTCATACCGCGTTATGATGCGACACCATGGTGTACCTTACGCGTTTTGAATAGCTGCATCTGTAGCATTAGCTTATAATGCTCTAATTATAATAACGAACCATAAAGCCGATATATGCAGTGTTAAATCCACTGAAAGTGATTTCTCTCCCCTGGATGAGCTGAACGCCTATTATGCTTGCTTTGACAAGGAAATCACAAAACCACCTTTGCTCCCGGCCACTGATGATCCAGCCATGTCTGTCACTGAGGCTGAAGTCAGGGCAACTTTCAGACAGGTGAACGGCAAGTCCTGTGCTGACCTGTTGGCCACGGTTTTAACAGATATTTTTACAGATATTATTTCATCTTTTTTGTAACAGACAAATACATTCTGGATCCTGAGATGAAGTTTAAACAGATGAGTTATATTGCATGCAAGGAACAATTAAAACAAAGTATTGTTCAAAGTGGCAGTACAAAACTTCCACTTTATATAGCCCTTTTCTGCGGCTTCTGACGTAGCTCATTACTATGGTAATGGGAGGAGGTCACGGTGTTCCGACAGTTCACAGACTTTGGCCAAATGGTCAGTGTTAGGTTTCCTTCCTTGAAAAGAGGGGTTTCTAGCTGACATCTGGAATCCTTATCAGTTATCCCCCTTTCCTGCCATAACTCTAAGCCTGGAATGTCTTGTGTCACAAGAAGTCCAGTCCTTGTGCAGAAAGGAATCAGTTAACCCCTTCCTCACATCTTATATCTTTCTTCATCTTTAATCTTTTACAATCTTCCATTCTCTTGTTTTAAGAAAACTACCATTATTCCAGTGCCAAAGAAAAATTCTGTGACCTCTTTTAATTATTACATACCAATACATCTACCGTATTGAAATGCTGGTCATGAGGCATGTAACGTTGCCATAGCCGGCCCAGGGACGCCAAAATGTAATGTAGTGTGCTCTCTGAAGGCACCAGTTCTGTAGGGTTTGGGCATTTACTGGGACAATTATTAATTGTAGCAGTAAATCACAAAATTGATTCTTTTGATGGCTTTAGAATCCAACCATGCGATATAACTCAAACAAAGCACACACACAGGTACTAATACACGAGGATACATTTATTAATACATAGAATATGCATGTAAAACTAACAGATCTTATCGAGAGGGTTATCAGAATACAAAAGGTATATATTCAGTCAGTTACAAAGAGTTACATATATCAAGAGGACATACGTTCAGTATATCATTCATTTAGACCATTTCGTAAATGAACTTGGTTATAACTTCTACATTAGATACTCAAAACAAGTACATAACTCTTAGGAATTAAATTGATATCAACTGGTTGGGATAACAATTGAATTCTCGAGCTGTAATGCATTGAAGTTGAATACTCATCCAATCTTTGGGGATTCAGATCTCCTGCGGGCACAAAGAAACAGTTGCAGGCTGTTGCTGTCCAATCCGCGCTCTCTGGCTCGGTGCCAGGCTGTGCTGTGCGGCTTGCGACGGTGCGCTGCAGATGCTCACTGGCCTGGCTTTAACTAGCAAAGTTTGTGCACAGGAGAAAAGATGACTGTGGGTCCCAGCAAGTCAGGAAGAGGACCGGTTCGTTCCTGATGAAGAGCTAGTTCTGAATAGTGATTCAGCTGTCCACAGTTCTGACCGGTTCACGAGGCCTGCTGCTGGTGCTAACCTCGGGTGGATCCTCTGGTTACTCTCTGGCAACCTCCGCTCTAGACTCTTAGAACAAAGGAAAGTTCTGGCACTCTGACACACTGGCCGTTCCGTGGTTGTCCGGGCTGAGTCTCAGGATGGTCAGGAGGTGCGCTGCGAGAATGTCCTGCCCTTGGGAGCCTTCTGCTCCTGGGCCGTCCTGCCCTGGAATTCTCCTTTGAATTCCCTTTAGAAAAGTCCACAGAATTCTCCTGAATCTCACTGAATCTCTCAGGCTCTCTGTGTTGCCTGTTTTTACCTGGTGGAACTTCAGCTCGTTGATTGGCTGAAAGTTCCATGGGATCAGAGTCCCACGTGGGTTACTCGGCCCTACCAGTCCCTGATTGGTTGATCAAGGTGAGATATGAGTCACTTACTCCTGACACTTAGGAATGCAGTCCAGATGTCCATCTGGCACTCCCTAGACAGATAGGCGCCAATGGATGACCATTGATCATGATAGCCAGGCTTAGCTAAGTGCATCCCCCTTTGGGAGCTGTCCTAGGAAACCTTATCAAAAGAAACCTTAAATCAGCCTGCATGAATAGTTTCTCTGTGGCTGCACCACAGAGATGAACAGAGAAATGGGGCCTCATTTGGGAAGGTTCAGAACACTTAATTCTTTCTCATTAATAAGCCTCGCCGCTACAGGCACATTAACACAATGGTATCTGAGCACTTATATCCCCTGCAGTTTGCATATCTGCATAATAGGTGCACTGACGACGCTACATCCCTGTCTCTTCAGACTGCCCTAGCTCATTTGTATGATAAAGACACATACATCAGAAAGCACTTTATTGATTACAGCTCCGCATTGAATGCTATAGTTTCATCCAGACTAGTCAGGAAGCTTAATAACCTGGGCTTCAACACCTCTCTATGCAGCTGTATTATGGATTTCCTGACTGGCAGACCACAGTCTTTCCTCCATGCTGACTGTCATTATGGGTGACCCTCAGGACTGTGTGCTTAGCCTCTGCTGTTTTCCTTGTTTACCCATGATTGTGTGGCTCCAACACCATCTACAAATATGCTGATGACACTACCATCATTGGCTGAATCACCGGTAATGATGAGACAGCTTAAAGGGGTGAGGTCAGGAACCTGGTGGAGTAGTGCCTTGACAATCACCTCTCCCTCAACATCAGTAAAACCAAAGAGCAGATCATCGATTTTAGAAAGCAGGGTGGGGACCACACCCCTGTTCACATCAATGGGGTGGCTGTTGAGATGATTAGCAGGTTCAAGTTCTTGGGTGCCTTCATCGCTAATGATTTAATGTGGTCCCAGCATGTAACTGGAGCTACAAAGAAGGCACAACAGTGCCTTTACTTCGTCAGGCAGTTGAAAAAATATGGTATATCTTTAACTGTCCTTACTGCATTTTACATTGTCTGCGCTAATGAGAGTGTGCTCACATATGTTATTACAGCAGCTTATTGTCTGACTGGAAGACATTACAGGGGGTTGGTCATTGGAGTGCAGCTCCCCCCTATTTCAGACATTTTTACAACTGGCTGTCTCAGAAAGGCTGGAAGTATCGCTAAGGATACCAGTCATCCTGGTTTCTAATTTTTCTCCCCCCTTCCCTCAGGTAAGCTTTATAGGAGCATAAAGGCACATACATCCAGGTTCAGAGAGAGTTTCTTCCAACCAGCTGTCAGATTACTGAACTCTACCCCTACAGTACCACTGAATCACACTGATGTGTTTTATTTCTAAGATGTATGTTAACTTGTTGTTGCTGCTGCTGTTCTGTGTTTGGTGTTTCCTTAATGTCTTTGTATTTGAGCAAACATGCAAATATGCATTTCATTGCACTTGTGCATATGACAGTAAACTCTAATACTACTACTACTACTACTACTACTACTATTAACACACTGTGAAGTAATGTTAAACCACATTATTACCATCGTTCTAATACTACAAACGTTTCAGATTTTGCATTTTTACTTTATTTCATCTGCAGTTTTAAAAATGTAGGATAATCTGACAGACTTTTGCTGTAATGTTCAATTGTTAGCTATGGAGTTTTGTAAATTCTTTTAAACCTTCTGATATGCTAATGCCATGGATAACACAAAGTAAAGTTTTATAAAATCATATAAGATGCAGCCATTCAAAATACGCGGTAAAATCCCGTACTGCATGAAATTATCTACAGTTTAGCGCATTATACTGCAGTACATGATTAGCAGGCCAAAATAACCGACAGGCAGCACTTATGGTACATTGGTTGTTAGTGAAATGACTGATTCATTTAACCTCTTTACTGTGCATGTTTAAATCTGCTTAATATTGAATAATAATATGGAATTTTACAACTTTTTACAAAAAAACTCACATGCTGGAGGTCAGGGGTTCGAACCCAGCTCTCGAGTTTTCTTTTAACAAATAAACATTTCTTTGAAAAACTTAAATAGTAAATATTATCGACACTATATTGAATATGTTGGTATTTCTAAATATCACAACACATTCAAAGTTAAGTCATTTATTAATAACAATGAATAATTTCAAACTGCTTGTATTTTAAAATTATATTTTGTTCGGGGTGATTTGTCACTGTTTTCACATGCTTCAATTTATTAAACGTCTATTTTTGATACAGGGTATTCCAGACCTCTGTTTAATTTCTGAAACTCCCTCTGTATTCCATGTTTTAACCTTTTCTATGAATACTTGCGCTTGTTATCACAGTAAAAAGCCTCATACTTTTTAGAATCTGCTAAATAGAGAATATAATATGGAATCGCTTATCTAAAGAAATTAATAACAATATTTATTTAAGGATCTAAATATATGTATTTATATAGCTGGTAGTATTACTGTAATCCACTTTATTTGTAAACACATTTTATTTTTAATTTGACTCATTCACGCATAATTACTTTAGAAACATTTTTAAGCTGTTTGTCTCAGCTGTGTTTCCGAGCAGCCCATGCCCGTTTGCTAGTAGGAGTTCTGTCTAGGTGATCTGAGTACCCTTTTTGGGCACACATTTATTTTCTAACAAAGTCTTTTTAAAAATTAAAAAAAATATATGTACATTATATTAACATTTTTTCGTTTTTTTATATTATATTATATATTTTTTTTATATTTTATATACTGTAACATATTCAATATTAAGTGATATTGATAATGAAATAAAAATGTGAATGACATAGAGCCTGCAACCTACAGATTTAAAGATTGTGATTTGTGAAAAAAATCACAGCTTCAATTTAAACACTATCTAGTACCTCGTTGCATTTTTAGAAACCTTAGTTTGAATAAAGTGGATCCCAGGTGCAAGTGACTTCATAACGTGAGAAGGCATTATGCTATATTTTTTATGCATTAATTGAAGCCTTCTGAAGTCACTCAAAAACAAAAAGGTAACATAATATTGTGTGGCACGATGGGCAACAGATTCTTTTAATTTTTAAAGATTTGTCTAAAATAGACATTGCATGGTTTTAAAACCCATAAAAATAGGTTTAGTTAAAAACACGAAATCCACAAAAAAACAGGTGATTTTTTCTTTGTTGTGATCAGCTTAGAATCTTTGTGTAAACTGTAATTTTTAAAAACTTTGTAACTAAATATTTTAAAAACTTTAATTTTATAAATGCAACACACATTTCGTACAGCTACAGTACAATCACATTCTCCTGTCTTCCCATGGTGTGAAGCAAATTAGCAGGTGGTTGAGAAAATAGTGCACCGCCCACTGAGCTCAGTCAGAGAAGAGGCGGCACCGTAAGGAGACCATTCTACAGCTTGCAGTGTTTATAGCGCGTCTGCCTTTAAAAGTTAATAATGGAATGTAAATTAATTTTAACTTGAAATCTTTTAATTATCATTAAACATAGCTTTCTCACCAGTTGGTTTTATGTTAGAAACCATAATTAAACATACTTTCTAATGACATTACACATGGAAAGATTATACATTTTAATCGTTTTTAATTTTTTTTAAATACATTATAGAAAAGTTTCATCTACACAAAAATCACAGACTATTTTTGATTGTATTTCTGACTGTTATATCACAATATATTATATGCATCTACAGTCAGGTGTCAGGTGCATAAATTATTAGTAATCAATAATTAGTATTAATTAGTATTAGTATTAAAATTTGCACTGTGATAAATTGTTGCACATCCACATCTTGTAAAAACATTTCAAACATACATTAAATCCGACTATCAGAAAACCAGGGTTCACTTTTTTTCTGTCTCTCCCTACTCTCTCTCACCCGCTGCGATTTGGACACAGAATGGTTAAAAATGGGAACAAGTCAGGCAGGCAGAGGGAAGGGGGAGAAGGGAGGCATCTTCCCACCTCTATGACTAAAATGCCAAAGAGAAATGGCTTGAGCAACGTTCAGAGCCGAAAACAAACGTTTGCCCGCCAGCTAACACAGAAGCAAATTGTACTTGCAAGAATAGCGATAACAAACATTAAAAAACATACTTGTTTTATACTGTTACACTATACAGTGTATTAAAACTAACCCTCTATGGGCACTACACTGTGAATAATCCTGTCCACTAAACCTCTTTCCCACAATTTCACAGGGGCAAGGTCACATAGCTAATTCACAACTGGATACAATTTTATCTTGCCTCATGAAAGCAAAAATTCAGATATTTGTCAACATATTTACTAAAACTATCCATTTCAGTAATCTCACTGTGTCAATCTCACTGTACACCCCAGTGTTCACTCAATGTTCACGCTCCCAGTAAAATAAAAAAAAACGTTTTCCGCTTTATCACCTCGCACTGGTGGGGGGGAGAGTGCCCACGGTCATTTTTTTCACTGTCTATCACTCTGCCCCTGGACAGACAAAGTTGATAAAAACTCATTCAAAAGGGTTTCTTGTGTTAACATAAACTCTGTTTAACAGAGTCGCTTATAAGACCAAGGTGACTTTCTGCTCAATTAAATAAAGTTACAGTACAGACAGATTTTAAATTCCTCAAGCAAAAAATCAGCTACTCTGCAAGCAGTACACAACTTCTCAGATGGTACCTTTTGTCTCTCGTGCAAACTCAACAAACATTTGTTTTTTAGAATTCCGAAATTTGAACGGTATGCTGCAGGGACTCATTATAGTATTGTAACAAATACGGTTCATGCAGGAAAATCAAAATACCACTCCCCCTCTCATCTGGGTCTCGCCACCCGCTGATTCAAAGCCATATGGTTTCAAAGTATGTGTGAAATATCTTTTTTTACTCCAGTTATTAATCTGATCTATTTTTACTCATCCGGCTATGTAAAAAATATAGCCAAAAAGATCACTGTAAAGGTTAAATTTCAAGCTGAAAAGACAAGACTCAATGTGTCTTCTCTAACTTTACAACTCGTCCATGGTCATTCATTATTAATATTGTAACGAATGGCAGGCATACAGATGGTACAAGCTGGTTGCAGCGTGGTGACAGTAAAGCCGTCTACTCCCCTCTGCACATAACAGGGATGTTGGCTTCACAGGCTGAAGAAAGATCTGTAGCTTAGCCGGCAAAACCTCTATTGAGCGACACAGGAGACCCGGGGTCGAACCCATGTGGTGAAGGATGAACCGGGACAGGAGCAGCGAGAGCACAAGCCCACAAACCTGAATTCATTATTATATTATTAATAATATATTTCATATTACATTTAAATTTGGAATGTTTTTACAAATATAAGAAGAGGTGATACACAACATGTAAATATAACCCTTTTCCCTCCTTTAACTTAAAGAATTGGGTGAAGAAATCCTAAATAACGAAACCATCACTTATAATAATTCATCCAGATACACACACTTACAGCATACCCAACAACAAGCTATAATAGTGGATTTAAATATTTTCGGCTATGTAAGAAACAAAGTAATTCTCTGATCGGGCTTTGAACCCCCTGAGTGCAACGTACCACATAACCGTCCAGTGCCTATATAATATATATTTTTAAAACATGAACATCAAATGTTTCCAAAATGTACTCTTGTGATATTTTAGCTGTTTAGTTACAGAACTCCATGTTAATATTACTATCAAGAGGTATTAAATCAGTACAACTTTGATTAACTTAAAGTATTTTAAACGTTCAATTAAAAAGTAAAAATCTTACAGCATACACAGATTTTAAGCTGATCACAAGGAAGAAAAAATCACCCATTTGTCGCTCATAAAAAGTGTTTTTTAACAATCTAAATCAGTTTTTTACAGCTTTTAAAGTCATGCAATGTTTGAGTTAGGCAGGAACACATCATTGTATGTTATTTTTTATTTTGTATGCCTGTTGTGTTGATAAACTGTTCCCCGATTACTGGCAATTGTAAAACAATCCTTCCCCCCTTCCTCATTTAAATGAAAAATTTTTAGTGAAGAAATATTTAAACACAAAACCATCACATATAATAATTCATCCAGCTGGTTCCCTGTTGAATGACACTAACAGACCAGGTTCAATTCCCAGCAGTGTACTATATAGTTCAGTTTAAACTTTTTTTGTAAAATTCCAAGTTAAATTGTTGGCTGATTACTGGCTGCTGATATTTGGATTAAGACAAAATATAGATTTTCTCAATTCGGGTGTAAATCTAAAAGAGACACATCATGTTCACAATAAGCTATAACAGTGGACTATTTTTTGCATTCAGCTTTATGAGAAACAAACCAAAAGTAATGCTCTGATCGCGCTTTGAACCACCTGGGTGCAGCTACATTACAGTGCTCAATACCACTACAAGGACAATAGGAGTTTTTTTTAAAAAGAAACAAATGTCAAAATGTTTCTAAAACGTTGACTTGTAATACTTTAACTGCTTGGTTACACAATTCCATATTCTTAGAACTATCAAGTGATGCTAAATCACTACAACATTTATCTTTTTATAATAACAGCAAGTGGTGTTCTTACTACTTATTCTTAGAAAAGGATAAAAAAAAACATAAAAAGAACCCACTGTAAGTTACCAAGTTAAAGACTTTGATGCATAAAATATTTATGCATAATTCAATTATTTATGATAAAGGGTGAAGGTTGTGTACTTTTGACTGAGCAATCTTGCTTTTATAAAATATACCAAGTCTATTTATAGTCTAAAGAGTATACAACTTAAATTCTTAATTGGAAAAAGATTGTCAGCAGTGACTGGGATTCGAAACTGGGCATTTTCTGGCGACAGCTTAGCTTGGTGTACATGAGACGTTAAGCTTTATTGGCTCCACCTGGCAGTTTTACAAGGTGCTTCGGGATACTATTATCATATTTCAATTAACATGCGGTATGATGTGGTATATTGTGCCACGTCCACTGCATTTTAATGCAGCATAACTCGCTCGTTTTGAATGGCTGGATCCATAGGTGATAGCTAGGCAACTTGATAGCTAGTCCCTATACTAAAGAATAATTAAATCCATACTGTATGTTCTGTACTTCAAAGCACAAACACAGTTGCCTTGGAAATGTCTATACCAAGACATATAACTTTCTTCAAATTCTGTAAAGATAATAAAGATTGATTTTCCTTATTCTTTTTTTTAAATTGAAAATACATTACTATTGTAGCGGCAATGCTTGTTAATAAGACAGAATTAAGTGTTGCTGTGCTTTCCCAAATGAGGCCTCATCTCTCTCTTCATCTCTGTGGTGCAGCCACAGAGAAGCTATTCATGCAGGCTGATTTAAAGATGTTTTCTTTTGATAAGGGACAGCTCCCAAAGGGGGATGCACTTAGCTAAGCCTGGCTATCATGATCAATGGTCATCCATTGGCGCCTATCTGTCTAGGGAGTGCCAGATGGACATCTGGACTGCATTCCTAAGTGTCAGGAGTAAGTGACTCATATCTCACCTTGATCAACCAATCAGGGACTGGTAGGGCCAAGTAACCCACGTGGGACTCTGATGCCCATGGAACTTTCAGCCAATCAACGAGCTGAAGTTCCTCCACGTAAAAACAGGCAACACAGAGGGCCTGAGAGACTTTTTCGGACAATTCTAAAGGGAATTCAAAGGAGAATTCCAGGGCAGGACGGCCCAGGAGCAGAAGGCTCCCAAGGGCAGGACATTCTAGCAGCGCGCCTCCTGACCATCCTGAGACTCAGCCCGGGCAACCACGGAACGGCCAGTGTGTCCAAGTGCCAGAAGAGTCGAGAACGGAGGTTGCCAGGCCTCGTGAACAGGTCAGAACTGTGGACAGCTGAATCACTATTCAGAACTAGCTCTTCATCAGGAATGAACCGGTCCTCTTCCTGACTTGCTGGGACCCACAGTCATCTTTTCTCCTGTGCGCGAACTTTGCTAGTTAAAGCCAACACTAACTAGCCGGTCAGTGAGCATCAGCAGCGCACCATCGCAAGCCGCACAGCACAGCCTGGCACGGAGCCAGAGAGCCCGCAAGTGATCTGAATCCCCAGAGATTGGATGAGTATTCAACTTCAATGCATTACAGCTCGAGAATTCAATTGTTATCCCAACCAGTTGATATCAATTTAATTCCTAAGAGTTATGTACTTGTTTTGAGTATCTAATGTAGAAGTTGTAACCAAGTTCAATTACGAAACGGTCTAAATGATTGATATACTGAACGTATGTCCTCTTGATATATGTAACTCTTTGTAACTGACTGAATATATACCTTTTGTATTCTGATAACCCTCTCGATAAGATCTGTTAGGTTTATATGCATATTCTATGTATTAATAAATGTATCCTTGTGTATTAGTACCTGTGTGTGTGCGTTGTTTGAGTTATATCGCATGGTTGGATTCTAAGGCCATCAAAAGAATCCTTTTGTGATTTACTGCTACAATTAATAATTGTCCCAGTAAATGCCCAAACCCTACAGAACTGGTGCCTTACACACTACACTATGTTGCTGAGCATAAAAAGCTGTTTTACCAGTCAAATTCCAATCCAATTTATCTGAATGGCCAAAGCAAAGGTAACGCAATGCGTTTCAGAATTTTGTTAAAATCAAGTATAAAAACTATATTTCCTCAGTGCTACACAGGTTCCATACATACAGATGCAGCCATTCAAAATGAGCGGTACAATCAGTTGAGCAACTGATAAGAAGTGTGAAACGGTATGCCCAGGGCGTTTTAGTTTTAGTTTTGTTTTAATGCAGTGCGGGGACTCTGCTTTAACTATATCGCCATGGATTGATTAGAGATATCAAGTACATACAGATGCAGCCATTCAAAATGCGCGGGCGATACCGCATTATTTTCCGGTATGCTGTACGCAGTCTACCGCAAGTTACCGGTAAATACCGCGAGTTACCGGTAAATACCGCTAGCAAAATAATAGTATCCAGAATTTCTGCAAGGTGGAGCTAATAAAGCTCAACCTCTCATGTTTGAGCTGTCACCATCAAAGTCTTTAACAAAGATATTACTAATAGTATTAATAATGAATGACCTTGGACAAGCTGTAAGTGTAAACTCAAAGTATTGCCCTGGTCCACATTCTTTTTTTCATTGACTGTCTTTGTAAAAGTAACACCACAGCATTTCGCAATCACGCATTTGTTTCCAATCATGCAAAGTACAGTAATTTTTGAGAATCGATTCACCATGCCTTTCACATGCTCATAAAAGACATTAATTTAGGAACATAAACATATTACCGTATGCAAACTGTACTGTATACAGTATGTATATGTATATTTAATGGCTTAACTGTGCCCGTTTAAGTATTGAATATTTATATGGAATTTTACCACTGAAGGGAAATCTTAGTACCTGAGCATAAAAAGAATAGGAGAATACTGTAACGCGTATGAAGGCCATAAACGATATTAATTTTGGAACATAAACATACAGTATATGGCTGGTCTCGGTACTTTAAAGAAAACATACACACCAATATTCCATTTCTCCCTAAACATTTTAAGCATTGAAGTCTTTAACTAACGTGCTACCGGAGTCAACAAGCATACTTTTAGAATTTGATTAAAAGGGAATATAATATGGAATCGCGTATCTAAAGAAATTAATAACAATATAATTATATTCATGTACCGCAACACAAAAATAGTACACGCTGTAAATTGTCTGTTGATAATATTTCTGTAGTGCTTTTTCAGCACTCTTCATGTGACCTTGCCGGTGGCGCTGTGGGTTAGGTTCCTAACTCCCACGTCACATGGTCTGTGGTCGAATCCTGCTGGAGCCATGAATTTTTTTTAACAAACATTTCTTTGAAAAAATGAAACGTTTCCCTTGGTCAGAGATTAAATAAAACCTCACTCGCACCAAACAAATTTATATTTCTAAATATCACGACATGATCGAATTTAAGTCTTTTTAATAACAATGAATAGTCACCTATGCGTTACAAAATATACATTTATATTGATTTGAATCGCGTTTTGATTTAAAACGTAAACGCGTGTTTAAATATATGTGTTTAAAGGCGATATACTGTATAAAAGCGCTGATTCCTATGTAGTGTGTTCTGCCGGGGATTCTAAAAAATTATTTTAAATAGGCTGATAAAGCTTAGACTACTGTAACTGTATTCTAGCCTGTATTACAACAGAACATTGGACAATGCAACGTAAATTGCAAAAATGCACTTGGAATCTGTCCAAGCCCTCCTACAAAAATTATTTAAACTGCGACACTGATCATTCATCTCTAAATAAACTTTATTTTATATAGCGTTTTAAGCGAATTGGTAATTAGATTGCTCATAAACCTAATCGCTTTTTCTACATAAACACAGCATGATTGCTCTCTGAAAATGCTTTTCCTTTATATTTACAGTAGGCTCAGATTTCAACTATAGATCGTATTATTATAAACTTTCTTGGAAAAATGTATTTTATGTAAACCATGTTTGCTATTAATTCATTTAGGGCTAAAATACATTCATTGTCTTCCAATCGAGTCGAGTTGACATTGGAAGCTTGCCACACCCGGACTGTTAAACCAACGCATTAGCACGTCAAAGCCCATTGAGGGTATTGAGCCAGTATTGGCTTTAGTATTCCCACCCTCTCCCCTCAATTCAATTCAATTCAAGGTGTTTTATTTGCATTACAGATGGGTACAAGCAGTGTTGGGTATGTATATTGTAACGCTTACGGCCGACAGGCACTGTGTAAGAGCCGGTGTACCAGAGCAGCGCACCGAGGGAGCGTCTGCATTTATAACTTAGTTTTTAAAATTAGTCAAGCAATATGAAGCATCTCCTTTTACTTTTAAGTCCCTTAAATACATTGAGCACAGCTTTCTCACCACTTAAGATTGCTTTTGATACCATCCTTACACAAAGCAGAAGGGAAATCTTCTGCCCCTTATGCAAAACCAAACCCTCCTCCCATCCCAGTTTACCCTCTTTATCATCCTCAAAATCTACCTCGATTTTCAACTTAAAGCATTACTGCTTACTGGGTTTTTGAGGGGGAGGTGTCTTTCGCTGGAAATCTCGCCTGCTTCCACTACTCAACCCCCTCTCTCCCGGAGTGCTGGCTGTGATGAATTAAACCGGTTTCACAGGTATTCAAAGTAGGAAGTACAGTGTTAAGTGGTAGCTGGGCTACTCCCTCAATAGAATCGCTTTAACATGCTAATGCATTGGTTTAACAGTACGCTGGGCGAATGTTCCGAGGTCAAATTCTTCCAGCATGGGGGTACCTTTAAAGCGGAGACGACGGCACCGAAATTTTTTGGCGCGCCTTCTCTTTAAAGCCCTGGCCAAATATGAAGACAGTTATAATTCAAACGGAATTAAAAACTACACATCCCAGTTACCATAGTGGTGCTTGTGATCATTGCGTTTAACCAACGAAACAGGGCGAAAAATCAGTCACATGACTTTGGGGCAGAGTTTCGAAAGCTTAACCTATCAGCAACAAAGCGAAATTTACATGATAGGCTACCTCAAACTGTCAGTTATACGACTGTGTATGTCGCTTAAGCCACTCCTATTTGGCATTTTAGTTATGGAGGCGAGAAAACACCCCCCCCCCCCCCGGGTGTCTGATTTTGCCGCCATCTTTAACTGTTTGGTGTCCGAATCGGAGTAGATACGCGTACGAAATAAAGTTAATCCCAACTACAAAACATATTTTTGTGGTAAGAGGGCGCAAAACATCAGGATTTACTGCTATTAATTACTGTATGATTTATAGTTGAAATCTGAGCCTAGATATAAAGTTAGATATAAAGTTAAAATCTCGACAAAGCAATGTAGGAAATACAGAGAAAATAAATCCTTTCTGACATCTAAAATCAGTTTTGATCAAGGTCTCTAAAACGAACAAGAAAAAGAGGATTTTCGGAGGGCAATTACGCTGTGTTTATATAGAATAACTGATTTATAATCTAATTTCTTGTTCGTTTAAAACAGTGAAATGTCAGCTGCAAAAGATCGCACCAGAAACAGCACTCTCTCTGCCTGTCATAGACGTTCAGGAAAGGCTGAATGAAGTCATGTCAAGTACAATAATTCGGTGATCAATAATAACAGTTGTAGGACAAGAAACAAAAGATAGTGAAAACTTAAGGCTAAAACTCAAATTCATTCTACAAATTAATGCAAATGAAAATTCAGGACGTTAAAGTGCACAAAAATGCACATGGGCAAAAAGTTTTAGAAATGGAGCAGGTGTTGCTTTGAAATAAACAAACAGAAAAAAAGCCATGACTATAGTGCAGAAGAGGGATGCAGGAACACTTGCTTAGATATACAAAAAAATCACAAAAAGGTGTATGTTACAAAACAACATGCAAACATGTTCATCATGTACATGAACATATAAATCAATTTCCCTTCGCGATCAATAAAGTCTTATCTATAAACATGAAACAGAGTGAGGAATCAGAAAATTAGCATGCATAAAAAAAGCAATTCTGTCAATGAGCCCTAAATGAATTAATAGCAACCATGGTTTCATGGAGGGCTTCTCAGATAGTTGGGCATTCAGGTAGATTGCCAGGTGAAAGGATTTGTAAACATACTTTGTTAAAGCAAGTCAGTTTTTTCCGCAACACATAAAAGACATTTTTCCAAGAAAGTTTAGCCTTTGTCACTAATGAAACCACTAAATAAAGACATAAATATAGAAATCATAAGATTTTTTTTATTCAATGTTGGTAGCAGGATGAACTGTGCTAAGTGTATATTTTGTTGCAGAGTTGCTGCAAGATGTTAACAGTGAAAAAAGGTATTTAGAAATTAGTTATTTCAAGAAGAAAATTTTCAGAATAATTGCAAATCTAGCAGGATAGAGAAAGCACAGAAAACTGGCAGTTAGATTGATCAGATTAGTATGAAAAGTCATTTAGCAAAGGGAATGAGAAGAGTGACAAACTAGTATACTTTAGATCTTTTTTTCTGAACCAGGGAAAATCTGATCATGTTTCCCTATAACAATAATAAAAAACTTTATTTGATATATCACCTTTAAAAGTGGCATCTCAAAGCAATACAGTAGATGTAAAAACAGATAAAAGGACCACAGATTACAAAGTAAATGCATATAAGAAAGACAAGCAGTTAGAGGTGCTACCAAAATTAGAAAATGAAGCAGATTCAGACACTAAGTCTTCTGAAAAGAAAGGTTCTGAGGTTAGATTTAAACTGGCCCTGGTGTGTGTGTGTTTGTGTCTGTCTGTCCTGTGATGGACTGGCGCTATGTCCAGGGTGTATTCTGCCTTGTGTCCGTCGCTTACTGAGATAGGCTCCAAACCCTCTGTACTGGATAAAGAGATTAGAAATGGATGGAAGTAAAGGCACTGTGTGGATGGAACTATACACAGTGTTAGAAACCCACTATGAAATGGCAGCATCTCACTGAGAATAAAATATTTTATAGTGCTGGCTTAAGGAAACAGCCTTTCCACCTCTCTTGCACATCAGTATCCATACGTAGTTATTTAAACAAATTGCCTCTAATTATAAACATCTTAATATGCTGGCTCTGTGGATCCGCATCAGCTATGTTTGCCCATTCCTTCAATTCATGTGCATCCAACACACAGTTCAACGCTAGCAACTACACAAAATCTAAAATACAATCCTCATTTCAGTATCTATGTAAACATACAGTCTGTTAACTTCATCATCTCCATCAAAAGTATGCCTAACCCCATTAGGAAGTGTTCTTGTTATCAGTGTATTCCTCAGCTATCCCAAAATTATCTTCTTCTTACCAACATCTCTAGTCTTTTATCCTGCAATAACTCAGCCAACACTTAAATCTCCAAAAGCTGCTTGTGTTAATTTCTTGAAATCACAAATATCATGTGTAAATACTGGCCATGTAATACTCTGCATTGTGGAATAATAGTTTATTTTAAAGGGAACTAGAGAAACTAAGAACTAGAGAAATCAAGAAAGGCTTTTTTTTCTAGAATTAATAAATGCACATCCTGTTCACTGGGGAAATTAAATCCACACTGAGCAATCTTCAATATGTTCAGAATATGACAGCGAGAATCCTATCAGGGATGCATTACACCTGTTTTCAAGTCCCTGCATTGGTTATCTATCAGGTTTCGAGTCAACTTCAAAATCCTCATCCTCATTCAGTACCTACAGTATATGGCTTATTATCTGTCTACTCCCCACCTTGTCCGTCTGACTCTGGTCTTCTAGCTGTCCTCAAGAACATCTACATTCTGTGGGTGACAGGGTCTTCTCTAGCTGCACCCCAGAGCTCTCAATTTGTATTCCCAGTGATATCAGTCACGTACCCTGAGCGCATTTAAATCTAACCTCAGAACCTTTCTTTTCAGAAGACTTAGTGTCTGTATCTGCTTCATTTTCTAATTTTGATAGGACCTCTAACTGCTTGTTTTTCTTATATGTATTTACTTTGTAATCTGTGGTCCTTTTATCTGTTTTTATATCTACTGTATTGCTTTAAGATGCCACTTTTAACGGTGATATATAAAATAAAGTTTTTTATTATTGTTATAGGGAAACATGATCAGATTTTCCCTGGTTCAGAAAAAAAGATCTAAAGTATACTAGTTTGTCACTCTTCTCATTCCCTTTGCTAAATAACTTTTCATACTAATCTGATCAATCTAACTGCCTGTTTTCTGTGCTTTCTCTATCCTGCTAGATTTGCAATTATTCTGAAAATTTTCACCTTGAAATAACTCATTTCTAAATACCTTTTTTCACTGTTAACATCACGCAGCAAATCTGCAACAAAATATACACTTAGCACAGTTCATCCTGCTACCAAAATTGAATAAAAAAATCTTATGATTTCTATATTTATGTCTTTATTTAGTGGTTTCATTAGTGACAAAGGCTGAACTTTCTTGGAAAAATGTATTTTATGTGTTGCGGAAAAAACTGACTTGCTTTAACAAAGTATGTTTACAAATCCTTACACCTGGCAATCTACCTGAATGCCAAACTATCTGAGAAGCCCTCCATGAAACCATGGTTGCTATTAATTCATTTAGGGCTCATTGACAGAATTGCTGTTTTTTATGCATGCTAATTTTCTGATTCCTCACTCTGTTTCATTTTTATAGATAAGACTTTATTGATCGCGAAGGGAAATTGATGTACATGTTCATGTACATGATGAATATGTTTGCATGTTGTTTTGTAACATACACCTTTTTGTGATTTTTTTGTATATCTAAGCAAGTGTTCCTGCATCCCTCTTCTGCACTATAGTCATGGCTTTTTTCTGTTTGTTTATTTCAAAGCAACACCTGCTCCATTTCTAAAACTTTTTGCCCATGTGCATTTTTGTGCACTTTAATGTCCTGAATTTTCATTTGCATTAATTTGTAGAATGAATTTGAGTTTTAGCCTTAAGTTTTCACTATCTTTTGTTTCTTGTCCTACAACTGTTATTATTGATCACCGAATTATTGTACTTGACATGACTTCATTCAGCCTTTCCTGAACGTCTATGACAGGCAGAGAGATTGCTGTTTCTGGTGCGATGTTTTGCAGTTGACATTTCACTGTTTTAAACGAACAAGAAATTAGATTATAAATCAGTTATTCTATATAAACACAGCATAATTGCCCTCAGAAAATCCTCTTTTTCTTGTTCGTTTTAGAGACCTTGATCGAAACTGATTTTAGATGTCAGAAAGGATTTATTTTCTCTGTATTTTCTACATTGCTTTGTCGAGATTTTAACTTTATATCTAACTTTATATCTAGGCTCAGATTTCAACTATAAATCATACAGTAATTAATAGCAGTAAATACTGATGTTTTGCGCCCTCTTACCACAAAAATATGTTTTGTAGTTGGGATTAACTTTATTTCGTACGCGTATCTACTCTGATTCGGACACCGAACAGTTAAAGATGGCGGCAAATCAGACACCCGGGGGGGGGGGGGGGTGTTTTCTCGCCTCCATAACTAAAATGCCAAATAGGAGTGGCTTAAGCGACATACACAGTCGTGTAACTGACAGTTTGAGGTAGCCTATCGTGTAAATTTCACTTTGTTGCTGATAGGTTAAGCTTTCGAAACTCTGCCCCAAAGTCATGTGACTGATTTTTCGCCCTGTTTTGTTGGTTAAACGCAATGATCACAAGCACCACTATGGTAACTGGGATGTGTAGTTTTTAATTCCGTTTGAATTATAACTGTACGTACTGTCTTCATATTTGGCCAGGGCTTTAAAGAGAAGGCGCGCCAAAAAATTTCGGTGCCGTTGTCTCCGCTTTAAAGGTACCCCCATGCTGGAAGAATATGGCCTCGGAACATTTGCCCAGCGTACTGTTAAACCAATGCATTAGCATGTTAAAGCGATTCTATTGAGGGAGTAGCCCAGCTACCACTTAACACTGTACTTCCTACTTTGAATACCTGTGAAACCGGTTTAATTCGTCACAGCCAGCACTCCGGGGTTGAGTAGAGAGGGGGTTGAGTAGTGGAAGCAGGCGAGATTTCCAGCGAAAGACACCTCCCCCTCAAAAACCCAGTAAGCAGTAATGCTTTAAGTTGAAAATCGAGGTAGATTTTGAGGATGATAAAGAGGGTAAACTGGGATGGGAGGAGGGTTTGGTTTTGCATAAGGGGCAGAAGATTTCCCTTCTGCTTTGTGTAAGGATGGTATCAAAAGCAATCTTAAGTGGTGAGAAAGCTGTGCTCAATGTATTTAAGGGACTTAAAAGTAAAAGGAGATGCTTCATATTGCTTGACTAATTTTAAAAACTAAGTTATAAATGCAGACGGTCCCTCGGTGCGCTGCTCTGGTATGCCGGCTCTTACACAGTGCCTGTCGGCCGTAAGCGTTACAATATACATACCCAACACTGCTTGTACCCATCTGTCATGCAAATAAAACACCTTGAATTGAATTGAATTGAGGGGAGAGGGTGGGAATACTAAAGCCAATACTGGCTCAATACCCTCAATGGGCTTTGACGTGCTAATGCGTTGGTTTAACAGTCCGGGTGTGGCAAGCTTCCAATGTCAACTCGACTCGATTGGAAGACAATGAACGTATTTTAGCCCTAAATGAATTAATAGCAAACATGGTTTACATAAAATACATTTTTCCAAGAAAGTTTATAATAATACGATCTATAGTTGAAATCTGAGCCTACTGTAAATATAAAGGAAAAGCATTTTCAGAGTGCAATCACGCTGTGTTTATGTAGAAAAAGCGATTAGGTTTATGAGCAATTTAATTACCTATTCGCTTAAAACGCTATATAAAATAAAGTTTATTTAGAGATGAATGATCAGTGTCGCAGTTTAAATAATTTTTGTAGGAGGGCTTGGACAGATTCCAAGTGCATTTTTGCAATTTACGTTGCATTGTCCAATGTTCTGTTGTAATACAGGCTAGAATACAGTTACAGTAGTCTAAGCTTTATCAGCCTATTTAAAATAATTTTTTAGAATCCCCGGCGGAACACACTCCATAGGAATCAGCGCGTTTATACAGTATATCGCCTTTAAACACATATATTTAAACACGCGTTTACGATTTAAATCAAAACGCGATTCAAATCAATATAAATGTTTATTTTGTAACGCATAGGTGACTATTCATTTTTATTAAAAAGACTTAAATTCGATCATGTTGTGATATTTAGAAATATAAATTTGTTTGGTGCGAGTGAGGTTTTATTTAATCTCTGACCAAGGGAAACGTTTCATTTTTTCAAAGAAATGTTTGTTAAAAAATAAAGTCATAGTTCCATGGGATTCAATCACAGACCATGTGACATGGGAGTGAGGAAACTAACACACAGCGCCACCGGATTTAATAACGCAATAAAAACGCTATAAAATAATGTGACTAGGCACAGAAAAAGTTTACAGCACAGTACAATAATAAATGCTGACCATGACTTTAGAAGCATAAATTACCTTACACTCAATTTATACACAAGCTGTCTTTCTGTATGAACCTCTAAGCTGGTTCATACAGAAAATGTAGAAATGCATTAGCCTGATTATGATTAAAAAACACATAATTAAACACGCGTTTGCGATTTAAATCAGAACACGATTTAAATCAATATAAATGTTTATATTGTAACGCATACTGTCCAGCCTCTATTTCTCTATAAAAATTTACTCTGTTGCACACACACACACAATAGAAGCAGGAACCGCTGTCAGAAGGGAAGAAGGTGACTATTCATTGTTATCAAAAATGACTTAAAATCGATCATGTTGCGATATTTTGAAATATAAAAGTCAATTGATTGTCCATAATATCGCTATTCTATTTTTTCAAAGAAATGTTTGTTAAAAGAAAAGTCCAGCACCAGCTTGATTCGAACACACAACCTGTGCGTTGTTAGTCACGCACCTAGACCAGTAGGTTACAAGACAACTCGCATGAACAGGGAGGCAAAACAGCCCTACACAGCCCTGTCGCAGTACACGAATATAATCATACTGTTATTGAATTCTTTAGATACGCGATTCCATATTATATTCCCTATTAATCAAATTCTAAAAGTATGCTTGTTGACTCCGGTATCACGTTAGTTAAAGACTTCGAAGCTTAAAATGTTTAGGAAGAAATGGAATACTGGTGTGTATTTTTTTCTTTAAAGTACCAAGACCAGCTATATACTGTATTTTTATGTTCCAAAATTAATATCGTTTATGGCCTTCACACGCGTTGCAGTATGCTCCTATTCTTTTTATCCTCAGCTACTAAGATTTCCCTTCAGTGGTAAAATTAGATATGAATATTCAATACTTAAACGGGCACAGTTAAGACATTAAATATACATATACATACTGTATACAGTACAGTTTGCATACGGTTATATGTTTATGTTCCTAAATCAATCTCTTTTATGAGCATGTGAAAGGCATGGTGAATCACTGTACTTTGCATGATTTGAAACAAATGCGTGATTGTGAAATGCTGTGGTGTTACTTTTACAAAGACGGTCAATGAAAAAAAGAATGTTGACCAGGGCAATACTTTGAGTTTACATTTACAGCTTGTCCAAGGTCATTCATTATTAATACTATTAGTAATATCTTCGTTAAAGACTGATGGCCACAGCTCAAACATGAGAGGTTGAGCTTTATTAGCTCCACCTTGCGGAAATTCTGGATACTATTATTTTGCTTGTCGTATTATAGGAGAATTTACGGTAACTAGCGGTATTTACCGGTAACTCGCAGTATTTACCGGTAGCTTGCGGCAGACTGCATACAGCGTACCGGAAAATAATGCGGTATCGCCCGCGCATTTTGAATGGCTGCATCTGTAACAACCATCAGTTTCCTTGTTTAATTGATACAGCTTATAACTAAACTGCAACAAAAATGTTCAGTTCAGTATGTTCAGTATGGAACCAGCTACCCAGCCTGGTGGTTTAAGACAATACACTAGTTTCCTTCAAGAAATGGCTGGACGAGATCCTTGGATCAGTAATCTACTAACTAGCAAACAGGCCAGTGAATGGCCTCCCCTTATTTGTACCATTTCTTACATTCTGTTTTCCTACATTACAGATAATATTTTTATACATTACAGATAATATGTTAACCCTTTTCTTATTTACACACACAATATACTTTTATCTCCAGGAAACATTTGCAGAATGAAGAGAGCAAAATCAGATTAATCAGATAACTTACTTCATATTTTCAGCAAAGTAGTGCTGATTAAGGTGCAGTGAAAATGAAACTGTAAGAAATATTAAGTACCCACAGGTTGTCAATATTGGGTGACACATAGGCTAAGGCATTTGGAACACCTTTACTTACAATCTTCATAGTGGCAATTAAACAAAGATATCAGTCTCACTTGTATGTTATTGCCACTTGTTTGTTTCTGATTCAGCAATTTCAGATATCAGATCTGTCTTTGTTTGTACGTGAGTGAAAACAACATGCAGAATCCCAGTAGATGTGCCATTAGAAGATGACTCTGATGAGAGTTTTAAGAGTTAATTCTCACCCTACAGTAGCTATTAAAAATCATCAAATGAGAGAAATTGATAACTATTATAAAATGGTTATCCAAAGGGTCACTTAATCTGCATTGAAAACATTTATGTCATTCATTTAAAAAGGCTATATTCCTGCATGAAGGAAAAAAGAGAGTCTTGCTTTCATTTTTTAAGTAGAGCATATACTGTATCTGGAAGACTTTCTTTGTGTTAAATTTAAAAACAGTAATATTAATGATATCTGCAATTTCATAATGCATTTTTGTTAAACACTTACTTGTTAAAAAGGAAAAAAAACTGACAGTAAACAGAATGTTAAAATGTAATGTCAAGAAATGACAAACATTAACAGAAGGCATCACTTTGTCTGTTTCCTTTTTTTCTAGTTTGCATTGATTGTTTTGGTTAATTTTAACCACCTAAAGTCACCTAAAGACTAATCTGTTTGGCAGTACATACAGTGCCTTGCGAAAGTATTCGGCCCCCTTGAACTTTTCAACCTTTTGCCACATTTCAGGCTTCAAACATAAAGATATAAATTTTTTATTTTATGTGAAGAATCACCAACAAGTGGGACACAATTGTGAAGTGGAACGAAATCTATTGGATTTTTGAAACTTTTTTAACTAATAAAAAAATGAAAAGTGGGGCGTGCAAAATTATTCGGCCCCCTTGCGTTAATACTTTGTAGAGCCACCTTTTGCTGCGATTACAGCTGCAAGTCGCTTGGGGTATGTCTCTATCAGTTTTGCACATCGAGAGACTGAAATTCTTGCCCATTCTTCCTTGCAAAACAGCTCGAGCTCAGTGAGGTTGGATGGAGAGCGTTTGTGAACAGCAGTTTTCAGCTCTTTCCACAGATTCTCGATTGGATTCAGGTCTGGACTTTGACTTGGCCATTCAAACACCTGGATACGTTTATTTGTGAACCATTCCTTTGTAGATTTTGCTGTATGTTTGGGATCATTGTCTTGTTGGAAGATAAATCTCTGTCCCAGTTTCAGGTCTTTTGCAGACTCCAACAGGTTTTCATCCAGAATGGTCCTGTATTTGGCTGCATCCATCTTCCCCTCAATTTTAACCATCTTCCCTGTCCCTGCTGAAGAAAAGCAGGCCCAAACCATGATGCTGCCACCACCATGTTTGACAGTGGGGATGGTGTGTTGAGGGTGATGAGCTGTGTTGCTTTTACGCCAAACATATCGTTTTGCATTGTGGCCAAAAAGTTCGATTTTGGTTTCATCTGACCAGAGCACCTTCTTCCACATGTTTGGGGTGTCTCCCAGGTGGCTTGTGGCAAACTTTAGACGAGACTTTTTATGGATATCTTTGAGAAATGGCTTTCTTCTTGCCACTCTTCCATAAAGGCCAGATTTGTGCAGTGTAAGACTGATTGTTGTCCTATGGACAGACTCTCCCACCTCAGCTGTAGTTCTCTGCAGTTCATCCAGAGTGATCATGGGCCTCTTGGCTGCATCTCTGATCAGTCTTCTCCTTGTCTGAGCTGAAAGTTTAGAGGGACGGCCAGGTCTTGGTAGATTTGCAGTGGTCTGATACTCCTTCCATTTCAAGATGATCGCTTGCACAGTGCTCCTTGGGATGTTTGAAGCTTGGGAAATCTTTTTGTATCCAAATCCGGCTTTAAACTTCTCCACAACAGTATTACGGACCTGCCTGGTGTGTTCCTTGGTCTTCATGATGCTCTCTGCGCTTTCAACAGAACCTTGAGACTATCACAGAGCAGGTGCATTTATACAGAGACTTGATTACACACAGGTGGATTCTATTTATCACCATCAGTCATTTAGGACAACATTGGATCATTCAGAGATCCTCGCTGAACTTCTGGAGTGAGTTTGCTGCACTGAAAGTAAAGGGGCCGAATAATTTTGCACGCCCCACTTTTCATTTTTTTATTAGTTAAAAAAGTTTCAAAAATCCAATAGATTTCGTTCCACTTCACAATTGTGTCCCACTTGTTGGTGATTCTTCACATAAAATAAAAAATTTATATCTTTATGTTTGAAGCCTGAAATGTGGCAAAAGGTTGAAAAGTTCAAGGGGGCCGAATACTTTCGCAAGGCACTGTATATAGCAGTATATATAAGCACATATATATGTATATTCTTCAGCAGTTGATGAGGAAAGTGTTCTATATGCAAACTTCTGTTACATATGATGTCAACAAAGTGAATGCAATGAAATGAAAATGAAAAGAAGGCTTATGTGTGAAGTAAGTACACAGTTTGTTGTGTTTGTAAAAAAACAGAATAGGTTGGACTTTTTAAAAGTTAGGCTACATAGCTGTTATACTGCTTTTGCTGTATACCTTGGAACTGTAAGCACAAACATATTTAGGAGAAAAAAGCACTTGCAATGTCTAGCATCTTAAAACAGTTAACCAAATATACATAACTGAGTGACAGTAAAAAAAAGATATAATAAAAGAACACTCTTGCCATCTATTCTATATGTAATGCGATTTTACTGCAGTCATTACTGCCTTTGATTTAATTTTACTTCTCCCCATGGTGCAGCAGAAAATGTGAATAGCAATCTCTCTGTTTCTGAAGAAAAACAAAAAACAAAAAACAGAGCACTTTACAAAAAGTCTCTGCATGAGTTTTAATTCAGGCTTCATGTATATTTTCATCATTGCACTAGCCTGTGTATGATTCATTACCATACCTAATACATGCTGTAATTAATAACACTGCCCACTGATTCTGTAAAAGTGCCATATATATATATATTTACATTTTGGAAGGGTATCATCTCTAAAGCTGTTTACACAGAACATTTCTCGTAGCTATTATCTGTCATAAATAAAGAAAATTCAATACAAAGGAATGTCTGCCGCTTCAGTACACTTTAACTGAAGTAGTTACTCTTGTCACCTCTCTCTTGTGTTTAAATGCTTTTCAATGCTGATGCCATGATTGGCAGGAATTGTAAATGACAGGGTTCGTAAATAAAATCTACAACTCAGCTCCTCAATAATAATTATTATTAACAATTTGTTAATGGGTAACAGTAGTCTCAAAATGTCTAGTTTTGAGTCTTTTTGTATACTGCAGAATTGGCATTCAAAGGTAGTCAAGAGTGTTTACAGAGGAGCCTACACATTTGCATGCTCTGTACCTGAATAGGTGTACTTAGACACAAGAAGTGTGTGTGTGTTTGTCATTTCATTAAATATTAATGAAAATGAACTTCAGAGATCTGTCAGCACCAATTACCCAAACAAGAAAGAATAGTAAGAATACAAGAGTAATATTGTGAGCCTGTGACATATAGATCACAAATGACAAAAATCCCTGTGAGACTTCTGAATGTCTTTAAGGGTGACAAATGGAGTTCAGAATAAACATTTGGGAAAATAATAAATCTAATTCCTGCCAGTCACCTGATCTTATTAAAGTATAAACACAGAGTTTCAGCATTGTTGCTCAGCATCTCTCCCCAAGCCCCATCATCATCATCATCACTGCTGCAAATCTGTCTCATCTTTTTAAAGGGGTTTTGATCAGCATTATTAATGTCAATCTTGAAAACAAAATATTACTGCCCATTGTAATTTTGCCTAGACCTAAAAGACCACACCCTGAATGATCCACAACTCTACTGGAAGAATGTTATCTGGACAGATGGGTCAAACAATTTTGGCCACAATGAGAAACATTGTATAGGGTAAAAACTAGACAATGCCTTCCAAAAGGAGAACCTCATTCTAATTGCCAAGCATGATGGTGGGAGTATTATGGTTTGGCAATGCTTTGCTGCCTCAGGACCTGGATGGCTTGCCATCATTGATGGAACTTTGAATTTGGTGTTGTATCAACAAATTCTGGGGTTGAATGTCAGAACAGCCATGAGCCGAAAGTGGGTCAGATAATAATTCCAAAAACACATGCAGGTCTTCAAACAGTGTACCTAAATAAAAATTAATTTTGCATTTTGGATTGGTCATGTAAAAGCCATGTGCCTAAACTGCACTGAAATGATATGACTGAAGCAAGCTATTCATGCATGGAAACTCTTGAAAGTCACTGACCTGAATGGTTAGAATTAATGGATCCTTATTCCTAAAAGTAGGCTGGGCAAACGATTTTTTTTTTTAAGAAATAAAAATTGAGATATAATGATGTGTTCCTGCTTAACTTAGACATTGCACGACTTTAAAACCTATAAAAACAGGTTTTGAGAGTTAAAAACCACTTTTTATGCGCGAAAAATGGGTGATTTTTCTTTCTCGTGATCAGCTCAGAATCTTTTTGTACGCTGTAAGGTTTTTACTTTTTAATTAAACGTTTAAAATACACGAATTTCATAAAGACAACACACGTTTCGAAGAGAAAAAATCCAATTCTTTTCTCTTCCTGTTGTGTGAAACTGAACAGCAGGTCTTTTTTTCCCAATCAGAGGCTCTGAAAATAGCGTACCACCCACTGCGTTCCGTCAGAGAGGGGCGCGGCACCGAGAGAGGGAAGAGGCGCGGAGCTCAGCAGTACAGAACGAACGTTCTGCTGCCTGGAGCGCTTATGGCAGCAATCGCGTCTGCATTTATAACTTAGTTTTTAAAATTAATCAAGCAATATGAAGCATCTCTTTTTACTTTTAAGTCACTTAATTATCATTAAGCACAGCTTTCTCACCACCTAGACTACTTTTTGATACCATCCTAAGACAAAGCAGAAACGTGTTGTTCTGTCTAATGACATTACAAGTGGAAAGATTACAGATTTTAATCGTCTTTAATTTTGTTACGTTATACATTTTAGAAACGTTTCATCCATACAAACACCACAAAACTATTCTCGATTGTATTTCTGAATGTTATGTTACACTTAGTTCACTGTTTTAAATACATCTAATTAAGAAAGTTAGGTGTTAGCATAAACTATTAGCAATCAATAATATTAAATTTAGCACTGTAATAAGTTGTTGCACTTTCCCCCACATCTTGTAAAAATATATTTTCATTGTTCAAATATACATTAAATCTGAACTTGAACTTGAACTTTATTGCCATATCGGTACTGGTACAATGGAATTCTTACTTACAGAAAGTCTCTCGATTGTAAAACAAGTGTAAAAAACAAAACAAAGTGCAAACAGTGCATCAAGACAATGTACAAACAAACAATAGACAATGTGCAAGTAAACATGTAGACAGTTTGAATGTAAACAATACAGACGTGTAAACAATGACTGGAGATGTGCAATAGATAAGAAATCATAAAGAGGTAGATGGTGATGGTGTAGGTGTGGTCCGAGTGGGATGGCTAAGTGTGTTGGCCAGTCTCAATGCTTGTGGATAGAAGCTATTGAAGAATCTAGTGGTAAGTGTCCGTATGCTCTTATATCTCTTGCCTGAGGGCAGTGGGGTGAAGAGCTCATGCCCGGGGTGGTGACTGTCCTCTGTGATGGCCAGAATTCTACCACGGCAGCGGTCCTCATAGTGCTGTTTAATCTCGGTGAGACCGCAGCCGATGATCTTCTGGGCCATATTGACCATTCTCTGCAGTGCCTTTCTTTCTCGCGAAGAGGTGTTGCCATACCACACGGTGATCCCGTTGGTGAGGGCGCTCTCGATAGTGCAGCGGTAGAAGTTCACCAACACATGTATTGGCATCCCCCATCGCTTGAGGCACCTCAAGAAATAAAGGCGCTGCTGAGCCTTCTTCATGATAGAGTCAGTGTTCACAGTCCAGGTTAGATCTTTAGAGATGTGAATTCCCAAAAACCTAAAGCTGGTGACTGTTTCCACTTCCGTTCCATCAATACTGAGTGGGCTGTGAGTGTGTGGCCTGTGTCTCCGAAAGTCCACTATTAGCTCTTTCGTTTTCTTTATGTTCAAGTCCAGGTTATTGCTATGACACCACCTAAGCAGCTGTACAACTTCATCCCTGTAAGTGGACTCGTCATCATCACTGATCAGTCCTATTATAGTGGTGTCATCGGCAAACTTTATGATGCGGTTGTTGCTGTGTCTTGCTGTGCAGTCGTGAGTAAATAGGGAGTACAACCTTGGACTCAGACAGCAGCCTTGTGGGGTTCCAGTGCTCGGGGTGAGTGGTGTTGATGTTTTATTGCCTATCCGCACCACCTGTGGTCTCTCGATAAGAAAGTCCAGCAGCCAGTTGCAGACAGAGTTGCACAGACCTAATCCCGTGAGCTTTGTCACCAGTTGACTGGGTATGATGGAATTGAATGCTGAACTGTAGTCCACAAACAGCATTCTCACATACGAGTTCTTAGTGTCCAGGTGTTCCAAGGCTGTATGCAGAGCCAGGGAGACAGCATCATCCACTGATCTGTTGTTCTGGTAGGCGAACTGCAAGGGGTCCAGGGACTCTGTGATGGAGGAGTTGATGTGTGACAACACCAGCTTCTCCAGGCATTTCATCACCACAGATGTTAATGTTACTGGGAGGTAATCATTCAGGCATCTGACTATCTGACTATCATATATTAAGTTAAATACAAAACTAAAGAAAAAATAGGGTTTAATATAATTCAAAATATTTTGCTAACAATGTTAACTGTTAATGAATAATAAAATGTATTAACTAAGGAGTAGAATGGCACAGTTGTTAGTATGCTTTTTGTTTTGTTTCTTTTTCATAAATACAACAGTAGTACCTGATGTCTCAGTGGCTTTCAAAATTAAATTATGCATGTAAACCTGTGAACTAGAAAGATAACTAAGATATCCATCCATTTATAATGGTGGCAAAGTGGTTAGCATTGCTATCTTGCAGCACTGGGGTCCTAGGTTCAATTCCTGCCATCCTGTGTGTGTGGGGTTTGCATGTTCTCTCTGGGTTACATGGTTTTTCTCCATATGTGTGATATGACTCCCTCTCGCACTCCAAAACATACTGGTAAGTTAAGTGGTTTATGGGAAAACTGGCCCTGGTGTGTGTGTGTTTGTGTCTGTCTGTCCTGTGATGGACTGGCACTATGTCCAGGGTGTATACTGCCTTGTGTCCGTTGCTTACTGGGATAGGCTCCAAATCCTCTGTACTGGATAAAGAGATTAGAAATGGATGGAAGTAAAGGCACTGTGTGGATGGAACTATACACAGTGTTAGAAACCCACTATGAAATGGCAGCATCTCACTGAGAATAAAATATTTTATAGTGCTGGCTTAAAGAAACAGCCTTTCCACCTCTCTTGCACATCAGTATCCATACCTAGTTATTTAAACAAATTGCCTTTAATTGTAAACATCTTAATATGCTGGCTCTGTGGATCAGCATCAGCTATGTTTGCCCATTCCTTCAATTCATGTGCATCCAACACACAGTTCAATGCTAGCAACTACACAAAATCTAAAATACAATCCTCATTTCAGTATCTATGTAAACATACAGTCTGTTAACTTCATCTTCATCAAAAGTATGCCTAACCCCATTAGGAAGTGTTCTTGTTATCGGTGTATTCCTCAGCTTTCCCAAAATGATCTTCTTCTTACCAACATCTCTAGTCTTTTATCCTGCAATAACTCAGCCAGCACTTAAATCTCCAAAAGCTGCTTGTGTTAATTTCTTTAAATCACAAATATCATGTGTAAATACTGGCCATGTAATACTCTGCATTGTGGAATAATAGTTTATTTTAAAGGGAACTAAAGAAACTAAGAACTAGAGAAATCAAGAAAGGCTTTTTTTTCTAGAATTAATAAATGCACATCCTGTTCACTGGGGAAATTAAATCCACACTGAGCAATCTTCAATATGTTCAGAATATGACAGCAAGAATCCTATCAGGGATGCATTACACCTGTTTTCAAGTCCTTGCACTGGCTACCTATCAGGTTTCGAGTCAACTTCAAAATCCTCATCCTCATTCAGTACCTACAGTATATGGCTTATTATCTGTCTACTCCCCACCTTTGTCTATCTGACTCTGGTCTTCTAGCTGTCCTCAAGAACATCTACATTATGTGGGTGACAGGACCTTCTCTAGCTGCACCCCAGAGCTCTCAATTTGTATCCCCAGTGATATCAGTCACGTACCCTGAGTGCATTTAAATCTAACCTCAGAACCTTTCTTTTCAGAAGACTTAGTGTCTGTATCTGCTTCATTTTCTAATTTTGGTAGCACCTCTATCTGCTTGTTTTTCTTATATGTATTTACTTTGTAATCTGTGGTCCTTTTATCTGTTTTTCCATCTACTGTATTGCTTTGAGATGCCACTTTTAAAGGTGATATATAAAATAAAGTTTTTTATTATTGTTATAGAGAAACATGATCAGATTTTCCCTGGTTCAGAAAAAAAGATCTAAAGTATACTAGTTTGTCACTCTTCTCATTCCCTTTGCTAAATAACTTTTCATACTAATCTGATCAATCTAACTGCCTGTTTTCTGTGCTTTCTCTATCCTGCTAGATTTGCAATTATTCTGAAAATGTTGTTCTTGAAATAACTCATTTCTAAATACCTTTTTTCACTGTTAACATCTTGCAGCAACTCTGAGACAAAATATACACTTAGCTCAACCTGACAGTTCATCCTGCTACCAACATCGAATAAAAAAAATCTTAAGATTTCTATATTTATGTCTTTATTTAGTGGTTTCATTAGTGACAAAGGCTAAACGTTCTTGGAAAAATGTATTTTATGTGTTGCGGAAAAAACTGACTTGCTTTAACAAAATATGTTTACAAATCCTTTCACCTGGCAATCTACCTGAATGCCCAACTATCTGAGAAGCCCTCCATGAAACCATGGTTGCTATTAATTCATTTAGGGCTCACTGACAGAATTGCTGTTTTTTATGCATGCTAATTTTCTGATTCCTCACTCTGTTTCATGTTTATAGATAAGACTTTATTGATAGCGAAGGGAAATTGATGTACATGTTCATGCACATGATTAACGTTTGCATGTTCTTTTGTAACATACACCTTTTTGTGCATTTTTTGTATATCTAAGCAAGTGTTCCTGCATCCCTCTTCTGCGCTATAGTCATGGCTTTTTTTCTGTTTGCTTATTTCAAAGCAACACCTGCTCCATTTCTAAAACTTTTTGCTCATGTGCATTTTTGTATTTTTTACACCTCTAGCACTTTAACATCCTGAATTTCATTTGCCTTAATTTGTAGTATGAATTTGAGTTTTAGCCTTAAAAAGCTTAAGTTTTCACTATCTTTTGTTTCTTGTCCTACAACTGTTATTATTGAACACCGAATTATTGTACTTGACATGACTTCATTCACCCTTTCCTGAACGTCTATGACAGGCAGAGAGAGTGCTGTTTCTGGTGCGATCTTTTGCAGCTGACATTTCACTGTTTTAAATGAACAAGAAATTAGATTGCTCATAAATCACTTATTCTATATAAACACAGCGTAATTGCCATCCAAAAATCCTCTTTTTCTTGTTCGTTTTAGAGACCTTGATCGAAACTGATTTTAGATGTCAGAAAGGATTTATTTTCTGTGTATTTCCTACATTGCTTTGTCAAGATTTTAACTTTATATTTAAGCTCAGATTTCAACTCAAATCGTACAGTAATTAATAGCAGTAAATACTGATGTTTTGCTCCCTCTTACCACAAAAATATATATGTTTTGTAGGTGGGATTTCGTACGCGTAGCTACTGTGAGTCGGACACGGAACAGTTAAAGATGGCGGCAAATCAGGCACCCAGAGGGGGGGGGGGGCATCTTTCTGCCTCCATAACTAAAATGCCAAATAGGAGTGGCTTAAGCGACTTACACAGTCGTGCAACTGACAGTCTGATGTAGCCTATCGTGTAAATTTCGCTTTGTTGCTGATAGGTTAAGCTTTCGAAACTCTGTCCCAAAGTCATGTGACTGATTTTTCGCGCTGTTTCGTTGGTTAAACTCAATGATCACAAGCACCACCATGGTAACTGGGATGTATAGTTTTTAATTCCGTTTGAATTATAACTGTACGTACTGTCTTCATATTTGGCCAGGGTTTTAAAGAGAAGGCGCGCCAAAAAAATTCGGTGCCGTTGTCTCCGCTTTAAAGGTACCCCCGTGCTGGAAGAATTTGACCTCAGAATGTTTGGCCAGCGTACTAAAAGCCAATATGATAAACTATTAAACAATTACAGGAAACATCAAGTTGAAGCCATTGCTGCTCAAGGAGGTGACACCATTTACTGAATCTAATAGTTCACATACCTGTACACAACATTTTCTAGTGAATTATACTGTTAATTAAAAATGTACATATGTCTTATGTGTTATACATTTAACATATTTAGGTTATTTTCATTTACTATCAATATCTAACTACATTTGTGTCTAAAACATACAAGAAAATGGATAGTTTTCCACCATAGCACCCAAAAAGGAACATACTTAAATCAAAAAAAGAACTTTAAACACTACATCTATGCAGAACAAGACTTGAATCTATGATTCTCTTATTGCTCTTTAATGAAATCAGACACTTAAAAAAGTAAAATATGTGATTAATTAACTTACTGAGTTTTAATCTGTTATCGTTTTCCCTGAAAGTTAATTAAATTAGATGCTGAGTACATAAATAGAAAGTTAGCCAGTAAAGCAATCTAAACAATTACTGCTGACCCAGTTGAGGACTCTTTCTTACAGAAATTCATAGTTAAAATATACGTTTCACTGGGACTGTTCCTAGCATACCCAGGATTCCTAAGTAATGATATAATGATGGGTACTAATAATATTTTGGAAAACTGTAGAGTGATTTAATTCCTACTTGTGTTTATCTCTTAACTGGCCTTGGTCATGCTGCTCTTTCCTGCTCTCATTAGTTTATTTAGATACAAATTAGCTCACTGAGACGCAACATCTTGTTCACCATGATTTGAGATAGCAAATGACAGCTTAATCAAAATTCACTCAAAACAAATAAAATGTGCATTTTATGTACTTCACGGACTGCATGCTTTGCTTGTTGATCAATCTTAGGGAACAGTATAGCACACTGACAACTTGCAATAACCTTTTTTTAATTTTCACTGTGAGAAAACTGAAATTGAGATTTTTTTATTTTACCCTTTGTGGTTTACCGAAGGACTGAGCCAAAAAAAAAATCCCTATTCTCTGGAATTTAAATGAATTAAAGGTTTCTTTACCAGACAGAACTGTAGAAATACTAGGATATTTCAGTAGTTTTCTCTCTGTAACATTTATTACAAAAGTCTCCAACAGTGTTTAATACAGCATCAAGATCTGAAAAAGAGTGACATTTTAAAACTATTTGATCAGAATTACTTCTCTGCCCTCTATGTAAATTTATATCATAACTGTATCATATTAAACATTTCTTTCTGCTACTTTTACTGCAAGTCATTTGACAAAACACAGCGTTTCATGTCGATTCCCTTTTTGTGGCAAAAATCATTAGATTATCTGTGGAAGTGCTCTGATCTGTAAATATAAAACCATTATTAAAAGAAATAACACATGAAGTCAGAAAGCAATGAAAATAAATTATTACTAAAAAGTTAAAGTTGCCAACCTATTTTACTGGAGATTTGTCCAACCAAGGGATTGTTTCCTTTAATCCATTTGATTTTCTTTAATCTCAATTTACATTATGGTGATTTTGCACCTGGAAGTTGTCCATCAGTACTTCCATCTGTAACAGTCTTTTGTTGCATTAAGATCTTAAGAGGAAAGTAACAAGCAGTAAGGAAAATCAATTCACAGCATGTAAATCAAAGAAAAGGATAAAGACCTTACATAAATAAATCAAATGGATTTTTCTTCCATTAAAACATGGTTTAATCAATCAATCAATCAAAGTTTATTTATCAAATGCACAACAATACAGCGTGCAGCAGTAATTGCTGGCAATGAAATGCCTTTTCTGCGAGCTCACCAGCAGGGAATAAAAATAAAAATAAAAGATAAAAAGTTGTAAAATAAGGTTACATAATAATAGTGCAATAAAAATTGAATAAAAAACTCAATATAAATAGAATTGCTACATATCCAAGGAGTATGCAATACATTATGTCCAAATAGTGCAATATGCAGTGTGCCAAATACAATGGAAAACTGTATTTGTCATTTGGTCATTTAAAAAAGACCATTAGGGTTGTTGCTGAAGGTGACTGCACGGCTCCAGTGTTCAGAGTCAGTGTAGAGGATATGTTGGTGCCCACTCTCACCACCTGTGGATGTTCCATCAGGAAGTCTAGGATCCAATTACAGAGGGAGGTGTTCAGTCCCAGGTCCTGAAGTTTGATGACAAGCCTTGGGGCACTATGGTGTTATTCAATTCAATTCAATTTAACTTTATTTGTCATCATACTTACACGGGTGCATAGTATAGTGAAAAGTGCTTCTCATTAGTCATTCAGGTGCAGTATATAAATAGAACAGAAGACAAGACAATAGACAGTAGCAAAATAACAATAACAATGTAATAACATAACAGTGTAATCAAAACTGTGCAAATACTCAAACAGAGAAAATAATACAACAGGACAAAAACAGTGCAAAAGTAGTTCAGGGAACAGTGCAAAAATACAGTGATTAATAAATATTACAACTGGTACAGTTTTAAGTATAATTTCAGCTTACATTCAGTTTTTGTATATGTAGTGGTGTTGGAGTACAGTAATTGTGGATACAGGAAGAAGTGAGGTGAGATCATAGTATGATGAGAGGGTATGGGGGCGTCACCAGCTTGACAACTCTGGGGAAGAAGTTATTTTGGAGTCTAGTTGTGTTCAACTGGAGCATCAGGAACCTTCTGCAAGATGGTAGGGGACAAACAAGTTAAGACTGGGGTGAGTGGGGTCAGACATAATTTTGGTAGCTTTTTTCAGACTTCTGGTGTTGTAGATTCCCTGGATGGATGGTAAGGCACTGCCGATGATATGTTGGGCAGTTTTGACCACACGCTGCAGTGCATTACGGTCAGATGCGGTGCAGTTGCCAGACTGTACCAGACTGTGATGCAGCTGGTCAGTATGCTCTCCACCGTACATCTGTAGAAGTTGGTGAGGATCTGTGGATGCAGGTGCATTTTCTTCAGTCTTCTCAGAAAGTACAGCTGCTGTTGTGCCTTCTTGATGAGACTGGAGGGGTTGAATGCCCATGTGAGGTCCTTAGAGATGTGAACATCTAGGAATTTAAAGTTATTCACCATCTCTACCGCAGACCTTTCGACGTAGATGGGGGAGTGGACTTTTCCTTGTCTCCTGAAGTCAACGATCAGCTCTTTGGTTTTGCTGATGTTGAGACATGTTGTTGGTTGTTGGTTCAGCACCAGTCTACAAGTTGTTTTATCTCCCCCCTTTATGCAGTCTCATCATTGTCAGTGATCAGGCCCACGACTGTGGTATCATCAGCATACTTGATGATGGTGTTTGTGCTGAACTTGACAGTACAGTTGTGGGTGAACAGGGAGTAAAGCAGTGGGCTGAGCACACAGCCTTGAGGGGTGTGCTGAGCTGTAATCAACAAACAGAATTCTAACATATGTTCCTTTCTTATCCAAGTGTGATAAGAAACTTGGATAAGAAGCTTTTCTGAGGTTTTATCCAGATTTTTTTATAACTATCCATGCTTTAAACTTAGAGCATATTTTGCCATTTACCCATGGTTTTTGATTTTGGTATATGTTAACAGTAATCCTGGGGACCACGTCTTCAATGCATTTATTGATGTAGCCGGTAACATAATCCACATACAAATTGATATTATTTCTGGCAGCTTCACGGAAGATCTGCCAGTCAGTGGTAGCAAAACAGTGACTGTAACAGAACATTCTTTTAGGACCCTATGCAGACTGCACATTCCGGGGAAGAGTGAGGAAAATACGGTGGGAAAAGCATAAAGGAGTCGGGAATGAAAACAGTAGGCGTGTCCATTGTGCTCAGGTGTTCTGGGGGGTGAGTCCAAGGCAAACAATCCAAAAGAGAGTCCAAAGGGAAATCCATGACGAGGCAAATTCCAGAGCCGGGTGGTCCATCCGAGACGAAGACAAATGGGATTAAAAACTGGAACAGGATCTGGCGGAGGGTCGGGGGGAAGGGGGAATGGGACCAGGCGCTCCAGATCCCGGACTCGCCAGGAACAGGAACCAATGCAGAGCCCGGAACAGAGTGAGCGTCTGGCTTTTAAGGTGGGCTGAATAAAAAGCTGGAACAGGAGGCAGGTGCACAAAATCAACTCAGAAGTGAAAGAGCTGGAGCGCCCTTAAGGGGGAGGGACTACAATCATGACAGTGACTTAATATAAAATCTGATTCATCTGACCAGCACTGAATGGTTCTTAATGATGGCCTCTCCTGTTTAAGCTCCTGCTTGTAAACAGGAAGTAGCAGAATGGAGGTGTGATCGGATTTGTTGAAAGGAGGTCAGGTGAGGGGTATGAAACCATGTTGTTTAACCCTTGTTATTACCCGAATCCATTGTTCTGTCCTGGTGGTGAATAGTTTAATTTTTGCATGCCCTCCAGCAATGTTCCTCCAGAAATCTTCCTGATTTTGTGTGCCATCCTAATTATTTTTTTCATTCATTTTATACGAGAAAAGGAGTGTGGTGGAAGTTGTATATATACAGTAGAAAGATAGACACGGGTCAGATCAAGATTTTGAGTTTTAGGGAGCAGTGTGTTTTCTCTGTTTGTCTAGGTATAATATTAAAAATCAAATTGTGATAAAATATGTAAAGACAATTTAAGCAACTCATTATTTTTTATTTCAATATTCTACAAACCTCATGTTATCATTAATAGTTAACTGAATTCAGATAGATAATTTCATATTTTTATCCCAAAGGGACACACTTTGTTCCACCACTGAAGTGCTTCTCCCACCAGGGAGATGCCTGGCAGCCATTAAGGTATATGCCATCAGCCTCAATGCACAGCAAATCAGGTACTGAAATTAGGAAATAAATTAAATTAATAAATTAATGTTCTTAACTTAAGTTCAGGAGAGATAACAACAAACTAGCCAGTTTCACCCAGATGTTCTGTAACACAATCATTACTTTAATTATCTATTTACAACATACAGTGTCAAACAGAAACACTCCTTTTTACATCTTGTTTCATGCATCCCTCCTCTTCACTTCACTTCATGTACCCCTTCTTCACTTTGCAACTTTCTCTTGGTTAACTCCACTCTTTGAATGGGGGATCCAATCCCACATAATCAAGAAAGTTAAGCCAAAACCGGTTTTTGCTTGTGAATTATTGCATGTGAATTGAATCATTACACATAAACCTAGGAAACATTTTTTTGAATAACTTATTTATTTTATGTTTGCCACATTATCTCAAATTAATAGCAATGTGGGTTAGCAACTTCTTATATTTATAGAAGATTATCCTAATGTTGTATTTGTGATTTTATAATATCACAAGATGAGCAACTCTTGATATCGAGCCACCTTTGATAGGCTTGTTCTTACATATTGCCAACATGCCACATAAAGCATTTCACTAAGGCTTTTGTTGACAAAGTAAAACTAACTTCTTCAGTCTCACCAAACAAGGAGTTTCTGTTAAATGGACACTTAAATCCCAATTGTTTCTATATGTGTTCATAATATCTTTATATAGCAGAGAATGTGTTATTAGTTAACATTGGTTTTCCATGTGTTTAGTGCAGCAGCTCAAGAGCTTTATTCACATATTGTAATGTTTTTTTGTTCTATGCTGTTTATTAGAATTTTGCCATTTGCTGTTGTTGTATTATATTTGATTGGACATACAATGTAAAGGAAAAAAATAAAATACTGTATTTAAAAGATGCATTATTTAATGTTGATATAAAGCAAGGTCAGCTGTGTTGGTAAGCCTGTGGATAAGGGTGTTTTGTTAAATGTAGTTGTCTTATTGCCAAACACAGCAGGTCTGTTTTCACCAGAATGGCAAATCAGTTCTAAGTGTTGTTGAAATGTGCAATCAATTTCACGGCCACCAGGCAGTCAAGACCAAATCGTAAGCGAGCTAATCAGCCCCAGCAGCGGGTGATTATTAACAAACGCCGCCACACAAGTTAAACCACCTGCGCACACTTACTGTGCGGTGCGCTCTGCTATTTATACCATCTTCACCTGCTTCCCACTGCTCGGTATTGAGTCTACTCCTTGAGAGCTCTACCTGGCGTTTTTCACCCGTACCTCGCTTATTCTAGATTTTGGATTCCCCTTCTGCCTTTTCGACTTTGCACCTTGCCTCTCGCCTTGGACTGTTTGCTACCGGAGAACTTCCTGGATTACGACTTGCCTTTCGCCTTTTGACTACGACCTTGCCTCTCGTTTTTGTTTGTTTGCCTGCCTCATCTATTACCCGTGCCTGCGTCTGCACAGGATCCTTGTATCTTCCCACCAGGGATTCCTAACAGAATACCGAGCCAAAAGATGGATCCCGCGGACGCACAAGCTTTTTCCTCACTTTTCAATCGCCATTCCCAAGCTCTCACCCAGCTTTAATCTTCGCTCTCTCCAATCAAGTCGCTAGCCTTCCTCCCTCCCCTGTCCCTTCGCCTCCAGCACAGACCACTGCTCCAATCCCTGTAACCCCGCCCACCTCTCCCGTAGCCTCACCGTTTGTTCTCCCGGAAAGATATGACGGCAACACCGCGGGCTGTAGGGGTTTTATTGCGCAATGCTCCTTGGCTTTCCAGTTGCATCCTGAGCATTTTTTTCTCCCCGGGAGCAGATCGGTTTCGCCCTTTCCTTGCTCACTGGCAAGGCTCTGGACTGGGCAGCTGTGTTGCTTGCTAGGGGAGACTTTCAGTTTGCTGATTTCCAGCTTTTTGCTGACCAGCTCCAGGCACGTTTTTCTCCAGTCAACCTGGACCTGACTCATCTCCGGCTCGCCTCGCTTCGTCAGGGTGATGGATCTCTGAATGATTATGTGGCTGACTTCCAAGCCCTCGCCACGGAGTCTGACTGGAACCCTGAAGCCCTGATTTGCCTTTTTTATAAGGGTCTCTCTGAAGATCTAAAGGACCACCTGGTGCTCTCGCCACTTCACAACCGCTCTCTCGAATCGGCAATCGCTCAGGTGGTTGAACTGGACACCCGCATTCGGCTGCAGAGAGCAGAGAGTCATGATGGAAGCAGTCCTGGCCGTCCTGAAGGTACTACCCCCACGGTGCCCACTCGGCATCATGCACCCCTTTCCTCGGAGGAAAAGGAAAGGCGCCGTCGGGAGGGACTGTGTCTTTATTGCTCTGCACCTGATCACCTTCTCTCTGCTTGTCCCTTGAGACCCCCTTATCCCTCTCGAACCCTTCCGCAGCCTACTGTTAGAGTCAGTAGTGCTATTTTTTCTCAAACCTCGTCAGGCCCTTTATTCCCAGCGGAAATTTCTTGGACTGACACACAACTTCCCCTTTTGGTTTTTGTTGACTCGGGGGCAGCGGGGAACTTTATAGACGTCACTTTTGCTAAGAAGTGGGATATTCCCCTAGCTCCGGTCTCACCCCCGATCTGTATTCAAGCTCTGGATGGATCCCCGATTGCACCTTGACGGATTACATGGCAGACCGTCCCTCTCTCTCTAACAGTTGGTGCTACTCATGTTGAGGAAATTTCACTCCTTCTCCTGGACTCACCTGCCTACCCGGTAATCCTGGGTCTTCCCTGGCTCAAGAAGCACGATCCCCACATCTCCTGGGACAAGAACGAGCTCATTGCCTGGAGCCACTCCTGTCATGTCAACTGTTGTCGTGAGCCGGTTAAGGTTGCTGCTGCAGTAACCTCTATGGAGGAGCACTCTACCATCCTGCCCCAATACAGGCATCTGAAACAAGCCTTTGATAAGCGGAAGGCTCTTTCGCTTCCACCTCACCGTACCTGTGACTGTGCTATAGAGTTGCTCCCTGGAACCCTTCCACCCAAAGGACGGATCTACCCTCTCACTCAGGCAGAGAATCAGGCTTTGCAAGATTATATTAAGGAGGCTCTGGAGTCAGGATTCATTCGTCCCTCCTCTTCTCCAGCCTGTGCGTGTTTTTTCTTTATTGGGAAGAAGGACGGCTCCTTGCGGCCGTGTATTGATTACAGAGGACTGAACTCCATTACGGTTAAACATCGTTACCCCCTGCCTTTAATTCCAGCCGCTTTGGAGTCCGTACGGGGAGCCTCCATCTTCTCAAAATTAGATCTACGGGGGGCTTACAACCTAATCAGGATACGTGAAGGGGATGAGTGGAAGACGGCCTTTATGACCACCCATGGACATTATGAGTATCAGGTGATGCCTTTTGGTCTTGTTAATGCCCCGGCTGTCTTCCAGTCATTCATGAATGACATCTTTAGGGACATTATTGGGAATTTTGTTTTGGTTTATCTGGATGATATCCTCATCTTCTCTGCCAACCCTAGGGATCATGTCCACCACGTCCAGGAGGTCCTGACTAGACTCATTAACAACAAACTCTACGCCAAGCTTGAGAAGTGCGTTTTCCACGCCTCTAAAATTCACTTTCTGGGTTACATCATTTCCTCATTTGGTGTAGAGATGGACTCTGCTAAGGTGGCGGCCATCAATGACTGGCCAGCCCCTCGTAACTTAAAGCAAATTCAACGTTTTCTAGGTTTTGCCAACTTCTATAGACGTTTCATCCGGAACTTTAGCTCCGTCGTGGCGCCTATCACCGCACTAACCCGCAATCGACCAGGCTTGGGTAAATGGAACCCGGAGGCTAACCAGGCTTTTTTACGCTTAAAACAACTCTTCAGTTCGGCACCACTTCTACGACACCCGGATCCCTCTCAGCCATTCATTGTGGAGGTTGACGCCTCAGCCTATGGGGTTGGGGCAGTCCTCTCCCAGCGCCACGGGGATAAGCACATTCCACATCCCTGTGCCTTCTTTTCGAGGAAACTCTCCCCTGCCGAGGTTAATTATGATGTCGGGAATCGTGAACTCTTGGCTATCAAGCTGGCCCTGGAGGAATGGAGACACTGGCTGGAGGGGGCTCATCACCCCTTTGTCATTATCACGGACCATAAGAACCTGGCCTACATTCAGTCGGCCAAACGCCTCAATTCCCGTCAGGCCCGTTGGTCTCTTTTCTTTTCTCGATTTAATTTTGTGATCACCTATACGCCTGGCTCGAAGAATGGGAGGGCTGATGCTCTCTCTCGGCTCCATGATCCCCCGGATCTGGACTGCACACCAGAACCAATCATTTCATCTAACAGAATCCTCGGGGCGATCCACTGCTCTATTGAAGATCAGATCAGACGTGCCCTCAAGGGAGCTATAATTCCTTTGTGTTGCCCCCCGGATAAGCTTTTTGTACCGGACAACTTGCGTTCTGCTGTCCTGCAATGGGGGCATGACTCTCGGTTTGCAGGCCATCCCGGGTGCAGACGCACTCTGGACCTACTCACCAGAGATTTCTGGTGGCCTTCCATGCGATCAGATGCTGCAGAGTACGTCCGAGCTTGCCCGGTCTGTGCCAGGATCAAGACTCCGCGTGCCAAGAAGACCGGTCTCCTTCACCCTCTTCCGATCCCACACCGCCCTTGGTCCCACATAGCTGTGGACTTCATTACGGACCTTCCTAGCAGTCAAGGTCATACGGTAATCTTGGTGATATCTGATCGTTTTTCCAAGGCAGCCCATTTTGTCCCCCTCTCAGCATTGCCCACAGCCCAGGAAATGGCGTCACTGTTTGTGCAACAGGTCGTTAGGATACATGGGTTGCCCAACGATGTGGTCTCAGACAGGGGACCTCAATTTGTCTCGGCCTTTTGGAAGGCGTTCTGCCAAGCTTTAGGGACCCATGTATCTCTGACTTCAGGTTATCATCCTGAGGCCAATGGTCAGGTGGAACGGACCAACCAAAGCCTCCTTACCTTTTTGAGACCCTTCACCTCCAACTCGCTGGATGACTGGTCATCGCTACTTCCCTGGGCAGAGTATGCCCATAATTCTCTTACCTCCTCCTCCACAGGTCTCTCTCCCTTCCTCTGTTCACTAGATTATGAACCCACTCTCATTCCTGCCACCCCTCCGGACATGGCTGTGCCGTCGGTGCGTCAATATATTTCCAAGCTGCGCAGGACCTGGAGAATGGCGAGGACAGCTCTCACCAAGTCAACCCAGCGCCAGGCCAAATTCGCAAACCGACACCGCAGACCAGCCCCCCGTTTTCGCAGAGGACAGTTTGTTTGGCTATCAACAAGGAACCTACCTCTACACCTGCCTTCCAAGAAGCTCGGGCCTAGGTATATCGGCCCCTTCAGGATACTCTCCCGGGTCACCCCAGTTACCTTCCGTCTTGCACTTCCCCCCACCCTTAAAATCCACCCACTTTCCACGTCTCCCTCCTGAAACCCTTCTACCGCTCACCTCTTGCGGCTCCCCAACGTCGCCCGCCACCCCCGCGTCGCATTCTGGGGCACCAGGCATATACAGTCCACAAGATCCTCGACTCAAGATGGAACCGCGGTACCCTTCAGTATCTGGTTGACTGGGAGGGTTATGGCCCTGAAGAAAGATCGTGGGTTCCGGAGAGGGATATTTTGGACCCTACGCTTATCGGAGACTTCCACAGGGACTATCCCGATCGGCCGTCTCGGGCGTCGGGAGCCGCCCGTGAAGGGGGGGGTACTGTCACGACCACCAGGCAGTCAAGACCAAATCGTAAGCGAGCTAATCAGCCCCAGCAGCGGGTGATTATTAACAAACGCCGCCGCACGAGTTAAACCACCTGCGCACACTTACTGTGCGGTGCGCTCTGCTATTTATACCATCTTCACCTGCTTCCCACTGCTAGGTATTGAGTCTACTCCTTGAGAGCTCTACCTAGCGTTTTTCCCCGTACCTCGCTTATTCTGGATTTTGGATTCCCCTTCTGCCTTTTCGACTTTGCACCTCGCCTCTCGCATCGGACTGTTTGCTACCGGAGAACTTCCTGGATTACGACTTGCCTTTCGCCTTTTGACTACGACCTTGCCTCTCATTTTTGTTTGTTCGCCTGCCTCATCTATTATCCGTGCCTGCGTCTGCACAGGATCCTTGTATCTTCCCACCAGGGATTCCTAACAATCAAGTTATGCACTTCATACACACGTTGCTGTTGCAACAGCAAATTAACTGAATAATTTCATTTTTTAACCCTGAAAACACATAATGACACAGTACATTAAAGTAACTGAGTAAGGCAATCCTGTTGTAAATTTGTGCAGATGTGGAATTCTTTTATGAAGGCATCTACTGATCTTCGGTTGTGTTTGGGGCAGCAGATATACAGGTGCAGCCATTCAAAATGCACGGTAAAACCCTGTACTACACGAAATTATCTGCAGATCAGCACATTATACCACAGTACGTGATGACTGACAGGCTGCACCCGTGGTGCATTGGTTGTTAGTGAAATGATTGCTTCATTTAATCTCTTTACTGCTGATGTATATGTATATGGCTAGTATTGGTAGTTTAAATAAAAAACACACACCGGTATTCCACTTTCTTCATATACATTTTAAGCATCAAAGTCTTTCATTCGGTTACTTACTGTAGTTATTTTGGAAAAGTTTTTATGTGCTCCATCTGACTATATTAAGTTTATATACTTTACAAAAAGTTATAATGTTTTAACCTCTTGTGTGAATACTTGCGCTCCTTATCGCAGTAAACAAAAACAACATTCTTTTTAGAATTTAATTAATAGGGATATAATATGCAATTGCGTATCTAAAGAAATTCATAATTATATTTAAGGATTTATTTATTTTCATTTAGCTCAACTTATTATCATAGTCGACTTTCTTTGTAAACATCTGCTTCAATTTGACTCATTCACATTTCTCATTACTTGGAAAGATTTTGCCTGCCCTTTGCAGGTATGGCTTAAGTTATCAAGCAATGAAGTGGTTTAATAGCTTTCGTGTGTTTCTTTTAACAAATAAACAATTCTTTGAAAAACTAAAATAGTAAGTATCACGGAAACTATAATGAATTATTTGGTATTTCTGAAACTCTCTCTGTATTTCCTGTTTTCACACAGATAAGAATGAACTACATATGCAAATCTTTTCACTGGAGGACAGATGTTCTGTGCTCTTACCACAGTATGAACTGTTACATTTTTAAGCATCAGTCGAAGCATTCTGAAGTCTGTCAAAATTGTAAAAATTGTACCAAATAGTATTGGTGAAACTGTTACCTGTCAGGGATAAAGCAGTTAGAAAATAGGTGGATTTACACTTGTAAAAAACTATCCAATTTTAATACCATACTGAGGTTATTATTAATAATAAATGACCATGGACGGTCTGTAAACTGAAGATTTATAGAGGAAATCTTCCTCTTTCTTTCCAGCTTGGAATTAACTTTTACCTACTAGTATATTCCATTTCAGCCACTTTATGTAACGCAGCTCTGTACTTCTCACAAAGGTTAGGAGTGTTAACACTCCGCTGTGTAATGTTATGTAGAGTAGATAGATACTTTATTGATCCCGTGAGGGAAATTGCAGTGCAACAGCAGCTTTACACAGACAACACAGCCACAGTGTAACGAATGATACAATAATAATGATAGTACAATACATACAATACAATCAGTACAGTGAGGGGTGCACTAAAAGAGTTACTCACAGTCCAGACACACAAAGAACAAACTAGAACAGAACAGTACGCAGAAAAATTGTATCACACATATGAATATAAATATAGATGTAAATATAAATGTATTGCACAGGTCCCTGGCATATATTGCACAAAAAACGGTTGTAAACGGGAAAAGAAAAGAAAGAGAACACGTGTAGCAGTAGATGTGTAGATGCATTCAGTCCAGAAACAGGTCACTGTCAATGTTGCCTCTGCCCAGACGCAAGGTGGATGCGTTGTACAGTCTTATGGCAGAAGGCAAGAATGACCTCCTGTAGCGCTCCCTGTTACACCATGGATGAATCAATTTATTGCTGAACATGCTCTTCATTTCTACAAGCCTGTCATAGAGGGGATGGGAGACGTTGTCCATGATGGCCTCTAGTTTGGACACCATTCTCCTCTCAGCCACTACCTCCAAGGGGTCCAGGTCAGACCCAATGACAGAGCTTGCTCTCCTTGTTCAGCCTTTTAGAATCCACTGCTTTAATCCCAGGGCCCCAGCATACCACTGCGTAGAAAATGCCACTCGCTACCACCGACTGATAGAACATATGTAGCATCTTACTGCATACATTGAAGGACCTGAGCCTCCTCAAGAAGTAAAGTCGGCTCTGTCCCTTCTTATAGATGGCCTTGATGTTCTTAGACCATTCCAGTCTATCGTCGATGTGCACTCCCAGGTACTTGTACGAGTCCACCATCTCCATGCCACTCCCATGGAATGTAGACAGGAGCAGGTTTGACCTTTTTCCTCCTGAAATCTACCACCAGTTACTTTGTCTTTGTTACATTCATTCCAAGTGGTTCACCCCACACCACTCCACGAAGCTGCTGAACGAGTAGACAGTTCTGCCAGTTCTGAGGGATGGGAAGGAATTTTCAGTAGCATGCTCTGTTGTCATTTTCGCTGTTTAACATACAGTAAAGCAACCAGCAATCAAATGTCCTGTTTTTTCTAAACTAATTTTTACATACTGTAGTTTTCTAACTTGAACAAAGACATGCCTCATGCAAACAGAGCAATGTTGTGTAGTGGCAATGCTTGTTAATAAGACAGAATTAAGTGTTGCTGTGCTTTCCCAAATGAGGCCCCATCTCTCTCTTCATCTCTGTGGTGCTGCCACAGAGAAACTATTCATACAGGCTGATTTAAAGATGTTTTATTTTGATAAGGGACAGCTCCCAAATGGGGATGCACTTACCTAAGCCTGGCTATCATGATCAATGGTCATCCATTGGCGCCTATCTGTCTAGGGAGTGCCAGATGGACATCTGGACTGCATTCCTAGGTGTCAGGAGTAAGTGACTCATATCTCACCTTGATCAACCAATCAGGGACTGGTAGGGCCGAGTAACCCACGTGGGACTCTGATGCCCATGGAACTTTCAGCCAATGAATGAGCTGAAGTTCCTCCAGGTAAAAACAGGCAACACAGAAGGCCTGAGAGACTATTTCAGACAATTCGTAGGACTATTCAAGTAGGAGAATTCTAAGGAGAATTCCAGGGGTGCGAGACAATTCCAGGGCAGGACGGCCCAGGAGCAGAAAGGCTCCCAAGGACAGGACATTCTCGCAGCGCGCCTCCTGACCATCCTGAGACTCAGCCCGGACAACCACGGAAAGGCCAGTGTGTCCAAGTGCCAGAACTTTCCTTTGTTCTAAGAGTCGAGAGCGGAGGTTGCCAGAGAGTAACCAGAGGATCCACCTGAGGTTAGCACCAGCAGCAGGCCTCGTGAACAGGTCAGAACTGTGGACAGCTGAATCACTATTCAGAACTAGCTCTTCATCTGGAACGAACCAGTCCTCTTCCTGACTTGCTGGGACCCACAGTCATCTTTTCTCCTGTGCACAAACTTTGCTAGTTAAAGCCAACACTAACTAGCCAGTCAGTGAGCATCAGCAGCGCACCGTCGCAAGCCGCACAGCACAGCCTGGCACGGAGCCAGAGAGCCCGCAAGAGATCTGAATCCCCAGAGATTGGATGAGTATTCAACTTCAATGCATTTCAGCTCGAGAATTCAATTGTTATCCCAACCAGTTGATATCAATTTAATTCCTAAGAGTTATGTACTTGTTTTGAGTATCTAATGTAGAAGTTGTAACCAAGTTCAATTACGAAACGGTCTAAATGAATGATATACTGAACGTATGTCCTCTTGATATATGTAACTCTTCGTAACTGATTGAATATATACCTTTTGTATTCTGATAACCCTCTCGATAAGATCTGTTAGGTTTACATGCATATTTTATGTATTAATAAATGTATCCTCGTGTATTAGTACCCGTGTGTGTGTGCGTTGTTTGAGTTCTATAGCATGGTTGGATTCTAAGGCCATCAAAGGAATCATTTTGTGATTTATGGCTACAATTAATAATTGTCCCAGTAAATGCTCAAACCCTACAGAACTGGTGCCTCGTGAGAGCACACTACAGTTGTATAGTTTTAAAGCCAATACAGTATAGCTTGTGGGGAATACATTTATTTGTACTACATCAAAGCTTAATTCGTTCAGAGCACCCGACATTACAAACGCAGAAGTAAAAGGAACGTCAAAATGTTTCCTAAATAATTACAAGTGAAGAGTTGAGGGATTCAGTGATAATAGAGAAATCATAACAATAACCCAGTTGTTTCATGCTATCCATGCAATCCAACTGAAAGAAGGACACTTAAATCAACACAAAAAGGCTTTATATATATAAATCAATTAACAACACTTTTACTTAACGAAAAATGGGTGGTTATTCTTCCGTGCGATCAGCTAAGAGTCTTTGTGTAAGCTGTAAGTTCTTTTTACTTCTTAATTAACATTTAAACACCTTAATTTTGTAAACACAACACACATTCTTTACAGAAATAAAATAATGTTTTCTACAGGTGTTACGTAGATTAGCAGATTGCTGACAAAATAGCACACCATCCACTAACCGTTCTACAGCTTCTATTTTTTAAAAACATTTAGAAAAGTTTCATCTATACAAATACCACAGACTATTCTCGATTGTTTTTTCTGAATGTCACACGTAGTTCAATATTTTATTTACATCTAAATAAGAAAGTCAGGTGTTAGCATTAACTATTAGTAATCAATAATATTAAAATTTGCAATGTAATAATTTGTTGCACTTCTTCCACATCTTGTAAAAACATTAATTTACAAGAATTTGTTCATATATATGTTAAATATGACTATCAGAAAATAAATAAATATAATGTAAAATTAAGATAGGATGCACTTCTTCTGTGTCTCTTCCTACTCTCTCTCACCCACTTTGATTCAGACACAGAATAATTAAAAATAGGAGGGAATATTTCGCGCAAGTCAGCGCATTATCATCTCGCACCAGAAGGAAGGGAAAAAGCTGGTAGTGCTTGTCATTTATTTCAGTCTCCATCACTCTGCCCAGTGATATAACTTTTATATAAACAATATCTAGTATCTGGTTCAATTAAAAAAAAACTTATTTTGAATTAATCGAATCCTAACTGTGAGTTCATAAAGTCAGAATTACATACTATCCCGGCATAACACCTGACCATCTACTGTAAGTATTTCAGTGTTTTTTTTGTGTATATTCCAATCGCAGCGGGGGCAGGGTGTGTGGGGAAACGTTAAGCTGCAATTAAATTAGGGCTCTGTATTCTTCACATCTGAAACATTGTTTTCTCTGAAAGCGTTTTCTTCCCTCTTTTTGCAGCCTACCTATGCTTACACTACTCCCTATGTGAATTCTCATTCTTGACTGAAAAAGCTTTAGAGAACTACCATTTTTATTTTCAACAAGTTGTAAATATGAAGTTTACATTGGCGTTTTTATTAATTTTTCACTATAGAGGATAGAGGAGTGTCAGCTATCAAGGAGAGCTCCCCCCTATCCCCTGACAGACAGAATGATAAAGCAATTGGGAAATGTTAACTATCCAGCCATTGCAAGGGGTTCAACTGCAGCAACCACGAATAAATAAAAAAATACTTTTTTTTTTCTCCTGATGGTAACTGTAACAAATTTTCACATTTCACATCCTTGTGAAACAATCATTATGTTCTCATCCAATCAAATGTCTTTTTTTTGAAACTGTGATCTTGACAGCAGATGTGAAGTAGAGTTAACAGCTTCAGATTTAAAAGGTTATTAATAATATCTTCCATGTGGCATTAAAATTGGAATGTTCTTACAAGTGTAAAAAAAACGTGTCTCCTCAATAACTCTTCAGTTTACAGAGAAATTCCACCAGAGCCACACAACATTGTCCAATAATACTCTTCTTGTGTCTAATTTCCAGGGAAATTACAAAAGGGAACAGCGCATCGGTCCTTGACTATAGGTAAACAGTACATATGATGTCTGGTGGAGTTTCAGCGTTCACTTTTCTGTAATCTGTACAGAACCGTGACATCTCATCAATGTTTGGTACCAATAAACAGGGGGGCTTCACAGACTTCCTTCTTTGAACTCAACTGCGTTCTAGTAAATAATGTACAGTTTATCACCTTCTGAAATGCTTCTAGTTTAGCAGGATTTGCGTGATAAGAACATTGTTTAATGGGGATGACATTACCCACGTCTATATCACTGTACGATACAGGTTTAAGTCGGAGTGTCTGTTAATAAAACAGAGCACCTTCCAATACATATTCAGATGCAGCCATTCAAAATGCACGGTATAAACCCATACCGTGGTACTTGATTGGCTGGCCAAAATGACCGACAGGGGCACTCGTGGTGCATTGGTCGGTAGTGAAAAGATTTAAGCATTTAATCTCTTTACTGTGCACATTGTAATCTTCTTAGTATTAAATATTTATATGGAATTTTACCACTAAAGGGAAATTTTAGTAGCAGAGCATAAAAAGTAAGGAGCATAACACATCTGAAGGTCATAAACGATATTACTTTAGGAACATAAACATATTACTGTATGTAAACTGTACTGTATATGGCTGGTCTTGGTATTTTAAAGAAAAAATACACACCAGTCTTTCATTTCTCCCTAAACATTTTAAGCATCAAAGTTTTATAAAACGGTCCCCAAATATGCGATTGCTGTATAGAATTAATTTTAATTTTAAGCATTTATTCAACACAAAAATTAAGCTGTTCAGATTCCTCCGCCTGAGAATATAGTCCATCGTTGCTACGCAATACAGGAACACAGCCACAAGTAGCTAGCAAAGAGAGGACATAAGCTAGCCAATATGATAAAGAAATAAATGACTTTTTTGTTTATTTCTTTAGCACATTTATTTGAACATTTCCATTGATTCTACAAGTACTGAATAACTGTCCAATCCCTAGTTCGTCAGGCATTTTCTTTTATTCTCCGGGCATGCTCCCAATGGCGCTGGTCTGTATCTTCTAGGATATAACGCCAGTGATTTGTTGTTAAAATTGGCAGAGAACTCTTGTTTTTATGTCCACTATAACAGACATAATCTTCCTTGCTTTTAACCAAGCATTTCATTATTTCTAAGAATGAAAATGATTTAAACTATGAGACATTTATCATTCAACGAGAGCTCAAAATATCACAAGGATCCTCAAGAGCGCAAGAAAGCAGAAAAAGATACGTGTATCAGATACATGAGAATCCAAGCTATCTACACTAAAAGTAGTCTTTAAAATTTCTTTATCACACAGTAAAAAGTCAAAATTCTGGGGTGTGCGTATACCAGAGATTATGGCACAGCTTCAGAATGGTGTCAGTCAATCACCATTCTGAAGCCATTCAATTTTTTCCCTCTGATTGGGGAAAAAAAGACCTGCTGATCTGTTCTACATACCAGGAAGTCAACAGAATATGATTTTTTTCTATTCGAAACGTTTATTTTAAAATTTTAATTAAAATGTAAAAACCTTACAGCGTACACAGATTTCTAAGCTGATCAGGAGGAAGAAAATAACCCGTTTAATGATATAATGATGTGTTCCTGCTTAGACATTGCACGACTTTAAAAGCTATAAAAACAGGTTTCGATAGTTAATAACCACTTTTTATGCGCGAAACACTGGTGAATTTCTTCCTCCTGATCAGCTTAGAAATCTGTGTACACTGTAAAGTTTTTAAGCCTTACTCCTTCTTGGCTATTCCAAGAAAAATAAATCTGAATGGGGAGAAAGCAATGCTTAAAGTGTATTAAGATACTTAGAAGACAAAGATAACGATTTATGTTGCATTTGTCAGATTGTGAATCAACAAAGACATTTAATTAAACATGCGTTTGCGATTCAAATCACAATGGGTGTAATGGATACTTGCAGTGCATCGGCATAGATAGGAAAGCCAGAGCTGACTGCTATGCCTCCCTTGTGTTTCAAAATCTTGTGACTTTTGAAATTTACTGGGGGTTGAAAATACCAGTGAAACCGGTTTGTTTACAAGCAATGTCGACACAGAGACTCAGACAAAAGCAATAATAACTCTAATAATTAATAACCCTAATTAATCAAATCCCAGGTATGAGTTCATAAAGCCTGAATTACGTACTATGCCTACATCTGCGAAACACCTGATCATCTACTCTAAAGATTTCAGTGCTTTGTGTATATTCTAATCGCAGTGGGGGCAGGGTGTGTGGGGACAGGTACCAGGGTAAAGTTAGCTTGAAGTTCAAAAAATGATTTTGGCACGCCTGTAGCATTTTCACGAAACCTCCTTGAGTTGTGAGAACACTTCATTTGTGTTTAAAGTACATTGTGAATGTTTTCACAGCAAGTGAATCAGTGCGAATTTTAATACTAATTAAATGACTGCGGGCACTTTCCAACCCCTCTACACTTCTCAGAGTAGAATAGGCTAACCTCGGTGGATGTTCTGGGTTTTGCTTGTTCACAAATCTCCCCTTTTTATAAAACGACATGGTTGAAAACTGTTCCAGAGCCACTGTTGTTTCATCAGTGAAAAGTACATCACGAAATGCCTCTCCCTGTTGAAGTCATTGGAAAAAAGAAAAGGAGCATAAAGCGTCTGATGGTCATAAACAATATTAATTTAGAAACAGCATCAGAGATATTTTTTTAACCGCACTGCATCGGAGAGAATACCATAGTGCGTTTTTTTTTTTTTACTCCTTGCGCATTATTACTCCCTGGTGGAAACGGGCTTCCGTAAGAATCAGTATAGCTTCTGGGAAATACATTTTTCCTGCATTGAAGTTTAACTCGTTCAGAGCGCCCTTACATTACAAACTCCAAGCGTTTCATTTTGGCTGTGTTTATTTAACAGGCTGTGGAAACAATAACAACGTACAAAGCTACAGACATGCCAAAATCATTGTCGAACTTCAAGCTAATTTTACTCCGGTAAATACCTGATCAGTGCTTTGTGCATATTCTAATCTCAGTGGGGGCAGGTTTTGTGGGGACAGGTTACTGTTTTCACAGCCTTCACTGCTGTTCACAAGCCAATAGCATTTAAACCACAGCACCCACAATGCTGCAAGTGTTTTACACACTAAGCACTAAGCACAGATGGGTGACACAGCTTCGTTTTTAAGCCATTTTTTGACTACTCTCGATTATTCTTTTGTTCATTTCTTCGCAAGGGAAACACAGAAAGTCTTCAAACCAAATGCATTTTAAAGACCACGACTTGTGAAAATGTTCACAGCCTCCACATAAACTATCAGTGAGCTAATTCTCTTTTTTTAAACCTCTGGTTTTTCATCGATACGTAATTACACACTAACTGGAACCCGGGGGGACCGCTGTGTACAGACGTTCACAACGCAAGAAATACTGCTCAATACGGCTTCGTGCAAAAAACCCGTATATCACCATAGGAAACAGCGTACCTTCCAATTAACCAGACTGTACGCACGGGAATAAAGCTTTGTTTGATTTCTGAAACCCTTTCTTAATGTCCTGTTTTCATTCAGGTAAGGGTCAACTATAAACACGATACTGCTGACAGCAGGAAAATTCCTATACTTTACTCAGCAGCGTCTTAAAAACAGCACCCATGGTGTTCAAACCAATTTTTTTTACAAAGAAGAGTGATGCAGCTTCGCGTTGTGAATCTGTTTTTCTAAGAAAAACGTGTCCGTGGGGGAAGGTGGAGTGTCTTTCGCGGAAGACTCGCCCCATTCTACTTTGAAAATACCTGTCATGCCACCGAGGCAGTCATGTGACAAGCGCATATCAATGGAAAGTTTTATACTTCTGTTTGTGCAACAATACATTAATATAGTTATACCGTTATTAATTTATTTAGATACGCGAATCCATATTATATTCCCTGTTAATCCAATTCTAAAAGTATGCTTTTGTTTGATCCAATAACGAGCGTATTCACAGAAAAGGTTAAAACGATCAATTTTCACAAAGTATATAAACATACAGTAATATGGTCAGAAGGAGCACGTAAAAACATTTCGAAATAACCACATGTAAGACTTTGATGCTTAAAATGTTTAGGGAGAAATGAAATACTGGTGTGTATTTTTTTCTTTAAACTACCAAGACCAGCCATATACAGTACAGTTTACACACAGTAATATGTTTATGTTCCTAAATTAATATATTTTATGAGCATGTGAAAGGCATACTTTGGAAACGAATTGGAAACGAATGCGTGATCGGATCAATGAAATTCTGTGGTCTTTTTGTGAATGAAAAAATAAACTATTTTCGTTTACAAAGATGGTTACAAAGAATGTGGACCAGGGTAATACTTTCAGTTTACAGCTTGTCCAAGGTCATTCATTATTAATTCTATAAGTAATATCTTCGGTAAAGACTTTGATGCATAAAATTATTTCTGCATAATTAAAATATTTATGATAAAGGTGTTAGGTTGTGTACTTTTGTCCAACTGAGCAATCTTGCTTAATAAAATATGCCAGCTTTTTAATGTATAATGATTAACATGCTGTAATACGCAGTTTAAATTTAAAAGTCTAAAGAGTATACAACTTAAATTCTTAATTGAATAAAGATTGTCCCTCAGCAGTGATCGGGATTCAAAACCAGGTGTTTTCTGGTGACAGCTCAAATGCTGTACATGAGAGGTTAAGCTTTATTAGCTCCACCAGGCAGTGATTCCGGGAACTATTATCTTACTGTGGTATCATATGGTATGACGTGATATGACGTGTTATGACGTGTTCTGATGCGACACGCCCACCATGTTTTACCACGGCATACCCCGCTCGTTTTGAATGGCTGCATCTGTACTGCATGATTTCTTTATCCGTTTCAGCTAAATGAGGGTAATTAAACCAGTCAGAATCTCAGAGTGCCAATTGTAAGAATAACCCTTTTTCCCTCCTTTGTTTAACTTAAAGAATTTTGCGAAGAAATCCTTAATAAAAAAAACATCACTTAATTTATCCAGATGCACAAATTCATGCCGTAGCCAACAACAAGCTATAATAGTGGACTATTTTTATGTATTCGCTATGTAAGAAACAAACCGAAAGTAATACTCTGATCGCGTTTTGAACCATTGGGTGCTGTTCTTTCTCCATTGCCACTACAGGGACAATAAAAGTTTTTAAAAAGAAACGGATATCAAAATGTTTTCAAAATATCCAACTGTGATATTTTAGCTGCTTAGTTACGTGATTCCATATTCATATAACTATCAAGTGATGTTAAATCACTACAACATTTATCTTTTTACAATAACAGCAAGTGGTGTTCTTACTGTGTATTCTTAGAAAAAGATAAAACGTTATAACTTTTTATGAAGTACAGAATATAAGCTTAATAATGTTAGAACAAGCACGTTTAAGCCAGAACCCACTGTAAGTTACCAAGTTAAAGACTGCAGGCATCCTCTCAAGAGGCACCAATAAATGTAGGGGTTTTGTGCATTTACTGGGACAATTATTAATTGTAGCAGTAAGTCACAAAATGATTCTTTGATGGCTACTAGAAAACCGACCGGGATAACAGCAACACACACACACGGATACTAACACATGATAATACATTTATTAATACATAAAATGTACATAAACATAACAGATCGAATCAGTGAGGGTTAGCAGAAAACAAAAAGTATATATTCAATCATGAAGAGTTACAAACCGAGAGGGACGTGCTTTCAGTATATCATTAATTTAGACCGTTTTGTAAATGAACTTGGATTACAACTTCTACACTAGATACTCAAAAGCAAGTACAGATGCAACCATTCAAAGTTCGGGTACAGACACGTACCGGAGGTGATTGGCTACGGCGTCGCGCATCGTGACGCAGGATGACGCGGAGTACCGCGGTACGTGATTGGTTGACCGCCAGGGGCACTTGTGGTCCGTTGGTCTGTCGTAGAAAGATTTACAGTAAATGTCTTTACTGTGCCCGTTGTAGTATTGAATATTCATATGGAATTTTACCACTGAAGGGAAATCTTAGTAGCTGAGCATAAAAAGAATAGGAGCATACTGCAACGCGTGTGAAGGCCATAAACGATATTCATTTTGGAACATAAACATACAGTATAAGGCTGGTCTCGGTACTTTAAAGAAAACATACACGAAACATGGTTTCATTATGACCAGAATCGGTCTTGAGATATTTTTAACTTGATTTACAGTATTTGAGAGGTATGTCTTGACACCGATACTACGTAAATACTGCTCACGTACTGTATATGTTTCTAGGTTTATATTATGCATTTCATACGGTCAAATTACTTTTGAGCAACTGATAAGAAGCGCGAAACGGTATGCCCAGGGCGTTCTAGTTTTCGTTTTGTTTTAATGCAGTGCAGTGGATTGATTAGAGATTTCAAGTACATACAAGTAATTTTTTAAATGTTGTAGTTCGTCTTGTAAAAATGTTACGAGTACATCATCTGTCAACAATTACACAGGTTCTGTTTCCATATTGCGGATTTTGGTTACGTAATATTATTTTCTAATTTCATGTTGTGAATATATGATTTGGGCAAACAGAGCCGCAAAGAAGTACATTATGGGTTGTTGTTTTTTTTTGCAGTTTTATCTAGAACAAGCGATGCTTAAACCTTTGTCTGATTCTTGTGAAACTATCCACACGACGGGTACAGTACCTAGGAGTTGACCTCAGTGATGTCACTGATGGGATGTTTCTAAAAATCCATCCTCTGTAAAACGTCTTCTCTAGTTGTCCTGCATACTGTATGTATTCGCTAATGAAGCTGTGTGTTCTGAGCCTGGTTCTCTACATTTCTGTATGAACCAGCTTAGAGGGCTAAAGACAGCTTGTGTTTAAATTGAGTGTAAGGTAATTTATGCTTCTAAAGTCATGGTCAGCATTTATTATTGTACTGTGCTGTAAACTTGTTCTGTGCCTAGTTACATTATTTTATAGTTTTATCAAATCTGTACATTGTCTGTCGATAATGTTTCTGTAGTGCTTTTTCAGCCCTCAGCATGTGACCTGTGGGTTAGGTTCCTGACTCCCATGTCACACGGTCTGTGATTGAATCCCATGGAACTATGACTTTATTTTTTAACAAACATTTCTTTGAAAAAATGAAACGTTTCCCTTGGTCAGAGATTAAATAAAACCTCACTCGGACCAAACAAATTTATATTTCTAAATATCACAACATGATCGAATTTAAGTCTTTTTAATAACAATGAATAGTCACCTATGCGTTACAAAATAAACATTTATATTGATTTGAATCGAGTTTTGATTTAAATCCTAAACGCATGTTTAAATATATGTGTTTAAAGGCGATATATAAAAGCGCTGATTCTTGAGGAATGTGTTCCGCAGGGGATTCAAAAAAAATATTTTTTTAATGGCGTATCTAAGGAAAATAGCAGTATAACTTTGTTTATGCACATCATTATACAGTATCTCATTTTGTATTTCTATAAAAAAAATAATTTGCCCAGCCACTATTGTTCTTATTGTTTTTATCCTGTAAAGCGCTTTGAGGAGCACAGCTTTTTCACCACTTAGATTACTTTTTGATACCATCCTTACACAAAGCAGAAACTGATTGTATTTTCCGATGACATACTGTACAAGTGCAAAGATTACAGATTTTAATCGTCTTTTTTCTGAACCAGGGAAAATCTGATCATGTTTCTCTAGAACAATAATAAAAAACTTTATTTTACATATCACCTTTAAAAGTGGCATCTCAAAACAATACAGTAGATGTAAACCACAGATTACAAAGTAAATACCCAGACAAAAGCAAACGCGTTTTTAATAAAATGCTTTCATTCATTCAACAGAGAGAGAGCGTAAAACCTGGGTGTAACAGCTGTTCCTTTTTCTGATCACTCGCTCTCTGAAATACATGAGAATCCAGGCTTTTTTATCAACGCTTTCTTTTCCGTATACCAGATATTATGGAACCACTTCAGAAGGGTGTCAGCCAGTCAGATTCCAGGAATCGGTACTTTAAAGGAAAAATACACACCGGTATTCCATTTCTCCCTAAACATTTTAAGCATCGAAGTATTTAACTAACATGTGAAATAGCGTGTGAAAAAGTGGTAGTTTTAAGCTTTTCTGCTAATATAATATGGAATCGCGTATCTAAAGAATTTAATAACGATATGATTATATTCGTGTACTGCGACAGGGCTGTGTAGGGCTGTTTCGACTCTCTCTTCATGCGACTGTACCAGGAAGAGGATTTCTTTCTATTCGAAACGTGTATTTTAAAAGTTTAAGAAGTAAAAACCTTACAGCGTACACAGATTTCTAAACTGATCAGGATCGTTATCTTTGTCTTATGCATAATAATGTTCACCGCTCTGTCCAGCAAATTAATAATAAACTTTATTTTATATAGCGTTTTAAACGAATAAGTAATTAGATTGCTCATAAACTTAATCACTTGCTTTTTCTTTTTATTTAGGCTCAGATTTCAACTATAGATCGTATTATTAATTACCATAATAACAACCAACCAACAAAAACAACCATATAAACATAATACCAACCAAAAACATAGATAACAACCACAATACAAAATCAAATATATCAAACCATTATACTCTCCCAAAAACCTCCAATTATCATAACCCCGCCCCTTATGCAAAACCAAACCCTCCTCCCATCCCAGTTTAACCTCTTTATCATAAACAAAATCCACCTCAATTTTCCACATAAAGCATTACACAAAATCAATACCTCAACACTCCATACTCAACAACGATAATTCACAAACAGCCAGAACATGTAACTCCACATTCCCAAACAGACATCAGACATAGCCCCGCCCCTTATGCAAAACCAACATCCCTCCCCTGTTCTCTCTCTCTTCTGGCGTTTGTAATCATTTTTATTTTCAAATAAATTTTAGCAAAGTCATGTATTTTAAAAATCTTAAGATTTTTATATTTATGTCTTTATTTAGTGGTTTCATTAGTGACAAAGGCTAAACTCTTGGAAAAATGTTTTTTATGTAAACCATGTTTGCTATTAATTCATTCAGGGCTAAAATATGTTCATTGTCTTCAAATGAAAGAAGAGATCCTTTTGTCGTGGTCGGGTTGAAATTAGAAGCTTGCCACGCCCGGACTGTTACACCAACGTATTAGCATGTTAAGGTGATTTCATTGAGGAGCCTAGCCTTTCTTAACTAGTACTGTACTTACTGGGTTTTTGAGGGGGGAGGTGTCTTTCGTTGTGAAACCGGTTTAATTCATCACAGCCAGCACTCCTGCGGAGAGGGGGTTATACTTGCAGTGTATACAGTAGATGGGAAAGCCAGAGCCGACCTCTACGCCGCCCACGTGTTATGCTCTTCCTTAATGTCTAAGCCGGAACACATCATTATCTCTTATTTTGTATTTCTTAAAAAAAAAATCATTTGCCCAGCCTAACAGTATTGTTGTTATTGTTTTTAACCTGTAAAGCGCTTTGAGGAGCCACCTTTAAAGGCACCATATACAATAAAGTTCATTATTATTACTATTGTTAATTTGCTGGACAGAGAGGTGAACATTATTACACAGAAGACAAAGAAAGCGATTTACGTTGCATTGTGCATTGTGCTGCTGTAATACAGTTTTAAATAATTAAAAGTCTAAACAGTATCAGCTTTATTTATGGGTTTTAAATAAAGGCGATTTAAACACGATTTAAATCAATATAAATGTTTATATTGTTACGCCTAGGTGACTATTCATTGTTATTAAAATGACTTAAATTCGAACATGTTGTGATATTTAGAAATATAAATTAGTTTGGTGCGAGTGAGGTTTTTTTCCCCCAACAACTTTCCAGAGGAGCTATAAATATTTTAAATAAATACACACAGTATTGCTCATAAGGTCTGCTATTTGAGGTCCAGTTATTTAGATGCATACATCTTATTTTATCTCAGCTTTTCAGCTGAGATACACAGATCATACATAAACAATGCAGTAAAAAAATGTCTCATCAAGTATTTAATCATTAGGTTTAACAGTTTCCCTTTAGGCCTCTGAAAACACCACCTTCTACCTTGTGAATACCAGTACCTCCTAATCGTCTAAAGGCTTTATTTTAAAAAAAAAACGGATGTGCTGAAACAGTACAATTAAACACGCTCTGCAGAAAAGGGGATGGTTGTTAGGTCAGCTTCAGTTTTACATGTACAGTACACATCTGATTTCATTAAAATTATGAGGTACCCTGTATCTGCAGGACTCAAGAGGCTCTCAGTCATGTCACTTTGCAGTTGATGTCTCCTAGAGGTTCCTAGATTCTTATTGTAAATAAAAGGAACAGCATACAGTGGGACTTTTTCAAAAACGGGGAACAAATTTCAACATCCGACTGCACCGAGCACACAAATATTGGTTCTAGGCTCCTGAATCACCTTTGGTCCCTGGATCATTGCTTTTAACCATTTACACAAGGTTTTTACTGTAAAGCACTTTCACAGCTCAACATAAATGGACCTTCTGGGGCACAGGCTTTAAAGGAGCTTTTTAAAAAAAACAGACTTTGCCTTTCCTGTTATAAGCTATTCTTTTAGCATATGACAAGCATGCCCTTATTATGGCGATATCCTCCTAAACATTGGAGAAATAACTCTAGAAGTTCAGTTAAAACAGAAATGCTTCAAATCACTTGGGATACAACAAAAAAGTGGTGTATTATAAAGTGTTTTAAAAATGTAGCTAGTTTGTTTTCATACCTTAGATTATAATAAAACCTCACCATTTAACACCAACAGGTGTTTTCTTGAAGTCTGCTAGCTTCAAAGTTTATGGTTTGGCTTTTGTGTATAATGATAGTGAACTGCATTGGAAATGTAGGAAAGTAAGCATTAATAAGCAGGAAAATTAAACCATGAAACACCTAAAGTACTGGACTATATTGCAGATAAACTACCAATCCACCTTTTAAGCCTGTACAACCTGCAGAACTCCAGCTTTAATTGATTGGACTCAACAGCCTAAGTTTTAAGATTATCCTTACAAGTGTGGAGAAGCATGGGTGTAATGTTGCAGCCTTCACTGTTGTTTTAGAAGTTTTTTTTCCAGCTGTTCATGAACATTTCTGTCTTGAGTCTTTCTTAACAATATGGTGTTAACAGTGTCTGGTTTCTACTGTGATTATTATTTCATTACTGAAGTAGCCTTTTGATATTTGCACAGTCATTTTTGTTGTTATGGCTGTTTTCATATTCATAGTTTTCTTCTGTTAAAACTTAAAATCTCTCGCATTAAATTGGCTACAAATGCAAGAATTCAACCAGATATTCTTACTTGTAAAATGTCTACTGTTGCATTGCAGTTAGTTAATGTAGTTAGTCCATAGTCAGCAATCTAAATTTTATTGTTAAGCTTTAATGATTGATGTTGTACCAGTAACCTTTAGAAATACTATAGTACTTCACAAATGCTTTGTGTGTTTGGAAATCTTTTGAGTAAAAGCCTTTTAAAAATAGGTTTAGTTTTTACAGGACATCACAAAGAAATAGGATGGTAGAATTCTTATAATTGCTTAGTGATTGTATTTGGAAGATTATGGACTAAACAGACTTCAGGGATGCCAGTGGATCATTGTGCTATTTGGAATTATTCCAAAAATCAAGTGACCTCTTTGCTGTAGTATCTTTAGTATTATTTATTAAGTATTAATAAAGAATAAATTTATTAAAGTCGTGCGATGTGTAGGCGGGATATGTAAAATAATGTAAAATAAAGTTTTTTATTATTGTTATAGAGAAACATGATCAGATTTTCCCTGGTTCAGAAAAAAGACGATTAAAATCTGTAATCTTTCCACTTGTATGTCATCGGACATTAACGAGTACAACTCCCCTCTCTGCCAGAGTGCTGGCTGTGACGAATTAAATCGGTTTCACAGGTATTTTCAAAGTAGGAAGTACAGTGTTAACTAGTAGCTAGGCTCCTCAATGAAATCGCTTTAACATGCTAATGCGTTGGTGTAACAGTCCGGGCGTGGCAAGCTTCCAATGTCAACTCGACTCGATTGGAAGACAATGAAAGTATTTTAGCCCTAAATGAATTAATAGCAAACATGGTTTACATAAAATACATTTTTCCAAGAAAATTTATAATAATACGATCTATAGTTGAAATCTGAGCCTAAATTTAAAGAAAAAGCATTTTCAGAGAGCAATCACGCTGTGTTTATGTAGAAAAAGCGATTAGGTTTATGAGCAATCTAATTACCTATTCGCTTAAAACGCTATGTAAAATAAAGTTTATTTAAAGATGAATGATAAGTGTCGCAGTTTAAATAATTTTCGTAGTAGGGCTTGGACAGATTCCAAGTGCATTTTTGCAATTTACGTTGCATTGTCCAATGTGCTGTTGTAATACAGTTTAGAATACAGTAAGTCTAAACTGTATCAGCTTTATTTATGGGTTGCAATTTAAAAAAAGTCAAAAACCGCACTCAAAATGCAATTTAGAGCTTTCTGGCAAGAGGAGACACCCAAATTATAATGTAACATGCCATTGTTTGTGCATGAACAAAGTTATACTGTAATTTTCCTTAGATACGCGATTAAAAAAAATCATTTTTTTGAATCCCCTGTGGAACACATTCCATAAGAATCAGCGCTTTTATACAGTATATCGCCTTTAAACACATATATTTAAACACGCGTTTACGATTTAAATCAAAACGCGATTCAAATCAATATAAATGTTTATTTTGTAACGCATAGGTGACTATTCATTGTTATTAAAAAGACTTAAATTCGATCATGTTGTGATATTTAGAAATATAAATTTGTTTGGTGCGAGTGAGGTTTTATTTAATCTCTGACCAAGGGAAACGTTTCATTTTTTCAAAGAAATGTTTGTTAAAAAATAAAGTCATAGTTCCATGGGATTCAATCACAGACCGTGTGACATGGGAGTCAGGAACCTAACCCACAGGTCACATGCTGAGGTGTGAAAAAGCACTACAGAAACATTATCGACAGACAATGTACAGATTTGATAAAGCTATAAAATAATGTAATTAGGCACAGAACAAGTTTACAGCACAGTACAATAATAAATGCTGACCATGACTTTAGAAGCATAAATTACCTTACACTCAATTTAAACACAAGCTGTCTTTAGCCCTCTAAGCTGGTTCATACAGAAATGTAGAGAACCAGGCTCAGAACACACAGCTTCATTAGCGAATACATATGCAGGACAACTAGAGAAGACGTTTTACAGTGGATGGATTTTTAGAAACATCCCATCAGTGACATCACTGAAGTCAACTCCTAGGTACTGTACCTGTCGTGTGGATAGTTTCACAAGAATCAGACAAAGGTTTAAGCATTGCTTGTTCTAGATAAAACTGCAGTAAAAAAAACAACAACCCATAATGTACTTCTTTGCGGCTCTGTTTGCCCAAATCATATATTCACAACGTGAAATTAGAAAATAATATTACGTAACCAAAATCCGCAATATGGAAACAGAACCTGTGTAATTGTTGACAGATGATGTACTCGTAACATTTTTACAAGACGAACTACAACATTTAAAAAATTACTTGTATGTACTTGAAATCTCTAATCAATCCACTGCACTGCATTAAAACAAAACGAAAACTAGAACGCCCTGGGCATACCGTTTCGCGCTTCTTATCAGTTGCTCAAAAGTAATTTGACCGTATGAAATGCATAATATAAACCTAGAAACATATACAGTACGTGAGCAGTATTTACGTAGTATCGGTGTCAAGACATACCTCTCAAATACTGTAAATCAAGTTAAAAATATCTCAAGACCGATTCTGGTCATAATGAAACCATGTTTCGTGTATGTTTTCTTTAAAGTACCGAGACCAGCCATATACTGTATGTTTATGTTCCAAAATTAATATCGTTTATGGCCTTCACACGCGTTGCAGTATGCTCCTATTCGTTTTATGCTCAGGCACTAAGATTTCCCTTCAGTGGTAAAATTCCATATAAATATTCAATACTTAAACGGGCACAGTTAAGACATTAAATATACATATACATACTGTGTACAGTACAGTTTGCATACGGTAATATGTTTATGTTCCTAAATCAATCTCTTTTATGAGCATGTGAAAGGCATGGTGAATCGATTCTCAAAAATTACTGTACTTTGCATGATTGGAAACAAATGCGTGATTGCGAAATGCTGTGATGTTACTTTTACAAAGAGGGTCAATGAAAAAAAGAATGTGGACCAGGGCAATACTTTGAGTTTACACTTACAGCTTGTCCAAGGTCATTCATTATTAATACTATTAGTAATATCTTAGTTAACGACTTTGATTGCGACAGCTCAAACATGAGAGGTTGAGCTTTATTAGCTCCACCTTGCGGAAATTCCGGATACTATTATTTTGCTTGCAGTATTATAGGAGAATTTACGGTAACTAGCGGTATTTACCGGTAACTCGCGATAGACTGCATAAAGCGCACCGGAAAATAATGCGGTATCGCCTGCGCATTTTGAATGGCTGCATCTGTACATAACTAAATTATTTATGATGAAGGTGTAAGGTTGTGTACTTTTGTCCAACTGACCAATCTTGCTTTTATAAAATATACCAACTTTTTAATGTTTAGTGTTTAACATGCTGTAATACACAGTTTAAAATTATTAAAAGTCTAAACAGTATACAACTTAAATTCTTAATTGGAAAAAGAGTGGAAAGATTTCTGATGACAGCTTAGATGCTGTGCATAAGATATTAAGCTCCACCTGGCGCTTTTACAAGATATTATTATCCTATTTAAAAAAACATGGGATATATTGCGGTATGAGGCGGTATGTTGCACAACATCCACTGTGTTTTAAAACAGCGTACCTCACTCATTTTGAATGGCTGGATTTGTACACATTATATTTTAACTTTTCATACTTGTGATGTTTTAAAGTTATCTATTAATATGAAATTCATAGGAGTAAAGTTTTTTAAGTCTTTTGTCATTTTTATTAATAATATTAATGATTAATTATAATAATACACAAGAAAGGGCTATCTTTAATTCTTCCTCCTACATGCAAGAAACACCTTTCAGTGTTGTAGTATTAAAATGTTTCACAACCTTGGGAACTGTGCATTTTTAATATCAGAGCAGGTACACATAGCTGTGTTGCCTTATTGTAATATATTATGTGTACACTCATACTGTATACATTTGACTGATGACTGTTTCTATATACTGTATATATGTCTATCTATTCTGCAGTGTCTGACAAATATAGCAAACATGAATGACTACATGATCACTCTTTTTACTGCAGGCTCACAGTGATAAGGTGTTGATTCGCTCTTTTCCTGTCATTAGTATCTTAGAATTTTGTAGCAGACAGCTGTGACAGCCAAACAGTTCCTATCATTCAGGGACTGTTAGTCCCATTATGAATGGACAGCTCACACCTCATTTTGTTACACCTTTCAGATGCTGTAGAAACATTGACAGGCATGACACATCATTACATTTAAACAATAATTAACATGAACTTTATTAAAATATCTAGTAAAGGGTTTTATTAACCTAAAACTCTTGTTAGTATGTTAAGAATTATGCAATATGTTTCCATTTGCAATGCAGCTTATAAGCATATAAGAACACATGAATGTTTGGAACTCTGAGCAAATCATTTGGTCTGTCATTCTCATTTCATTGCTCTATAGGAATGATTTGAGTAATTCAAATTACTGCCAAAAATGACCTCATTATTTTCACAGTATTTGCAAAACATTATCCTTCCCTATATTTGTAGGCAATGCATAAATTAGTCCTAGTAATTAATTGTTCCATTGCTCCAGTACACTCAGTACAAATCACAGAATGACTGAAAGACAGTCATCAGCCATTGACTGGTGTCACAGTGTAGGTGATATGTACTCACTCTGTCTACCTCACACTGTATACACCAGGATAAACTTAGACCTGGATTTTAGAAAAATTGTGAATATTTTTAATGGGAAATTTACTTTGTACATAAAAAGATAATGTTTTAAAGATATTTATATTTAAATATAATTTGTGATTTCACAATTATCAAACAAATCGCTCAGCACTCATTAACGTGATATCAATGAGTACTACTAATAATCCTCCAGTTATTTATAATTACATGTTTAGTGCACATTAATTTATGTTCTGTTATTATTAGTTAGAGGCAATACACTGTTTAAATGTTATAATTTTGTTATGGTTATAATCATGGGCTATTCACACTTTAAAATATGTGCATATGCATTATAATGAATATTGAAAAGTGCTATAGAAAATAAAACTGTATTTTAAATATATAATTATAATTACATGTTTCATGTGCTGTATTGTAAGATTAAGTTTTTTTACCTTCCATCAGGAACCAGAAAAAGTTTTTAAATGAAATTTAAATATTTCTAAAACTCATTACATGTCATTTCTTCTGACATGTTTTTTTTATTATTCTGCTTCTTAAATGCACATAATGTAATTTTTCAGGATGACCTGGTCCTTGCCATGAAGAGTAATGCCATCTGGTAAACAAATTGCCATCAGTACCTTTAGGAACACAGCAATTAAAGCTATTAATCTCATCTTATCTCTCATAGCATAACACATAAACTCTGTGCAAACTCTACATGTGTACCCAAGGACCACAAATCCCTTACTATTCTTGGTGCGCTGAATGCAATTCAAGCTCTGCTTGTGTAAGTGAGGTCCCTGAGTGTCCATGAGCCAAAGGAGCCATGTCTGTGCAGCAGCAATGTCTTATATTACAACTCAGCGCCACTGCTTGAACTGAATGTTTACCAAGAGCACTATGCAGCTTATTGCCTCAGTGCATCTTTCTTAATCCTGCCAGTGATTTCCATTCTAAAAGAATGAATGAACATAACATTTCATCAGTATACTGTAGATCAAACAGTGCTGTCAACAGGCTAAGCACCTAAATGTATGATTGGTCAGTTGATCAATTATCTAATTTTTACTTTACTTTTATTATTAAAGATCAGTTAATAAAGGGAAGTAAAAAGTGAATGCTTATGATTAATGCTTATAAAATACAAATGAAGTTTTTGCATTTTATTTTAGTCTAATATTGTCCATTAACAGGTCGGTATTACCAGGTAATAGGTATTTACAGAATATCACTAATTTTAAGCTTCTCATGTTATTTATTCTTGTCATCTCATGTTATTCATGTCTTCTTTAAAAATGATGCTAAGCAGTGATCTGCAATAGGACAAATGGAAATAAAATACCATTAGAATAAATAAGAAGACACAATGCATAGTTTTAGTTCTATTATCCACTGGAGTTCAGATTCTTTAATAGAACATGAAAGAGCTGCTTCTACACTAAAATTACAATAACAGATTAGATCTTGTTGTTTTTTTCTTAAGTGAATCACAGTTTATTTTTGGTTAATGCTTACTGAAGAAGTCATTTTTTTCTGGAAAGGAAAGAGCAGTACAATATTAATAAACATTAAAACAATAAAAGACAAACGAATTTGAATAGGAGGCACTGTTTTTGTCGCCTACACTCAATCAACACTTTTTAAGCAGCCTTTGCTTAAAGGATTCTGAAATGTTACCCTCATTATCATGTCAGTACATCCTAAGCTGTGGACCCAGTATTCTCTTTATTGCCAGTCAGTAAAGGTTTCCCTTTCTGAGGGTCTGTGGAAAGCAAGGGCAAATGTAACCATTCTTCAAATACCCCCAAAAAAAACACTTCACACAAAAATATGAGCTCAGTTTTACACATTTCCACACTAAATTTATATGAATTATTTTTCCAACTCATTGTAACATAAATATCAATGGAACCTATGTTAAATAATCTGTTTAGTTTGGAATGAAATGGACATGATATGAAGATGTGACACAAACTTGTGTTCACATGCATAATTTTGTCATTTATGAACAATTGTGATCTTCTGCCACTTAATTTGGTAGAATATTGATATGCCATTGTGAATTTAGAAATGAGTAACATTTGGACCCCATATCTACCATTTAAAAAATGCAGCTTACACTGCTTGATGTGTAACTTACAAGTGCACAGAACATCCAACCAGTTGGTTGTTTTTATGAATGTCTCTTGTGAAGGAAATGTCATGCTTCTTTTCTGAGTCTCTTTATTTTTGTTTCTTGTGTGATTATATACTTGTGAAAATTTATATCTCATTCACTTACTAACTGCTTCAATATTCTGGGACAATATTCAATGTCAGTATTCTGTGACTATCACTGATTCACAGAAAACAAGATATCTGTAATGCAATGTCTAATTTTCAATACCAGCATGTCATTGAAGCTGTTGATTATGTATTTTTCTGCTATTTTCCTTCATTGTGTTGCATCATGTGATCTTTTTGTTTCTATATTGATTATTGCTTATGGTCTCCAGCAGACAAGTGTACAGAGAATCAAATTAGTATTGCTGGAATTTCCAACCTGCTGGTGAACACTTGTTGGCAAGCTGCTGTAGCTATTGTGAGACGTTTATTCAGGGTGTGATCAGTTAATAGGATAGATGGCTAACAGAGACTAAAAATTATCTGGATTTAGGAGAAAAATGTGAGCTGAGAGCAATTTTTATATGCAAAATATGTACAGCATATATAACAAAAGTATATATACAACAAAAATTTGCCGGACAGCCAAAATCATAGAATTAGAAATCTTCATCCCTAGATAGTATGCTGATTTGAAATTTGTGCTACGTCCCTTCCACACATTGAACTAACAATTATTAGGAATTAACATGTTTTAATCAAGGTGGAACTTTAATTTTCATCTACTTAAAGTAGCAACAGTTGAAGCAGAAACAATACCAGAACATATATATACCAGAATACTGTATATAAATATTTATGAAACCTTTATACAAGGAGATGAAACAACTCAGAAGTTATTTAACAATGAAACACATATGATATGAAGTACTCCTGTTATTATTAATAGTTGTTCATAATAATACCATGAGATTATAGCAATGCATCAGAACATAAGAATGGTGATAAATGAGAGCAGACCATTTTGTTCGGTTGCTTGTAGTTAATTGATCTGATAATTTCATCCAACTGTTTCTAGAAACATCCAGACACTTCGGTCCCGGTTTTGCAATTTTCACTTGTATCATCTGCATCATGACCTCTTACCTCTCTTATCAATGAGGAATTAAAGTAAGGTGTCATGTTTTATTGACATGTGGAACTCTACACTGAAAAGATGCAAAGGTGTGAACTGAACACCAGTATGTATTCGGGTTAATTTAACAACGTCCCTGTGTTGGATTAGGAAAGCACAAAAATATGTTATGCTAATCTGTCTTTGAAACATTTTTTTCAGGCTGTCCTGCTAAGTGGTGTGTAGGTGTACTTGATGGATGAATTTAGGGGGAAAATGATTCTAATGTGGGTGACCTCTTCCAATAAAGGCCAAGGCTGGAAAGGCACCAGGAGATAGCCCCAATAAATCCAATAAAGCATCGTGATGATTTTATATTGTATCGTGCATTGTACCTAAAAGGTTGGAAAGGAAAGGTTTGGAATAATTCTGAAATTGTCTTTTTAAAAATCTATTTTGCATATTTAAACTAATGGTCAAATCTGAGTGTCATATAAAATTAAGATGCTCCATGGAGGAAGAGTCCATTACCCAAATGGAATGAGAAGATGATAGTAAGCAGTAATGATAAAATGAACATGAGCCACGTGCATTGCAACTGGTTACAAATACAGTAAATGGGAATCATGATGTCAGCTAGTTCCATTTTTTCTATATTGAGGGGTTTCTCTGACTGCAAAATCATTTCAGTCATACAGGCCATAGTTCAAAACATAAAAATATATACATAGTCAGTCTCATGCCTCACAGTGAGTGAAACTGTGGAAACTTTATTTTTCTAATGGGTTTTATTTCCTTACAGTTATTCAAGCTCTGCATTAGTATCCTTAAGGACGCAGCTGTCATTTGTTGATATTGACAAGGGCTGGAAGCAAGGATTTATTCATTACTTTCTTCACCAGAAAGTGTTGATTAGGCACTTCACACCCACAGGCCTAATCTCACCGCTCTGAACTCATTACAATCAGTGCCCACTGAAATCTGAGAGTGCAAATAATAGGTCTGTGTGCCATGTGAAGTAGAGAGCTATGAAGAAGGTGCAAAATCAGTTGGTATTATTTCATTTCCCTTTATGTTACAATCATGGAGAGATTCCAATCTGTTAATAAAGAACAGTGAGAGATGCATGCAAGGGTGTATAACAATGACATACTTTTAATCATTTATTTGATTGATTTGCTTACTTATCTGGTATTTTTATCAATAATGATTTCCCTTGTGTGAAGAAAGACCCTGTGTTCTGCAACATGTTCCTTGCCACTTTAAAATACCCATGTATGGTAACATCAGAAGGGCATTTTTCAGGCTCATTTAAATAAAGACTTGAATCCCCAATCACAAATCCAGTTCCTGGTTGCAGTGCTTTGATTGTCTGAAGTTTATTAATACTTCCCAATGGAATCCTGCTTTGAAAAACTGAGTTTGTAACAGATGTGTAAATCAAAGTTTTAAAGGAATCCAGGCCCAGATGAGTACTGGTAGACTTCTGTACATTATTTCTGCTGGACTTAATTTTCTAACAGCTACAATATCAAACACAAGAATATTATGAGGTCATTTGGTGCATTAGAGTCATTTCAGAAACTCTTTAGGCCTTTGGGACTGTATGTCTAGGACTAGGTCTGCTTTGTTCAGCAATTAATCATAGTAATTTATCAGACATTGACTAAGCTATATTAAAACTATAAATCTACAGTTCAGGGTACACAGAGTTCTGCAATAATAATTTGGTCAGTCCCATTTATAAAGGTTAGGTATGTTTTTTGTTTTAGATTTTGATCAACGCCACTTCCTTAATATACCCAGTTTTCCATTCACTTACCTTATAGTTTAGAAATAAATATTCTGAGCCATCTTCATTGTTGACTATAATTCAGAAAACACCTATAAAAGACAATAACTCAAAGTGGCAGCAAGTAAAGTTTTGTAAAGCATCTCAAATGATTATACAATAACTTTGATGAGATCTGTCCATTGCACATATCATTGCCCCAAAGGAATATACTGTACACAATTCTGGCACAGCTGACTTTTTAATTTTAGCTTATCTGCACATCTTCTTGAGTCCCAGCACTTCTGTTAATCATTCACAGAACTACATTTCCTAATAACTCTGTATTTTACAATGTCACAGCATGTTAGATGTAAAATGTATTTAATTTAATAATATCCCTTTTTAAGAGCTGCATTTTCCAAATTTCAACACACTGATCTTATGTTGCAACAGATACTGCATAAATCAGGCAATGATTTTTACAACCAAATGATCTAACATATGTTAATATTTTAAATCAAAATTACATATTGATGTAAACTACTAGTAAACAAGTATGCTTATTAATTACTTGTATATTACTACCTTTATTCCTGATTATATATTTTTAATAAATCTCTTATTAAATGTCAGATAGATTAATAATGAACTAAACAGTGTGACAAAAACAGCATATATGCATTATAAGTGACAATAAAGATTAAAGTCACTATTTATTATCCATCCATTATGCAATATGTTTTATGCAATACAGGGTCGTGGAGCCTATCCTGGCAAGCAATGGGTACAAGGCAGAATTCACACTAGACAGGATGCCAGTCCATCACAATGCACACATACAGTACACCAGGGCCAATTTGTACGTAAGCCAATTTACTTACCAGTATATTTTCAGATTGTCAGAGGAAATCCAAGCACCCAAAACAAAACCAAACATAATACGAACATGGAGAGATCATACAAAATTAACACAGACAGGTGTGGAATTGAACCCAGCTGCAAGGCAGCAATGGTAAACACTGCACCACTGTGTAACATTATTTATATTATGTTGCTTTAACTGTATATAAAACTACATTATTTGTACAATTCCAAAGCAAAGAAGCTAGCAGGAAAGATAGCTGCTGACCAGTCCTACCCAGGTTACCACAGGTTTTATAACCTTCCTTCAGGAAGATGCTACCGCTCTATTAAAATCTGGGCCTCCCAGTATTTAAACAGTTCTTTCCTAGGGCTGTCTATTTGCTTAAGCAGAATTCCTGATTATATGCGCACTGTCTCAATGTATAAATGTATATTGTCTTGTTTATGTATGGTATATGTAAAATGTTTTTACAGTATCAAGTACACTAGAGCACACTCACAATAAAAGTGCTCACTCTATCAAAGCTGCAACATTGATACACTATTAATTCACCGGGAATTCTAAACAACTGAACATTAAACATTATTAAGCACAAATAATGATGCTTAATTTGTTAATTTCTTTCCCTTAAAGGACAATCTTGGCCTTCATACCCTTACTCTAAAAGGTTATTTCTAAACATAGATCTGATATGGGCTTTTAAAAAAAAGTATCACAAAACTTTCCCACAAGCCCTCTGGATTCACAAAAGAATAATTTGCAAAAAGAGATCAGTTGCGATTTGTATTAACCTGATATGGCCATGTTTCAGCAAGTGCCATTTCTCATATTCACTTACATTATATTGTCATTTGATTTGTGAGCAGACAACGATAGAATCTGTAAACATATTTCAACACCAACATAATAATGAGATGATGTAGCTAAGTAGATTTATTTGAGTTAATGCATCTGTGTTACTTTTAACAGCCTTTTACTATAATTTAATACCATAATACCATAATCTACTCTGCAAGGAAGAAAATGTCAGATTGGGCTTTCATGTTAATATAAATCCCAATACTCTTCTAATTTAAATTTACATAATAAGTAATTTGAATACATATACTGTAAATTTATATAATTTGCCTTCAGGTATTAAAGATTCTAAATTTCACAATTAATTCTGCTTTAAACAGTTTTGTTGTATCTTCCCTACTGGTTGAAATAGTTTTTTAGCAGTTGCTTTGAATTAAGTACTAAATATTTGCTATTCTTGACTACAGTTTCATAAAAATAGATGACAATGGGATTTTTAAATTTAATATAATAAAAATGCAATAAAAATAATTGCACACTGAATTTTGAGTTCTTTAAGACTCCGACAATGATTCCTAAAGATAGCAGACATTATTATCCACACTGATTTACTGAAAGCTCTTCCATGTCTTACTGGATAGTTAACAATTGTCATCAGTGATAGTTGTCTATCACTGATCTCTCTACAAGCCTTCAGGAACCAAAGAAGCTGCAGGAGTCACTGTTGTGCCCAAAACTGAGGAGACCTTTGCCAATTAGCACTTGTACTTGGGAAATACTGGTTACAGTTGACTAGTGATATGAAATAGGTTTTAAATAGGCTGGGTTAAATGAGTCTTAGCTCTACTCTGAGTGGGAACTTTTACATCTTGGCGCACACACAAAGCACCAGCTACTGTATGTCAGTACATATCAGCCAAATGTATGCTATTATTCGTGGAATCCTAGCCACTGTTGATCAATGACACATCCCAGGCATGAGTAAGTGCAGAAAATTCAGACTCACATAGAAATGTTGATGCAAAGTTTTTTCAGTGCCAAAAGTCTTGGAAATTCAGTTTGTACTGAAATCCAGAAGTCAGCCAGAGGCCCCTCCATGAACCTCTGCTTCAGGGCCATATCAGTGGTCAGATTTACATAATAAGTAATTTGAATACATATGGTCAGATCAATCAATGACTCCTTTATTTCCTGGTGGCCTTGCAGAGAAAGGATTCCTTATCCATTCGTCTGTTGCAGACACTGCCCCGTTTTCTGGAAAATACTTTTATCTTAACGATCACCTGCTCTTCTGTGTCTCTTGTCATACTCCCAGTGCAGTAAGACATGGTATCATATATCATTTGACACCACTGGTATCAATGCTAACTGGTCTGCACACTTTTTCAACACATGACTGAAACCGTTTCCTCAGCGCATGGTAAGAAAAATGTTTCACCTAACCTGTGTGGCTTACCAGTTTTGGCAATCCAGTTAGCTATGACAAAATATGCCTGTAATGCCTTCTGGTTCACAGTGGTAGCTTTTTGGAGGGTAGATTGTTAGCCTCTTAGCTCCTGTAGGTTTCCTTGAGACTTCAAGGTCGAGTGTCTGGTGTGCAAGTGGTGTAGCAGTTTGGAGGGCTTGAGGTTTTCCTTAGCCAACACTTCGTCACAAACCACACATAGCGGTTGTGCATCCTCTCCATCACTTGTCTGTACTTTAGGTAATTTTTGTCTTTTTTCTCATTTTCTTCATTTTTTTGTGTTCGGGGTTTTCTGCTGTGTGTTTCTTCACATTTTCTTTAGCTCTCACTCTTCCAGTGCCACCCATTGTTCCATTGCTAGGCTAATCACGACTACCTTGCACAAAAGAAAATGTGCTACAAATATAAATACAATCGTGGCCCACCCAATAGAAATTAATGTAGCGCCCTCGCTGGGCTCACCACAGAGCAGGCTGGGAGTTGGTCTCTGGGCTCGCAGAGTGACCACTAAGTTACCCTGCTAACGTACAGATGCAGCCATTCAAAGTGAGCGGTACAGACACCGCGGTACAGATACCGCAGGTATGATGACACGGGGTACCGCGGTGCGTGATTGGAAGTCGTAGAAAGACTTACTGTAAACGTCTTTACTGTGCCCGTTGTAGATATTGAATTTTACCACTGGAGGGAAATCTTAGTAGCTGAGCATAAAAAGAATAGGAGCATACTGTAACGCGTGTGAAGGCCATAAACGATATTAATTTTGGAACGTAAACATACAGTATATAGCTGGTCTTGGTACTTTAAAGAAAAAAATACACACCGGTATTCCATTTCTCCCTAAACATTGTAAGCTTCGAAGTCTTTAACTAACGTGATACCGGAGTCAACAAGCATACTTTTAGAATTTGATTAAAAGGGAATATAATATGGAATCGCGTATCTAAAGAATTTAATAACGGTATGATTATATCCGTGTACTGCGGCAGGGCTGTGTAGGGCTGTTTCGCCTACCTGATCATGCGAGCTGTCTTGTAGCCTACTGGTCTAGGTGCGTGACTACCAACCGGCAGGTTGTGTGTTCAAATCCAGCTGGTGCTGGACTTTTCATTTTAATTTATTTATTTTTTAATCGCGTAACATAAACATATTGCCGTATGCAAACTGTACTGTATACAGTATGTATATGTATATTTAATGTCTTAACTGTGCCCGTTTAATTGAATTTAAAAAAATTATTTAACACGAACATTAAGCTGTTTACATCTTCCGCCTGAGAACAGTCACCCGTTGCTACCCAACGCAGAATGGTGATTGGCTGACACTATCTGACACCCCTCTGATTGGAGAAAAAAGACGTGCTGGTTTGCTATACATACTGTACCAGGAAGAGGATTTCTTTCTATTCAAAACGTGTATTTTAAAAGTTTAAGAAGTAAAAACCTTACAGCGTACACAGATTTCTAAACTGATCAGGATCGTTATCTTTGTCTTATGCATAATAATGTTCACCGCTCTGTCCAGCAAATTAATAATAAACTTTATTTTATTTAGCGTTTTAAACGAATAAGTAATTAGATTGCTCATAAACCTAATCACTTGCTTTTTCTTTTTATTTAGGCTCAGATTTCAACTATAGATCGTATTATTAATAACCATAATAACAACCAACCAACAAAACAACCATATAAACATAATGGTGGTGCTGGACCTTCCAGTTTTATTTATTTATTTTTTAATCGCGTAACATAAACATATTACCGTATGCAAACTGTACTGTATACAATATGTATATGTATATTTAATGTCTTAACTGTGCCCCTTTAAGTATTGAATATTCATATCTAATTTTACCACTGAAGGGAAATCTTAACATAAACATACAGTATATGGCTGGTCTCGGTACTTTAAAGAAAAAAATACACACCGGTATTCCATTTCTCCCTAAACATTGTAAGCTTCGAAGTCTTTAACTAATGTGATACCGGAGTCAACAAGCATACTTTTAGAATTTGATTAAAAGGGAATATAATATAGAATCGCGTATCTCAAGAAATTAATAACGATATAATTATATTCATGTTGCAAAAGAACTGCAACGGACATAAAAACTTCCTTGCATGGTTTCATTACGACCAGAATCGGTCTTGAGATATTTTTAACTTGATTTACAGTATTTGAGAGGTATTTCTTAACACCGATAATACAGTGCTTAAGTACTGCTCACGTATATGTTTCTAGGTTTATATTATGCATTTCATACGCTCAAATTACTTTTGAGCAACTAATAAGAAGCGCGAAACGGTATGCGTTTTACTTTCGTTTTGTGCTGGGACCCTTGGATTGATTAGAGATATCAAGTACATACAAGTCATTTTTTAAATGTTGTAGTTCGTCTTGAAAAAATGTTACGAGTACATCATCTATCAACAATTACACAGGTTCTGTTTCCATATTGCGGATTTTGGTTACGTAATATTATTTTCTAGATTTCACGTTGTGAATATGATGGGATGTCTGATGGGATGTTTCTAAAAATCCATCCTCTGTAAAACGTCTTCTCTAGTTGTCCTGCATATGTATTCGCTAATGAAGCTGTGTGTTCTGAGCCTGGATCTCTACATTTCTGTATGAACCAGCTTAGAGGGCTAAAGACAGCTTGTGTTTAAATTGAGTGTAAGGTAATTTATGCTTCTAAAGTCATGGTCAGTATTATTGTACTGTGCTGTACTGTGTCACATTATTTTATAGCGTTTTTATTGCGTTATTAAATACGGTGTTACTGTAGTTTACTGAGTCCCATGTCACATGGTCTGTGATTGAAACCTGTAAAACCGGTTTAATTCGTCACAGCCAGCACTCTTCAGGTGTGAGGGTCTTCTGCTCAGAATGAAACGCTAAAATGTTTGTGTATATTCTAATGGTAGTGGGGGCAGGGTGTGTGGGAACAGGTTTGTTCTTCACACCTGAAACATTTTCTCTGAAAGGATTTTCTTCGCAGTTTAACCGATGTTGTTACAGCATGTTACAGTTTACTATTATTAACCATATTAATTTTAAGTGCTTAATGTAAAATCTTGTAAAAATATATTTTCATTGTTCAAATATACATTAAGTCTGACTATCATATAATAAGTTAAATACAAAACTAAAGAAAAAATAGGGTTAAATATAATTCAAAATATTTTGCTAACAATGTTAACTGTTTATGAATAATAAAATGTATTAACTAAGGAGTAGGATGGCACAGTTGTTAGTATGTTTTTTGTTTTGTTTCTTTTTCATAAATACAACAGTAGTACCTGATGTCTCAGTGGCTTTCAAAATTAAATTATGCATGCAAACCTGTGAACTAGAAAGATAACTAAGATATCCATCCATTATATTCCATAATATCCATGAAATATATGGCGCTGAAATACATTATGTGTGACGCATAAAAGACACCAAGGGATTGGGTGAGCTCCCATCACAAAAAAAAAACTGCGAACCTGCACTACAGCGACCATAGTACAGTATGGAGACCAAGGCGTTTTACGGGAAGAGACGGGGTGCTTCTGCCGCCCCAGCTTCCAAAGAGCGAAGGGTAAGCAAATACAGCAGACTTCATCTGAAATACGCGATTACAGCGCATATTACAAGGTATTATTGCCGTTTTGAATTTTAAATTCAATTATAATTATTTCTTCGTAGCCTGTTCTTCAAGAAAACACCGCACGGGCGAAACGATCTACCACCAGGACAGTAAAAAAGAAAGCGGTAAGACGGAAAAAAAGAAAAGTTTATTTTGACTTCTGTTCCGCGACTGATGAATACTACTGTGTGACTTTATTTCTTACATGAATTATGTTATTTTGCCACAGGCCATGGGTCTCTGCTCTCGGCCACTGGCCAGGGTGCCAACCTGTAGAAGCAGCACCTGTATGGAGACATTTCGGCAGCAGCAGGAGCATTACGATGCATTACTGGGGAGGATTGGGAGGCTAGAGTTCCAGCAGTCAAACAGTTGAGCAGCTGTCTCCCGAAAAGTGCCTCTCCCCGCCGCGCAGGCTGCAATGCCTGGCGGAAGCTCTGCCCCCCCTCAGGACACTCCATCCCGGCCTCTCAGTTCACCACCGCACAGGAATCTGTTGATGCTGTCCCCGCCAGCTATCTCCCCCCAGGAAGCACAGCGGAATTCACAGATGCCAGTGGGACGAATAATTCTCCCAGATGTCCAACTGCTACCCATCACCCAGGAGATGGAGGGGGGGTTGTACTTGCAGTGCATCGGCATAGACGGGAAAGCAAGAGCCGACCGCTATGCCGCCCTCGTGTTTCGAAATCTTGTGACTTTTGAAATTTACTGGGGGTGGACCACGTCTGTAAATTTTGATGCGTCCAGAGGCAAAAGTGCCTTGCCTTGCAATCTCCGGGAAACCATTAGTACGATGGTGAATCGGAGATTCTCAACCCTTGCTGCGTACGACTGGAAAATAATTTGTGATCGGATCAACGAAATGCTTCGTAGGAGGAGGCGGTCTTTTCCTCTTGTCTAACAGTCTGTCCACAAACAAAACATTACTGTTAGACAAGAGGAATTGAAAAAAAACAATTTTGTCAATGAAAACCGGTGTGTGTGTCTCTCCCTGCTGGATGTCCCTCTCACAAACTGCTGAATGAATAAAATAATTTTATTGAAAACGAGTTTGCGATTGTCTGGTCTTTAAATTCTTGAGATACGTGATTCCATATTATATTCCCTTTTAATCAAATTCTAAAAGTATGCTTGTTGACTCCGGTATCGCGTTAGTTAAAGACTTCGATGCTTAAAATGTTTAGGGAGAAATGGAATACTGGTGTGTATGTTTTCTTTAAAGTACCGAGACCAGCCATATACTGTATGTTTAAGTTCCAAAATTAATATCGTTTATGGGCTTCACACGCGTTGCAGTATGCTCAGGCACTAAGTAAAAGGAGATGCTTCGTATTGCTTGACTAATTTTAAAAACTAAGTTATAAATGCAGACGCTCCCTCGATGCGCTGCTCTGGTGCGTCGGCTCCTACACAGTGCCTGTCTGCCGTAAGCGTTACAATATACTAAATACTAAATACTAAAGCCAATACTGGCTCAATGGGCTTTGACGTGCTAATGCGTTGGTTTAACAGTCCGGGTGTGGCAGGCTTCCAATGTCAACTCGACTCGATTGGAAGACAATGAACGTATTTTAGCCCTAAATGAATTAATAGCAAACATGGTTTACATAAAATACATTTCTCCAAGAAAATTTATAATAATACGATCTATAGTTGAAATCTGAGCCTACTTTAAAAATAAAGGAAAAGCATTTTCAGAGAGCAATCACGCTGTGTTTATGTAGAAAAAGTGATTAGGTTTATGAGCAATCTAATTACCTATTCGCTTAAAACGCTATATAAAATAAAGTTTATTTAGAGATGAATGATCAGTGTCGCAGTTTAAATAATGTGAGTCAGGAAACTAACACAGCGCCACCGTATTTAATAACGCAATAAAAACGCTATAAAATAATGTGACACAGTACAGCACAGTACAATAATACTGACCATGACTTTAGAAGCATAAATTACCTTACACTCAATTTAAACACAAGCTGTCTTTAGCCCTCTAAGCTGGTTCATACAGAAATGTAGAGATCCAGGCTCAGAACACACAGCTTCATTAGCGAATACATATGCAGGACAACTAGAGAAGACGTTTTACAGAGGATGGATTTTTAGAAACATCCCATCAGACATCCCATCATATTCACAACGTGAAATCTAGAAAATAATATTACGTAACCAAAATCCGCAATATGGAAACAGAACCTGTGTAATTGTTGATAGATGATGTACTCGTAACATTTTTTCAAGACGAACTACAACATTTAAAAAATGACTTGTATGTACTTGATATCTCTAATCAATCCACGGGTCCCAGCACAAAACGAAAGTAAAACGCATACCGTTTCGAGCTTCTTATTAGTTGCTCAAAAGTAATTTGAGCGTATGAAATGCATAATATAAACCTAGAAACATATACGTGAGCAGTACTTAAGCACTGTAGTATCGGTGTTAAGACATACCTCTCAAATACTGTAAATCAAGTTAAAAATATCTCAAGACCGATTCTGGTCGTAATGAAACCATGCAAGGAAGTTTTTATGTCCGTTGCAGTTCTTTTGCAACATGAATATAATTATATCGTTATTAATTTCTTGAGATACGCGATTCCATATTATATTCCCTTTTAATCAAATTCTAAAAGTATGCTTGTTGACTCCAGTATCACGTTAGTTAAAGACTTCGAAGCTTACAATGTTTAGGGAGAAATGGAATACCGGTGTGTATTTTTTTCTTTAAAGTACCGAGACCAGCCATATACTGTATGTTTATGTTAAGATTTCCCTTCAGTGGTAAAATTAGATATGAATATTCAATACTTAAACGGGCACAGTTAAGACATTAAATATACATATACATATTGTATACAGTACAGTTTGCATACGGTAATATGTTTATGTTACGCGATTAAAAAATAAATAAATAAAACTGGAAGGTCCAGCACCACCATTATGTTTATATGGTTGTTTTTGTTGGTTGGTTGTTATTATGGTTATTAATAATACGATCTATAGTTGAAATCTGAGCCTAAATAAAAAGAAAAAGCAAGTGATTAGGTTTATGAGCAATCTAATTACTTATTCGTTTAAAAAGCTATATAAAATAAAGTTTATTATTAATTTGCTGGACAGAGCGGTGAACATTATTATGCATAAGACAAAGATAACGATCCTGATCAGTTTAGAAATCTGTGTACGCTGTAAGGTTTTTACTTCTTAAACTTTTAAAATACACGTTTTGAATAGAAAGAAATCCTCTTCCTGGTACAGTATGTATAGCAAACCAGCACGTCTTTTTTCTCCAATCAGAGGGGTGTCAGATAGTGTCAGCCAATCAACATTCTGCGTTGGGTAGCAACGGGTGACTGTTCTCAGGCGGAAGATGTAAACAGCTTAATGTTCGTGTTAAATATTTTTTTTAAATTCAATTAAACGGGCACAGTTAAGACATTAAATATACATATACATACTGTATACAGTACAGTTTGCATACGGTAATATGTTTATGTTACGCGATTAAAAAATAAATAAATTAAAATGAAAAGCCCAGCACCAGCTGGATTCGAACACACAACCTGCCAGCTGGTAGTCACGCACCTAGACCAGTAGGCTACAAGACAGCTCGCATGATCAGGCAGGCGGAACAGCCCTACAGAGCCCTGCCGCAGTACACGGATATAATCATACCGTTATTAAATTCTTTAGATACGCGATTCCATATTATATTCCCTTTTAATCAAATTCTAAAAGTATGCTTGTTGACTCCGGTATCACGTTAGTTAAAGACTTCGAAGCTTACAATGTTTAGGGAGAAATGGAATACCGGTGTGTATTTTTCCTTGTGATATTTTAAGCTCTAGTTGAATGATAGGTGTCGCATTTTAAATCATTTTCTTAGCTAGAAATTATGAAACGCCCTGTTAAAAGCAAGGAAGTTTTTATGCCCGTTGAAGTAAAACCAAATGCCTGACAAAGTATGGCTTGGACAGATTCCAAGTGCTTGTACAAATGTGCTAAAGAAATTATACTTTGAGTATACAGCTTGTCCAAAGTCATCCATTATTAATACTATTAGTAATATCTTCAGTAAAGGCTTTGATGCATAAATATTTCTGATAAAGGTAGGTTGTGTACTTTTGTCCAACTGAGCAATCTTGCTTTCATAAAATATACCAACATTTTAATGACTGATGATTAACATGCTGTAATACACAGTTCAAAATTAAAGGCTCAAATGCTGTACATGAGAGGTTAAGCTCCCCCTGGCGGTTTTACAAGGCGACGCCGGATAGTTAGTCACGTGACACACGTGAAATGCGTGATACCGCGTGATACCGTGACACGCCCACCGGGGTATGCCGCGAAATACCTCACCCATTTTGAATGGCTGCATCTGTAAATAGTCTCAACCATGCAGGCGTATATAATAGTTAATTGTTTATCTCTGTTATTGTCATTTGATATGTAACCACCCTGAACCATTGTACGTGTCCTGTTTACCGCCCTCGTGTGTGTGTTAACCTTTGGTTGATTCTGTCTCTGTTACCTATTGTACAACCTCCCTGGGACTACTCCCCCAGGTTAAGAACCCAAAGACTAGACCATTGGAAAAAAATAGGGTTTGGTCAGATTTAGTGCAGGGGATTTGGGTGAGATAACACAATAGCACTGTCATGGCCAATAAAACATCTTTGCCCAAATCTATGGGTTTAGGCAAGGCTCAAGAAGTCAATGTATATATGTAATGTATAGTAATCAAAGCAATGGAAGGTTGTTAGAGGCAGCTACCATGCAGCATTTTTCAGCAATATTTTTCACAAAGAGTTCTGTGAGAGAAACACTAGTACTGAAAGCTACAGTGATGCTGGATGTGTAGATACATTTCCCTTGGAACTAGAGAATATGCCTATAAACTATAAATTACAGCAAAACACACTGATGAACAGCAGTACCAGAGTGCTTATGGACAGTCCCTTGTTGCAGATGAAACAGAAAGTTTGTAAACATAAAAGATTATCTATGTTTTTCAATTATTTTGGAGAGTAGTGGTTAGGTATCTGAGCTTGTAACAGGTTTCTCAATTCCCAGGAGACACTGGTGTTGTACCCTTCAGCAAGGTACTTCAACTGAATAGATCTAGTGAAATACCTAACTGTATAAATTGATTATCCATGTCACCTCACATATTTGACTTACTGACGTGCCACTCTTCCAGTCTTCAAAAACCCTTCCACTGATAAAGCCAGCAAAAGCAAAATGAACAGTACAACATTACATATTTCTGGGGAAAAAAATCTGCTTATCTAGGTGATACAGTACATATTTTAAATAAAAATGACAGCATTATAACAATATGGAACATAAAACACAAACGGAGGGAGGCCATTCAGGCCATGTAGTTGGTTGTTAGTAGCTAATTAATCCAATTGTGTCATCTAGCCATTTCTTGAAATGAGCCAGGATAACATCTTTGATAATGTGAAAGTTTGTTTCATACTTTCTCTCCTCTTCTAACTAACTCTTCCACTGTACTGAAACACTGGTTCTAAAGAAGTCCAATCTGGATTAATTTTGTCAATGCCTTTGAGTTAATTTAGTAGTCAGGCTAAAAATAAGCCTTGAAATATATCAGGTTTTCATTCAACTGTTTTCAGAACAGCAATACATTTTTTTAACATGTTGACCAAAAGGCTTAATCCAATTCAGGCTGACAGGGGAGCCAGACCTTTTTGTAGCCAGCAGCCATATCACTCTACAGCTCACAACTGGCAACTCACTGAAGCTAAGTAGGTGTGAGCCTGGTCAGTACCTCGATGGGAGAACTTCTGGGAAAAGCTAAGGTTGCTGCTTGAAGAGGTGTTAGGGGGCTAGCAGGGAGCACTCATGCTGCAGTACATGTGGGTCCTAATGCTCCAGTATAGTGATGGGGACACTATACTGTAAACAGGAGCTGCCCTTTGGATGAGACGTAAAACCGAGGTCCCGACTCTCTATGGTCATTAAAAATCCCAGGGTGTCTCTCAAAAAGAGTAAGGGTGTAGCCCCGGTGTCCTCGCCAAATTCCCCATTGGCCCTTACCAATCATGGCCTCCTAATAATCCACATCTATGAATTGTCTTCTTTACTCTGCTCTCCTCCCCACTGATAGCTGATGTGTGGTGAGCGTTCTGGTGCATATGGCTGCCATCGCATCATCCAGGTGGATGCTGCACATTGGTGGAGGTGGACGGGAGGTGGACGTTACCTGTAACGTGCTTTGATTGGAATGTCCAGAAAAGGCTATAAAAGTGTAAGCAATTATTATTATTAATATTTCAGCAATCAACAGGCAAGAGGCAGGGTGCACCCTGGACAGGACACTGGTGTCACGACCACTAACCGGCCCAGACTAGCTTCCAAGAGGGCTAATCAGTTCCAGCAGCAGAGTGTTAATTACAAATGCCGCCACACATGTTAATTTCTCATCAGACGCCTTACCCTGCTGCAGGCTGCATTATTTTAGCCTTCCTTACCCGTGTATCGTTGCTCGGTATTGAGTTCACTTCTTGTTGCTCTACCTAGCATTTCTTTTCCTTTTGCCTTACTGGAATTCTGACCTCACCTTTTGCCTTCGGACTTTGGTTCTCATCTCGCCCCTTGGATTGTTTGCTACCTGTGACTACTTTCGGATTTGACCCTGCCGCTCTTGTTTCGACCTCATACCTGTCTCACGTTCTGGATTGTTCGCCACCAGTGCCTTAACCGGATCTTGACCTACCTTACGCCTTCGGACTACGACTCAGCTCCAGGTTTTGCTCTGTTCGCTTAGTCGCCTCCCAAGGACTCCTGCATCTGCATCGGATGCTTTTTCAACACTACCTAGCTTCGTTACAGAATACCGAGCCCTACAGTATGGATCCCGCGGATGCGCAAGCTCTTAGCTCCCTCCTCCAGGAGCACTCCCAAGCTCTATCTCAGTCACAGCAGTCTGTCCAACTTCTTACCAATCACGTTGCCTGGCTTTTGTCCCCCCCGGTACCCCCGGCACCTTCAATAGCTCCTCCTGCAGTTTCTTCCGCAGAAGCCGCGGCCCCCCCAACCTTACCGTTTGTTCTCCATGAAAAATATGACAGTAATCCTTCTGGTTGCAGAGGCTTCATTACTCAATGCTTTCTCTCTTTTCATCTGCATCCAGAGCGTTTTCCTACGTCGCGAGAACAGATTGGTTTTGCGATCTCTCTGCTGACAGGCATTGGATTGGGCTTCTGTTTTTTTTTCCAGAGCAGATTCGCAACCCATGGATTTTAATAGTTTTACAGATCATCTTCAGGCACGTTTTTCGCAGAACAACCTGGACCTGGTTCACCTTCGGCTCTCAGCAATTCAACAGGGTGACAGACCACTACAGGATTATGTGGAGGAATTTCAGTCTCTTGCCACAGAGTCTGCCTGGAACCCAGAGGCTCTTGTTTGCCTTTTCTGTAAGGGTTTATCAGAGGAGTTGGAGGAACACTTGGTATTCATGCCAATCCACTCTCATTCCCTGGAAGCAGCGATCTCCCAGGTCCTGGAATTGGACACCCGCATCACATTCGGCGGTTTTACAGTGGAGTCATGATTCACAGTTCGCAGGCCACCCTGGGGTCAAACGTACTTTGGATCTCCTGAGTAGAGACTTCTGGTGGCCTACCATGAGAGCGGATGTAGCAGACTATATTCGAGCATGTCCTACCTGTGCCAGAACCAAGACCCCACGTGCCAAGAAAATGGGTCTCCTGCACCCCCTCCCGGTCCCCTACAGCCCTTGGTCTCACATAGCGGTGGATTTCATCACGGATCTCCCCAGCAGTCAAGGAAATACGGTTATCATGGTGGTCTCCAACCGATTTTCCAAGTCAGCCCACTTTTTTCCGCTTCCAGCCTTACCCACAGCCCAGGAGATGGCAATGCTGTTCGTCCAGAACATATTTCGCCTCCATGGTTTGCCCAGGGATGTGGTCTCGGACAGAGGTCCCCAGTTTGTCTCAGCCTTTTGGAAAGCGTTTTGTCAAGCCCTGGGCACTCTTGTGTTCTTAACTTCGGTATATCACCCGGAAGCCAACGGGCAGGTAGAGAAAACTAATCAAACACTCCTTGCTTTTCTTAGAGCCTTCACTTCATTTTCCCAAGATGACTGGTCATCTTTACTTCCCTGGGCAGAGTACGCACATAACTCCCTAACATCCTCCTCCACAGGACTCTCTTCCTTCCTTTGCTCCTTAGGTTACCAACCCTCCCTCATTTCTGACGCCCCTCTGGTTACGACAATTCCGTCTCTGAGGCAATACATCTCGAAGTTAAGGAGGATCTGGAAGGTGGCTAGAACATCTCTTCTCAAGTCAACCCAGCGCCATGCCGCTTTTGCCAACAGACGTCATAGTCCTGCCCCTCATTTCCGGAAAGGTCAGTTCGTCTGGCTGGCCACCAAGAATTTATCCTTGCGCCTGTCCTCCAAGAAGCTAGGCCCTAAGTATATAGGTCCTTTCCGGATCCTCTCACGGATTGCACCAGTCACCTATCGACTAGCACTCCCCCCACTTTCAGAATCCATTCCGCCTTTCACGTCTCTCTTTTGAAACCATTCCACCGTTTGTCCCTGGTGGCCCCTCCTGCTCGTCTTACTATAGCATTGCTCTGCATCGCGTAGCATTTTATCATGTACTCTGTAGTGTATGTCTTTTACTATTGTTGTTTTTTTCAAAGAATTAGTTATTAGTTTAGCAATCTTTTCAAAATCCATGTTGACTGTTCTGTATGGCCTTGCTTATACCTAGGTTTAGTTTTAATTATAGATTCCATAACTGTACTGTATCCAGTTTTTTCACCCTTTTATGGATGAGCACTATTGTACAACAGGCTTTCTTTAGTCCGTGGATACAACCCTAATCTTGAATGATTGTTGAAAGAGATTTCTCAATTAATTATAGCCATAATTTCTTGTTTTGTTAAGTAAATACAATATTGAAAAAAATCATTTATAAATTGTACACTGAATCCTGTTATTTCTGTTACACATAAGAATACTACATTTTAATTTAATATGAGTTGAACAGTAATGTCAATTAAGCCAATAATGCTTAGTTTGGGTTTTAATTAATTTACAGGCAGTGTGAAAAGCAGCTGCAAATTAACAATTTAAAAATGTTTGTTGATCTGGAGACACTTCACATCCCTTCTGTAGCATGATGCAATATAGGCTGACAATATGCCAAAGTTTACAGAAAAGAAAAATCTGTTTGTCATTGTTTGCCCAAATATACAATTTATTCATTTAGTGCACAAAGTTGGCAAATATTTAGTACTTTAAAAGCATAAAGATTCATTACAATTTGTACTATCACATAAAAAAATAAAACAGAAGACACAATTCCAAGGTCTTTTGTTCTTTATTGAAGTGTCTCTATCCAGCTATTAATTAGAAGAACAAACCCATATCATGTAAACATAGGGTTCAACATACAGTAGCACTACATCTTAGATGGAACACCAGTCCATGACAAAGCTTTCTCACAGAATGACAACTAGGGGAGAATTTCCATACTCTACACAGGAGTTGACCCACACTATAATCAAACCAGGTTTCACTATGTTCAACTGGTTAAATTACCTGTGCCAATCAACCATCTCACCAATGAGGTGATGAACAGTCAAAAATAGGATTTCATCATGGTCAGACTTGAATGGTCAATTAATCAAAATGATGCCAAAACATTCAATTAATATCCAAAATCCATATACTTTTCTAAAAACATATGTGTACAAACAGACATAAAATTTAAAGGTGTAGGTAAATTTGAAACATCTGCAATTTTCCCATTTGCCATCATTGCCACACTGGCAAGATTTTATGGGCAAGAACAAGTTCAGTCTTTATGTTTATCTATATGAAGTTGAAAAGGGGCTCTATAAATGTCCTATTACACATGTGTTTGAAAATGTATTTTCTAGTCTTTATAAATGTATATATGCATGTGACTTCATATCTTATGTTGGAGAATGGGTTAATTTCAAAGAATACACAATTTTGGCCTTGAAGGGCAGACAGTCTACTTCAGATACCATCAATCTTGTAAACAGTGCAGGAACACAGCCTGTCTTCAGGGAAGCACTGGTGCCTCAAATATGCAGTTCAGCACAGATTTTAAATTAGCAGACATTGTGGCATTTTGAAATGATTGCCTTCATTGCATAGAAATAAGTTAAAAAGAGCTGACAGTTAATGCCAGGCTTTTTGTCAGAAAAAATACTCAATAAAATAAAGTGTATGAATCTAACAGGAACCTCACCATGACAGATGATAAGGATGGGAAAAAATATATTATTTAAAAATGAATCAGAGGAATGAGAAAATTATTAACATGTATCACATTTAGTCATTAAAAGCACGATTAGCACCCCCACTGTTTATAAAAGAATGCATTAAGAATGGACTGTCCACAGAGGAACAGAGTTTTTGAGATAATGTTTCCATGGTAAAACTGCACCTCCTACCCACTTTGCAAAGGCATTAGTGTTTAATTTCTGGCCCATAGGTAGTTATGCCACCTACTGATTATCCTACAGAATCTACTAATCTGTGCTAAATGTGCTTTACTTTCTTGTTGTTCTTGCGCTGTAAATCCAGAAGAAGGGTACAAATTTTTAAAAATAGAGGGTTACAAAAATAGAATAAATCAGCAAATGACTGAGCCAATAAATCAATTTGTAAAATAAATTATCAAAACCCCCAACTTGCACATTTTTCTCTAAGAATATACTTGAGATATTGACCTAGTTATAGGCACATTAATTATTTGTTCTCTGGCACAGATTTGGTGAAAAGAATAATAATTCAGGCACAATGGGTTAAATAAATATTTACTAACCATACACTACACTACAAACAGCATAAACATTCAACACACACATTTCTCTACATACACGTTTAACAGACAATGAATTTTAGTGACCTACAGTATGTCTAGACCACCCAGTAAACTCTAGACTGTTACCAGGTATTCAATTCTTAACACCTACAAAGGCCAAATGAAGAGAGAAGCTGCCTTCTAAATTAAATACAATACATTCTATGATTAAGTATCTTTCTCTCTGAAAACCCAGATGGGGTTTTCTAAATGAAAGATCCCCCTATTCTAAAATTCACCCACTAAGCAGGCGATGCTGTTTTAAACCAAGAGATTCTTCACTCAGGAACTCCAAGTTCCCAAAAAGCTAAATAATAGCAAGCTCTCTTAGCAAGGTTTAAATCCAATCGGGTCTTTTCAGTTGATCTCCAACAAGGAACTCTCACCTGGCGTTTGAGTTCTGTCCTCTGCCTCTATGTTCTTGTGGTCTGTTCTTCCCTCTTTTTCTGTCCTGATCTGATCTTATATGTTGTCTTTCTGAACTGTTGATTTACACTTAATAATCTACCCAGAACTTAATTAAGTAAGGTAAACCAAGATAAAATGTATGATTGCTTTGATCACAGAATCTGGACCCATTACATCTCAGCAATCATCTCCTTAGCTTTGAAGCTGGAAATGTTTACACTACCAGATGTTACACACTTTATCTAGATTCTTAGAGACACTTCTGAGTCACCTATATCTGTAAGGGAAGTCAGTAACAATATTGATGCATTCTGACAATCAACTGTAGCACCAGTAATTAATTAGATTGTATGTGTAATAGAGACTCTAAACTCCCAGATAAAGTCTTGTTAATACCATCAATAGGAGAAATGGCTAGGTTGGCTTTCTGAATCCTAAAGACTGAACTTGGGAGAATGCTAAAAGTTTGGCTTTAATCAAAGCCTTAGAGAGCCACAAAAGTCCTCTCTCTATTAGTCCTCTCTCTATTAAACTCTTAATCTCTAGGGTATTAACATTAATAAAAAATTTATTATGGTAACATCTCCATAGTATTTCTCTAAGCAAGTTATGAGTATTGACATTTCACATGCTGTTAACCTATTCAGGCTATGCTTTTGAGCTGATGCAAGCAGTGAGATTTAAGCGGCTAAAAGTGAACGCATTTTCATGCACAACAAATATGAAAAAGGTCACCCTGCAGCTGAGAAGTCAGTTCTTAAGTGCTAATGCACTGTTGTTACATTTTAAAAACAGTAAAAATGCATAACCATTGTGCTACTCTTTTAAGTGATTGACTGCCTTAAAGGAAATTGTCAGGCAATGTTAAAATGCGCTAAGAGTCATAAAGCTGTAACAGGTGGAATGATATACTCTTACTGTGGATTTTTTAGATGATCTAAAGTATGATCAAAATCAAGTTATATCACTTATATTTCTTTTCATATTTGCTGTTTATTTCTGCTTGGTACATAAAGCTTTATTATAGAGTAGCACTGTCTTGAACAGACAGAGTAGTGCTCTTGGGATTCTTATAGTTCTTCCAAACGCACTCTGTACATCTTTACAATTTGATATGACTGCATTTTTCAACAATTCAGGAAGTTCACAAAATACTTAACTCTATCTGCTAATTTCTTTCACTATATTTTAAATTGATATCCTTGAATTTATGGCAGAATTTGCATCCGTGACTTGATTTTGGTAAATGGCAGTGGAGCTAATTTCTTAACCAGTGTTCATTATTGTGCTCTTAATATTAATGTGCTAATATTATTTGCCAGATATCCTGGCTGTTTTCAAGAAATTCAACACTGAATTTGTATGTAGTAGTATGAACACTACAGATCATGGAGAAAATACATTTTTGCTGATACTAATTTGCTGGATGTATGTCAGATGAAAACTCAGTAAATATGTGCTTATGTTCCATTTTATCTACTTGTACATATATATTACAATGACCAATTTGCATTGTTGATATAGGATTTATTTGCCCGTGATCATGGAGCTTGTCCGTGCAATCAATCATAGGCCGCATGAGACCACTTGCAATAACTCATTATATTGCCACACATTTAACCTATTTACAGGCTTTCAGAAAAGCATAAGTGTACGCTATTAACAACTGATCATGCACTATGAGAGACATAATAAATATTGCTAAGAAACAAGCAATGTTAAAAGATGGAAATATACCCATTATGTAGCATGCAAAATAAAGAATGTAAAATTATTATCAGTTTAGTAAACATTTCAGAAACTTTATTTTTAGTTTTATAAAGTAACATTGGAAAGATTAATAGATTGCATTACATTTTGTCAGATAGCACCATAGCCAAAGCAAGATGTAGTATATAAAATAATAAGCTTTTTCTTGAGAATACTTCTGTGGCCTTGAAAGTTGGTAGTAAATCAAGCATGGCTTTCTGCTTCAGTGAATTGAAGGCCATGAAAATTTGTGTCCCAAAGGATGTCTTATTAGAATTCTCCAGTCAACAAAACTATAGCAACTAAATGGCAGTAGCCTCCAATATTAGCACACGTTAATTGGAAAAAAAATCTGTTAGAATAGGCAGGAAAGGGAAGTGCTACTCACAGCTCATCTAGTGTTATGATGATGCTACATTTTGCAATGATTCAGCGTCGCATCTGAAATTGTACACTTATCCTAATGACTTTTTGATGCGTTTCAACTGCAAGATATCCAGATATGAATGGGCTGCCACATTTCTGATTTTATTGATCTTGTCCTTTATTGTAACTCAGCTGATGTATGATTTAGTTAAGTATTATAAGATATACAGTTTATATGTGTGTTCTGCCTATAATGTGGAGTCCCTAAATGATATAAAGTTTACAGTTTGCCAAATGGCTTACTGTTCCATTGCTCCTCAGAATACTTTCTGATTTCTTTACTTATATTTTAACATTTCAGTGTAACATGAATAACATTTTTTTTTCTGATTCCTGTTGTCCACCTGTAGGAAAGCAACTTATTTCACACAGGTAAACAATTAATTATTTTAAAGGCCTTTAATTAACTGCAGTAAATTGCTAGAACAACATACTTAGTTGAATGTCCACTTGTACTTGTAGCTTCAGTGCCATTTGGCATAGACTTGTTTCCATAGGTTGCATATACAGAACATTTCTGTTAGTATATGTATAATGCTTTAATAAGAATTTTGGAGAACTTACATGACACTACATAGTAAATAGACACACAAACTACATACTGTAGATTACTGTAACTGCTGACCTTCTTAAAATAAAATTATTTTAATATTTTAAATTATATTAATTTCCAAAGTATTCTTTTACACAACTTACCTCTTACTGAAATTTAACTAAGCTCCCCAACACTGCTGCTGACACTTCAGAATACATTATTGTTTGATAATATTAAGCTCTTAGAGTGGCACAGGGGTGTAGTGGTTAGCATTGCTGCCTTGCAGTGCTGGGGCCCAGGGTCCAATTCTAGACATGCGGCACAATCATGGAGTTTGTATGTTCTCCCGTGTTCTTATGGGTTTCCTCCATGTGCTCTGGTTTCCTCCCACATTCCCTAAAGATACTGATGATTTTATTGGCTTCTAGGAAAATTGAGTGTGATTGTGTATGTACAGATGCAGCCATTCACAATGCACGGTACAACTCCGTACCACAAGCACTTACCCACAGTGCGCCGCGGTGTACCGCGGTACGTGATTTGGCTGGCCAAAATGACTGACGGGGGCACTCATGGTGCATCGGTTGTTAGTGAAACGATTTAATCATTTAATCTCTTTACTGTGCATGTTATAATATGCTTAGTATTGAATATTTATATGGAATTTTACAACAAAAGGGAAATTTTAGTAGCTGAGCATAAAGAGAAGAGGAGCATAATGCGTCTGAAGGTCATAAACTGTATTTATTTTGGAACATAAACATATTATGTAAACTGTATATAGCTGGTATTGGTAGTTTAAATAAAAAATACACACCAGTATTTCACTTTTTCCTAAACATTTAAAGCATCAAAGTCTTTCATTCAGTTACATACTGTGGTTATTTGGAAAAACTTTTTATGTGCTCTTTATGACTATATTAAGTTTATATACTTTATACAAAGTTATAATGTTTTAATCTTTTCTGCAAATACGCTCGTTATCGTAGTAAACAAAAGCATACTTTTTAGAATTTGATTAATAGGGAATATAATATGGAATTGCGTATCTAAATAAATTAATAACAATATAATTATATTCATATTTAACAAATAAAGATTTATTTGAAAAACTAAAATAGAAAATATTATAGAACACTATATTGACATATTTTTTATTTCAAGTAATAGGTTTATTCCATGCTGAAAAAAGAAGAAGAGAGAAAAAACACACCGTTTCGGCCGTGGAGCCTTCTTCAGGTGTGATATTAAGAAATATTTATATTTCTTAATATCACACATGTTCGAAGCTAAGTCATTTATTAATAACAACAAATAATTTCAAACTGCTAATACTGTTGTTATTACTGATAAATATTATCAACACTTTATTGAATTTGTTGGTATTTCTAAATATCACAAAATATTCAAAGTTCACATCCTTGTGAAACAATCATGACATTCTCATCCAATCTAAGGTTTGATGTTTTTTTTTATTTTGAAACCGTGATCTTGACAAACTCGTTCAGGTGCCCTGCATTACAAACGTTCTTCGCAAAATTCTTTAAGTTAAGCAAATGAAGGAAGAAGGGTTAATTTTACAATTGGCACTCCAAGATTCTGACTGATTTAATTCCCCTCATTTAGCTGAAATGGATAAAGAAATCATGCAGTAGTTACAGTGAGGGAAAAAGTAATAGGTTCATTCCATGCTGAAAAGAGAAGAAATCAAACACAATGTTTCGGCTGTTTTCACAAGAGACAGCTTGTGAAAACTCCAGCTGAATCCCCAGATTTAAATCCAATAGAGATGGTATGGCATTCCATGCACAAACAAATGTTGTACTGTGATTTAGACATGGGTAATGTCATCCCCATTAAACAATGTACTTATCGCGCAAATCCTGCTAAACTAAAAATTAGACACAAGAAGAATATTATTGGACAATATTGTGAGTCTCGGGCAGAATGTCTTTGTAAACTGAATAGTTATAGAGGAGACACGTTGTGTATCGCCTTTTTTTACACTTGCAAAAAAAAACATTCCAACGTTATAGTGACACGGAAGATACTGTACTATTAATAATGTAGCGCTTTCGGGCTAATGTGGGTATGCGCCCTACACCGCTAGGGGATGCTTGCTGGGATAGGATCTAAATCTTCTGTACTGGATAAAGAGATTAGAAAATGGATGGAAATAAAGGCACTGTGTGGATGGAACTATACAGTGTTAGAAACCCACAATAAGATGGCAGCATCTCACTGAGGATACATTATTTTATAGTGCTGGCTTAAGGAAACAATTTAATGGTGACAAAAATGTCTTTTATGTGTTGCAAAAAACTGACTTGCTTTTACAAAATATATTTACAAATCCTTTAGCCTGGCAATCTACCTGTATGACCAACTATCGCATCTTTTTACACTTGTAATGCAACACAATGTTAATGCAACATGGAAGACATTATTAATCATGTAGCACTTTCGGGCTCACGGGGGTATGCAGCTGAAACGTCACTGTTTAAATGAATAAGAATTTAGATTGCTCAGAAATCTAATCACTTATTCTACATAAACACAACATAATTGCTCTCTGAAAATGTTCTTTTTCCTGTTAGATTAAAGTTATACTGGGCAGTGGTGGATGGTGTGCTATTTTGTTAGCAACCTGCTAATCTGCTTAACACCTGTAGAAAATATTATTTTATTTCTGTACGGAATGTGTGTTGTATTTACAAAATGAAAGTGTTTCAATTGCTTAATTAAGAAGTAAAAAGAACTTACAGATTACACAAAGACTCAAACTACAGTATGGGAAACTGAGTGTTTTAGTTGCATTGTACGATTAGTGTTATAGTTTCTCTATTATTATTAAATCCATCAACTCATTCACTTGTGATTATTTTGGAAATGTTTTGACGTTCTTTTTAACTCGGAGTTTGTAATGTGGGGTGCTCAGAACGAGTTAAGCTTTGATGCAGTACAAGTAAATGTATTTCCCACAAGTTATACTGTAGTGGCTTTAAAACTATACAACATTACGCTGTTTGCATGCATATTTGTTCAAGTTTTAAAACTACAGTATGGAAAAACGAGTTTTAAGAGAAAACAGGACATTTGATTGCTGGTTACCTTTTATTTATTTTTAAAAATGTAATAAAAATAAGATACAATGACGTGTTCCTGCCTAACTCAAACACTGAGAATTTAAAAGCTGTAAAAAAATTATTTAGATAGCAGAAAGTCACCTGAATAACAAAGCAGTATTAAAAATACCACTGAAACAATAATAATGTGCCTGGTCATTATTTACAGTATTAATTTAATAATAATTTCAAGTTTCTTGTAACTTTTTCAGAGTCGTTTTTTTCTTCGGTTTTCAACCGCGGTAAAGTTACCTTGAAGTTTGAAAACGATTTTGGCACACCTGTAGTATTTCCACGAGAGTTATGAGAACACTTGCATTATGTTTAAAGTACAATGCGAATGTTTTCACAGCCTTCACTTTGTCATTTTTACACCATTTCTTTACAGGTGCATAAACTATTAGCAATCAATAATTAGTATTACAATTCACACTGTGATAAATTGTTGCATTTCCACACCTTGTAAAAACATTAAATTGCAAGACTGTGTTCAAACATATGTTAAATCTGACTATATAACAAAAACAGGGTTCACTCTTTTGGTGTCCCTCACCCGCTGCAATTCAGACACAGAATGGTTAAAAAATGGGAACAGGTGAGGTGGGAAGGGGGGAGGTGTCTTCCCACCTCTATGACTAAAGAAAGAGTCAAAGAGAAATGGCTTGAGCAACATGCAGAGCAGAAAAAGCTTTGTGCGGTCTTCTCTGCTTTAAAGGTACACTCCTTGTGGTAGAATTTTCACCTTGAAAATTTTCCCACCAGCTAATACACAGAAGCAAACAGAATACAAAATGTACTTGCAAGAATAGTGGTTACAAACATTAAAAAACATACTTACTTTATACTGTTATACTGTAAAGTGTAGTAAAGCACTCTATGGTCACTACACTGTGAGTAATGCTGCCCACTAAATCTTTTTCCACAATTTCACGAAGGGCAAGGTCACGTAGCTGATTCACAGCTGGATAAAATTTTATCTTGCAAAAATTTAGAAATTTGTCAACATATTTACTAAAACTATCCATCTCAGTATTAATGCATAATTAAAATATTTATGATGAAGGTGGAAGGTTGTGTACTTTTATCCAACTGAGCAATCTTGCTTTTATAAAATATATATGTACCAACGTTTTCATGTTTAATGTTTAACATGCTGTAATACAGTTTAATGAAGGTCTAAACTGCATACAACTTGAATTCTTATCTCTATCAATATAACAGTCAAGCGGTATTAAATAAATACAACTTTTTTGTATAGATGACACTTTTCTAAAATTTATTTAAAAAAATAAAAAGGATTACAATCTAATCTTTCCACGTGTGATTCCATGAGGAAGTACAATACGCTCCTGCTTTGTTTAACGGTGGTATGAAAAATAAATCTAAATGGTGAGAAAGCTATGCTTAAAGTTAATTAAGGGACTTAGACAACAAAGATAATGATTTATGTTTCATTGTCAGATTGTGAATTAATATGGGCATTTAATTAAACACACGTTTGAGATTTTAATCAAAATGGGGGTAATGGGGACTCTATCATTTCCCTATTTTTATCAATCTCATTCAATTGTGGAAACATTTTGACATGTTCCTTGTAACTACACTGCTAACGATATTGTAGGAATAGATAAAATTAAATGCTTGGAGTTTGTAATGTAGGGTTTTCCATATTTATGTCTTTATTTAGTGGTTTCATTAGTGACAAAGGCTAAACTTTCAGTTTCAGTAATGCATACGCCTTATGGCCGACATTACAAGTATTGTGTGAGCTGGCTTGCCAGCGCGGTGAGGTCACTGCCTTTCCTGTGAATAGCAGGGACCTGAACCGCCAGCCGATGAGGGCAGATGTCAGTGTAGTTCAACTGGCTTGTTCCCTGTTGAGTGATGCTAGAGGCCTGGGTTCAATCCTGAATACCCGCATAACGTGAGCCCGAAAGTACTAAGTTATTAATAATACCTTCCGTGTTGCATTAAAATTGGAATGTTGTTTTTTACAAGTGTAAAAAGAGGCGATACACAACATGTCTCCTCTATAACTCTTCAGTTTACAGAGGAATTCCGCCAGAGCTCACAACATTGTCCAATAATACTCTTCTTGTGTCTAATTTTTAGTTTAGCAGGATTTGAGCTACAGTATATATATATAATTATATTGTTATAAATTTCATTAGATACATGATTCCATATTATATTCCCTATTAATCAAATTCTAAAAATGTCAATGTAGTGTCCATAATATTTGCTATTTTAGTTTTTCAAACAACTTTTTTTGTGTTAAAAGAAAACTCATGGTGACGGCTGGGTTCAAACCCCTGACCTCAGCCATGTAAGGCACACACTTAAGCCATTACGCCACACACGTAATTATGAGTTACACTGATGCAGACATTTCCAAAGAAAATGTACTACTGTGATAATTTGGGCTACCGTATATGCATATAATCATATCATTATTAATTTCTTTATGTACGCGATTCCATATTATATTCCCTATTAATCAAATTCTAAAAATGTCAATATAGTGTCCATAATATTTGCTATTTTAGTTTTTCAAACAAATTTTTATTTGTTAAAAGAAAACTCATGGCGACAGCTGGGTTCAAACTGCTGACCTCAGGCATGTAAGGCACACACTTAAGCCATTACACCACACACGTAATCACGTAAGAATGAGTTTAACTGATGCAGACATTTCCAAAGAAAATTTACAACTGTGATAATTTGGGCTACTGTATATGCACATAATCATATAATTATTAATTTCTTTAGATACGCGATTCCATATTATATTCCCTATTATTCAAATTCAAAAAGCATGTATTTTTTTACTGTGATAATGAGCAGCTGACGGGAGCCCCAGCTTTTCCGGGTTCGAATGCGTTACCGCACTGGGTGCATGTCTCCACCACTCCGGATTCAGGGATCTGAACCCGACTCCCTTTCGATCGGCAGGGGGCGACGGAGGCCATCGCCCCTTCCTTATGAACGGCGCTCCCCCCGTCTTAGGACCAACTGACCCATGTTCAACTGCTGTTCACATGGAACCCTTCTCCACTCCGGCCTTCAAAGTTCTCATTTGAAAATTTGCTGCTACCACCAAGATCTGCACCCACGGCGGCTCCACCCGGGCCCGCGCCTTAGGCTTCCGTGCTCACCACGGCAGCCCTCCTACTCATCGTGGCCTAGCCCCCGCGGGCTCCCGGTGCCAGCAACAGCTGGGTATGGGCCCGACGCTCCAGCACCATCCATTTTCAGGGCTAGTTGATTTGGCAGGTGAGTTGTTACACACTTCTTAGCGGATTCCGACTTCCATGGCCACCGTCCTGCTGCCTATATCAACCAACACCTTTTCTGAGGTCTGATGAGTTTCGGCATCGGGCACCTTAACCCAGTGTTCGGTTCATCCAACAGAGCCAGTTCTGCTTACCAAAAGTAGCCCACTAGGTGGCTCGCATTCCATGCCCGGCTCCAGGCCAGCAAGCCGGGCTCTTACCCATTTAAAGTTTGAGAATAGTTTGAGATTGTTTTGGCCCCAAGACCTCTAGTCATTCGCTTTACCAGGTAAAACTGCGCGACTGTCGAGCGCCAGCTATCCTGAGGGAAACTTTGGAGGGAACAAGCTACAAGATGGTTCGATTAGTCTTTCGCCCCTATACCCAAGTCGGATGACCGATTTGCATGTCAGAACCACTACGGACCTCCACCAGAGTTTCCTCTGGCTTCGTCCTGCCCAGGCATAGTTCACCATCTTTCAGGTCCTATCGCACACGCTCGTGCTCCACCTCCCTGACGGAGCGGGCAAGACGAGCCGGTGGTGGCGGGATCCCACCTCGGCCGGCGGGCGCTGGCCTTCACTTTCATTGGGCCTCGGGGTTTCGCTCACCCTCTGACTCGCGTGTGCGTTAGACTCCTTGGTCCGTGTTTCAAGAGGGGTTGGGTGGGTAGCCGACTTCGTCGCAGACCCCTGGCGCCCCGTCGAGGGTCGGTCCCCAGCCCGGCGAAGCGATGCGGTTTGGGCGCACTGAGGACAGTCCTCCCCGGTCGACAGACCTTCCCCCTGGACCCTTCCAAGCTGACCCAGGGCCGGTTGCGGCGCACCGCCGAGGAGGAAATGTGCCCAGTGGGAGGGAGGGGTGCCCGGCCGGGAGGCAGTCCCGCTGGGGGATCCGCCGGTCCTGGGATGGCCGACTGGAACCCGTCGGGTTGAATCCTCCCTTTGGACTGCAAGGACCCCACACGTTTACCTCTCAGTGGTTTCATGCCCTCTTGAACTCTCTCTTCAAAGTTTTTTTCAACTTTCCCTTACGGTACTTGTCAACTATCGGTCTAATGCCGGTTTTAGCCTTAGATGGAGTTTACCACTGCTTTGGGCTGCATTCACAAACAACCCGACTCCGAGAAGACCGGACCCAGGCGCGACGGGGGCCATTACTGGCCTCACACCGTCCACGGGCTGGGCCTCGATCAGAAGGACTCAGGCCCCCGGTCGACACCGGGAGAGGCAGTCCTACGTACATCACATTTCCCGCGCCCAACGGACGGACGGGGATTCGGCGCTGGGCTCTTCCCTCTTCACTCGCCGTTACTGAGGGAATCCTGGTTAGTTTCTTTTCCTCCGCTTAGTAATATGCTTAAATTCAGCAGGTCGTCTCATCTGATCTGAGGTTGTAGCCAGAAGGCGCCGGGGTTGCTACCTGAATGCCCAACTATCTGAGAAGCCCTCCATGAAACCATGTCAGAGATCAGAGATACCACATCAGAGATTTTTTTTACCTGCACTGCATTGGAAAGAATCAGTATAGCTTCTAGTATTTTCTTGCATCAAAGTTTAACTCGTTCAGAGCGCCCTACATTACAAACTCCAAGAGTTTCATTTGGAGCTGAAGATCCTCACACTCTTCTCTTTTAAGCATAGAATAAACCTATTACTTGTTCCTTTGCGGACTACACAGGCTGACACGGCTACCCACCTGAAGTAGTGTTGTACAGTGATAATAGATGTGGGTGATGTCATCCCCATTTAACTATGTGCTTATTGCGCAAATCCTACTAAACTAAAGATTAGACATGAGAAGTAGTGTCTGAATCATTGTGCCCGTCCTCGCCGAACCCGAAAATACTATATTATATATATTATATTCCCTATTAATCAAATTCTAAAAGTATGCTTTTGTCTACTCCGATAACGAGCGTAGTCACGGAGGGCTTCTTAGATAGTTGGGCATTCTGGTAGATTGCCAGGCAAAACACACATTTCGTACAGATACAGTACAATCACATTCTCCTGTCTTCCCGTGGTATAAAACAAATTAGCAGGTGATTCAGATAACAATACATTGAGACACTTTGAGTATCGCCTCTTTATACACTTGGAAGAACATTCCAATTTTAATGAGACACTGAAGTTATTATTAATAACCTTTTAAATCTGAAGGGAGATCTCTCCTCTGTCCGATGGCTGAGGTCCCTGCTAGCTATTCAGAAGGAAAGGCAGTGACATCACCGTGCTGGCAAGCAGGCACAGCCTGTAATGTCGAACATATGCGTTAAATATATTTAGATCTTTAAATTAATATCGTTATTGATTTCTTATATAAAGTAAAACATTGGAAAGATTAATAGATTGCATTACATTTTGTCAGATAGCACCATAGCCAAAGCAAGATGTAGTATATAAAATAATAAGCTTTTTCTTGAGAATACTTCTGTGGCCTTGAAAGTTGGTAGTAAATCAAGCATGGCTTTCTGCTTCAGTGAATTGAAGGCCATGAAAATTTGTGTCCCAAAGGATGTCTTATTAGAATTCTCCAGTCAACAAAACTATAGCAACTAAATGGCAGTAGCCTCCAATATTAGCACACGTTAATTGGAAAAAAAATCTGTTAGAATAGGCAGGAAAGGGAAGTGCTACTCACAGCTCATCTAGTGTTATGATGATGCTACATTTTGCAATGATTCAGCGTCGCATCTGAAATTGTACACTTATCCTAATGACTTTTTGATGCGTTTCAACTGCAAGATATCCAGATATGAATGGGCTGCCACATTTCTGATTTTATTGATCTTGTCCTTTATTGTAACTCAGCTGATGTATGATTTAGTTAAGTATTATAAGATATACAGTTTATATGTGTGTTCTGCCTATAATGTGGAGTCCCTAAATGATATAAAGTTTACAGTTTGCCAAATGGCTTACTGTTCCATTGCTCCTCAGAATACTTTCTGATTTCTTTACTTATATTTTAACATTTCAGTGTAACATGAATAACATTTTTTTTTCTGATTCCTGTTGTCCACCTGTAGGAAAGCAACTTATTTCACACAGGTAAACAATTAATTATTTTAAAGGCCTTTAATTAACTGCAGTAAATTGCTAGAACAACATACTTAGTTGAATGTCCACTTGTACTTGTAGCTTCAGTGCCATTTGGCATAGACTTGTTTCCATAGGTTGCATATACAGAACATTTCTGTTAGTATATGTATAATGCTTTAATAAGAATTTTGGAGAACTTACATGACACTACATAGTAAATAGACACACAAACTACATACTGTAGATTACTGTAACTGCTGACCTTCTTAAAATAAAATTATTTTAATATTTTAAATTATATTAATTTCCAAAGTATTCTTTTACACAACTTACCTCTTACTGAAATTTAACTAAGCTCCCCAACACTGCTGCTGACACTTCAGAATACATTATTGTTTGATAATATTAAGCTCTTAGAGTGGCACAGGGGTGTAGTGGTTAGCATTGCTGCCTTGCAGTGCTGGGGCCCAGGGTCCAATTCTAGACATGCGGCACAATCATGGAGTTTGTATGTTCTCCCGTGTTCTTATGGGTTTCCTCCATGTGCTCTGGTTTCCTCCCACATTCCCTAAAGATACTGATGATTTTATTGGCTTCTAGGAAAATTGAGTGTGATTGTGTATGTACAGATGCAGCCATTCACAATGCACGGTACAACTCCGTACCACAAGCACTTACCCACAGTGCGCCGCGGTGTACCGCGGTACGTGATTTGGCTGGCCAAAATGACTGACGGGGGCACTCATGGTGCATCGGTTGTTAGTGAAACGATTTAATCATTTAATCTCTTTACTGTGCATGTTATAATATGCTTAGTATTGAATATTTATATGGAATTTTACAACAAAAGGGAAATTTTAGTAGCTGAGCATAAAGAGAAGAGGAGCATAATGCGTCTGAAGGTCATAAACTGTATTTATTTTGGAACATAAACATATTATGTAAACTGTATATAGCTGGTATTGGTAGTTTAAATAAAAAATACACACCAGTATTTCACTTTTTCCTAAACATTTAAAGCATCAAAGTCTTTCATTCAGTTACATACTGTGGTTATTTGGAAAAACTTTTTATGTGCTCTTTATGACTATATTAAGTTTATATACTTTATACAAAGTTATAATGTTTTAATCTTTTCTGCAAATACGCTCGTTATCGTAGTAAACAAAAGCATACTTTTTAGAATTTGATTAATAGGGAATATAATATGGAATTGCGTATCTAAATAAATTAATAACAATATAATTATATTCATATTTAACAAATAAAGATTTATTTGAAAAACTAAAATAGAAAATATTATAGAACACTATATTGACATATTTTTTATTTCAAGTAATAGGTTTATTCCATGCTGAAAAAAGAAGAAGAGAGAAAAAACACACCGTTTCGGCCGTGGAGCCTTCTTCAGGTGTGATATTAAGAAATATTTATATTTCTTAATATCACACATGTTCGAAGCTAAGTCATTTATTAATAACAACAAATAATTTCAAACTGCTAATACTGTTGTTATTACTGATAAATATTATCAACACTTTATTGAATTTGTTGGTATTTCTAAATATCACAAAATATTCAAAGTTCACATCCTTGTGAAACAATCATGACATTCTCATCCAATCTAAGGTTTGATGTTTTTTTTTATTTTGAAACCGTGATCTTGACAAACTCGTTCAGGTGCCCTGCATTACAAACGTTCTTCGCAAAATTCTTTAAGTTAAGCAAATGAAGGAAGAAGGGTTAATTTTACAATTGGCACTCCAAGATTCTGACTGATTTAATTCCCCTCATTTAGCTGAAATGGATAAAGAAATCATGCAGTAGTTACAGTGAGGGAAAAAGTAATAGGTTCATTCCATGCTGAAAAGAGAAGAAATCAAACACAATGTTTCGGCTGTTTTCACAAGAGACAGCTTGTGAAAACTCCAGCTGAATCCCCAGATTTAAATCCAATAGAGATGGTATGGCATTCCATGCACAAACAAATGTTGTACTGTGATTTAGACATGGGTAATGTCATCCCCATTAAACAATGTACTTATCGCGCAAATCCTGCTAAACTAAAAATTAGACACAAGAAGAATATTATTGGACAATATTGTGAGTCTCGGGCAGAATGTCTTTGTAAACTGAATAGTTATAGAGGAGACACGTTGTGTATCGCCTTTTTTTACACTTGCAAAAAAAAACATTCCAACGTTATAGTGACACGGAAGATACTGTACTATTAATAATGTAGCGCTTTCGGGCTAATGTGGGTATGCGCCCTACACCGCTAGGGGATGCTTGCTGGGATAGGATCTAAATCTTCTGTACTGGATAAAGAGATTAGAAAATGGATGGAAATAAAGGCACTGTGTGGATGGAACTATACAGTGTTAGAAACCCACAATAAGATGGCAGCATCTCACTGAGGATACATTATTTTATAGTGCTGGCTTAAGGAAACAATTTAATGGTGACAAAAATGTCTTTTATGTGTTGCAAAAAACTGACTTGCTTTTACAAAATATATTTACAAATCCTTTAGCCTGGCAATCTACCTGTATGACCAACTATCGCATCTTTTTACACTTGTAATGCAACACAATGTTAATGCAACATGGAAGACATTATTAATCATGTAGCACTTTCGGGCTCACGGGGGTATGCAGCTGAAACGTCACTGTTTAAATGAATAAGAATTTAGATTGCTCAGAAATCTAATCACTTATTCTACATAAACACAACATAATTGCTCTCTGAAAATGTTCTTTTTCCTGTTAGATTAAAGTTATACTGGGCAGTGGTGGATGGTGTGCTATTTTGTTAGCAACCTGCTAATCTGCTTAACACCTGTAGAAAATATTATTTTATTTCTGTACGGAATGTGTGTTGTATTTACAAAATGAAAGTGTTTCAATTGCTTAATTAAGAAGTAAAAAGAACTTACAGATTACACAAAGACTCAAACTACAGTATGGGAAACTGAGTGTTTTAGTTGCATTGTACGATTAGTGTTATAGTTTCTCTATTATTATTAAATCCATCAACTCATTCACTTGTGATTATTTTGGAAATGTTTTGACGTTCTTTTTAACTCGGAGTTTGTAATGTGGGGTGCTCAGAACGAGTTAAGCTTTGATGCAGTACAAGTAAATGTATTTCCCACAAGTTATACTGTAGTGGCTTTAAAACTATACAACATTACGCTGTTTGCATGCATATTTGTTCAAGTTTTAAAACTACAGTATGGAAAAACGAGTTTTAAGAGAAAACAGGACATTTGATTGCTGGTTACCTTTTATTTATTTTTAAAAATGTAATAAAAATAAGATACAATGACGTGTTCCTGCCTAACTCAAACACTGAGAATTTAAAAGCTGTAAAAAAATTATTTAGATAGCAGAAAGTCACCTGAATAACAAAGCAGTATTAAAAATACCACTGAAACAATAATAATGTGCCTGGTCATTATTTACAGTATTAATTTAATAATAATTTCAAGTTTCTTGTAACTTTTTCAGAGTCGTTTTTTTCTTCGGTTTTCAACCGCGGTAAAGTTACCTTGAAGTTTGAAAACGATTTTGGCACACCTGTAGTATTTCCACGAGAGTTATGAGAACACTTGCATTATGTTTAAAGTACAATGCGAATGTTTTCACAGCCTTCACTTTGTCATTTTTACACCATTTCTTTACAGGTGCATAAACTATTAGCAATCAATAATTAGTATTACAATTCACACTGTGATAAATTGTTGCATTTCCACACCTTGTAAAAACATTAAATTGCAAGACTGTGTTCAAACATATGTTAAATCTGACTATATAACAAAAACAGGGTTCACTCTTTTGGTGTCCCTCACCCGCTGCAATTCAGACACAGAATGGTTAAAAAATGGGAACAGGTGAGGTGGGAAGGGGGGAGGTGTCTTCCCACCTCTATGACTAAAGAAAGAGTCAAAGAGAAATGGCTTGAGCAACATGCAGAGCAGAAAAAGCTTTGTGCGGTCTTCTCTGCTTTAAAGGTACACTCCTTGTGGTAGAATTTTCACCTTGAAAATTTTCCCACCAGCTAATACACAGAAGCAAACAGAATACAAAATGTACTTGCAAGAATAGTGGTTACAAACATTAAAAAACATACTTACTTTATACTGTTATACTGTAAAGTGTAGTAAAGCACTCTATGGTCACTACACTGTGAGTAATGCTGCCCACTAAATCTTTTTCCACAATTTCACGAAGGGCAAGGTCACGTAGCTGATTCACAGCTGGATAAAATTTTATCTTGCAAAAATTTAGAAATTTGTCAACATATTTACTAAAACTATCCATCTCAGTATTAATGCATAATTAAAATATTTATGATGAAGGTGGAAGGTTGTGTACTTTTATCCAACTGAGCAATCTTGCTTTTATAAAATATATATGTACCAACGTTTTCATGTTTAATGTTTAACATGCTGTAATACAGTTTAATGAAGGTCTAAACTGCATACAACTTGAATTCTTATCTCTATCAATATAACAGTCAAGCGGTATTAAATAAATACAACTTTTTTGTATAGATGACACTTTTCTAAAATTTATTTAAAAAAATAAAAAGGATTACAATCTAATCTTTCCACGTGTGATTCCATGAGGAAGTACAATACGCTCCTGCTTTGTTTAACGGTGGTATGAAAAATAAATCTAAATGGTGAGAAAGCTATGCTTAAAGTTAATTAAGGGACTTAGACAACAAAGATAATGATTTATGTTTCATTGTCAGATTGTGAATTAATATGGGCATTTAATTAAACACACGTTTGAGATTTTAATCAAAATGGGGGTAATGGGGACTCTATCATTTCCCTATTTTTATCAATCTCATTCAATTGTGGAAACATTTTGACATGTTCCTTGTAACTACACTGCTAACGATATTGTAGGAATAGATAAAATTAAATGCTTGGAGTTTGTAATGTAGGGTTTTCCATATTTATGTCTTTATTTAGTGGTTTCATTAGTGACAAAGGCTAAACTTTCAGTTTCAGTAATGCATACGCCTTATGGCCGACATTACAAGTATTGTGTGAGCTGGCTTGCCAGCGCGGTGAGGTCACTGCCTTTCCTGTGAATAGCAGGGACCTGAACCGCCAGCCGATGAGGGCAGATGTCAGTGTAGTTCAACTGGCTTGTTCCCTGTTGAGTGATGCTAGAGGCCTGGGTTCAATCCTGAATACCCGCATAACGTGAGCCCGAAAGTACTAAGTTATTAATAATACCTTCCGTGTTGCATTAAAATTGGAATGTTGTTTTTTACAAGTGTAAAAAGAGGCGATACACAACATGTCTCCTCTATAACTCTTCAGTTTACAGAGGAATTCCGCCAGAGCTCACAACATTGTCCAATAATACTCTTCTTGTGTCTAATTTTTAGTTTAGCAGGATTTGAGCTACAGTATATATATATAATTATATTGTTATAAATTTCATTAGATACATGATTCCATATTATATTCCCTATTAATCAAATTCTAAAAATGTCAATGTAGTGTCCATAATATTTGCTATTTTAGTTTTTCAAACAACTTTTTTTGTGTTAAAAGAAAACTCATGGTGACGGCTGGGTTCAAACCCCTGACCTCAGCCATGTAAGGCACACACTTAAGCCATTACGCCACACACGTAATTATGAGTTACACTGATGCAGACATTTCCAAAGAAAATGTACTACTGTGATAATTTGGGCTACCGTATATGCATATAATCATATCATTATTAATTTCTTTATGTACGCGATTCCATATTATATTCCCTATTAATCAAATTCTAAAAATGTCAATATAGTGTCCATAATATTTGCTATTTTAGTTTTTCAAACAAATTTTTATTTGTTAAAAGAAAACTCATGGCGACAGCTGGGTTCAAACTGCTGACCTCAGGCATGTAAGGCACACACTTAAGCCATTACACCACACACGTAATCACGTAAGAATGAGTTTAACTGATGCAGACATTTCCAAAGAAAATTTACAACTGTGATAATTTGGGCTACTGTATATGCACATAATCATATAATTATTAATTTCTTTAGATACGCGATTCCATATTATATTCCCTATTATTCAAATTCAAAAAGCATGTATTTTTTTACTGTGATAATGAGCAGCTGACGGGAGCCCCAGCTTTTCCGGGTTCGAATGCGTTACCGCACTGGGTGCATGTCTCCACCACTCCGGATTCAGGGATCTGAACCCGACTCCCTTTCGATCGGCAGGGGGCGACGGAGGCCATCGCCCCTTCCTTATGAACGGCGCTCCCCCCGTCTTAGGACCAACTGACCCATGTTCAACTGCTGTTCACATGGAACCCTTCTCCACTCCGGCCTTCAAAGTTCTCATTTGAAAATTTGCTGCTACCACCAAGATCTGCACCCACGGCGGCTCCACCCGGGCCCGCGCCTTAGGCTTCCGTGCTCACCACGGCAGCCCTCCTACTCATCGTGGCCTAGCCCCCGCGGGCTCCCGGTGCCAGCAACAGCTGGGTATGGGCCCGACGCTCCAGCACCATCCATTTTCAGGGCTAGTTGATTTGGCAGGTGAGTTGTTACACACTTCTTAGCGGATTCCGACTTCCATGGCCACCGTCCTGCTGCCTATATCAACCAACACCTTTTCTGAGGTCTGATGAGTTTCGGCATCGGGCACCTTAACCCAGTGTTCGGTTCATCCAACAGAGCCAGTTCTGCTTACCAAAAGTAGCCCACTAGGTGGCTCGCATTCCATGCCCGGCTCCAGGCCAGCAAGCCGGGCTCTTACCCATTTAAAGTTTGAGAATAGTTTGAGATTGTTTTGGCCCCAAGACCTCTAGTCATTCGCTTTACCAGGTAAAACTGCGCGACTGTCGAGCGCCAGCTATCCTGAGGGAAACTTTGGAGGGAACAAGCTACAAGATGGTTCGATTAGTCTTTCGCCCCTATACCCAAGTCGGATGACCGATTTGCATGTCAGAACCACTACGGACCTCCACCAGAGTTTCCTCTGGCTTCGTCCTGCCCAGGCATAGTTCACCATCTTTCAGGTCCTATCGCACACGCTCGTGCTCCACCTCCCTGACGGAGCGGGCAAGACGAGCCGGTGGTGGCGGGATCCCACCTCGGCCGGCGGGCGCTGGCCTTCACTTTCATTGGGCCTCGGGGTTTCGCTCACCCTCTGACTCGCGTGTGCGTTAGACTCCTTGGTCCGTGTTTCAAGAGGGGTTGGGTGGGTAGCCGACTTCGTCGCAGACCCCTGGCGCCCCGTCGAGGGTCGGTCCCCAGCCCGGCGAAGCGATGCGGTTTGGGCGCACTGAGGACAGTCCTCCCCGGTCGACAGACCTTCCCCCTGGACCCTTCCAAGCTGACCCAGGGCCGGTTGCGGCGCACCGCCGAGGAGGAAATGTGCCCAGTGGGAGGGAGGGGTGCCCGGCCGGGAGGCAGTCCCGCTGGGGGATCCGCCGGTCCTGGGATGGCCGACTGGAACCCGTCGGGTTGAATCCTCCCTTTGGACTGCAAGGACCCCACACGTTTACCTCTCAGTGGTTTCATGCCCTCTTGAACTCTCTCTTCAAAGTTTTTTTCAACTTTCCCTTACGGTACTTGTCAACTATCGGTCTAATGCCGGTTTTAGCCTTAGATGGAGTTTACCACTGCTTTGGGCTGCATTCACAAACAACCCGACTCCGAGAAGACCGGACCCAGGCGCGACGGGGGCCATTACTGGCCTCACACCGTCCACGGGCTGGGCCTCGATCAGAAGGACTCAGGCCCCCGGTCGACACCGGGAGAGGCAGTCCTACGTACATCACATTTCCCGCGCCCAACGGACGGACGGGGATTCGGCGCTGGGCTCTTCCCTCTTCACTCGCCGTTACTGAGGGAATCCTGGTTAGTTTCTTTTCCTCCGCTTAGTAATATGCTTAAATTCAGCAGGTCGTCTCATCTGATCTGAGGTTGTAGCCAGAAGGCGCCGGGGTTGCTACCTGAATGCCCAACTATCTGAGAAGCCCTCCATGAAACCATGTCAGAGATCAGAGATACCACATCAGAGATTTTTTTTACCTGCACTGCATTGGAAAGAATCAGTATAGCTTCTAGTATTTTCTTGCATCAAAGTTTAACTCGTTCAGAGCGCCCTACATTACAAACTCCAAGAGTTTCATTTGGAGCTGAAGATCCTCACACTCTTCTCTTTTAAGCATAGAATAAACCTATTACTTGTTCCTTTGCGGACTACACAGGCTGACACGGCTACCCACCTGAAGTAGTGTTGTACAGTGATAATAGATGTGGGTGATGTCATCCCCATTTAACTATGTGCTTATTGCGCAAATCCTACTAAACTAAAGATTAGACATGAGAAGTAGTGTCTGAATCATTGTGCCCGTCCTCGCCGAACCCGAAAATACTATATTATATATATTATATTCCCTATTAATCAAATTCTAAAAGTATGCTTTTGTCTACTCCGATAACGAGCGTAGTCACGGAGGGCTTCTTAGATAGTTGGGCATTCTGGTAGATTGCCAGGCAAAACACACATTTCGTACAGATACAGTACAATCACATTCTCCTGTCTTCCCGTGGTATAAAACAAATTAGCAGGTGATTCAGATAACAATACATTGAGACACTTTGAGTATCGCCTCTTTATACACTTGGAAGAACATTCCAATTTTAATGAGACACTGAAGTTATTATTAATAACCTTTTAAATCTGAAGGGAGATCTCTCCTCTGTCCGATGGCTGAGGTCCCTGCTAGCTATTCAGAAGGAAAGGCAGTGACATCACCGTGCTGGCAAGCAGGCACAGCCTGTAATGTCGAACATATGCGTTAAATATATTTAGATCTTTAAATTAATATCGTTATTGATTTCTTTAGCCTCACAAAATTGTCCAATTAAACTCTTCTTGTGTCTAATTTTTAGTTAAGCAGGATTTGAGCTACAGACCATAAAAAAACAGGATTCATTTTTTTCACATATTAAACTTAATATGGTCAGAAGGAGCATGTAAAAACGTTTCCGAAATAACCACATGTAAGACTTTGATGCTTAAAATGTTTAGGGAGAAAGTGAAATACTGGTGTGTATTTTTTCTTAAAACTACCAAGACCAGCTATATACAGTTTACATAATATGTTTATGTCCCTAAATTAATATCGTTTATGACCATCAGATGCATTATGCTCCTCTTCTTTTATTGCTCAGCTACTAAAATTTCCCTTTAGTTGTAAAATTCCATATAAATATTCAATACTAAGCGGATTAAAACGTGCACAGTAAAGAGATTAAATGATTAAATCTTTTCACTAACGACCAATGCACCACGAGTGCCCCTGTTGGTCATTTTGGCCAGCCAATCACGTACCATGGTACGCCACAGTGGCTTGTGGGTAGCCGCATGTTGCGGTGCAGGTTTGTACCGTGCATTTTGAATGACTGCATCTGTAAATCAATACAAATATTCTACCTCTGATTAATACAGGTGGGCTATTTATTAAGCAGACAAGGTGATGATTGTTTATGTGACCATTCTAGAAACTGAATCAAACCAGATTTCTTCTAATGAGCTAATCACAATGTGTGGTTAAAGCATGCTCAATATCTCTATGTAGAACTTCTAGGTGAAAGGTAAGTAGAATTCATTTTGGAATGTTAACTCAGAAATTTTGAAAAGTCTGCATATCAAGACAAACAATAAGACTGAATTATTTCAGTCACAGCTTTCCCATGTTCCCACTGCAATGTCAATGTCCAGTCTCACTGATAGTCTCTGCTCTAGACATTGCCTGGATTTAGCTGAAAAACTGGGATTGCATTGTACTAAATTATGTTTAACAGCAGTTCCCTTCTAAGAACCTACAAGGAGATTGAGGAGGACAATGTTTCTGGATGTAGTAACAAGTGAAGTATTTGGAGCAAGAACTCAAAGGGACTAATTACAGTATACTGAACTTGAACTTGAACTTGAACTTGAACTTTATTGCCATATGTAACCGGTACTGGTGCAATGGAATTCTTACTTACAGAAAGTCTCTCGATTATAAAACAAGTTTAAAAAACAAAACAAAGTGCAAACAGTGCATCAAGACAATGTACAAACAAACAATAGACAATGTGCAAGTAAACATGCAGACAGTTTGAATGTAAACAATACAGACGTGTAAACAATGACTGGAGACGTACAATTAAGAAATTACAATGAGGTAGATGGTGATGGTGTAGGTGTGGTCCGAGGGGGATGGCTAAATGTGTTCGCCAGTCTCACTGCTTGTGGATAGAAGCTATTGAAGAATCTAGTGGTAAGTGTCCGTATGCTCTTATATCTCTTGCCTGAGGGCAGTGGGGTGAAGAGCTCATGCCCTGGGTGGTGACTGTCCTCTGTGATGGCCAGAATTCTACCACGGCAGCGGTCCTCATAGAGCTGTTTAATCTCGGTGAGACCGCAGCCGATGATCTTCTGGGCCATATTGACCATTCTCTGCAGTGCCTTTCTTTCTCGCGAAGAGGTGTTGCCATACCACACGGTGATCCCGTTGGTGAGGACGCTCTCGATAGTGCAGCGGTAGAAGTTCACCAACACATGTATTGGCATCCCCAATCACTTGAGGCACCTCAAGAAATAAAGGCACTGCTGAGCCTTCTTCATGATAGAGTCAGTGTTCACAGTCCAGGTTTGATCTTTCGAGATGTGAATTCCCAAAAACCTAAAGCTGGTGACTGTTTCCACTTCCGTTCCATCAATACTGAGTGGGCTGTGAGTGTGTGGCCTGTGTCTCCGAAAGTCCACTATTAGCTCTTTCGTTTTCTTTATGTTCAAGTCCAGGTTATTGCTATGACACCACCTAAGCAGCTGTACAACTGTACAGAAGTTCTACTGTAAAATTCAGATAACACACACAAAAAAAGCTTCATTATGTAATCATTACAGATGTACAGATGCAGCCATTCAAAATGCGCGGTACAAACCCGCAGTACGGTAACCTACCCACAAGCCCTACGGTGCCCCGCGGTAAGTGATTGGCTGGCCAATATGACCGACAGGGGCACTCGTGGTGCATTGGTTGGTAGTGAAAAGATTTAATCATTTAATGTCTTTACTGTGCACATTTTAATCCGCTTAGTTTTGAATATTTATATGGAATTTTACCACTAAAGGGAAATTTTAGTAGCTGAGCATAAAAAGAAGAGGAGCATAACGCATCTGAAGGTCATAAACGATATTAATTTAGGAACATAAACATTACTGTATGTACGTAAACTGTACTGTGTATGGCTGGTCTTGGTAGTTTAAAGAAAAAATACACACCAGTCTTCCATTTCTCCCTAAACATGAAAGTTTTATGAAACGGTACCCAAATATGCGATTGCTGTATAGAATGAATTTTAATTTAAAAAAATTATTTAACACGAAAATTAAGCTGTTTACATCTTCCGCCTGAGAACACTCACCCGTTGCTACCCAACGCAGAAACACAGCCACTAACTAGCAAAGAGAGGACATTAGCTAGCCAATATGATAAAGAAATAAATGATTATTTTGTTTATTTCTTTTGCACATTTATTTGAACATTTCCATCGATTGTACAAGCACTTGGAAACTGTCCAATCCTTAGTTCATCAGGCATTTTCTTTTACGCTGGGGGCATTCTCCAGGTCTGGCGCCGGTCTGTGTCTTCTAGGATATAATGCCAGCGAACTCTTGTTTTTATGTCCACTATAACAGACAATCTCCTTTGCTTTTAACCGAGCAATTAATAATTTCCTAAAATGAAAATGATTTACTTTATTTCCCTCACGGGATCAATAAAAGTATCTGTCATCTATCTAAACTATGTGACAGAATTCTGAGGTCTCCCCATACCAGAGATTATGGTAGGGCTTCAGAATGGTGATTGGCTGACACCATCTGACACCCCTCTGATTGGAGAAAAAAGACGTGCTGGTTTGCTATACATACTGTACCAGGAAGAGGATTTCTTTCTATTCGAAACGTGTATTTTAAAAGTTTAAGAAGTAAAAACCTTACAGCGTACACAGATTTTTAAACTGATCAGGATCATTATCTTTGTCTTATGCATAATAATGTTCACCGCTCTGTCCAGCAAATTAATAATAAACTTTAATTTATATAGCGTTTTAAATGAATAAGTAATTAGATTGCTCATAAACCTAATCACTTATTCTACATAAATACAGCGTAATTGCTCTCTGAAAATGCTTTTTCTTTTTATTTAGGCTCAGATTTCAACTATAGATCGTATTATTATAAACTTTCTTGGAAAATGTCTTTTATGTAAACCATGTTTGCTATTAATTCATTTAGGGCTAGAATATGTTCATTGCCTTCCAATGAAAGAAGGGTTCCTTTCGCCGTAGTCGAGTTGACATTATAAGCTTGCCACGCCCGGACTGTTACACCAACGCATTAGCATGTTAAAGTGATTTCATTGAGGAGCCTAGCTTTCTTAACTAGTAAGTACTGTACTTACTGGGTTTTTGAGGGGGGGAGGTGTCTTTCGCTGGAAATCTCGCCCCCTTCTACTTTGAAAATACCTGTGAAACCGGTTTAATTCATCACAGCCAGCACTCCCGCAGAGAGGGGGGTTGTATTTGCAGTGCATTGGTAATACAGTAGATGGGAAAGCCAGAGCCGACCGCTACGCCGCCACGTGTTATGCTCTTCGTTAATGTCTAAGCTGGAACACATCATTATATCTCATTTTGTATTTCTTAAAAAAAAATCATTTGCCCAGCCTAACAGTATTGTTGTTATTGTTTTTAACCTGTAAAGAGCTTTGAGGAGCCACCTTTAAAGGCGCCATATACAATAAAGTTCATGATTATTACTATTGTTAATTTGCTTGACAGAGAGGTGAACATTATTACACAGAAGACTAAGATAGCGATTTACGTTGCATTGTACATTGTGCTGCTGTAATACAGTTTTAAATAATTTAAAGTCCAAACAGTATCAGCTTTATTTATGGGTTTTAAATAAAGGCGATTTAAACGCCATTTAAATCAATATAAATGTTTATATTGTAACGCATAGGTGACTATTCATTGTTATTAAAATGACTTAAATTCGATCATGTTGTGATATTTAGAAATATACATTTGTTTGGTGCGAGTGAAGTTTTATTTAATCTCTGAGCCATACTGATTCTTATGGAAGCCAGTTTCCGCCAGGGAGTAAAACAAAACACACTATGGTATTCTCTCCGATGCAGTGCAGTTAAAAACATATCTCTGATGCTGTTCCTAAATGAATAGCGTTAATGACCATCAGAAGCTTTATGCTCCTTTTTTTTTTTCCAGTGGATTGAACAGGGAGAGGCATTTCATGATGTACTTTTCACTGATGAAACAACAGTGGCTCTGGAACAGTTTTCAACCATGTTGTGTTATAAAAAGGGGAGATATGTACGTGTTACTGAAGCTAAAAGTTTAGCCTTTGTCACTAATGTAACCACTAAATAAAGACATATAGAAATCCCTACGTTACAGACTGTATATGGCTGGTATTGGTAGTTCAAAGAAAAAATACACACCAGTATTCCACTTTCTCCCTAAACATTTTAAGCATCAGAGTCTTACATGTGGTTATTTCGGAAACGTTTGTACGTGCTCCTTCTGACCATGTTACTGTTTACTATTACTGACCATATTAAGTTTAAGTGCCTGTGGGCACTTTTCCTGTCCGTGGGGGGTGGACCGTCTTTCATTAGAAGGTTAGTCTGTTCTACTCTGAGAATGTCGAGGGGGTGGAAAGTAATTCCGTGTCACATTAACTAACCTCTTCAGTTTATTCCGCCAGACGGTACATGAATATAATTATATCGTTATTAATTTGTTTAGATACGCAATTCCATATTATATTCCCTGTTAATCAAATTCTAAAAGTATGCATTTGTTAGATAACAAGCGAATTCACAGAAAAGGTTAAAAGGCTATCACTTTTCACAAAGTATATAATCCTACTATAAGTCTAAATCCTTATATAAGTCTAAACAGTATCAGCTTTATTTACATGTTGCAATTTTAAAAAAGTCAAAAACCGCACTCAAAATGCAATTTATAGCTTTCTGGCAAGATGAGACACCCAAATTAAAAATGTAACTTGCCACTGTTTGTGCATGAACAAGGTTATACTTGTTCCCCGGCGGAACGCATTCCATAAGAATCAGCGCTTGTATATATCACCTTTAAAGGTGGCTTCTCAAAACGCTTTACAGGATAAAAACAACAATAACAGCAACAACAACAATATTGTATTTCATTGCACTTTAACAGATCATCCTTAAATCAATTGTTGACTTTTCTCTCTTTACTACTGTACTTGTCTGGATTGACTGAGCTCCGTTCTGTACCACACAATGATCCCCCCAGAGTCTCTGCCCCGGGTGATTTGTTTTTTTTTTGAAAGAGGGTAAAAAACTCTCTCTCTCTCGCTTGCCCTCCCCCCCCCCCTGTGTATTGTCTGTTTTTTTTTGTGCTGTCCTTTGACAAAACAAGGCTCGCCAGATAATGTGAATCGAAACCCGTTTTTCTAGCTTTTAAAGTCGTGCGATGTGTAAGCGGGAACACATCATTATATCTTACATATGAAAAATACATAATATAGCTCCCAAACAAACGCAAACGTGTTTTTAATAAGATGCTTTTATTCACTCATAACCCGACAATTTCAGGAAGACTAAGGAAGGACTAAGGGAATTGTCATCTGTTGTTGAAGCTCTGTGAGCTCGGTGACTTTGAGACCACTTGTTATCCCAGGTTGTTTGAATCGCCACAATTCAAATAGAGAAAAAAGAGCTTACTGACAAGATTTAAGATGTGGCTGTCAATGTTGGATAAAAAAAAAACACATTGCCCGACGTTTGTTGCATTGCTTGAAAAATAACTTTATTTCGAGAGACTGGATAAGTAATTCAAGTGTTTTTTTTTAACTTCCTGAAAAACAACTAATAATTTAAATAATAGGGAATATGATATAAAAATATAGTACTAAAAATAAGATACACTCTACAGACATTCACAACAGCGACTGTCAGAAGATAGGACACAGTGGCTCAGACACCCGCTGAATGGAAAGGGGCACTTTAATGTTCTGTATGGCTAATACTAAAGCCAATACTTTAATATTCTTTTCTGTATGTTTAACAATAGTGGGTACTGGCCTAATTCGGCCCTGCTCCCGTTGTTAGGGGTTAATGTGTTGTTGTTAAGTGTGAATTTGTGCCTGTTTCCCTGAGGTCTGGCTTTTTTTCTGGAAAACCATAACTCTGGTCTTGTCCAGATTGACTGTCAGCGCCCAGGTCTGACAGTGCTGCTCCAGCAGCGACAGGTTCTGCCGCAGCCTCTGTTCTGTGGGCGACAGCAGGACCAGGTCGTCTGCAAAGAGCAGGAACTTGATTTCTGTAATTAATGCAGATCAGTAAATCAAGGGACAAAACAATTATTGCGCCCGGCTCCTCAATGGGGTTTGACATGCTAATGCGTTGGTTTAACAGTCTGGGTGTGGCAAGCCTCTAACGTCTCCCGACTTCGGCAAAACGAACCTGCCTTTCATTGGAGGGGAAAGCAAGAGCCGACCGCTACGCCGCCCCCCTGTTTCGAAATCTTGTGAATTTTGAAATTTACTGGGGGTGGACCACGTCTGTAAATTTAGATGGGTCCAGAGGCAAAAGTGCCTTGCCTTGCAATCTCCGCGAAACCATAAGTAGCATGGTAAATCGGAGATTCTCAACCCTTACTTCGTGCGACTGGAAAAAAATTCGTGATCGGATCAACGAAAAAACAATTACTTTTTGTCAATGAAAACCAGTGTGTGTGTCTCTCTCTGCTGGATGTCCCTCTCACTCTCTGCTGAATGAATAAAAGCATTTTATTAAAAACGCGTTTGCTTTTGTCTGGTATTTACTTTGGTCCTTTTAACTGTTTTTCCATCTACTGTATTGCTTTGAGATGCCACTTTTAAGGGTGATATGTAAAATAATGTTTTTTATCATTGTTATAGAGAAACATGATCAGATTTTCCTCGGCGTAGAAAAAAGATCTAAAGTATACTAGTTTGTCACTCTTCTCATCCCCTCTTTGCTAAATGGCTTTTGAATAGAGTCACATGAAGAGAGAGGTGAAACAGCCCTACACAGCCCTACACAGCCCTGTCGCAGTACACGAATATAATTATATCTTATTAATTTCTTTAGATACGCGATTCTTTTAATACGGTCTTTGCTGTGCTCTAGAGGATCCTTGTGATATTTCGAGCTCTGGTTGAATGATAAGTGTCGCAGTTTAAGTAATTTTCGTAGATAGAAATTATGAAACGCTGTTAAAAGCAAGGGAGTTTTTATGTCCATTGCAGTAAAAGAAAATGCCTGACAAAGTAGGGCTTGGACAGATTCCAAGTGCTTGTACAAATGTGCTAAAGAAATTATACTTTGAGTTTACAGCTTGTCCAAAGTCATTCATTATTAATACTATAAGTAATATCTTCAGTAAAGGTTTTGATGCATAAATATTTCTGATAAAGGTAGGTTGTGTACTTTTGTCCAACTGAGCAATCTTGCTTTCATAAAATATACCAACTTGACTGATGATTAACATGCTGTAATACACAGTTTAAATTTGAAAGCTCAAATGCTGTACATGAGAGGTTAAGCTTTATTGGCTCCTCCTGGCGGTTTTACAAGGTGATGCCGGATACTTTCCGGGCATGACGTCAAATGACGCGATTTACCCCGTGATACTGCGTGATACTGCGACACACCCACCGGGGTATACCGCAAAATACCCCACCCATTTTGAATTTCTGCATCTGTAGCCATACAAAAATGCACATTAAAACCCCGTAACACGTTAAAGGGGCTGTGCTTTACCGTGGCATGTGTTTCACTGGCCAATGATCATCAATAGGCGACACTTGTGGTGCATTAGATGTTAGTGAAATGATTGCTTCATTTAATCTTTCTGCTGTGCACGTTTTAATCCACTTAATATGGAATACTAATATAGAATTTTACAACTAAAGGGAAATTTTGGTGGCTGAGCATAAAAATAACAGGAGTATAACGTATCTGAATGTCATAATCAATATTAATTTAGGAATATAAGTATATTATGCATAATGTAATGGCTGGCAATGGCAGCTCAAAAAAATAAAAAAACAGTATTCCACTTCCTTCATAAACATTTTATGCGTCAAATCCTTTAACTTGGTCACTTACTATGGTCATTTTGGAAACGTTTTGACATGCTTGTTCTGACTATATTAAGTTTATATTCTGTATAAATATCTATAAGGTTGTTTTGCCCTCTTTTTAATCTTGCAGTGTTTTTGACACCTTCTTTTTAGTGCAGTTGGTGCTATAGTGCAAAACAGAAGTAAACAGGAAGTAGTGCTCTTAAGTTTATAACGTCAGCAGTGTGTCAGCTCCGTAAAATCCAGGTCAATCCTCGTTCATAGCACTTAAGAAAGCAATGGCTGTAAGTAAATTTTATTTTACATATTTCCAGTTATATAGTGAAGAATGTTTTGTACATACAACCTTTCCAAACGTTTCTGTGTGTTTATGTTCAGCATACGCTACATTTCTGCTCTACACAACATATGACAGCATGCTCGCAGTTAACACTAACAACTGTTAATGCTATACAAATTAAGATATGTTCTGTTGTATTTTTATACATACTGTAAGACCATTTAACGTTTCTTATTGATTGAGAAGTTCTTTATGGATTGAATAGTATTAGAATGTAACATTTGTGGAGCCTGTGCAGTACTGTGAAAGGTTGGTAACTGCTGTATATTCCTTTCTTTTTCTAGTTTCACTCTGATTCATATTATCAAATATACTGTTCTACCATTGATGATTAAACAACAGAGTTAGGATGCTATTACCTGACTTGCATGTGTTTTATGAATAGAGTTTGGCTGGCTGTCTAACTACGTACATCTTCATACACACACATAGAGAGGACAGTACATGTATACTTTTTAGAATCCATTTAATAGGGAATATAATATGGAGTCACGTAACTAGAGAAAGTAATAATGATATTAATCTAAGGATCTAAGTATAATGTATTTATATAGCTGGTAGTATTACCGTATTCCAATTTCTTTGTATACATCTACATCAGTTTGACTCATACACTCATGATTACTTGGGAAACATTTTGACCTGTCTGTTTCAGCTACATTTCCAAGTGGTGCATTGGTACAGTGGGTTTAGTGCATGTCTCTCATGGAAGTTCATGTTTGATTCCTGCTGAGTGTACAAGTTTTCTTTTAACAAAGATTCTTTTTTTAAAAATAGTAAATATTATGTACATTTTTAATTGACATTTTTATTGGTTTTAAATATCATTCATTAAAAACATTAATGAGCAACAGTGGGTGTAAAAACCTGTTCAACCAGTTTAATTTAAGTCAATTTAAAATACTTTATTCATCCAAGTGGGGCAATTAAAGACAAGCCTTTAAAACAAGCCTTAAAATTAAATCATATATATTATATTTATAATTGAGAATAACACAGTGCTATTAAAAAGACCACTAAAACTGAACAAAGATAACGGATCTGATTAACATGATCAATTTATAAATAATAAATAATAATTTCACACGTCTTGTATTTTGTTCTGGGTCACCTTAGCTTTCTTATTAAAACACCTATTTATGAGACACAATGTTTCAGATGTCAATAACTTTGAGAACAGATGACATGGAGCCATCAGACCACTGGAATTTTAAAGATTGTGATTTTTATGTAAACAACATCTAGTACCTGATTGCATTTTTACAAACCTTACTTTGAATAAAGCGGATTCCAGGTGTATGTGAGTTCATAATGTGAGAATTACAGTACTATTCTAAAGCTACTGTATGTACGCAAAAGACCTGACCATGACACCTGACCATGACCTGAATAACACAAACTCATGTGGTTCAACCTCTCTTTCATTTTTGAAACTCTTTCTGTATTTTCTGTTTTTAACTCAGATAAGAATAAACTTTGAAATTCTTTTGACAGGAGGAAAGATGTTCTGTGCTCAATAGCTTTATTACCACAACACCCATTATGCTACATTCTTTATGCATCAGTTGAAACGTTCTGAAGTCTCTCAAAATGTACAAAATGTAACAAAATACTGTACAACACAATGGGCAACTTATTCTTTTAGCTTTTTTAAGAAAATAAATAATAAGAAACAATAATGTGTCCCTGCATAAATTACACATTGCATGACATTAAAAGCTATAAAAAATGGATTTAGATTATAAAAACCATTTTTTATGCATGAAAAAACTTCATCCACTTTTTGTGCTTAATAAGTGTTGTTTACCTATGTAATCATAGCCGGCCCAGGGACGCCAAATATGTAATGTTGCCATAGCCAAAATGTAAATGTAGTGGCTCTCTGAAGGCACCAGTTCTGTAGGGTTTGGGCATTTACTGAGACAATTATTAATTGTAGCAGTAAATCACAAAATTGATTCTTTTGATGGCTTTAGAATCCAACCATGCGACATAACTCAACGCACACACACACAGGTACTAATACACGAGGATACATTTATTAATACATAGAATATGCATATAAACCTAACAGATCTTATCGAGAGGGTTATCAGAATACAAAAGGTATATATTCAGTCAGTTACAAAGTGTTACACATATCAAGAGGACATACGTTCAGTATATCATTCATTAAGACCGTTTCGTAAATGAACTTGGTTATAACTTCTACATTAGATACTCTAAACAAGTACATAACTCTTAGGAATTAAATTGATATCAACTGGTTGGGATAACAATTGAATTCTCAAGCTGTAATGCATTGAAGTTGAATACTCATCCAATCTCTGGGCTCAAAGAAACAGTTGCAGGCTGTTGCTGTCCAATCCGCGCTCTCTGGCTGTGTGCCAGGCTGTGCTGTGCGGTTTGCGACGGTGCGCTGCAGATGCTCACTGGCTGGCTAGTTAGTGTTGGCTTTAACTAGCAAAGTTTGCGCACAGGAGAAAAGATGACTGTGGGTCCCAGCAAGTCAGGAAGAGGACCGGTTCGTTCCTGATGAAGCGCTAGTTCTGAATAGTGATTCAGCTGTCCACAGTCCCGACCTGTTCACGAGGCTTGCTGCTGGTGCTAACCTCGGGTGGATCCTCTGGTTACTCTCTGGCAACCTCCGCTCTCGACTCTTAGAACAAAGGAAAGTTCTGGCACTCGGACACACTGGCCGTTCCGTGGTTGTCCGGGCTGAGTCTCGGATGGTCAGGAGGTGCGCTGCGAGAATGTCCTGCCCTTGGGAGCCTTCTGAGAGCGTCCTCTCCTTTGAATTCCCTTTAGAATAGTCCACAGAATTCTCCTGAATCTCCCTGAATCTCTCAGGCTCTCTGTGTTGCCTGTTTTTACCTGGAGGAACTTCAGCTCGTTGATTGGCTGAAAGTTCCATGGGCATCAGAGTCCCACGTGGGTTACTCAGCCCTACCAGTCCCTGATTGGTTGATCAAGGTGAGATATGAGTCACTTACTCCTGACACTTAGGAATGCAGTCCAGATGTCCATCTGGCACTCCCTAGACAGATAGGCGCCAATGGATGACCATTGATCATGATAGCCAGGCTTAGCTAAGTGCATCCCCCTTTGGGAGCTGTCCCTTATCAAAGTAAATCTTAAATCAGCCTGCATGAATAGTTTCTCTGTGGCTGCACCACAGAGATGAACAGAGATGGGGCCTCTTTGGGAAAGCTCAGAACACTTAATTCTTTCTTATTAATAAGCCTCGCCGCTACACTTATCTAAAATTGTTTTTATAGCTTTTAAATACACATAATGTCTAAGGTAGGCAGGTGTAGTGGTTTGATGGGTTTACTGAGACAATTATTAATTGTAGCAGTAACCACGAGGTTGTTCGTTGGGGCTTTTAGAAAATCAATCGTCAGAACAACTAACAAAGCACACACACGGGTTCAATACACGAGATACATTTATTAATATAAACTGTGCACCAAACATATACTAGTCTGCCTGAATACGAGCGGCAGACCTTACTGTGAGGGTTATCAATATACAAGGTATATAATCTCAAAGAGATGCAAACACAAAGAGATACACAACAGAGAATATATGTCAAAATATATCGTTCGGTTACCAAATCGCTAAACAGTGTTATTACCCACTGTTACTCTAAACTCGGAAGTAAATATATTACTCATGAATTAAATTGATAACAACTTGTGTTGAGGTACAATTGAATTCTCGAGACGCAATGTAGAACATGGGGTTTACTTATCCACTGTGTTTGGATTTGGAATTTCCCGGCACGAACACCAAACCAGCTGACAGGCTCTGTTGCAGCCGTTGTCCAATGGGCGTTGTGTCGGCATCCTCTGGCTACCGGCCAACCAGTCGAGGTGCAGCTCGGAGTAGGACGGGCGGAGGAATCTGACTGCGGCGCGCAGGGCAGTCGTTGCTCCGAGGGGATCTACCAGCAGTCCGGCTGGCTAGTAGAAAGTCTCTATGCACAGAGTGTGACCGCGAGATCTCACAAGTCACTCTTTTGCCTGGGAAGAAACTGGTTCGTTCCCGGTCCAGCGCTGCTTCTGAATAACCTAGTCAGGTTGTCGACGAGGGTTCAACTGTAGGCTGCCGTTGATCAAGCGGAGCATTCACGTTGGTAGAATTCTGAGTACGTACGGGATCCTCGGCCTCGCGCTTAGAACAAAGTCCAATTCCTTTTGCAGACAGCAGCAGTTTTCACGTGATTGTCTCTGAGGATGCGCGAAAATGGCCAAGGAGAGCTCAGAACTGAGCTTGCGCTCCCTTTTTGATCAAGACCCAGATGTGTGCTGATTGGTTGAGAGTTTGGCGGGCATTGGAGACCCACGTGGTATTACCACGCCCTGCCAGTCCCTGATTGGTTGGTCAAGGTGAGATATAAGTCACTTACTCTTGACACTTAGGAATGCAGTCCAGATGTCCATTCGGCACTCCCTAGACTGATAGGCGCCAATGGATGAACATTGATCATGATAGCCAGGCTTAGCTAATTGCATCCCCGTCTGGGAGCTGGTTTCTTATCACAAGAAAACATCTTAAATCAGCTTGCATGAATTCTTTCTCTGTGGCTGTACCACAGAGATGGAGGGTGAGATGGGACCTCTTTTAGGAGCATACCAACGCTTAATTCTGTCTTATTAACAAGCATTGCCGCTACACAAGGAAACGTCATTGTTTCTTAATTTTGATTTTCTTTTCAGAAAAAAATAAAATCAGCTCCCCACTTTCTCTTTGCCATATCTATAGTGGGCAATTTAGCATATTTGGGGGCTTAAACGAGTACAAAGCTGAAGAATTTGTGGAAATGTTTTTTTAATGTTTTATTTTTCACACTATCTTTGGAGTTTAATCTGAGATGAAAATTGTAGTTTATTATATATAAATTGTCTGTTTTTGTCAGAAAAAAAGTATATTTCTAGAAATACTGTCAATGTTTAGATTTTTAATACCCTCAGAAAACCAAAACAAAAATTGCCATGAAATGTAAAAGATTTCAAAATATGCAAGTTTGTAGCAAAATAAAATATATTCCCTCCCTCTAAAACCAATATCAATTACAATATATTGGCTTACAAATCAAAGGTTTTTAGAAAATATTAGTGTAAAATATGTATACGCATATTATTAAAAGCCCACAAAAATGTGATACTCCCATTGTCACTCAAGTAAGGCAGTTTTAGCTTTGAGATAAACAAAGAAAAATAACTGATTAGAGGATATTCCAATATTAAAATGGAAACTCCCTTACCTCTGATTCTTCACTAAGAAGGTAAATAGCAGGCATCAGGTTCATTTTGCGCATATCTATTAATTTTGAAAAAGAAATGTTTAATCACCATATTTACAGAAAATCAAAATTTTATCCAATGAAGCAAACCTATCCATGTGTTCTTGTGTTATGTTATTACACTGCACATACAATTTAATTGGAAGCATAATTAGTGTATGATAAGTAATAGAAATTCCCCTTTGCACTAATAGTTGCATTTCCTTCTCCATTACTGCCATATAATACTGCACCTCTGCTAACTGTGGAAATTGTTTGAAATCCCTTGTAAACTACACCACACATACCTCAGATAGGAAGCCTTACATTCCCTTGTGGTTTAGCAAAATAAATCAGGTGGCTGTCAGACCATGATCTCTTGGCTTAACTGTAAATCAAAACAACATACTAGAGTTTAAAAGGACACTTTAATTCAGTTTAATTAGATTCTTCACTGAAGGGGCTTGTTATTTGAATTCACTGATTGTAATCCAGTGCCATGGGACATTTCCAAGAGATAAAGCAACTTTAATGTTTAGTGACACTGTCACAGCAGAGAGGTGATGATCCTGAGGCACACAATGTTTTCCAACAGAGTTTTGGCAGGAAACCTTTATTGACATGATACATTTATATATATAAAGGTCTTCATAAACAAAACTATGGCTCTTCTTGAGTAGAGGTCAGATTTATCTTGTTCATAACTTGGAGAGGTAAATAAATAACGTATTTGGGCCAATATTATTGACATAAAAAATGTATCTATTTTACATCTATCTGTAAAAAAAGTTTTCTTCTCTGGTGCTTCTTCAAGATCAAATATGATCCCAAATGTGTAAATGACCTTGTGCCTCAAAAGAAAGTTATTTGACTGTGTGTTGTTAATAATATATATTATAGATATGTATTATATTCCTTTGTACTAATAGGCACACATCAATGTTTAAATAGAAATTACATGCATATACTATATAACATACAGTATACAATACTGTTATACTACTATTTTGCTACCATAAAACACACATGTGAAACAGAGGTGAGTCAAATATAAATGGTAATGTGCTGTCTATGTTATGCTGCAGTTGTACACAGAGATTCCATATAGGGAATCCACTGGGGTACTGGAAGGTGACTCAGAAATGGAGAGAAAATGAGAAAATAAAGGGGATACCCACCAAGATCCAAAACTATACTTAGCACCAGGGCACAATTCAGGGTGAAGAGGTCCAGCAAGATGGCCAGTCAGGACACTCACCCAGGCAGTCTAAGGGAGGTTTGCCAATACTATACAAAACTGAACTCATGCTTATAGGGGAGTCTCCAACTGAGACAAGGGGGCTCCGTTGGAATGTCCAAAGCCAAGCAGGGAGTGTCAATAGCTGAGATCAGATCTGAGCTGGTGTCTTTGTCTCCATTCCTCTCTTGGAGAGATCATGGAGCTCCCTGATGGAACCCAGGGAAAGGAATACCTGAAACAAGGAAGGCTGGCGGGGAGCATAAAAAGCAGGAAAAAAGAAAAGAAAGAAAGAAAGGTAAGCTAGAAGTGGGTTAGGCATGAGGCCGAGGCAGTTGATGAACTCCTGATGTAAGATGGAGTGAAGGCAGTCCACAGTGAGAGCATGATAGGACTGCCTGCAGTAAAGGCTACTCCAGCAAAAGGGCAGAGACAGTGTCCCTAAGTTGAAACTGCAGTTGGAGTGAAGGCAGTCAACAGTGAGCACTAGGTAAGACTGCTTGAGCAAAGGCTGCTTATGCAGCAGGCTAGAGACAGTTCAAGATGAGTTCTAGAATACAGATGGAGTGAGTAAAATTGCTCAGGAATGGAGCCGGAGAGTGAGACAGTTGGAGAGAAAGGTTCCAGGTAAAAGTGGACTGTGAAGAGTGAAGGCTGCTTCAGTAGCTGAGTGAAAGCAGTCTGTGAAGAACACTGCAATCCCACATGGATGAAACTGCTTGGAGATGCAGTGAGACAGATGTAGTGGGTTCCAGGCAGAAATGGATTGTTCAGAGTGAAAGATACTTCAGGAAAAAGCCACCGAATAGTCAACCCAAGAGAAACAGCTGAAGAGTAGGATGGGAGGTGTTTTGTTAGCACAGCCAGTGACTTAAATGTGAATGAGGAAGTGCTGCATCAGGGGCTCTGTTTGGTAATTAGCAGGACATATTGAAAGGTCCACTTGCAGTGTTAAGCCCTGGAAAAACGTGACCCCATGTGATAATGTTTCAGTTTCCCAGGCAACCACAGGCCAGGATATACTGCAGGACTATGCATATAACAGAATGTACACAAAATAAGAAGACAAAAGGTTAGAGCACAGTGAAGAATATTTGATACCATAATCAGCAATAAGAAACCACAATGACAAGTTGAATATACCACATGGAAGGTAGATGATTGTTTCACCAAGAAAATACTGAACTGAATTCCAAGAGAAAAACTGCAGAAGATCTCCTACAGGATGGAAAGATGATAGGAGTGAGAAGCAAGATGACTGAGAATAGGCACAGCAGTGATTTGAGTCCTATGTCCTCCCTCTGGACGGAAGAGAACAACAACAATCTTTTCAGCTTAGTTCCCTGTGGATAGACCACTGAACTGCTACTACATCTTTGTCATCCATGGTTGAACCTCAGAGGAGCTCTTTCGAGTCACCATGGGCTTGAGAGGCTGTCAGAATTATCCTGAGGAACGTATTAAGGAAAATCCTTATATTATTGTAAATCTACACTTCTGCCAACTGTCAAGGCTTAAATTAGATTGTAGTTTGCCCTCTGTGCTGGCCTTATATAGCCATCTATAGAGAGTAACACACACCATGTAAAACTCTTCCTTTGTTCATACACATGAAATTCCTATTATTAAATTAGAATGGGCTGTTCCTATTGTGTTTATTACACCCTCTAATAGCAACAATCAGCTTAGCAGCTTTCCTTTCAGCCACCTTGACAAACAAAATTTTGGGATGGTCTTCACCCAGGAGGGGACTGATAAAAGTTGAAGAAGATGATGACATAAAAAATCTGTTTTGAAAAATGTTATATCGAGCATACTTCATGTTTTAATGCTAGTTTCTTATGTGGAACTTCTCTGATGTGACTTAAGTTATGGACAGATATACTGTACAAAAATATCTTAAGAGTACTGTTGGATTTCTGCGTAAATTATAGATATTTGGGTATTATTATATTGTGGGTATCGAATATATGGCTCATGTTTGTACTATTATTTGATTTACAGGACATGCAATATTATTATAAAGTAGTTCAGGTGGGTAGCTGCGTCAGCATGCATAGGCTGCAAAGGAACAAGTTATGGTTTATTCCATGCTGAAAAGAGAAGAGAGAAAACACAATGTTTTCGGCCGTGGAGCCTTCTTCAGGCCTTCCAACACCTGAAGAAGGCTCCACGGCTGAAACGTTGTGTTTTCTTTCTCCTCTTTTCAGCATGGAATAAACCTATTAATTATTATAAAGTACCCAATTTTGTTTATTTTCAGAATAAATGTTTTTTGTGTCTTGACTAACTTTAATTTACTTTGTATATTCTTATCTAGCAGTACCCCATTTGCACAGATGTATACCATATTATGTATAAAGTTTGAGTATAAAAATAGTTGTAGACTTCAGCACGGCAAATAATCCACAGGAATCCAGGAGTGCTAGTTGAGTGAAGGTGATGCATGCTAAGGCCGTTTTAATTCCTTAGAAGTGACATCATAAGCTCTCCTTGTCTGATTTGGAAGAACCAATCAGAAAAAAAGAGATATCCAGGAATGTACAGAGATAAAAAGGCAAGTGTATTCACTTTGAATTTTTTATCCATGTCTTCTGCAGAAATAGAAAGAGGGTACCTGTTTATCAGCATCTTACAATCAATTTCTTGCAGGAACTGAAGATAAGCATTCACACAACTTTCAACCCACAATTATAGAAAATAAGGATATACATTTTAAATGTCTTCAGTAAAATATACAGTATTTTTAATTTGCTCTATATTATTGGCATGTTGCTATCAATAAATAGGCAAAACAGGCACTTGTGAAGAAACCAAGATTACAAAACAGTGTGGAACAAGATGTTCTCGAGTTATTGTATTTCACAGTGATAGCATATTAACACTCATTGCAGCACAAAATGACAGCACATTAACACTTATTGTTCTGCACACTGACAGCACATCTAAGCTCTTTTCAGTGCAAACAAAAGTTCCTAGCAGTACAGACATGCAACTAATGAATGCTCATTGTAACAGATTCTAACAGCACACACACATACTGTACATACTTGCTTATTGTTGTTGAACACTAAAAGTGCATTCCATCTCTGGACTTAACCTGCAGTATTTATTGGATGAGCATTTGGGGATATAGAATTGGCATTTTTTTAAAAAAAGAAAGACACTTTGCCCACGAGGTTCAAGGTATCACAAACACACTACCTCCAAAAAGTCATAGAGCTGAGCTTGTGTAAGGGCTTTGATGGGAGGGATGAGGGATGTGAAGAAATGATTGCTGGGAAAAAGGTGTGTGTCACCAATACTTACATGCAGTCAAGTATGGCTGAAGGTTAGTGCTAGTTCACAAACTCCAACTAGCAATCAGTACACTAGCAGCATATGAATGTTCTTTGCAGTGCACATTGATGACATACAAACTTCAACTTAAATGAAACATACTACCAAATTAATGTTTATAGCAGTGCACAACACAACTAGGTCATCAAAAGTATGGAATCATATAACTAAGCAGCTTATAACTTAGCGTATGCAGCCAAATACATTGTTTTTTCATATACAGATGCAGCCATTCAAAGTGCGCGGTACAGACACGTACCGGAGGTAATTGGCTACGGCATCGCGCATCGTGATGCAAGATGACGCGGGGTACCGCGGTACGTGATTGGTTGACCGACAGGGGCACTCGTGGTCTGTTGGTCTGTCGTAGAAAGATTTACAGTAAACGTCTTTACTGTGCCCGTTGTAGTATTGAATATTCATATGGAATTTTACCACTGAAGGGAAATCTTAGTAGCTGAGCATAAAAAGAATAGGAGCATACTGCAACGCGTGTGAAGGGCATAAACGATATTAATTTTGGAACATAAACATACAGTATATGGCTAGTCTCGGTACTTTAAAGAAAACATACACGAAACATGGTTTCATAATGACCAGTATCGGTCTTGAGATATTTTAAACTTGATTTACAGTATTTGAGAGGTATGTCTTGACACTGATACTACGTAAATACTTCTCACGTATATGTTTCTAGGTTTATATTATGCATTTCATACGGTCAAATTACTTTTGAGCAACTGATAAGAAGCGCGAAACGGTATGCCCAGGGCATTAGTTTTTAGTTTTCGTTTTGTTTTAATGCAGTGCAGTGGATTGATTAGAGATATCAAGTACATACAAGTCATTTTTTAAATGTTGTAGTTCGTCTTGTAAAAATGTTACGAGTACATCATCTGTCAACAATTACACAAGTTCTGTTTCCATATTGCGGATTTTGGTTACGTAATATTATTTTCTAATTTGACGTTGTGAATATATGATTTGGGAAAACAGAGCCGCAAAGAAGTACATTATTGGTTGTTGTTTTTTTTTTGCAGTTTTATCTAGAACAAGCGATGCTTAAACCTTTGTCTGATTCTTGTGAAACTATCCACACGACAGTTACCTAGGAGTTGACTTCAGTGATGTCACTGATGGGATGTTTCTAAAAATCCATCCACTGTAAAACGTCTTCTTCACTTGTCCTGCATATGTATTCGCTAATGAAGCTGTGTGTTCTGAGCCTGGTTCTCTACATTTCTGTATGAACCAGCTTAGAGGGCTAAAGACAGCTTGTGTTTAAATTGAGTGTAAGGTAATTTATGCTTCTAAAGTCATGGTCAGCATTTATTATTGTACTGTGCTGTAAACTTGTTCTGTGCCTAGTCACATTATTTTATAGCGTTTTTATTGCGTTATTAAATCCGGTGGCGCTGTGTGTTAGTTTCCTGACTCCCATGTCACATGGTTTGTGATTGAATCCCATGGAACTATGACTTTATTTTTTAACAAACATTTCTTTGAAAAAATGAAACGTTTCCCTTGGTCAGAGATTAAATAAAACCTCACTCGCACCAAACAAATTTATATTTCTAAATATCACAACATGATCAAATTTAAGTCTTTTTAATAACAATGAATAGTCACCTATGCGTTACAAAATAAACATTTATATTGATTTGAATCGCGTTTTGATTTAAATCGTAAACGCGTGTTTAAACATATGTGTTTAAAGGCGATATACTGTATAAAAGCGCTGATTCTTACGGAATGTGTTCCGCCGGGGATTCAAAAAATTTATTTATTTTTAATCGCGTATCTAAGGAAAATTGCAGTATAACTTTGTTCATGCACATCATTATACAGTATCTCATTTTGTATTTCTATAAAAAAAAATCGTTTGCCCAGCCACTATTGTTGTTATTGTTTTTATCCTGTAAAGCGCTTTGAGGAGCACAGCTTTCTCACCACTTAGATTACTTTTTGACACCATCCTTACACAAAGCAGAAACTGATTGTATTTTCCGATGACATACAAGTGCAAAGATCACAGATTTTAATCGTCTTTTTTCTGAACCAGGGAAAATCTGATCATGTTTCTCTATAACAATAATACAGTGCCTTGCGAAAGTATTCGGCCCCCTTGAACTTTTCAACCTTTTGCCACATTTCAGGCTTCAAACATAAAGATATAAATTTTTTATTTTATGTGAAGAATCACCAACAAGTGGGACACAATTGTGAAGTGGAACGAAATCTATTGGATTTTTGAAACTTTTTTAACTAATAAAAAAATGAAAAGTGGGGCGTGCAAAATTATTCGGCCCCTTTACTTTCAGTGCAGCAAACTCACTCCAGAAGTTCAGCGAGGATCTCTGAATGATCCAATGTTGTCCTAAATGACTGATGGTGATAAATAGAATCCACCTGTGTGTAATCAAGTCTCTGTATAAATGCACCTGCTCTGTGATAGTCTCAAGGTTCTGTTGAAAGCGCAGAGAGCATCATGAAGACCAAGGAACACACCAGGCAGGTCCGTAATACTGTTGTGGAGAAGTTTAAAGCCGGATTTGGATACAAAAAGATTTCCCAAGCTTCAAACATCCCAAGGAGCACTGTGCAAGCGATCATCTTGAAATGGAAGGAGTATCAGACCACTGCAAATCTACCAAGACCTGGCCGTCCCTCTAAACTTTCAGCTCAGACAAGGAGAAGACTGATCAGAGATGCAGCCAAGAGGCCCATGATCACTCTGGATGAACTGCAGAGAACTACAGCTGAGGTGGGAGAGTCTGTCCATAGGACAACAATCAGTCTTATACTGCACAAATCTGGCCTTTATGGAAGAGTGGCAAGAAGAAAGCCATTTCTCAAAGATATCCATAAAAAGCCTCGTCTAAAGTTTGCCACAAGCCACCTGGGAGACACCCCAAACATGTGGAAGAAGGTGCTCTGGTCAGATGAAACCAAAATCGAACTTTTTGGCCACAATGCAAAACGATATGTTTGGCGTAAAAGCAACACAGCTCATCACCCTCAACACACCATCCCCACTGTCAAACATGGTGGTGGCAGCATCATGGTTTGGGCCTGCTTTTCTTCAGCAGGGACAGGGAAGATGGTTATAATTGAGGGGAAGATGGATGCAGCCAAATACAGGACCATTCTGGATGAAAACCTGTTGGAGTCTGCAAAAGACCTGAAACTGGGACGGAGATTTATCTTCCAACAAGACAATGATCCCAAACATACAGCAAAATCTACAAAGGAATGGTTCACAAATAAACGTATCCAGGTGTTTGAATGGCCAAGTCAAAGTCCAGACCTGAATCCAATCGAGAATCTGTGGAAAGAGCTGAAAACTGCTGTTCACAAACGCTCTCCATCCAACCTCACTGAGCTCGAGCTGTTTTGCAAGGAAGAATGGGCAAGAATTTCAGTCTCTCGATGTGCAAAACTGATAGAGACATACCCCAAGCGACTTGCAGCTGTAATCGCAGCAAAAGGTGGCTCTACAAAGTATTAACGCAAGGGGGCCGAATAATTTTGCACGCCCCACTTTTCATTTTTTTATTAGTTAAAAAAGTTTCAAAAATCCAATAGATTTCGTTCCACTTCACAATTGTGTCCCACTTGTTGGTGATTCTTCACATAAAATAAAAAATTTATATCTTTATGTTTGAAGCCTGAAATGTGGCAAAAGGTTGAAAAGTTCAAGGGGGCCGAATACTTTCGCAAGGCACTGTAAAAAACTTTATTTTACATATCACCTTTAAAAGTGGCATCTCAAAACAATACAGTAGATGTAAACCACAGATTACAAAGTAAATACCCAGACAAACGCAAATGTGTTTTTAATAAAATGCTTTCATTCATTCAACAGAGAGAGAGCATAAAACCTGGGTGTAACAGCTGTTCCTTTTTCTGATCACTTGCTCTCTGGATAAACGTCTCGTCTGTCCAGTTCTTTGTTTTCCTAATTTGCCGATTATGCCTGCTGCAATTTATTTTAGTCAAAATTTTATATATCACCTTTAAAAGTGGAATCTCAAAGCAAAAGTAAATACCCAACACTGATTGTACCCATCTGTCATGCTAATAAAACACCTTGAATTGAATTGAATTGAGGGAGAGAGGAGGGGAGGGCGAGCGAGATAACCAGGACGTAAGGCAAATAAGATACACTCCACAGGCATTCACAACAGCAACATATGAAATGTTTGCACATATAGTTAAGTTATTACTTGGTTTTCAAAGTGCAATGAAATACAATATTGTTGTTGTTGCTGTTCTTGTTGTTTTTATCCTGTAAAGCATTTTGAGAAGCCACCTTTAAAGGCAATATATACTGTAAAAGCGCTGATTCTTATGGAATGTGTTCTGCCGGGGATTCAAATTTTTTTTTTTTTTTTTATCGCGTATCTAAGTAAATCTCAGTCTAACTTTGTTCATGAACAAACAGTGGCATGTTACATTATTAATTTGGGTGTCTTAATTCGATGTATTTAAAGCAGTGAACTACTGTAGGTGTAACATAACATTCAGAAATACAATCGAGAATAGTTTTGTGGTGTTTGTTTAGATGAAACGTTCCTAAAATGTATAACGTAACCAGGCATCCATATGAATCAAGTAACAGGTTTATTCCATGCTGAAAAAAAGAAGAAAGAAAACACATTCCATAAGAATTGACTGAGCTCCGCTCTGTACCACGCAATGATCCCCCCAGAGTCTCTGCCCCGGGTTATTTGGGTTTTTAGACAGAGGGTAAAAAACTCTCTCTCTGGCTTGACCTCACCCTCCCTGTGTATTGTCTGTTTTTTTGTTAACAAGGCTCGCCAGCTAATGTGAATCGAAACCTGTCTTTCTAGCTTTTAAAGTCGTGCGATGTGTAAGCCACAATTCAAATAGAGAAAAAAGAGCTGACTGACAAGATTTAAGATATGGCTGTCAATGTTGGATTAAAAAAAACACATTGCCCGACGTTTGTTGCATTGCTTGAAAAATAACTTTATTTCGAGAGACTGGATAAGTAATTCAAGTGTTTTTTTTAACTTCCTGAAAAACAACTAATAATTTAACTATATGTGCAAACGTTTTATGATATGTCGCTGTTGTGAATGTCTGTGGACATGTGCTGGCTGGACAGGAGGCTCTACTGTACACAGAGAGGGGCGGGAGGAGGGGACAAGCCGATACATACTCTTAGAGTTTGATTAATAGGGAATATAATACAAAAATATAGTACTAAAAATAAGATACACTCTACAGACATTCACAACGGCGACTGTCAGAAGATAGGACACAGCGGCTCAGGCACCCGCTGAATGGAAAAGGGGCACTTTAATGTTCTGTATGGCTAATACTAAAGCCAATACTAATATCCAATACTTTAATATTCTTTTCTGTATGTTTAACAATAGTGGGTACTGGCCTAAGTCATCCCTGCTCCCGTTGTTAGGTGTTAATGTGTTGTTAAGTGTGAATTTGTACCTGTTTCCCTGAGGTCTGGCTTTTTTTCTGGAAAACCATAACTCTGGTCTTGTCCAGATTGACTGTCGGCGCCCAGGTCTGACAGTGCTGCTCCAGCAGTGCCAGGTTCTGGCGCAGCCTCTGTTCTGTGGGCGACAGCGGGACCAGGTCATCTGCAAAGAGCAGGAACTCGATTTCCATAATTAATGCAGATCAGTGAATCAAGGGACAAAACAACTATTGCGCCCGGGTCCTCAATGGGCTTTGACGTGCTAATGCATTGGTTTAACAGTCCGGGTGTGGCAAGCCTCTAATGTACATGTGAATATAGCATAAATACACCAAGGGATTGGGTGAGCTCCCATCACAAAAAAAGCATGGTGAATCGTAGATTCTCAACCCTTACTTCGTGCGATTGGAAAAGAATTCGTGATCGGATCAACGAAATGCTTCGTAGAAGGAGGCGCTCTTTTCCTCTAGTCTAACAGTCTGTCCACAAAACAAAACATTCCTGTTAGACAAGAGGAATGTAAAAAAAAACAATTACTTTTGTCAATGGAAACTGGTGTGTGTGTCTCTCTCTGCTGGATGTCCCTCTCACTCTCTGCAGAATGGATAAAAGCATTTTATTAAAAACGCGTTTGCGTTTGTCTGGTATTTACTTTGGTCCCTTTTAACTGTTTTTCCATCTACTGTATTGCTTTGAGATGCCACTTTTAAAGGTGATATGTAAAATAAAGTTTTTTTATTATTGTTATAGAGAAACATGATCAGATTTTCCCTGGTTCAGAAAAAAAGATCTAAAGTGCTACACCTAACTTTCTTAATTCGATGTATTTAAAACAGTGAACTACTGTAGGTGTAACATAACATTCAGAAATACAATCGAGAATAGTTTTGTGGTGTTTGTTTAGATGAAACGTTCCTAAAACGTATAACGTAACAAAATTAAAGACGATTAAAATCTGTAATCTTTCCACTTGTACTGTATGTCATCGGAAAGTTTCTGCTTTGTGTAAGGATGGTATCAAAAAGTAATCTTAAGTGGTGAGAAAGCTGTGCTCAATGTATTTAAGGGACTTAAAAGTAAAAGGAGATGCTTCATATTGCTTGACTAATTTTAAAAACTAAGTTATAAATGCAGACGCTCCCTCGGTGCCGCGCCGGGTGTAAATATCAAAATATACATTCGTCCCGGGCAGAGGCCGAAGAGCGCCCAGCTGGGGTGCGCGGGGAAGAGCAGGACAGGAGTGAAAGGCGGGGTTTAGGAAGGCGTACAGTCTGGGCAGGTATAGATTACACTTTTCTAAAACGTATCTGAAAAATAAAAACGATTACAATCTAATCCTTCCACGTTTGATCCCAAAATCCCAAGAAAAATAAATCTAAACGGGTAGAAAGCTATGCTGAAAGTTTATTAAGATACTTAGAAGACAAAGATACTGTATCAATTTATGTTGCATTAGCCTGATTATGATTAAAAAAACACATATAATTAAACACGATTTAAATCAATATAAGTGTTTATATTGTAACGCATACTGTCCAGCCTCCATTTCTCTATATAAATTTACTCTATTACACACACACACAATAGAAGCAGGAAGCAGAAGCAGGGACCATTGTCAGAAGGGAAGAAGGTGACTATTCATTGTTATCAAAAATGACTTAGAATCGATCATGTTGTGATATTTTGAAATATAAAAGTCAATTGATTGTTCATAATATTGCTATTCTATTTTTTCGAAGAAATGTTTGTTAAAAGAAAAGTCCAGCATTAGCTGGATTTGAACACACAACCCATGCGTTGGTAATGGGGCACGTAGACCAGTGGGCTACAAGGGAAGTCGCATGAAGAGAGAGGCGAAACAACCCTACACAGCCCTGTCGCAGTACACGAATATAATCATATCGTTATTAAATTCTTTAGATACGCGATTCCATATTATATTAGCAGAAAAGCTTAAAACTACCACTTTTTCACACACTATTTCACATGCTAGTTAAATACTTCGATGTTTAAAATCGTTAGGGAGAAATGGAATACCGGTGTGTATTTTTCCTTTAAAGTACCGATTCCTGGAATCTGACTGGCTGACACCCTTCTGAAGTGGTTCCATAAAATCTGGTATACGGAAAAGAAAGCTTTGATAAAAAAGCCTGGATTCTCATGTATCTCATACAAGTATCTTTTAATAAAGTCTTTGCTGTGCTCTTGAGGATCCTTGTGATATTTTGAGCTCTAGTTGAATGATAAGTGTCGCATTTTAAATCATTTTCGTAGTTAGAAATTATGAAACGCCCTGTTAAAAGCAAGGGAGTTTTTATGCCCGTTGAAGTAAAACAAAATGCCTGACAAAGTATGGCTTGGACAGATTCCAAGTGCTTGTACAAATGTGCTAAAGAAATTATACTTTGAGTATACAGCTTGTCCAAAGTCATTCATTATTAATACTATTAGTAATATCTTCGGTAAAGGCTTTGATGCATAAATATTTCTGATAAAGGTAGGTTGTGTACTTTTGTCCAACCGAGCAATCTTGCTTTCAAAAAATATACCAACATTTTAATGACTGATGATTAACATGCTGTAATACACAGTTCAAAATTAAAAGCTCAAATGCTGTACATGAGAGGTTAAGCTCCCCCTGGCGGTTTTACAAATGAAATTACATTTTACAGGATCACTTTATACTTAACTGAATGTAAATCTTATTTTTTAAAACCCAAAACAAAGTAGTACCAAAAATTATTGAGTATTATTTCAAGTAAAGTGATTTAAAATTTCAAACACAGATCTTTTTCTATCAATTTCCACATTTCACCTTAATAAATTAATTGTTTCATATATGTTAGTTACACTATAGTTTTTTTGTATTTCAATTACAGGTCAAATGCTGATTAATCTTCAGTTTATTCATAGAAGATCATGAAGTACTGTCTTCTGATTATGAATAGAATGCCTACGAGTAAACTGACTTGGAAATAATCTTTCTAGATTGTGTTATATGTAATATAAATATTTTTAAATGCTAAGGTATGTCTTAGGTCTAAAATAACTACCACAGATATCATAACTGATAAGGAGTAATACACCAATGTGCACCCATAATGACAGGCAGTAGCTGTAACTTAAAAGAAAATGTGGATGTTCTTTTGGTCATATTTCATTTATAGTGCCCACTTTTGCTGAAAAATATCCTAATACACTTGGAAAGAATTAGGCTTTCTAACATTACCCAAAGGTTTGTAGGTATTTATAATTTACATAAAGAAGATAGAATGCATCAGAAAGTTCTTATAAAAGAGCTTTGCAAGATTCAGTAAAACATTTTAAATCTAAGAAGAGGTTTATTGTTGGGTCAACTAACTCTAAGAAGCAAGAGCATGTATGACAAGTTTGATGAGGTGAAGCAGGACCAATAATACATTCTTCTGTACATGTATTTCCATTATGTTAACACCTGTTTAGGAAAGTTCACTTTGAGCTTTTGTGCACACCCATTTTTATTCCTCAATAATTACACAGATAAGTCTTTAAATAAAGCAAGTCAACTTCACTGTCACCTCCTTTCATTACTGTTCTCAGTTTTTGTTATAGTTCCTCTTGTCAACACTTTAAAAGAATGACATGCAAACACTGTCTGATACTACTGCACTGCACTGTTACACCCACAATAGAACAGTTTACATATTGGTGAAATTCACAGCCCAGTCTTAACACCAATTGATCCCATACCTTTCTGCTGCTTTTTAGCTACATGATGAACCCAGTAGCAAATTACCTGAGCTAATGCCTACACTTATGAATGCTCAGCTGGGATTGGCTTTAGCTTATAATTGTGTTTAATACTGTGTAAGGACGGGTGAATCAGTCCTTAGATGCTTCAAAGTGTATGAAAAATGTATCCATTTTTGCAGTAGCTAAAACTATTGTACACAACATGAAAATACATTCAGAAAATGACATGAAAAGACATGAAGGAGAAGGAAAATGGATGACACGAAATAGGGTTTCTTGTATATTTTCAAATAAACTGCCTCTAGAAAAAGATTATCTAATAGCCGTCTTTCAGCAAATTCAGAAACTTAAACCTTCCTCTCTACGCCGTGCATGCATAATAGCTTTTTATATTTTTTTGATAAGTTTCTAATAAGTACTGTACATACCAGAAACATGCAAAAAGTAAAAAAAAGTTTATCTATCTTTACCTTTATTTATCTGTAATCACTGTTCAAAGTCTTTCCAAGACTGGCAATTGTAAAAATAAAAAAGTAGTAGTAACAGTAAAAATAGTAAATAATTTATTTGTTTTATTAATTTTTTTATTATTTACTAGTGTACCAATGTACCAATAGTGTACCAACTTGTGAATATTTCGCCAAACCTGTTAATAAAAACAAACTTTATTTTATATAGCACCTTTAAAGGTGGCTTCTCAAAGTGCTTTACAAAAAGACAACAGCAACAACAATAAAAAAATACACAAGATACACAATACACAAGGAGCAGTGGGGTTAAGAACCAGTTACAGATCCACCCATTCAGAATGCGCGAGGGATGCTGTAGTAATCCGCAGTCCAGTGGCTGTGCGAGACTGTGGCAGATTGCGGTAGACTGCAGCATTTTAGAAATTTTCAGTTATTTGAGAGCACCAGTTTGTGAAACCACCAGGCGGAGCTGTGAAAGCTGATCATGGCGTGTGGAGCATTTGGGCTGTCACCAGAAAATGCACGGTTTCGAATCCTGCTCAATGCTGAGGGACAATCTTTTTCCTGTTTAGACTTTTATTAATTTTAAACTGTTATTATACTAGAGCTTGTGAACGTGATGTGCCTCTTCCACGTTTACATCCACATAGAGAAAATCCAAAGGTAAATAGCGGTACTGTAATGTAATACCTACCTAATGTACACAGGAGATGGTAGTGATACAGATGCAGCCATTCAAAGTGCGCGGCACAGACACTTACCACGGATAATTGGCTACGTCCTCGTGCATCATGACGCCTGATGACGCACAATACCGACAGGGGCACTCGTGGTGCGTTGGTCGGTCGTAGAAAGATTTAAATGTCTTTACTGTGCCCGTTTTAGTATTGAATATTTATATGGAATTTTACCACTGAAGGGAAATCTTAGTAGCTGAGCTTAAAAAGAATAGGAGCATAACGCGTGTGAAGGCCATAGACGATATTAGTTTTGGAACATAAACATACAGTATTACAGTATATGGCTGGTCTCAGTACTTCAAAGAAAAAATATACAGCAGTATTCCATTTCTCCCTAAACATTTTAAGCATCGAAGTCTTTAACTAACGTGAAATAGTGTGTATAAAAAAGTGGTAGTTTTAAGCTTTTCTGCTAATATAATATGGAATTGCGTATCTAAAGAAATTAATAACAATATAATTATATTCATATACTGCAACACAGTAATACACGCTGTACAATGTCTGTTGATACTGTATGTGTAGGGCTGTTTCACCTCTGCTCATGTGACCTTGCTGGTAGCCTGGGATCTAGGTGCCGGATTAGGTCTTGGCTGTTCAAATCCAGCCGGCGCCGCAACTTTTCTTTTAACAAACATTTATTTTAAAAAATATAATAGCAATATTATGGACAATTAATTGACAATAAATATAGAAAAGCACATATTACATTTTGGAAATAGTTTTAATATGTTAATAGTTCCCTGGTTCTACACCCCTGGGTGTTTCTCTCTCACTCGTTCGCTCGCTTGCCCCCCCCCCTCCCTCAATTCAATTCAATTCAATTCAAGGTGCTTTATTAGCATGACTGATGGGTACAATTAGTGTTGCCAAAGCAAATAAAATAATGACATTCACGTAAAACAAAACAAAAAATAACATTTGACGTCATGCTGGAAAGTATCCGTAATCACCTTGTAAAACCGCCAGGAGGAGTCAATAAAGCTTAACCTCTCATGTACAGCATTTGAGCTTTTAAATTTAAACTGTGTATTACAGCATGTTAATCATCAGTCATTAAAAAGTTGGTATATTTTATGAAAGCAGGATTGCTCAGTTGGGCAAAAGTACAGAACCTACCTTTATGATAAATATTTTAATTACGCAGAAATATTTTATGCATCAAAGCCTTTACCGAAGATATTACTATTAGTATATAATAATAATAATGAATGACCTTGGACAAGCTGTAAACTGTCCAATCCCTAGTTCGTCTGGCATTTTCTTTTAGTATAACAGACATAAAAAACTATCTTGCTTTTAACAGAGTGTTTCATAATTTCTAACAATGCAAATTATTTAAACTGCGACACTTCAACCACTTCAACTGCGACAATCATTCAACCAGAGCTCAAAATATCACAAGGATCTTCAAGAGCATACCAAAGACTGTGTAGCGGTGAGGCTTATTAATAAGGCAGAATTAAGTGTTTCTGAGCTTCCCAAATGAGGCCCCATTTCTCTGTTCATCTCTGTGGTGCAGCCACAGAGAAACCATTCATGCAAGATGTTTTCTTTTGATAAGGACAGCTCCCAAAGGGGGATGCACTTAGCTAAGCCTGGCTATCATGATCAATGGTCATCCATTGGCGCCTATCTGTCTAGGGAGTGCCAGTTGGACATTTGGACTGCATTACTAAGTGTCAGAACTAAGTGACTCATATCTCACCTTGATCAACCAATCAGGGACTGGTAGGGCCGAGTAACCCACGTGGGACTCTGATGCCCATGGAACTTTCAGCCAATCAATGAGCTGAAGTTCCTCCAGGTAAAAACAGGCAGCACAGAGAGCCTGTGGGATTCAGATTCAGATTCAGATTCAACAATTCTAAAGGGAATTCAAAGGAGAATTCCAGGGCAGGACGGCCCAGGAGCAGAAGGCTCCCAAGGGCAGGACATTCTCGCAGCGTGCCTCCTGACCATCCTGAGACTCAGCCCGGACAACCAGGGAACGGCCAGTGTGTCCGAGTGCCAGAACTTTCCTTTGTTCTAAGAGTCTAGAGTGGAGGTTGCCAGAGAGTAACCAGCAGCAGGACTCGTGAACAGGTCGGAACTGTGGACAGCTGAATCACTATTCAGAACTAGCTCTTCATCAGGAACGAACCGGTCTTCTTCCTGACTTGCTGGGACCCACAGTCATCTTTTCTCCTGTGCACAAACTTTGCTAGTTAAAGCCAACACTAACTAGCCGGTCAGTGTACATCAGCAGCGCACCGTCGCAAGCCGCACAGCACAGCCTGGCACCGAGCCAGAGAGCGCGGATTGGACAGCAACAGCCTGCAACTGTTTCTTTGTGCCCGCAGGAGATCTGAATCCCCAAAGATTGGATGAGTATTCAACTTCAATGCATTACAGCTCGAGAATTCAATTGTTATCCCAACCGGTTGATATCAATTTAATTCCTAAGAGTTATGTACTTGTTTCGAGTATCTAATGTAGAAGTTATAACCAAGTTCATTTATGAAACGGTCTTAATGAATGATATACTGAACGTATGTCCTCTTGATATATGTAACACTTCGTAACTGATTGAATATATATGTTTTGTATTCTGATAACCCTCTCGATAAGATCTGTTAGTTTAAGGCATATTCTATGTATTAATAAATGTATCCTCGTGTATTAGTACCTGTGTGTGTGCGTTGTTTGAGTTATGTCGCATGGTTGGACTCTAAAGCCATCAAAAGAATCAACTTTGTGATTTACTGCTACAATTAATAATTGTCTCAGTAAATGCCCAAACCCTACAGAACTGGTGCCTTCAGAGAGCCACTATGATTACATATTTGGTGTCCCTGAACCGGTTTTCCCTACATTATTTGGCGTCCCTGGGTGGGCGTGGCAAGACTGAAATGAGTCAACCAAGCGGAATAATTCAATATAAAACGCCGCGGGTTTCATACACGACAATACAGTGTGCTGAAAGCCGAAAGGAAAAAAGTTCCCCTTGCTCTTTAAGCAGTGCTTGATTGTTTTGTGATCTTTTGCAATCTACCGGGTTGATTGCATACTTGATCTTGTGGTTTTCTGTGGTAAAACTGTGATTTCGTACTTAAAAGTAATACTCTTTAAGTTTAACGATGGTTGCTAAAAGGTCTGAGTTCGAGTCGCTATTAAGCACTCTCTCTAGCAGCGACAGGTCTGACCACGATCTCTTCCATATCTCTGTCAGCGGAGAAGCTAGAAGGATAAATCTCCATTCTCTGAGAGACCTAGCGAAGGACATAGAGAGATTTGACCCGGCAGTGTCAGAGAATAATATCGAGAGTTATATTCAGGACCTCAGGTATAACCTGCAGTACCTGCCAAACGCCACAGAACAGGAGAAAGTGTTTCTGGTCAGGAAAACTACCAGCAGAGCTGTACATGAGTGGATGGCTAGGCAGATGAAAGAAGTCTGTAATGACTTTGAGCAGCTTTGTCATGCACTTATCGAAGAATACAGTGCGTTTATTGACCCGACTGCCGCGATAGCCGCCGCCCTTAACATTAAGCACGAGAGAGCAGAGTCCCCTCGCGAATATTACGAGAGACTTAGACGAACTTATTTTGCAGGGCGAAATGATGAGGGTTGCGAAGAGAACACACATTTCAAGGGTTTATTCATTGCGAATCTCCACCCATCAGTCAGAAAGATGATCTTAATGCATACAGATGCACAGACCATGAAAATGACTGATATTAAGAGATTCTTGCAGAAAGCCTGGGAGTATGATGTCCAAAGTCGCTCTGAGCAAAAAGCTGTTATAGCGACTGTGTTCGCCGTCAGAGCCAGCAGGGTTAATTCCCCCCTGCTCGAAGGAGCACAGGCTCCTGAGCTGGCTAAGCCCCGTTCCAAAGCACTCACACAGGACCGCACCCAGCGTCCTAAGTGCCATGAGAACACCGGGGGAGGGAAAGGGCTAGAAAAGACTGAACAAAAGGATTCAGTAGCCGCCCGCCTGGCCAGGCTTGAACAAGCTTTATTAGGACAGGGACAACCGCTCCCCAAGGCTGCCGGAAGCGTGAATGAGCTGATACTCTCCACTGGAGGAGGCGGAGACCCGCCCCCTTTCCCTCCCTTAGTCTATCTGATTGAGCGGGAGGGTTCCTGCCTGGATGAGGTCAGCCACTCCCAAGTGAGTGCTGACTCCACCCCTGAAGTCACAGAGCAGGCAGTAAAACACAGAGGAAAAGCAGGAAGCTTTTACCTCAAGGCTGCCATGGGAGATGTCTTACACAGTGAGACACTGATTGACACTGAGGTTGAAAGGTGTTTGATGTCACACGGCAAGCTCAAACGGGTTGAAAAAGAAAAGGGCATGCGACTCAGAGAGGAACCTTTGGTGGATCACCAGAAAGGCAAGGTGTGGAAACAGGTCAAGGCTCCTAAGCCTTCTGTACAGAAGGAAAGGGGGGCCAAGAGGCAGACTGTGCTCACACAGTGCCCACCGAACACAGAAGCCTATGTGGAGATTCCTTCTGTTCCCTCTGAACAAGAAATAAAAATATTTCCTTGTTCCCCGGATATACAGGGAAGTCGTGTCCCGGCTGAGGTCACAACAGCCTTCCTGCCACAGGAGCGGTGCTCCAAGCAGCCGCCTGATCCACCAGGTAAAGCACACCCCTTTTACATCCCTAAAGAGGAGCAGATCTCCCCACCTGGTGATGAAAAGGAGCTTTCCCTGAGCACCCTGGCACCCAAGAGGGGTCAGGACCACTACCTTGCAGTGGTGGAAGGGATCCAGATGGCAGGAGAGCAGGTTGGTGATGTAGCCCTCACCCTTAGCCCTAAGAGGTCCTCTATTAGTGAGGATCTGCTTGAGCAGCTGTCACAGGGCCACCGCCAGGTGCCCCTGGTGCAACATTCACAGGTTAGACAGGAGGTCCAGCTGGACGCTGAGACTACTGCGCTGTGGACACACCTGATCCCAGATGCCGATTCCCTCTGCTGTGACCCAGGGAACCTGCAGTCAGGTAACATTATTTCTCACAACTACCAGGTAGTGAGTGAGACTGACCTGATTGTTCCTGCCTCAACAGCAGGGTTGCCAACACACCCAGTCCCCCAGAAGGGACAGGTAATGAAAGCCGAGCCGGTTTTCTCACAGCCACCAGCTCAGTCTGTCAGTCTGAGTCTGACCAACAGTGGTTCAGCCAGACTGGAGCTGGATGGTCAAGTCACCCGCCTGCCAGTGCAGGACATCGCAAAGAGGGGTGTCAGAATCCCCGCCTGCACTGACATGGGCCTGGTGAGTGATAGTGAGTTCAAAGACTGTGAACTAGCTATCCCAGTGCTGGGGCAGCTCCCTGAACCCCTAGCGAGGGAAGGGGGGAGCGAGCAGGTGTCCTACACCCACGCCCAGCGAACGATTGTAAACATGCCGATAGAGGGATTCCTCAATCAGGAAGTGTGCAGGGTGGACCTGAACAGTGAGAATGGGATAACAATCCCAGATCACTCAGGTGCTCCAGATGACCACTCAGCCGAGGGTCAGGCATGCTCCACCGCTGCACCGCCCCCTGCAGGGTTCCTAGAGCACAGGCATGAACAAATCGAAAAAGCAGATGCCCTGGAAAAGGAGGAGCAGCATCAGCAGCTGCGTCAGATCTCCCCAGATTTCCAGGATGTTGGTGCCCAAGATGCCACATGGCATACTGAGAAGGACACCATGTACACGCTGCGCCAGCTTAGAAAAGCAACAGTCACTCAGAAGGAGATGACTGGGATCAGCCACCCGAAAAGACATTTGGGAGGACTGATTGCTGCCGCCACTGTTGCACGTTTGCTATTTCTGGTAGGTTTGTGTGCTACTGGCACTCTCACCCTGACTGCCCCAAGAAGGCAGGTGTCAGAAATGCCAGAGGGTAGTGACAGACTGTATCAACAGCAGCAAAAGTTGGAAGGCCTAGGGAAAACCCTACAGGCAACTTCCTATGCAACAGGGTTAAACTTTATTCCCCAACCAGTGGACATGATTGTTGGTGTTATACAGTGGGTTTATGCTTGTGTGCAACAGGCCAGAATGTTGACACAAGACCTGTTAAGGGAGTTTAGTGCCCCTGTAGCCAGTCTAACCACGGCACAATTCCCAACCCACTTGATTCCACTCTTCTCAGTAGAGGAGTATGTGACATTAACCCCATCGCTCATAGCTCACCCAGAAGGCAATCCAAGATTGAATTCGGTTCCAAGTCTTGAGATGGGTATGGCTACCAAAGCTATCCATTGGCTGTGTCTAAACGATTCACCAATGAAGGGTGTAAAGCTACTAACGAGCAGAGGGAGGTTAATGGACCCCATGAAGAGCAGGTGGGAAGTAAATGGCTGGTCAGCACACCACATTTAACTGACACTATGACTTGTGACGGGCATGATACAGCTACCCCAATGCAGCTACCTAATCAAACAGTTTTCCTGTAAGTTCCCGAGGAGGCCATAGTACAGCATGGTAACTTAACACTGTACGGTCTGGAACCAGACGATATAAGACCAAACTTGAGGTCTTGGATGCCTTCAGGTGCCACACTATTGAATTGGATAGAAATCCAAGAAACAGTAAGCCCTGAAGAGGTACAGGTAGTTAGTTTGCTTTAATGGAACAAACCTCCAAACCACCCTAGCAGATACCCAACACAGGTGTTGTGGTTTATCGGAGGGCTGGGAACAGGAACCGTTGTTATTGTAACACTACTGCCTGGAAGTTGGATCATGACTGACAGTGTACTCTGAATGCTGTACTCTCGCATCAAGATGTACTCTGGGTAGCATGAATGAGTCAAAGGTAGCATGTCAAAAGAAAGGAAGTGACTTCTCCCCAAATATCTACTACAGAGGTATCAGATATTGACAGTGAACTTCCTGATGTGTAATTCCTAGACTTAGATAATGTCTCCTACCGTGTTTATACATACTCCAGATGTTATTCATCCTGTTTGTATCCAATGCTGGTTCCGGTATGAATTCTCGAGGAGTAATGTAGACATTTAAGATTAATGTTCTAATGGCAAGGGACATCACTTAACTCTGTTTTGTTTTGAAGGCAACAATGCCTCAGGATATGTAGCGGTGAGGCTTATTAATAAGGCAGAATTAAGTGTTTCTGAGCTTCCCAAATGAGGCCCCATTTCTCTGTTCATCTCTGTGGTGCAGCCACAGAGAAACCATTCATGCAAGATGTTTTCTTTTGATAAGGACAGCTCCCAAAGGGTGATGCACTTAGCTAAGCCTGGCTATCATGATCAATGGTCATCCATTGGCGCCTATCTGTCTAGGGAGTGCCAGTTGGACATCTGGACTGCATTACTAAGTGTCAGGACTAAGTGACTCATATCTCACCTTGATCAACCAATCAGGGACTGGTAGGGCCGAGTAACCCACGTGGGACTCTGATACCCATGGAACTTTCAGCCAATCAATGAGCTGAAGTTCCTCCAGGTAAAAACAGGCAGCACAGAGAGCCTGTGGGATTCAGATTCAGATTCAGATTCAACAATTCTAAAGGGAATTCAAAGGAGAATTCCAGGGCAGGACGGCCCAGGAGCAGAAGGCTCCCAAGGGCAGGACATTCTCGCAGCGTGCCTCCTGACCATCCTGAGACTCAGCCCAGACAACCACGGAACGGCCAGTGTGTCCGAGTGCCAGAACTTTCCTTTGTTCTAAGAGTCTAGAGTGGAGGTTGCCAGAGAGTAACCAGCAGCAGGACTCGTGAACAGGTCGGAACTGTGGACAGCTGAATCACTATTCAGAACTAGCTCTTCATCAGGAACGAACCGGTCTTCTTCCTGACTTGCTGGGACCCACAGTCATCTTTTCTCCTGTGCACAAACTTTGCTGGTTAAAGCCAACACTAACTAGCCGGTCAGTGAGCATCAGCAGCGCACCGTCGCAAGCCGCACAGCACAGCCTGGCACCGAGCCAGAGAGCGCGGATTGGACAGCAACAGCCTGCAACTGTTTCTTTGTGCCCGCAGGAGATCTGAATCCCCAAAGATTGGATGAGTATTCAACTTCAATGCATTACAGCTCGAGAATTCAATTGTTATCCCAACCAGTTGATATCAATTTAATTCCTAAGAGTTATGTACTTGTTTCGAGTATCTAATGTAGAAGTTATAACCAAGTTCATTTATGAAACGGTCTTAATGAATGATATACTGAACGTATGTCCTCTTGATATATGTAACACTTCGTAACTGATTGAATATATATCTTTTGTATTCTGATAACCCTCTCGATAAGATCTGTTAGTTTAAGGCATATTCTATGTATTAATAAATGTATCCTCGTGTATTAGTACCTGTGTGTGTGCGTTGTTTGAGTTATGTCGCATGGTTGGACTCTAAAGCCATCAAAAGAATCAACTTTGTGATTTACTGCTACAATTAATAATTGTCTCAGTAAATGCCCAAACCCTACAGAACTGGTGCCTTCAGAGAGCCACTATGATTACATATTTGGTGTCCCTGAACCGGTTTTCCCTACAACTGTTTTAAAAGATACTTGTACCAGACACATGAGAATCCAAGGTTTTTTATCTACACTTTCTTATCTACGCTAAGAAGTAGTCTTTATAATTTATCACACAGTAAAAACTTTCAGGGGTGTCCGTATACCAGAGATTATGGTACCACTTCAGAAGGGTGTCAGCCAGTCAGATTCCAGGACCGGAATTATCTGTTTTATAATCGAGAATATGTAATCACGTATCTAAATAAATTAATAACGATATTAATTTAAGGATCTAAATATCTAAATTTATTTATCTATATAGCTGGTAGTATTACTGTATTTCACTTTCATTGTAAACACGTTTTTGTTAACACCCAAATCGCAGGTGGATTCTGTTTTTTGGTCTGTTATGGTCTGTAGCTCAAATCCTGCTTAACTAAAACTTAGACCCGAGAAGAGTATTATTGGACAATGTTGTGACGCTCTGGAGGAATTTCTCTGTAAACTGAAGAGTTATAGAGGAGACAGGTTGTGTAGCAGTTCTTTTGACACTTGACGTAAAAAAACATTCCAATGTAAATGTGACACGGAAAATAATGTGGTGTATTGGTCGTTAGTGAAAATATTTAATCATTTAATCTCTTTACTGTGCACATTTTAATGTTGTATGGAATATGGAATATTGTATTATATGGAATTTTACCACTAAAGGGAAATTTTAGTAGCTAAACATAAAAGGCAGAGGAGCATAACGAAGGTCATAAAGGTCATAAACTATATTAATTTAGGAACATTAACATATTATGTAAAATGTATGTTGCTGTTATTGGTATTTTAAAGAAAAAATACACACCAATACTCAATTTCTCCTACAGTATATTGACATTTTTTATATTTCAAAATAACACATTCGTACTGTATGTACAGTACACAGCTTTACCGCAGATTGAACTGTAGGGCACAAATCCACATGTGCCCAAAAGCCCAACATATTAATGTGCATTTGCCTGGCGCTGCGCTGTTTTCATCACTCTCTGCAGGAGTGCTGGTTGTGACGAATTAAACCAGTTTCACAGGTATTTTCAAAGTAGAAGGGGGAAAGTCTTCCAGCGAGAGACACCCCCCCCTCCAAAACCCCTTTTTTTTGCTTACAGTACTTACTGTACTGTACTTACTTAGGGTAGTACTTCTCGCATTAAGAAAGCTAGGTGTTAGCCGAAACTATTAGTAGTCAATAATATTAAATTTAACACTGTAATAAATTGTGCTAATAATAAATTATATTCTACTCTGAGAATGTAGGGGGGAAGAAGAATGCCCGTGGTCTTTTCACTGATAAACTTGTGTCAATCTGTCAACAAAATACAGCTGTAAAAAAAAAGTTGTTTTTTTTAAAGTCAATTGTTTGTCCATAATATTGCTATTTTGATATTGCTAATTGCTATTGCTACTGAGTCTCTGTGTCTACAGTACATTGTTTGTGAACAAACCGGTTTCACAGTTATTTTCAACCCCCAGCCACTGTTGTTTCGTCGGTTGTTATCCTGTAAAGCGCTTTGAGGAGCCACCTTTAAAGGCACTATATAAAATAAAGTTTATTATTATTATTATTATTATTATTATTATTAATATTGATCATATTTTTCCTCCCAGAACTTGTAAATTGTTGTTGTTATTGTTGTTGTTATCCTGTAAAGCGCTTTGAGAAGCATACTGTCCAGCTTGTCAGGTGCATTTTTTTGTAAAATAATAAGTAGAGTTTTGGGGTTATTAGTGTTCCATTTACAGCAACCCAATGTAAATACATTTTGTCTCCAAATCCACCACCACTTATATGAATCATAGCCCTGCCAAACGATGCAAATTCCGCTGCAATGGTTATGTGCAGGAATTATTCATTATGGCATCTCCACGTTCAATTAAACACTGCTCTGTGTGCAAATGCAATGCAATTTGTTTTTAAAAAAGCCACCTTTAAAAGTGCTATATAAAATAAAGTTTATTATTATTATTAATATTGATGATATTCTTCCTCCCAGGACTTGTAAAATTGTTGGTGTTATTGTTGTTATCCCGTAAAGCACTTTAAGAAGCATACTGTCCAGCATATTGTATTTCATTGCACTTTGACAGATCGTCTTATAATCACTTGTTGTTAGAATATCCCCCAAGAGGATATTCCCCCCAAGAGGATATAGAGGATATCCCCCAAGAGGTATCCAGGTAACAGTGAAACGGGCGTACAGTCTGGGGAGATTGCCCGTTTTCCATGTAAATAGGTGGGTTTCGAGCTTTGAGTCACCTACTTCTTCAACTAGCTTGCAGAGAAAGTCATTGCCCTGCTTTTTGTAGAACACGCTATTTATTACTGCCGGAAAACACAACGTTTCGGCTGTGGAGCCTTCCTCAGGTGTCGTGTGAATAAGTGTCACACTTGAAGAAGGCTCCACGGCCAAACTGTTGTTTGTTGTGTGTTCTTTCTTCTCTTTTCAGCATGGAATAAAATCCTTTGCAGCCTACGTATGCTGATACAGCTACCCACCTGACATTTATTACTGTGTTTTGGACCTTTATATTTAGGTTTATAATAGAGGTTCCCCATTATACAGTGTACTGTACTGATGAGCTAATATCTGGGAAAAGTTTTTTTCTTTTTCCTTCAATCAAACACACCAAAATACTGAAAACTGACACAATATGCCAGTAAATGTGATAGACACATTAGCAAGTCAATGCAATTCTATTAAAAAAACAGTGTGATCTCGTGTCCCATCCTCAGGAGCAAACAGTGAGCACAAAGCAAGAACTCATCATAGCAAATCAACAGGTTTTGTTTTTCAGTGTGCTTATAAATAAAATAAATTTTAACAAATGAATTTCTCTGTCAGCTAGTCGAAGAAGTAGGCGACTCAAGGTTCAAAGCCCAGCGGGTGCAGCCGATGCAACAACAATAATAATTTAATAATAAAATTCTGAAACAACTCGGGAATATTGTTATAATTTGTCTATTATTATCGAATCCCTCAACTCAACTCGTTCACTTGTGGTTATTTTGGAAACATTTTTACATGTTCCTTTAGCTACATTGCTGTTGATACTGTTGCAATAGGCAATGAAACGCACAGAGTTTGTAATGGGTGCTGTGAATGAGTTAGATTTTAATACAGTACGAATAAATGTATTTCCCACAAGCTGTGCAGTAGTGGCTTTAAAACTATAAAGCATTGCGCTGTATGCATGTGGCACATCTTCAGAACTACAGTACAGAAAAACAAGAAACAACAGGACATTTGATTGCTGATTGCCTTATGTTAAAGAGTAACAAACACAACAGAGGGCTTGCTACTAAAAACAATATTCAATGTTGGTAGCAGGATGAACTGTCTGGTTGAGTTAAGTGTATATTTTGTCATAGCGTTGCTGCAAGATGTTAACAGTGAAAACAGGAATTTAAAAATCAGTCATTTCAAGAAGACTATTTTCAGAATAATTATAAATCTAGCAGGATAGAGAAAGCACAGAAAATAGGCAGTTAGATTGATCAGATTAGTATGAAAAGCCGTTTAGCAAAGAGGGTGTGAGAAGAGTGACAAACTAGTATACTTTAGATCTTTTTTTCTGAACCAGGGAAAGTCTGATCATGTTTCTCTATAACAATAATTTAAAAAAAAAACTTTATTTTATAAAGAACCTTTAAAAGTGGCATCTCAAAGCCATATAGTAGGTGTAAAAACAGTTATAAGGACCACAAGTTACAAAGTATATACATATACTGTAAGAAAGACAAACAGTTAGAAGTGCTACCAAAATTAGAAAATACTTTATTGATCCTGTGAGGGAAATTGCAGTGCAACAGCAGCTTAACACAGACAACACAGACACAGTGTAACAAATGATACAATAATAATAATACAATACATACAATACAATCAGTACAGTGAGAAGTGCACTAGGAAGAGTTACTCACAGTCCAGAACACACAAAGAACAGAACAAACCAGAAAAAAACAGTACACAAAAAAGTCATATTGCACAATATGACTATAAATATAAATGTATTGCACAGGTCCCTGGCATATATTGCACAAAAATGGTTTTAAACGAGAAAAGAAAAGAACAGATGAATCAGTTTACTGTTCAGTCCAGAAACAGGTCACTGTCAATGTTGCCTCTGCCCAGACGCAAGGTGGATGCGTTGTACAGTCTTATGGCAGAAGGCAAGAATGACCTCCTGTTGCGCTCCCTGTCGCACCATGGATGAATCACTCTATTGCTGAACGTGCTCTTCATATCTACAAGCATGTCATAGAGGGGATGGGAGACGTTGTCCATGATGGCCTCTAGTTTGGACACCATTCTCCTCTCAGCCACTACCTCCAGGGTGTTCCAGGCCAGACCCAATGACAGAGCTTGCTCTCCTGATGAGCTTGTTCAGCCTGTTAGAATCCACTGCTCTAATCCCAGAGCCCCAGCATACCACTGTGTAGAAAATGGCGCTCGCCACCACTGACTGATAGAACATATGTGGCATTTTACTACACACATTGAAGGACCTGAGCCTCCTCAAGAAGTAAAGTCGGCTCTGACCCTTCTTGTAGATAGCCTCGATGTTCTTAGACCAGTGGTTCCCAAACTTTTTGGACCAAGTACCACCCCTAATCCAAACAAAGTATCCAAGTACCACCTACAAGTCATCATCTCATAGGAACCCTAGAAATTATCAATGACCAACATGAGCGCATGTGCACACACACTCACACATACATATAATAAATATTATAATAATAAACTTTGTTTGATATATTAAAATGTGGCTTCTCAAAGTGTTTTACAGAAAAAAAGACAACACATAAAAATAAAAAAGCACCATTTCAGTGAGAGGGGTGAGCCTGTTTAGTCGAGCAAAGCAGATGTGAATTAATTTTTCGAGCCTTGATACAATTCACAACAGTCTAACAGATTTTAAATCATCAGGCATTTTCTTGACGGCAAAGGTCTCATGGTGGATGTTGGAATGAAACCATTAATTTCTGGAGCAACCTCTCTAATTCGTGCAACTACACCGCTGTGTCAGCTTATCATTGCTCTAGCACCGTCTGTACAAACTCCGACACATTTTATCCAGTCGATGCCATTCTCTTCGATAAATTCATTCAGAAGCTGAAATAAGTGCTCTCCTGTAGTTCCTGTTGGTAGCGGCTTACAGAACAGAAAGTCCTCACGGGACGTACCCTCAAACTCGTATCTAACGTAATCGAGCAAATTGGCCAAATCGACTACAGACTCATCTAATTGCAATTAAAAACATCTGCTCATCTTAACGCGCTCTGTCAGCGTACTTTTGATATAATCCTTCATTTCAATAATTCTATGAATGACTGTGTCTTTCGGGGGGGCAGCAGGTCGAGCTGTTCAGCAGCTTTTTCTCCACACATAATAGTGTGGGGCTTACCTGCTTTAGCAATCCGCAAACTTGCATTTTTCCACGTTTCCGTTTTTATTTCAGTGTTTATTTTAAGTATTTATTTCATGCGCATGAGAGAGAAACACAGAGAGGCTCGGTGTATTTTTCTCAAATTAACTTAGAACAGTTCTTAAATATTTTTCTGTTATTTTTCACGCTTTCCTGTGCTCACAAGATTATCAGCGTTCGTAGCACGCATTTCTATGCATTCCTGTGTTTACAACGTTGGCATTGTTCCAAAATCACGCACATTCTCCTTTCTCCCTGTTTGCTGGAGATACAGTAGCTTTTTTTAAATACAATTGGTCACTTGCGTCCGTAGCACGCATTCCTATAGAGTGGTATAGAATTACAGAGTATCTCTTGTGTCCACTGAAGTATTAGCGCGCACTGTATCGTAGTACGTAGGCTGCGTATTCGACACGTATAAAAATACAAAATATGAAAACCCGTCCCGATTTTTTCAGCGCACACAGCACAGTTCCAGGGTCATTTGGGGACCACCTGGCGACACGCCACGTACCACTGCCGGTACGCGTACCACAGTTTGAGAACCACTGTCTTAGACCATTCCAGTCTATCGTTGATGTGCACTCCCAGGTACATGTATGAGTACACCATCTCCATGGATGTAGACAGGAGTAGGTTGGACCCTCTTCCTCCTGAAGTCTATCACCAACTCCTTATTCTTTGCTACATTCAATTGCAGGTGGTTTTCCCCACACCACTCCTCAAAGTTGCTGACCAGTCCTCCTGCCCACCCTTGATACATTCTTGATACATCTTGATAAAATGATGCAGATACAGACACTATGTCTGAAAAGAGAGGTTTTGAGGTTAAATTAAATGCACTCAGGGTAGGTAACTCTATTATCACAGGAGATACAAATTCAGAGCTCTAGGGTGCAGCTAGAGAAGGCCCTGTTACCCACAGAATGTAGATGTTCTTGAGGACAGCTAGAAGACCAGAGTCAGACAAATTGAAGATTTTAAAGTTGACTCAAAACTTGAAACCTGATAGGAAGCCAGTGCAAGGACTTGAAGACAGGCGTAATGCATCCTGATCAGGATTCTGGCTTCCAATTAATTGGGCTTCTTTACAACAAAAGCAGGAAAAGATCCTCAGATTAAAATATTATTAACAATTACAGATGCAGCCATTCAAAGTTTGCGGTACAAACCCGTACCGCACGCCTCTACGCATGAACCTCCGGGCTGTACCGCGATATGTGATTAGCTGGCCAAAATGACCGACAGGGGCACTCGTGGTGCATTGGTCAATAGTGAAAAGATTTAATCATTTAATTTCTTTACTGTGCACATTTTAATCTGCTTAGTACTGAATATTCATATGGAATTTTACAACTAAAGGGACTTTTTTACTTTAGTAGCTGAGCATAAAAAGAATAGGAACATAATGCATCTGAAGGTCATAAAAGATATTAATTTAGGGACATAAACATATTTTGTAAACTGCGTATTGCTGGTATTGGTATTTTAAAGAAACACACCAGTATTCAATTTCTCCCTAAATATTTTAAGCATCAAAGTCTTACATGTGGTTATTTCGGAAACGTTTTTTACATGTTGACCGTGTTACGTACGTTTATATACAGTACTTTGTGAGAAAAGTGATAGTTTAAGGCTTTTCTGTGAATACGCTTGATATCAGAGTAAAAAAAAGCATACTTTTAGAATTGATTAAAAGGGAATATAATATGGAATCGCATATATAAAGAAATTAATAACAATATAATAATATTCATGTACTGTAGCACAAACAGTAGTATATACACATCTATTGATATGTCTATGGCTGTTTCACTGCTTGTCCTGTCACTGGGTCAGTGGCGTGATGGATTAAGTGACTGACTTATAGGTTTGAAGTTCAGTGTTCAAATCCAGCAATTGCTATGAATTTTTCTTTTACAAATAAACATTTCTTTGAAAAACTAAAATAGCAATAGCAAAATAGCAAAATTATGGACACTCTATTGACTTTTTTATATTTCTAAATATCACAACATGTTCGAATCTAAGTCATTTATTAAGAACAACGAATAGTTTCAAACTGCTACTGATATCATTATCATCAATATGTGAAAAAAGTGAATCCTGTTTTTTTGTGATCTGTAGCTCAAATCCTGCTTAACTAAAAATTAGACACAAGGAAAATATTATTGGACAATGCTGTGAGGCTAAAGAAATCAATAACGATATTAATTCAAAGATCTAAATATATTTAACACATACGCCTGACATTAGAGGGTGTGTCTGCTCACCTGTGCGGTGATATCACCGTCTTTCCTTCTGAATAGCTAGCAGGGACCTGTACTGTGTGGATCCCTTTAGATCTCCCTTCAGACTTAAAAGGTTATTAATAATATCTTAGTGTCGCATTAACATTGGAATGTTCTTCCAAGTGTAAAAAGAGGCGATACTCAACGTGCCTCCTTCATAACTTTTCAGTTAACAGACCGTACAAGATCATTTTTTATTAATAATGTCTTCCGTATCGCATTCAAATTGGAATGCTTTTCATAGGTGTAAATCCAACTATTTTCTAACCGCTTTATCCTGGACAGGTAACAGTTTCACAACTCACCCTTCCCTCTCTCTGTCTGACTCTTTTTAACCCTTCTGTTAACCCTTCTGTCACCCAAATCGCACCCAAATCGCAGCGGGTGAGAAAGAAAAAAAATGAAACTTAGAGCATACACATATGAAAATTCATATTCTTTACTCAACGGCTTTTTATAAACAGCACCCAGTGATGTTCAAATCATGATGTCCGTGATGTTTTTTCACAGAAGACTGACACAGCTACTGTATATTCAGCTAGTGTGTATTGTCTGTTTAGGGTTCTGTAGCAGTCCAGTTAATGTTGTGTTTGTACTTGCATGAACAGCTATCACAAACATTAAAAAACATACTTGCTTTATACTGTCCAACTGAGCAATCTTGCTTTTATAAAATATACCGACTTTTTCATGTTTGATGTGTAAGATGCTGTATTACATTTTAAAATGATTAAAAGTCTAAACAGTATCAACTTGAATTCTTAGCTCTATTAATTTAACAATCAAGTGGTATTAAATAAATACAGATACTTAGTATAGATTACACTTTTCTAAAAATTTATTTAAAAATAAAAACGACTACAATCTTATCTTTCTACGTTTGATCCCAAGAGGAATCACAATATGCTCCTGCTTTGTTTAGTGATGGTATGAAAAATAAATCTAAATGGAGAGAAAGCTATGCTGAAAGTTAATTAATATACTTAGAAGACAAAGATAATGATTAACGTTGCATTGTCAGATTGTGAATCAATAAAAGCATTTAATTAAACACGCATTTATGTTTTAATTTAAAAATGAGGCTAATGGGGACTTTCTTATTATTTATCTCTTCTTTCTCTTATTGTCAAAACTCGTTCAGTTGTGGTTCTTTTGGTTTCATTGAGGGTTTCTATGATAGTTGGGCATTCAGTAGATTGCCAGGCGAAAGGATTAGTAAATATATTTTGTTAAAGCATATCAGTTTTTTGTGACACAGAAAAGACATTTTATCTGATGACGAGGAAGTAAAATCACAAAAATCAAGCACAAAAAGTGATTATTAACTATCTAAACTTATTTTCATTGCTTTTAAAGTCATGCAATTTCTAACTTAAGTAGGAACACATCATTACATCTAATTTTTTATTTCTTTTTTTTAATTAAAAAATTCGATTGCACAGCCTAATGGGCGTTTATAGTACTGTGGCATTATTATACAGGATGGACACAGTGACTCAGGCACTCGTTAAATGAAAAACGGCTCTTTATTTTTCAGTGCAGCTGAGTACAGAGACACACACACACACTTTTTCATTGATAAAAAGTAACGCCACACTCTCTTGTTTACTGCACACAGGCAGCTGAAGTACCACATTTCTTCTCGTAAAAAGTCTTTGTCTCTGTCAGCCCTCTGCAGCCAGAGGGCGCTCCTTCTCTGTCCTGTCTCTCGTTTCTGGTGCTTTGCTGTCTTTCCGGTGTTTCTCTCTCTGGGGCTATATATTTCTGGGTCTTTCATTTGCCTTCATTCGGATGTCCTGAGACCCGCCTAGCACCAGGTCGCCCCATGTCCACTACCTGAGGGCATAGGTTTCTATATGGCATTTCCTGAACAGCTGAGCCTGGGCTTACCCCCGTCTCACCGCTACGCATAGGGTCTTTTCGCTCTCCTGCCATTCCGCGGTTTGTCCTTTCTGACATCCATGACAGAAAGCTGAGCCATTTTTGACCCCGCGAGCAGCGTCTTTTGTTTTTTCCGCAGCTTTTTTCTTTTTCTCTGGGCTTTTTTCTCAGTTCTTCTATTCTAATCGCGGGATGCTACTCCTGACTTCTGTGTCTGTGAGCAGGTCAGTCTGTGTTATGCCGTTCCGACATACCCTCCTGAATACCTGGCTTTCCTCGGGTTGTCTCTCCTGGCATCCGTGATTGAATGTTGAGCTGGCTCTCCCATCCTCATTGCTGGATATCACTTCGGTCTTCCGTGTCTGTGAGAGGGTCCTGTACCTGGCTTTCCTCGCGTAGATCACTCCGATATCAGTGATAGGATGCTGAGCATTTTTTTTCCTCTCCCTTTCTAATTGCTGGATATCACTCCGGTCATCCGTGTCGCCTAGCACCAGATCACCCCACATACGCTACCTGAGGGCATAGGTTTCTATACAGCATTTCCTGAACTGCTGAGCCCGAGCTAACCCCCGTCTCGCTGCTACGCATAGGGTCTTTTCGCTCTCCTGCCATTCCACGGTTTGTCCTTTCCGACATCCGTGACAGTCCCTATACTATGGCTGCTGTAGTGCAGGCTTGAGGATTTTTTTGTAATGTGATCTCAGCCCAATCCCTTGGTGTATTTATATTATATTCTCATGTATGAGTAGAATAGGATTATTGTCTTCCAATGAAAGACAGGTTCCTTTCGCCCAAGACAGTCAGGGGACAGTAGAAACTCGCCACACCCGGAGCCTTGCAAATGAGGTCACACTGTTGGATATATACTCGACACTCCAGAGTCATATTTTTTTGTACATGTCAAACTGGTTGCTTTCTATTGCAGATGTGCTGCCACTGAGACTTTTTTCCTCATAGCACTTTACACTTAGCTTAAACTACTGAGTGAAATAGGTTTAATACAGGTGGGTAGCCGCGTACAGCATGCATAGGCTGCAAAGGAACTAGTAATAGGCTTATTCCATGCTGAATAACAACACAACGTTTCGGCCGTTTAAGGCTGTGTAGTTCTGCTTCTTATGGTGATATATGGGTTTTTCGCACAAAGCCGTATTGAGCAGTATTTCTCGCGTTGTGAACATGTGTACACAGCTGTCCCCCTGGGTTCCAGTTAGTGTGTAATTACGCATCGATGAAAAACCAGAAATTTAAAAAAAGAGAAGTAGCTAACTGATGTGTTTTATGTGGAGGCTGTGAAGATTTTCACAATTCGTGGTCTTTAAAATGTATTTGGTTTGAAGGCTTTCTGTGTTTCCCTTCCAAGTATATGGACAGAAAAATATTTGAGTGTGGTAAAAAATGGCTTAAAAACGACATAGTGAAGGCTGTGAAAACAGTCACATGTACTTTGTACACACTGCAAGTGTTTTCGTAACTCTAGGAGGTTTCGTGAAAAAGCTACAGGTGTGCCAATTGAAATCGTTTTTATTTTTGAAGTACATTTTTGAAAAGTGTCATCAATACAAAAAAGTTGCATTTAATACCACTCAAAAGTTATATTAATAGAGATAAGCTCTCTATTAAAGCTCAGATCAAAGATCAAGCACAGATCAAACAGCAATATCTCACACACTGGGACTGATCTGTGATCTGTGATGTGTTTGAGTGTGAATTGTGGTCCTCTAGCAGATAAAAACAACTCTTTAACCGGTTTAACAACTCTTAAGCATACTGTAGTTTTTGTTAACACAAGTTTCTTTTACAGTGATAACGAGCGCAAGTTTTCCTGGAAAATGGTAATCACTTAAATTTGAATGTTTTGTGATTTATAGAAAGACCAACAAATTTAATATAGTGTTAATAATATTAAACTATATGATTTATTATACGATAATATCTATTGTTAGTAAAAATATCAGTAGCAATTTGAAATTAGTTGTTGTTATTAATAAATGACTTAGCTTCGAACATGTTGTGATATTTAGAAATATAAAAAAATGTCAATATACAGATGCAGCCATTCAAAACAAGCGGGCGATACCGCATTATTTTGCGTGGTACCGCAAGTAAAATAATAGTATCAGGAATTTCTGCAAGGTGGAGCTAATAAAGCTCAACCTCTCATGTTTGAGCTGTCACCATCAAACTCTTTACCGAAGATATTACTAATAGTATTCAAAATGAATGACCTTGGACAAGCTGTAAACTCAAAGTATTGCCCTGGTCCACATTCTTTTTTTCATTGACCGTCTTTGTAAAAGTAACACCACAGCATTTCGTTGATCCAATCACACATTTGTTTCCAATCACGCAAAGTACAGTTATTTTTGAGAATATCTGATTCACCATGCCTTTCAAATGCTCATAAAAGATATTGATTTAGAAACATAAACATATTACTCTATGCAAACTGTACTGTATACAGTATGTATGTTTAGGTATTGAATATTTATATGGAATTTTACCACGCAAGGGAAATCTTAGCAGCTGAGCATAAAAAGAATAGGAGCATAATGTGTGTGAAGGCCATAAACAATATTAATTTTGGAACATAAACATACAGTATTACAGTATGTAAACTGTATATGGCTGGTCTCTTTACTTTAAAGAGAAAATTCACACCAGTATTACATTTCTCCATAAACATTTTAAGCATCGAGGTCTTTAACTAACATGTGAAATAACGTGTGTATAAAAAGTGGTAGTTTTAAGCTTTTCTGCGAATACGCTCGATACCGGAGTCGACAAGCATACTTTTAGAATTTGATTAATATGGAATATAATATGGAATTGCGTATGTAAAGAAATTTATAACGATATAATTATATTCATGTACTGCAACACAAGAATAGTATACAGTGTACAATGTCTGTTGATACTGTATGTGTAGGGCTGTTTCACTCCTCACTATGTGAGTAGCCTGGAGGTCCAGGTGCTGGACTTATAAACAATAGGTTGGGTGTTCAAATCCAGCTGGTGCCATTACTTTTCTTTTAACAAACATTTCTTTGAAAAAATAGAATAGCAATATTATGGACAAGTAATTGACAATAAATATAAAAAAGCACATATTAAAATTGGGAAATTTAGTTTCAAAAGTCCTCATATCAATGATGCCTATACTGTTTTACTCTACTGTATGCTAATGTATTGTAGCACATTCACCCCGGGCAGCTGCCAAAGAGCGCCCGGCTGGGGTATGCGGTAAGGGGCAGGACAGGAGTGGAAGTGGTCAGGGCGGGGTATAGGAAGGCCGCTGACCAGTGCAGCTGTCCCACAGTGAAACGGGCGTACAGTCTCGCTCATTCGCTCGCCCTCTCTCTCTCTCTTGGGCTCATCATGTGTCTCTCTGGTCGGGGCGCGGGTGAGCTGCTGGCAGGTGGTGACGGAAAAGAAAATAAACGCAGCTTTTAACTCCACAAGTCTGAGTTTTTGTGTCCGTCCTATCTGAACCCGAAATCTTTACACTATCATTCTGTCCATCGAAAACCTGTTTATATGTGACCTTACAGAACACCTATCTGTTTTCTTCCTAGCACAATTTATGAGCACTCTGTGATTAAATTAATTCTCATTACATTATCATTCTCACTGTGCATAACAAGGAAGATTAATAAACATAAGGTTGTTTAATGTCAATCTATTGTTTATCTCATGGCTAAATACTCAAGTCTAGCCAAAGGAGAAAACATCGACTTTATTTAAACTCCAGCGAAAGTATTAATGGTTTTTAATTACCATACTTTTATGATACATGACTTTGCTAAAATGTATTTAAAAATAAAAACGATTACAAACGCCAGCAGAGAGACACACACACAGTTTTTCATTGTCAAAAAGCAATTGTTTTTTACTTTGTCAGCACCCAGACAAATGCAAACTCATTTTTAATAAAATGCTTTTATTCATTCTTAATCAGACTCACATTCCCGAATGTCCCCCGCCCCACTCAACAATCCTAGGAAGAACACGAAGCAGCCTGTTACTAAAATTGTTGCAATTTTGTTCTGTCAGTTCTTCCTCCCAGAACTTGTAGATCACATTGATCAGTTCTTGCTTTGTGTTGGGTTTAGCAGTTTTCCGAACAGTCTTTTTAGCGAATGCCAAACCATCTCTATCGTATTTAAATCTGAGGATTCAGCTGGAGTTTTCACCCAGTTCTTTCCTTCTGCTATAAGTCTCGCCCTTGTTGCTGTGTGTTTCGGATCTTGAAAGAGATGGTGCCGTGATCCAAAGTGCTCCCTTATATATGGGGTGGCATGCCGTGTGACCACGACTTCCTCGAAGAATTCACGATCCATAATTCCCTCGAAAATAAGAAGTGGTCCCGGGCCTCTTCTAGATATACCCCCCCAGACGTGAACCTTCAGTGGATGTTTGGGCTTTGGCTTGTCCACTTATCTCCCCTTTTTACAAAATGACATGGTTTAAAACTGTTCCAGAGCCACTGTTGTTTCATCAGTGAAAAGTACCTCATGAAATGCATCTCCCTTTCCTCTTTGTTTTTTACCCTTATTGTGGGGCATGTGTTGGTTTTTTTGTATCTCCATCCAAGCCTTCTGCGCACTCTTCTTATCGATGTCGGATTCACGCTCGCACCGAGGTCAGCCCACAGTCGTCTTTGAACTTGCATCGCTGATAGCTCATCATTTTCATCCATCAGTCTGTCGATGGCTCGCACAATAGGACTTAAAAAAAAGGAATTAACAGTTAGTTATAAAATCATATGCGTAGTTGTATTTACATGCAAGAAAAGTATTTTTAGAAAGTTATTTACCTTTGAATCGTCCTCGCTTTAGATTATCTTTGCCTCCTCTCCCCTTTATTATGTTGTTTCACTGTGCTTTCACAAATGAAGATGTCCATGGAAGCCAAATGCTGTACAATGTCTCGTGTTGACTTCCTGTTTCTTTTCATCTTCATTATTTTGTGTGATCGAGACTTCGTGATTTTGGCCATAGTCCGTCTCCTTACCAAAGCGATACAGTGGTGCAGCTTGAAGTCTGTGCCTGTATACAGTATGGTACAAATAAACTTGCACCATACAGATGAACTAATACCTGGGAAAGACACTCCTATCTTTTTTAAAACACAATACGCCAGGAAATGTCTAATGCATTAGCAAGTTAAAAAAAAAATTGCATCGAAAAGCCGGGCGTAACAATTGCTTCCTTTTTCTGCTCACTCACTGTTTGGATACTCGTCTCACCTGTCCTGTTCTTTGTTTTCTTGTTATTTGCTGTGTATTCCTGCTGCGATCCACTCCTGCCTTCACACCTAAAGAAGACTATTTTACATTTCTTTGTGCGGTCCATAGTGTAATTAGCCCTTGCTACTGTAGTATCTTTTGCGGCCTTTTGAAAGTCTGTGCTATCCTATGAAAGCGAGATGATCTTCGGTTCTTTGACAAAACAAGGCTCGCCAGATAATGTGAAAAAGACACAAATCAAAACCTGTTGTTATAGCTTTTAAAGTCGTGCAATGTGTAAGCAGGAACACATCATTATATCGTATACAGAAGCAGCCATTCAAAATGCACGGTACAAACCCGTGGTAGAGGTAAACTACCCACAAGCCACCGCAGGGCACCACGGTAAGTGATTGGCTGGCCAAAATGACCGACAGGGGCACTCGTGGTGCATTGGTTGGTAGTGAAAAGATTTAATCATTTAATCTCTTTACTGTGCACATTTTAATCCGCTTAGTATTGAATATTTATATGGAATTTTACCACTAAAGGGAAATTTTAGTACTGAGCATAAAAAGAAGAGGAGCATAACGGATCTGAAGGTCATAAACGATATTAATTTAGGAACATAAACATTACTGTATGTAAACTGTACTGTGTATGGCTGGTCTTGGTAGTTTAAAGAAAAAATACACACCAGTCTTCCATTTCTCCCTAAACATTTTAAGCATGAAAGTTTTATGAAACAGTACCCAAATATGCGATTGCTGTATAGAATGAATTTTAATTTAAAAAAATTATTTAACACGAAAATTAAGCTGTTTACATCTTCCGCCTGAGAACAGTCACCCGTTGCTACCCAACGCAGAGACACAGCCACTAACTAGCAAAGAGAGGACATTAGCTAGCCAATATGATAAAGAAATAAATGATTATTTTCTTTATTTCTTTTGCACATTTATTTGAACATTTCCATCGATTGTACAAGCACTTGGAAACTGTCCAATCCCTAGTTCATCAGGCATTTTCTTTTACGCTGCGGCCATTCTGGGCAGTCTGGCGCTGGTCTGTGTCTACTAGGATATAATGCCAGCAATTTTTTGTTAAATTTGGGTTTTTATGTCCACTATAACAGACAATCTCCTTTACTTTTAATCGAGCGTTAAATAATTTCCTAAAATGAAAATGATTTACTTTATTTCCCTCACGGGATCAATAAAAGTATCTATCATCTATCTACATAAACTATCAGACAGAATTCTGGGGTCTCCCTATACCAGAGATTATGGTAGGGCTTCAGAATGGTGATTGGCTGACACCATCTTTTTAAGAAGTAAAAACCTTACAGCATACACAGATTTCTAAACTGATCAGGAGGAAGAAAAATCACCCGTGTTTCGTGCATAAAAAGTGGTTATTAACTATCGAAACCTGTTTTTTTATTTTATTTTTATTTAGATTAAGAGTTCCCGTCACCCCCATTCCCATTTAAATCACAAACCCGTGTTTAATTAAATGTCTTTTAACATAAATCGTTATCTTTGTCTTATGCATAATAATGTTCACCACTCTGTCCAGCAAATTAATAATAAACTTTATTTTATATAGCGTTTTAAACGAATAAGTAATTAGATTGCTCATAAACCTAATCACTTATTCTAAATAAACACAGCGTAATTGCTCTCTGAAAATGCTTTTCCTTTTTATTTAGATAGATAGATAATACTTTATTAATCCTGTAGGGAAATTGATGTGTTAGGCTCAGATTTCAACTATGGATCGTATTATTAATAACCATAATAACGACCAACCAATAAAAACAACCATATAAACATAATACCAACCAAAAACATAGATAACAACCACAATACAAAATCAAATATATCAATCATTAAACTCTCTCAAATTCCTCCAATTATCATATTCCCGTCCCTTATGCAAAACCAAACCCTCCTCCCATCCCAGTTTATCCTCTTTATCATAAACAAAATCCACCTCAATTTTCAACATAAAGCATTACACAAAATCAATACCTCAACACTCCATACTCAACAACAATAATTCCCAAACAGCCAGAACATGTAACTCCACATTCCCAAATAGACCTCATTTCCATAGCCCCGCCCCTTATGCAAAACCAACATCACTTCCCTGTTCTCTCTCTCTGCTGGCGTTTGTAATCTTTTTCATTTTAAAATAAATTTTAGCAAAGTCATGTATTTTAAAAATCTTAAGATTTCTATATTTATGTCTTTATTTAATGGTTTCATTAGTGACAAAGGCTAAACTTTCTTAGAAAAATGTCTTTTATGTAAACCATGTTTGCTATTAATTAATTTAGGGCTAGAATATGTTCATTGTCCTCCAATGAAAGAAGGGTTCCTTTTGCCGTAGTCGGGTTGACATTGGAAGCTTGCCACGCCCGGACTGTTACACCAACGCATTAGCATGTTAAAGCAATTTCATTGAGGAGCCTAGCTTTCTTAACTAGTAAGTACTGTACTTCCTTGGTTTTAGAGGGGGGGAGGTGTCTTTCGCTGGAAATCTCGCCCCCTTCTACTTTGAAAATACCTGTGAAACCGGTTTAATTCGTCACAGCCAGCACTCCCGCAGAGAGGGGGGTTGTACTTGCAGTGTATCGGTATACAGTAGCCAGAGCCGACCGCTACGCCGCCATCATGTTATGCTCTTCGTTAATATCTAAACCGGAACACATCATTTTATCTCTTTTTATATTTCTTTTAAAAAAATCGTTTGCCCAGCCTAACAGTATTGTTGTTATTGTTTTTATCCTGTAAAGCACTTTGAGGAGCCACCTTTAAAGGCGCCATATACAATAAAGTTCATTATTATTACTATTGCTAATTTGCTGGACAGACAGGTGAACATTATTACGCAGAAGACAAAGATAGCGATTTACGTTGCATTGTGCATTGTGCTGCTGTAATACAGTTTTAAATAATTAAAAGTCTAAACAGTATCAGCTTTATTTATGGGTTTTAAATAAAGGCGATTTAAACGTGATTTAAATCAATATAAATGTTTATATTGTAATACATAGGTGACTATTCATTGTTATTAAAATGACTTAAATTAAATCATGTTGTGATATTTAGAAATATAAATTTGTTTGGTGCGAGTGAAGTTTTATTTAATCTCTGAGCCAGGGAAACGTTTTATTTTTTCAAAGAAATAAAAAATAAAAAATTAGATATAATAATATAAACATTTAATGCAATACATTTACTTTGGTGGGTAGCCGCGTCAGCCTGCAACGTTTCGGCTGTGAATCCTTCTTCAGGTGTTAGGGTCTTCAGTTCAAAATGAAATGCTTGGAGTTTGTAATGTAGGGCGCTCTGAACGAGTTCAACTTAAATGCAGGAAAAATGTATTTCCCAGAAGCTATACTGATTCTTATGGAAGCCATTTTCCGCCAGGGAGTAAAAAAAAAACACACTATTCTCTCCGATGCAGTGCAGTTAAAAACATATATCTGATGCTGTTCCTAAATGAATATCATTTATGACCATCAGACGCGTTATGCTCCTTTTCTTTTTTCCAGTGGATTGAACAGGGAGAGGCATTTCATGATGTACTTTTCACTGATGAAAGAACAGTGGCTCTGGAACAGTTTTCAACCATGTCGTTTTATAAAAAGGGGAGATATGTGAACAAGTAAAACCCAAAACAAACATGTATGCCATATGGCGTTCGTGTTACTGAAGCTAAAAGTTTAGCCTTTGTCACAAATGTAACCACTAAATAAAGACATATAGAAATCCCTACTTTACAGACTGTATATGGCTGGTATTGGTAGTTTAAAGAAAAAAATACACACCAGTATTCCACTTTCTCCCTAAACATTTTAAGCATCAGAGTCTTACATGTGGTTATTTCAGAAACGTTTGTACGTGCTCTTTCTGACCATGTTACTGTTTACTGTTACTGACCATATTAAGTTTAAGTGCCTGTGGGCACTTTTCCTGTCCGTGGGGGGTGGACCGTCTTTCATTAGAAGGTTAGTCTGTTGTACTCTGAGAATGTAGAGGGGATGGAAAGTGCCCGCGGTCATTTAATTAGTATTAAAAGTCGCACTGATTCCCTTGCGAAGATACGGACATAGGAATATTTGTGTGTGGTCAAAAAAATGGCATAAAAACGACAAAGTGAAGGCTGTGAAAACATTCACAATGTACTTTATATACAAAGCAAGTGTTCTCACAACTCTAGGAGGTTTCGTGAAAATGCTACAGGCATGCAATTTTTTTTTAATTCAAGGTGACTTTACTGCGGTTTTCATTTTCAGATTGTAAATCAAAAAAGCCATTTACTTAAACACGCAATTGCGATTTTAATCAATTACTGTATTGATTGAAACACACATTCTGTACAGATACAGTATAGTCACGTCCAGTGGTGTAAAACGAATTAGCAGGTGATTGAGATAACAATGCACCGCCCACTGAGTGGAATGTTCTCATTTGTTCTCAAGTGTAAAAAGAGGTGATAATTCTTAATAATTCCGTGTCGCATTAACTAACCTCTTCAGTTTATTCCGCCAGACAGTACATGAATATAATTATATCGTTATTAATTTGTTTAGATACGCAATTCCATTATCCCTTGGGAGGGGGATCAGAATACCTCCTGGGTATCCCTGCCTGTCGTAAGAGGCGACTAAAAGGGTTGTGTCAGGAAGGGCATCCGACGTAAAACCATCTTGCCAAAACCATGGTTGCAAAGAACACAAAGCACATACCGGATCGGTCGGGGCCCGGGTTAACAACGGCCGCCATTAGTGCTGTGTCCCAACAGGGTACTAATGGAAATTATGCTACTGTGGGGAAAACTGTAGAGTGGGGGCTACAGAAAAGAAACAAGGTGAAGGGGCCTGGAAGGAATGTTAAGTAAATGAGAGTGGGGAGTTGGAATGTTGGTACCATGACAGGGAGAGGGAGAGAATTGGTTGAAACTATGGCAAGGAGAAAAGTGGAGATCTTGTGTGTGCAAGAAACGAAGTGGAAGGAAACAGCTCAAGACACCTAGGAGAGGGATACAAGATTCTATACGCTGGAAAGAGTACAAAAATGAATGGAGTGGGTGTGATAGTGTGCAAAGTCCTAGCAGACAAGATAATGAGGGTGGTTAGACACTCAGACAGGATTATCAACGTACAGGTGGCTTTTGAGAGTGGGTTGTGGAATATCATCTCTGTATATGCACCACAGGTAGGAAGACCAAAGGAGGAAAAGGATAGCTTCTTGGAAGATCCTGAAGAAGTGGTTAGCAGAATTCCAGGAAATGAAATGGTGGTAATTGGAGGAGACTTCAATGCACATTTAGGAGAGAAATGCCCAGATTATCCAGATGAACATGGTCAGAGGGTTAGGAGAGAGAAATGAAGAAGGAGGAAGGCTACTAGAAACACTCCAAGCTCTGGAATTGTTGCAGTGAACACAAGGTTCACGAAGAATTATGAGCAAAAGGTGACATACAGGAGTGGAGGCCATGATACCCAAATAGACTACATATTAGTGAGAAGAATTGATAGAACGAAAGTCCAAGATGCTAAAGTCCTGCCCTATGAGGCTGTTACCAGACAACACAGGCTACTGGTGATGGACATCACAATATTGAAGGAGCGAAGAATAAGGCAGAGGAAACACCCAGCACGAACAAAAGTGTGGAAACTGAGAGAAAACAAAGTAGATTTCAACAGGCTGGTGAGAGAAATGAAAAACAACACAGAGGAAACAGAGGAGCCTTCAGTTGAAGAAGAGAGGACTGAGATGAGCCACATCCTAGAAGAGGCTGCTACCAGGGTTTGTGGAAAGACAAGAGGAGGCAGACCGAGGGAAAATGAAGAGTGGTGGTGGGATATGGAAGTTCAGGAAACACTGAAGGAAAAGAAAAAAAGCATACAAGCCACTGAAAGATGGCACTGGAGAATTACAAGAATATAAGAGACTAAAGAAGGTAGCAAAAAGAAGTGTAGCAAGAGCAAAGGAAAGAGCCTGGAAAGAATGGTATGAGAAACTTGAAACAAAGGAAGGAGAGGACCAATTCTACAAGATTGCTAAACATAGAGTGAGACAGAAAAAAGATATTATCCGGGTAGCAGTACTCAAGGATGGAGAAGGCAGAGTCTTGATTAAAGAATAACAGATCAAGCAAAGATGGCTGGAGTACTTCAAAAATCTGTTAAATGCAGAAAATGAGAGGGAGAACCTAGTGGAGGCAGACGTAGTGTGTGGACCAATCCAAAAAATTTCAGTAAAGGAAGTGACAGAAGCTATCAAAGAGATGAAAGTGGGCAAAGCAACTGGACCATCAGGAATAGCAGCAGAACACTTTAAGAACCTCGATGAAGAGGGGATTCAGTGGCTGACGAGATTGCTAAACAATATTGCAAAGGAAGAGAGAATTCCAGAAGAATGGACAAAAAGCAGTATGGTTACCATCTACAAGGAGAAAGGAGACCCAATGGAGTGTAAAATCTATAGAGGAATAAAACTTCTGGAACATGGATTGAAAATCCTGGAAAAAATTCTGGACAAGAGACTCAGGAAGATAGTCAGGATCCACAACTCACAATTTGGATTCTCAGCGGGGAAAAGCACAACAGATGCCATTTTTGTGATGAGACAGTTACAGGAGAAGACACTAGAGAAAGGGAAAAAGCTGTATGTGGCCTTTCTAGACTTGGAGAAGGCATATGACCGTGTGCCCAGAGAGGTGGTGTATTGGTGCTTGAGGAAGAAAGGAGTACCAGAAAGCATGGTGAAGTTAGTTCAAGCAACCTATAGAGATGCAACTACGAAGATGATAACACAACGGGGAGAGACAAAAGAGTTTGAAATCACAGTTGGAGTACACCAAGGATCAGCACTAAGTCCTTTCCTTTTCATAAACATTTTTGACACACTGACAAAGGAGGTAAGAACAAAAGTGCCTTGGGAACTCATCTTTGCTGATGATGTGGCACTGATGGCAGATTCAGAAGTAGAACTACAGGAGAAAGTGTTTAAATGGCAGAGGAGTCTGGAAAAGGGTGGACTGAAAATGAATGCAGAAAAATCTGAAATAATGGTAATGGAGAGAAGAGGAGATACTATGACCAATATTGAGGAGACAAATGGAGGAAAACTGAAACAAGTTGATGGCTTTAAATACCTTGGATCAAAACTGGTAAAGGGAGGAGAAACACTGGAGGCAGTAAAACAAAGAGTGAAAGCTGGATGGACCAAGTGGAGAGAAATAACTGGAATAATCTGTGACAGGAAAATTCCTAGAAAGTTAAAGTGCAAAATGTACAAGACTGTGATTAGACCTGTACTACTATATGGAGCTGAATGCTTGGCAGTTGGAAAGAGGGAAGAGAACTTGATGAGAAGAACTGAAATGAGGATGTTGAGATGGATTCTACAGATTTCAATGAAGGATAAGATCAGAAATGAAGAAATCGGTAGACGATGTAGGGTGGTGGATGTGGTTGAGAAGATGCGAGAGGCGAGGTTACGGTGGTATGGACATATCATGAAGAGGGACGTTGAGGAAGTAACAAAGAGGGTAATGGAATTTGAGGTGGAAGGTAACAGAGGAAGAGGGAGGCCTAGAAAGAGATGGATAGATTGTGTGAGAAAAGATATGGAGGTATGTGAAGTGAGTGAGGAAGATGTGCTCGACAGAGACAAGTGGAGAAGAGCAACCAAAGCAGCTGACCCCAGGACAGTCTGGGACTAAGGCTGTGAAAAAGAAGAAGAAGAAGAAGATACGCAATTCCATATTATATTCCCTGTTAATCAAATTCTAAAAGTATGCATTTGTTAGATAACAAGCGAATTAACAGAAAAGGTTAAAAGACTATCACTTTTCACAAAGTATATAATCCTAATATGGTCAGAAGGAGCACGTAAAAACGATTCCCAAATAACAGCATGTAAGACTTTGATGCTTAAAATGTTTAGGGAGAAATGGAATACTGGTGTGTATTTGTTCTTTAAACTACCAAGACCAGCAATATACAGTACAGTTTACATACAGTAATATGTTTATGTTCCTAAATTAATATAGTTTCTGAGCATGTGAAAGGCATGGTGAATCGGAGATTCTCAAGAATTACTTTGTATGATTGGAAACAAATGCGTGATCGGATCAACTAAATGCTGCGGTGTTACTTTTTGTCAATGAAAAAATAAACTCTTTTTGTTTACAAAGACTGTTACAAAGAATGTGGACCAGGGTAATACTTTGAGCTTACAGCTTGTCCAAGGTCATTCATTATTGATACTATTAGTAATATCTTCGGTAAAGACTTTGATGCTTAAAATATTTCTGCATAATTAAAATATTTATGATAAAGGTGGTAGTTGTGTACTTTTGTCCAACTGAGCAATCTTGCTTTCATAAAATCTACCAACTTTTTAATGTATAATGATTAACATGCTGTAATGCTGTAACAGTTTAAATTTAAAAGTCTTAAGAGTATACAATTTAAATTCTTAATTGAATAAAGATTGTCCCTCAGCCGTGATTGGGATTCAAAACCAGGTGTTTTCTGGTGACAGCTCAAATGCTATACATGAGAGGTTAAGCCTTATTAGCTCCACCTGTCAGTTTTACAAGGTGATTCTGTATACTATTAACATAATCTAACTTGCATACGGTATGTTGCTATATATCGCCCACTGCATTGTACTGCAGCGTATCCTGCTCTTTTTGAGTGACTGCATCAGTATGTAAGAAAAAACAAGCCACCCATCCCATTAAGAGGCACAAACAAACATATATAGTATTTCTTCCCCCCTTTCTTTTTTTAAACATTTGTTACATTTTTACTTTTTCTAAAAGTCATTTTATTTGCATTTTACAAAGAGGTTGAGAATTTATTTCAAATTGTTTTCACATTTACTGTACTTAATATCAATAAAATGTTTGGTCAAGTATTTTTTTACTATTTTGATCGAGCTTTTACGAGTATTTTGTTTTTGAAAATGATTAAAAATAATAGAACTTATTTTTTACACATGGGAGGCACCTGGAAAATTTGACAGGTCAAGGGAGGCATGGACCAAAAGGTTTGAGAACCCCTGCATTTTAACAAAGTGAGCCTCAGTCACAGCACTCTACATTAGAAACTATGGGTATTTCATTGTCTGTTGCAACAGCATCTACAGAAAAATGTAGTTAAAATGAACATGTTAAAATGTTTCCAAAATAACTACAAGTGAACAAGTTAAAAATGTGATGAAAATATGTTCAAAGAAAGTGGAATGCCCTTCCACAATCATCTAAATACATCTATAACCACGCTGTGGTTAAATGCGGTGGGAGTGGTGCAATATACCGCATTATACCATAAGCAAATTAGATTATGATAAAAGTATCGTAAGACCTTGTAAAACTGCCAGGTGGAACTAATAAAGATTAATGTCTCATGTACAGCATTTGAGCTTTGAGCTGTCAACAGAAAACACTGCTGAGGGACAATCTTTTTCCAACTAAGAATTTAAGTTGTATACTCTTTAGACTTTTAATAATTTTTAACTGTGTATTACAGCGTGTTAATCACTAAACATTAAAAAGTCCATGTGCATGTTTTAATCCGTTTAGTATTGATTTATTTATATGGAATTTTACAACTATAGGGAAATTTTTGTAGCTGAGCTTAAAAAGAAGAGGAATATAACACATCTGATGGTCATATAAATATTCATTTAGGAATATAAATATATTATGTAAACTGTACATGGCTGGTATTGTTAGTTTAAAAAGAATACACACCAGTATTTCACTTTCTTCCTTAACATTTTAAGCATCAAAGTCTTTCATTCGGTTACATACTGTGGTTATTTTGGAAAATGTTTTTACATGCTCCTTCTGACTATATTAAGTTTATATACTTTGTAAAAAAATGTTTTAACTTTTTCTGCGAATATGCTCGTTATCGCAGTAAACAAAAGCATACTTTTTGAATTTGATTTATTGGGAATATAATATGGAATAGCATATCTAAGGACATTAATAACAATATAATTATATTCATCTAGCTCAAATGATCACAGTAGTACACATTATTTGGATATGTCTGCTTCAGTTTCACTCCTTTCCATTTTATTATGTCCGTGTTGTGATGGCTTAAGCGTGTGCCTTAGATGCTTGAGGTTGGGCGTTTGAACCCAGCTGTCAGCATTAGTTTTCTTTTTACAAATAAACATTTCTTTGAAAAACTATAATAGCAAATATCATGGACACTATATTGACATTTTTTATATTTCTAAATATCACATGTTCAAAGCTAAGGCATTTATTAATAACAATGAATAATTTCAAGCTGCTACTACTGTCGTTATTACTGATAATAAATATTATCGACACTGTAAGAAAACCGGTTCAGGGACGCCAAATATGTAATCATAGTGGCTCTCTGAAGGCACCAGTTCTGTAGGGTTTGGGCATTTACTGAGACAATTATTAATTGTAGGAGTAAATCACAAAGTTGATTCTTTTGATGGCTTTAGAATCCAACCATGCGACATAACTCAAACAACGCACACACACAGGTACTAATACACGAGGATACATTTATTAATACATAGAATATGCATGTAAACCTAACAGATCTTATCGAGAGGGTTATCAGAATACAAAAGATATATATTCAATCAGTTACAAAGAGTTACATATATCAAGAGGACATACGTTCAGTATATCATTCATTAAGACCGTTTCATAAATGAACTTGGTTATAACTTCTACATTAGATACTCGAAACAAGTACATAACTCTTAGGAATTAAATTGATATCAACTGGTTGGGATAACAATTGAATTCTCGAGCTGTAATGCATTGAAGTTGAATACTCATCCAATCTCTGGGGATTCAGATCTCCTGCGGGCACAAAGAAACAGTTGCAGGCTTGTTGCTGTCCAATCCGCGCTCTCTGGCTCCGTGCCAGGCTGTGCTGTGCGGCTTGCGACGGTGCGCTGCTGATGCTCACTGTTGGCTTTAACTAGAAAAGTTTGTGCACAGGAGAAAAGATGACTGTGGGTCCCAGCAAGTCAGGAAGAGGACCGGTTCGTTCCTGATGAAGAGCTAGTTCTGAATAGTGATTCAGCTGTCCACAGTTCCGACCTGTTCACGAGGCCTGCTGCTGGTGCTAACCTCGGGTGGATCCTCTGGTTATTCTCTGGCAACCTCCGCTCTAGACTCTTAGAACAAAGGAAAGTTCTGGCACTCGGACACACTGGCCATTCCGTGGTTGTCCGGGCTAAGTCTCAGGATGGTCAGGAGGCACTGCGAGAATGTCCTGCCCTTGGGAGCCTTCTGCTCCTGGGCCGTCCTGCCCTGGAATTCTCCTTTGAATTCCCTTTAGAACAGTCCACAGAATCCTCTCCAGAATCTTACTGAATCTTACTGAATCTTGTTGAATCTCACAGGCTCTCTGTGTTGCCTGTTTTTACCTGGAGGAACTTCAGCTCATTGATTGGCTGAAAGTTCCATGGGCATCAGAGACACACGTGTGTTACTCGGCCCTACCAGTCCTTGATTGGTTGATCAAGGTGAGATATGAGTCACTTACTCCTGACACTTAGGAATGCAGTCCAGATGTCCAACTGGCACTCCCTAGACAGATAGGCGCCAATGGATGACCATTGATCATGATAGCCAGGCTTAGCTAAGTGCATGCCTGAATAGTTTCTCTGTGGCTGCACCACAGAGATGAACAGAGAAATGGGGCTTAATTTGGGAAAGCTCAGAAACAGTTAATTCTTTCTTATTAATAAGCCTCGCCGCTACAACACTATATTGAATTTGTTGGTATTTCTCAATATCACAAAACATTCAAAGTTCACATCCCTGCGAAACAATCATGACATTCTCATCCAATCTAAGGTTTGATGTTTTTTTTATTTTGAAACCGTGATCTCGACAAAGTCGTTCAGAGTGCTCTACCTTACAAACTTTCTTTGCGAAATTCTTTAAGTTAAACAAATGAAGGAAGAAGGGTTATTTTTACAATTGGCATGCCGAGATTCTGACTGATTTAATTCCCCTCACTCAGCCCCCCTACAATGTCACAGGGGAACCAGACCGGTCTCAATCGTTAGTGCTGCATTTGTGCCGGTTTGTGCCGTTGAAAGTAGTGTTTGTGCTGCTTTCGTTCCCAAAATATAGCGCCTTGTTTTTCCGGTGATCACGTGGCCAGACACGGTGACTTTGACCTCTGGTAACCCTGTCTGCTGAGTTCAAACACTCTGTTACCAGCACGAGAGTAACAATTCTGCAACTTTGTTCCTCTGTTTGCCTGGGTGGGGGAAGGTGGGGGATTTTGCATTTAATATCATTATCTTCTATGCGTTTGTGTGAACAGGAAAATTAAATTTGTCTCCAATATCATACACAAATCAGAAGAGTTGCGGGTGTAGCCCTAAAAAGCGAACATTAGCAAACAATTTTATATTCTTTCAATGAGGCTTTAATGAACACATCTTAATACCTCGTAGTGGTGTCCTTTTTTAAAAATCTGAAGAAGCAGTCAGTTTCGCATTGTCTCCTTAAATAAACATAGGCATCAAGGGCTATGTGAAGATTCGACTTGTCTGTCGAGCCACATATTTAAAAAGACTTAAATTTGCAACTTTCTGAACCATTGTTGCTCTTTTTTATGCAAAGCACATTCGCCAATGTGAAAAGGAACCAGGACTTAAGAACTTATTTTTAAACGGGCACTATGTACAAAGTTTACACAGTTCATAACACATCCGAGAAACGAGAGAAACAATAATAAATATTGACACTACATTGAATTTATTGGAATTTCTAAATATAAAAAAAGTTCAAAGTTAAGTGAGTTAAGTGATTACAAAATTCTTTTGCATGGCAATCTACCTGAACATAAAGCAAGTGGTCTCATAACTCTAGGAGGTCTCGTGAAAATGCTACAGGCGTGCCAAAATCGTTTTTGAACTTCAAGCTAACTTTACCGTGGTTGAATACTGCTTTGTTATTCTCGATTCTAATTACAATATATACGATTTCATTTTAAGGCTTGAGGCATCTGTTAAATTGCCCCACTGAATAAAGAGTTTTGAATTAAACCTGTTGAACAGCTGTTAAGCATACTGTAGTTTTTGTTAACACAACACAGCTTTGACAGTGAAAGAAATTACCGTGAGCACTTTTTCTCCCCCTCTACATTCTCAGAGTAGAATAGGCGAACCTTCTAATGAAAGACAGTCCCCCCTTCCCCCCATGGACAGACTGACCAATGTTTTCACAGCCTTCACTCCAATTACCCAGACTGTAAGGACGGAAATAAAGCTTTGTTTTATTTCTGAAACCCTTTCTTTATGTCCTGTTTTTATTCAGGTAAGGGTCAACTATATTCACAATACTGCTGACAGCAGGAAAATTCCTATTCTTTATTCAACAGCTTTTTAAAAGCAGAACCGTTGATGTACAAACTGATTTTTTACACAGAAAACTGACACAGCTTTGCATTGTAAATCTCTTTTCCTCATGGTTTTATGTAATGTGGCACTATGCACTAGAATAGGGTGATGCTGTTCATGAGCTTATAGCATTTAAACCACAACACCCACAAAGCCTAACTTTGGGATGTGAAACTTTTTTTTTAATACAGTGATACTTCCAGCTATATAAATACACTTCAGACTGTAATACAGTTTAAAATGATTAAAAGTCTAAACAGTATACAACTTGAATTCTTATCTCTATTAATATACCTAACAAGTGGTATTAAATAAATATAACTTTTTTGTATAGATGACACTTTTCTAAAATTTATTTAAAAAATAAAAACGATTACAATCGAATCTTTCCACGTGTGATCCCATGAAGAAGTTCAATATGCTCCTGCTTTGTTTAAAGATGATATGAAAAATAAATCTAAATGGTGAGAAAGCTATGCTTAAAGTTAATTAAGGGACTTAGAAGACAAAGATAATGATTTACATTGCATTGTCAGATTGTGAATCATTAAAGGCGTTTATTTAAACATGCGTTTGTGATTTTAATCAAAATGGGGGTAATGGGATTGGACCATTAGACATGCAATACATTTCCTTGAGAACATCTTAGATTCTTTGTGTTAGCTGTAAGGTTTTTTTTTTGCTTTTTAATTAAATATTTCAAACACTTTAGTTTTGTAAACGCAACACATTTCATACAGATACAGTACAATCACATTCTCCTGTCTTCCCGTGGTGTAAAACGAATAAGCAGGTTATTGAGTTAACAATGCACCACCCACTGAGTGGAATGTTCTTTTTTACAAGTGTAAAAAGAGGCGATACACAACGTGTCTCCTCTATAACTCTTCAGTTTACAGAGAAATTCTGCCAGACCCTCACACCATTGTCCAATAATACTCTTCTTGTGTCTAATTTTTAGTTTAGCAGGATTTGCGCGATAAGCACATTGTTTAATGGAGATGACACTACCCATGTCTATTATCACTGTATAACACTAACTGCTTCAGTACAACACTAACTGCTTCAGGTGGGTGGCTGCGTCAGCCTGCGTAGTCTGCAAAGGAACAAGTTATAGGTTTATTCCATGCAGAAAAGAGGAGAGAGAAAACACAACGTTTCGGCTGTGAAGCCTTCTTCAGGTGTGAGGGTCTTCAGCTCAAAATGAAATGGTTGGAGTGTGTAATGTAGGGCGCACTGAATGAGTTAAACTTTGATGCAGGAAAAATGTATTTCCCAGAAGCTATACTGATGCTCTTTGATGCAGTGCATCCGCTGGTCAGATGACTGAGGGCTTGCCAGCGTGGTGACGTTATTGCCTTTCATATGAATAGGAGAAACCTGGTCCAGCAGGGTTGAGGGCAGATCTCAATGTAGCTCGACTGGCTGCTTCCTTCTTGAGTGACGCTAGAGGCCTGGGTTTGATTCCCCAGCTGGTAGGGTGCATACTCATATGAGCCTGAAAGCGCTATGTAATCAACATTATCTTCCATGTTGCATTAACATTGGAATGTTTTTTTTACAAGTGTAAAAAGAGGCGATACACAACGTGTCTCCTCTATAACTCTTCAGTTTACAGAGAAATTCTGCCAGACACTCACAACATTGTCCAATAATACTCTTCTTGTGTCTAATTTTTAGTTTAGCAGGATTTTAGCTACAGTATATTAATATAATTATATTTTTATTAATTTTTTAGATACACGATTCCATATTATATTCCGTATTAATCAAATTCTAAAAATGACAATATAGTGTCCATAATATTAACTATTTTATTTACTATTTTAGAAAACTCATGGACTCATGGAATATTCCCTATTAATCAAATTCTAAAAAAGTATGTGTTTGTTTACTGCGATAATGCGCGTAATTATTCACAGAAAAGGTTAAAACAAAATAACATTTAACAAAGTATATACTGTAAACTTAATATAGTCAGAAGGAGCACTTAAAAACATTTCCAAAATAACTACAGTATGTAACTGAATGAAAGACTTCGATGCTTAAAATGTTTAGGAAGAAAGTGGAATACTGGTGCGTATTTTTTATTTAAACCACCAATACCAGCCATATACAATTTACATAATATGTTTATGTTCCTAAATTAATATCGTTTATGACCTTCAGATGCATTATGTTCTTCTTCTTTTTATGCTCAGCTACAGATGCAGCCATTCAAAATGGGTGAGGTATTTCGCGGCATACCGCGACACGCCCACCGGGGTATCAAGCGGTATCACGTGTGTCACGTGACTAACTATCCGGCGTCGCCTTGTAAAACCGCCAGGGGGAGCTTAACCTCTCATGTACAGCATTCGAGCCTTTAATTTTGAACTGTGTATTACAGCATGTTAATCATCAGTCATTCAAATGTTGGTATATTTTATGAAAGCAAGATTGCTCAGTTGGACAAAAGTACACAACCTACCTTTATCAGAAATATTTATGCATCAAAGCCTTTACTGAAGATATTACTAATAGTATTAATAATGGATGACTTTGGACAAGCTGTATACTCAAAGTATAATTTCTTTAGCACATTTGTACAAGCACTTGGAATCTGTCCAAGCCATACTTTGTCAGGCATTTTGTTTTACTTCAACGGGCATAAAAACTTCCTTGCTTTTAACAGGGCGTTTCATAATTTCTAACTACGAAAATGATTTAAAATGCGACACCTATCATGAAAAGAAAAAAAACACACACCAGTATTCCATTTCTCCCTAAACATTGTAAGCTTCGAAGTCTTTAACTAACGTGATACCGGAGTCAACAAGCATACTTTTAGAATTTGATTAAAAGGGAATATAATATGGAATCGCGTATCTCAAGAATTTAATAACGGTATGATTATATCCGTGTACTGCGGCAGGGCTGTGTAGGGCTGTTTCGCCTGCCTGCTTATGCGAGCTGTCTTGTAGCCTACTGGTCTAGGTGCGTGACTACCACCTGGCAGGTTGTGTGTTCGAATCCAGCTGGTGCTGGACCTTTCAGTTTTATTTATTTATTTTTTAATCGCGTAACATAAACATATTACCGTATGCAAACTGTACTGTATACAATATGTATATGTATATTTAATGTCTTAACTGTGCCCGTTTAAGTATTGAATATTCATATCTAATTTTACCACTGAAGGGAAATCTTAACATAAACATACAGTATATGGCTGGTCTCGGTACTTTAAAGAAAAAAATACACACCAGTATTCCATTTCTCCCTAAACATTGTAAGCTTCGAATGAAACCACTAAATAAAGACATAAATATAGCAATCTTAAGATTTGTTTTATTTAATGTTGGTAGCAGGATGAACTGTCAGAGTGTATATTTTGTCGCAAAGTTGCTACAAGATGTTAACAGTGAAAAAGGTATTTAGAAATGAGTTATTTCAAGATGAAAAAGAAAACATACACGAAACATGGTTTCATTACGACCAGAATCGGTCTTGAGATATTTTTAACTTGATTTACAGTATTTGTGAGGTATGTCTTAACACCGATACTACAGTGCTTAAGTACTGCTCACGTATATGTTTCTAGGTTTATATTATGCATTTCATACGGTCAAATTACTTTTGAGCAACTAATAAGAAGTGCGAAACGGTATGCGTTTTAGTTTCGTTTTGTGCTGGAACCCGTGGATTGATTAGTAATATCAAGTACATACAAGTCATTTTTTAAATGTTGTAGTTCGTCTTGAAAAAATGTTACGAGTACATCATCTATCAACAATTACACAGGTTCTGTTTCCATATTGCGGATTTTGGTTAGGTACAGTATTATCAAATCCAGTGGCGCTGTGTGTTACTTTACTGAGTCCCATGTCACATGGTCTGTGATTGAAACCTGTAAAACCGGTTTAATTCGTCACAGCCAGCACTCTTCAGGTGTGAGGGTCTTCTGCTCAGAATGAAACGCTAAAATGTTTGTGTATATTCTAATGGTAGTGGGGGCAGGGTGTGTGGGAACAGGTTTGTTCTTCACACCTGAAACATTTTCTCTGAAAGGATTTTCTTCGCAGTTTAACCGATCTTGTTACAGCATGTTACAGTTTACTATTATTAACCATATTAATTTTAAGTGCTTAATGTAAAATCTTGTAAAAATATATTTTCATTGTTCAAATATACATTAATATACATTAAGTCTGACTATCATATAATAAGTTAAATACAAAACTAAAGAAAAAATAGGGTTAAATATAATTCAAAATATTTTGCTAACAATGTTAACTGTTTATGAATAATAAAATGTATTAACTAAGGAGTAGGATGGCACAGTTGTTAGTATGTTTTTTGTTTTGTTTCTTTTTCATAAATACAACAGTAGTACCTGATGTCTCAGTGGCTTTCAAAATTAAATTATGCATGCAAACCTGTGAACTAGAAAGATAACTAAGATTTTAATACTAAGTAAATGACCGCGGGCACTTTCCACCCCCTCTACATTCTCAGAGTAGAACAGACTAACCTTCTAATGAAAGACGGTCCACCCCCCACGGACAGGAAAAGTGCCCACAGGCACTTAAACTTAATATGGTCAGTAACAGTAAACAGTAACATGGTAAGAAGGAGCACGTACAAACGTTTTCGAAATAACCACATGTAAGACTCTGATGCTTAAAATGTTTAGGGAGAAAGTGGAATACTGGTGTGTATTTTTTCTTTAAACTACCAATACCAGCCATATACAGTCTGTAACGTAGGGATTTCTATATGTCTTTATTTAGTGTTTACATTAGTGACAAAGGCTAAACTTTTAGCTTCAGTAACGTGTACATATCTCCCCTTTTTATAAAATGACTTGGTTGAAAACTGTTCCAGAGCCACTGTTGTTTCATCAGTGAAAAGTACATCATGAAATGCCTCTCCCTGTTCAATCCACTGGAAAAAAGAAAAGGAGCATAAAGCTTCTGATGGTCATAAACGATATTCATTTAGGAGCAGCATCAGAGGTATGTTTTTAACTGCACTGCATTAGAGAGAATACCATAGTGTGTTTTTTTTTTTTACTCCCTGGCGGAAACTGGCTTCCAGAAGAATCAGTATGGCTCAGAGATTAAATAAAACGTCACAGACATTAACGAAGAGTATAACGCGTGTACTGTATACACTGCTAGTACAACCCAACTCTCTGCAGGAGTGCTGGCTGTGATGAATTGAACCGGTTTCACGGGTATTTTCAAAGTAGGAGGCGAGATTTCCAGCGAAAGACACCCCCCCCCCAAAAAACGCAGTAAATACAGTACTTACTAGTTAAAGGCTAGGCTCCCGACTACGGCGAAAGGAACCCTTCTTTCATTAGAAGACAATGAACATATTTTAGCCCTGAATGAATTAATAGCAAACATGGTTTACATAAAAGACATTTTTCCAAGAAAGTTTAGCCTTTGTCACTAATGAAACCACTAAATAAAGACATAAATATAAAAATCTTAAGATTTTTAAAATACATGACTTTGCTAAAATTTATTTGAAAATAAAAACAATTACAACCGCCAGGGGAGAGAGAGAACAGGGGAGGGATGTTGGTTTTGCATAAGGGGCGGGGCTATGGAAATTAGGTATGTTTGGGAATGTGTAGTTACATGTTCTGGCTGTTTGTGAATTATCGTTGTTGAGTATGGAGTGTTGAGGTATTGATTTTGTGTAATGCTTTATGTTGAAAATTGAGGTGGATTTTGTTTATGATAAACAGGATAAACTGGGATGGGAGGAAGGTTTGGTTTTGCATAAGGGGCGGGATTATGATAATTGGAGGACTTTGCGAGTGTAAAATGGTTTGATTATTTGATTTTGTATTGTGGTTGTTATCTATGTTTTTGGTTGGTATTATGTTTATATGGTTGTTTTTGTTGGTTGGTTGTTATTATGGTTATTAATAATACGATCTATAGTTGAAATCTGAGCCTAAATAAAAAGAAAAAGCAAGTGATTAGGTTTATGAGCAATCTAATTACTTATTTGTTTAAAAAGCTATATAAAATAAAGTTTATTATTAATTTGCTGGACAGAGCGGTGAACATTATTATGCATAAGACAAAGATAACGATCCTGATCAGTTTGGAAATCTGTGTACGCTGTAAGGTTTTTACTTCTTAAACTTTTAAAATACACGTTTTGAATAGAAAGAAATCCTCTTCCTGGTATAGCAAACCAGCACGTCTTTTTTCTCCAATCAGAGGGGTGTCAGATGGTGTCAGCCAATCACCATTCTGCGTTGGGTAGCAACGGGTGACTGTTCTCAGGCGGAAGATGTAAACAGCTTAATGTTCGTGTTAAATAATTTTTTTTAAATTAAAATTCATTCTATACAGCAATCGCATATTTGGGTACCGTTTCATAAAACTTTCATGCTTAAAATGTTTAGGGAGAAATGGAAGACTGGTGTGTATTTTTTCTTTAAACTACCAAGACCAGCCATACACAGTACAGTTTACATACATACAGTAATGTTTATGTTCCTAAATTAATATCGTTTATGACCTTCAGATGCGTTATGCTCCTCTTCTTTTTATGCTCAGCTACTAAAATTTCCCTTTAGTGGTAAAATCCATATAAATATTCAAAACTAAGCAGATTAAAATGTGCACAGTAAAGACATTAAATGATTAAATCTTTGCACTACCAACCAATGCACCACGAGTGCCCCTGTCGGTCATTTTGGCCAGTCAATCCCTTGCCCTGCGGTACCCTCCGGTGCCCCGCGGTGGCTTGTGGGTAGGGTACCGTACCGCGGGTTTTTACCGCGCATTTTGAATGGCTGCATCTGTACTAAAATTTCCCTTTAGTTCAACCTGTGGTACCGCTGTGTACTGTACATACAGTACGAACATGTGTTATTTTGAAATATAAAAAAATGTCAATATACTGTAAGAGAAATTGAGTATTGGTGTGTATTTTTTCTTTAAAATACCAATAACAGCAACATACAGTTTACATAATATTTTTATGTTCCTAAATTAATATCGTTTATGACCTTTATGACCTTCATTATGCTCCTCTGCCTTTTATGCTTAGCTACTAAAATTTCCCTTTAGTGGTAAAATTCCATATAAATATTCAATACTATGCGGCTTAAAACATACACAGTAAAGAGATGAAATGATTAAATCGTTTCACTAACAACCAATGCACCACAAGTGCCCCTGTCGGTCATTTTGGCCACGCAATGAACCGTGGGTAATTTTGCGCAGAACGAGTTTGTATCGTGCACCTTGAATGGCTGCATCTGTATGTTTTCTCTGTCTTTTTTTGGGATTCCTTAGGGTTTTCTGGTTTCCTCCCACAGTCCAAAGACATACTGGTAGGTTAATTGGCATCTGGAAAAATTGGCCCTGGTGTGAGTGTGTTTGTGTATGCCCTGAAAAGTAGGAAGAGCACAACATGTTGGCTATTGAGCCTTCTTCAGTTGTGAGCTTGCACGTGAAAAAGGCTTAATATACCAAACATTGTGTTATTTCTTTCTACTTTTCAGAGTGAATATAACATTTACTTGTTGCTTTATAACAAACAAGCTATTATTTACATACCGGAGTGTGGTTCAGAACTGAAACAATACATCAATATTTTTACAAAATCTAATACACCCATTTAAATCCTTAACTTAAATCCTGGCAAAAGCAAAGCAAGAATAAAATCAGTCATAAAAGATTATGATTATTATACACCACTCAAAACAAATCCTTAAAGAATAAATCTACAAGAATGTATCCAAGCACAAACTAGAATGACACTTTTTGGTAGAACTAAGAATAAAATTACTTCTATACACAAATATTAAAAATATTTTCCAGTCGTTTATCAGAGTAACTTCAGTTCCAAGTATTTGAAAGGTTTAATTTCAACAATGAGGATTCCAGGTGAGGGAATAAGTCCAAAGTGTTGCAACTCTTTCCTGTCTTCTCTTTCTCTCTTTTCCCTTTCCCTTTTGTCATCAAATAAAGCTGATGTTTGAAAGTAGATGTAAAGATTTAATTTCCTTCAGATTTAGCCATTTAAATCACACTACTGTCTTGGTTGCATCCCTTTAAAGATAAGGGACATGAACATATCACAGGCATTTCCAAATATAAGCTTTACATTCCTAACATGTAACAATGAAAATCATAACAAAGAAGAATTTTGGTAACATAATGCGATTTTCCTACAATCCTGTCAGTACCAGTAACAGTACAGTAACAGTTACAGTAACAGTACGTCTTTCACTTTTCTTCTATTATATCCTTAGGATTCCAGGTCAATGATTTAAAAGCTGTTCTCAGATACCATTAATTTTGTTTTATAGCCTATGTTGTACAGGTGTGATCTAAGTCCTGGCAAGCTACAGTGCTTTCTTATTAAAAATGACTGTTTCTTAATTTGCCATTTTAACAACAACATCACTTTATTAACCCTTTACAATTTCTTGCATTAGGAATTTGTGTTTTCACATACCCCAGCTTCCTCTCAATGAGACACACAGATAGGGAGAGAGCATGGGGTCAGAGCACAGGGTCAGCCTTTATTCAGCACCCCTGGAGCAATTGGGGTTAAGGGCCTTGCTCAGGGGCCCAACAGAGAAGGATTCCTTTGCTGGTTGTGAGATTTGAACCAGCAACTTTCCAGCCACAGGCGCAGATCCTTAGCCACAGAGCCACCACTCCACCCAGTTCCCACTTAAATAATCAGAATAGCAGGTTGTTTTTATATGGTTTATAATTTAAATACATTGTAATTGACCTTTTTAGATAACATATATCTAATTTGCCAGCAGCCATGTCACCCTGCAATCCATGTGGGTCCTAATGCCCCAGTATACTGATGAGGTCACTATACTGTAAACAAGCACTGTCTTTGGGATGAGACGTAAAACCGAGGTCCTGACTCTCTGTGGTCATTAAAATTCCCAGGGTGTTTCTCGAAAAGAGAAGGGGTGTAACCCCGGCATCCTGGTCAAATTTCCCATGCCTCCTAATAATCCCCCTCTATGAATTGGCTACATTACTGTGTTCTCCTTCACCCTCCGATGGCAGGCGGAGCTATGCGCCAGTTGGAGTATTCTCGCTTGCATTTAATGGCAACGTCAGCTCAAAGATTTGGTTCAAACCACCAAATGGAGACGGGCGTGCTGACAAGCGGACCCTGCTGATGCGGGAATAACGCTAGGATGAGAGAGAGAGATAACATTTATCTAATTAATAGTAATTATAGCTGATAAAGCCATTTTCTGCTCTTTAGTTAGTAGTTTATTGCAGAACAATATTGTACTTATTAATAAAAACATGATCTATGCAATATTTGATTTCCCAGTGGCAAGTATTATCTACAGAAAGTGTTTCCATTTGTTATTTGACTTTGTTGTAACAGAAGAAATAAGGTTCTTGATCCCGAGATGAAGTGAAACAGATGAGTTTATTGCATGCAAGGAACAATAAAGCCGAAGTCTTGTTTCCCGCAAGAAACAACAAAACCGAAGTATTGTTCCCCGTACTGTTACAAACTTTTGGGTTATATACAGTTTTCTTCTCCGTTTCTGACGTCACTCGGTCCGATGGTAAAGAGGGGGGTTCATGGTATTTGGCCAGTTTACGATGTTCTGGGCAAATGGTCAGTTTAACATTACACCCAGGGGGGTTCCTAGCTGGCATCTGCAATCCTTATCAGTCAACCCCCTTTCCTGCCATAAACCCCAGCTTGTGACTTAGAAGTCTAAACCCCCTACAGAAAGGATTAAATTCAAACCCCCGTCTTCACATCTTTCTTCATTCCCCCCTTATAAAATATGGCATACGTCAGTGTAGCCTATTTTTATACATACAATGTCAGGGCAGATCTTTCCTTTCTTGGCGAACAGGTATGTATTGCCATGACATTGTACGTTCCACGGTTATAGCAAGATGTGATACATGTTTTTGTGAATGTGATGATTACAATTATACATATAAACAATACTACTCCTACAGATAAACACTATAAAAAGGTTCCACCCCAGGCCCCAAACACAGACTTTACCCAAGACCCAATTCCCCAATTTTCAGTATAATAGTCCTGATATTTCTGTCCCTCATTGTAAATGTGTTGGGCCAGATCTGAGATGTGCTCAGAATTATCAGGAATATATGTGCAGCATTCAGTGCCAATTACTGCACAAGTTCCTCCTTGGGCCGCCAGTACATAATCTAAAGCTAGTAGGTTCTGCATGGCCACTGTTCTGAGGGCTACCATCTCATCATTATCAGCCTTCAGACTAGATGAGGTAGAATTTGCTAATTCTTCTAAAGTCGAGGCCATTTGAATTAACTCTCGACTCAGAAAGTTCATGCCGGCTTGTGGAAATATTATACCTAAATAATATTCCCAATCAGCCAATTTTCTTTGTGGTCTGTGGTTAGGTCCGAAGGGGCTGTGGGTTTGAACACGGATATGAGGAACCACATATCCTAAATAACATGAGCCAGACCACTGGGCTGGCAACCATGGGTAGGCTCGTTTTCCACAAATGAAATATGTTCCGTTTGGCGCTCCCCATGCCTCTGAAAATAAGAAACTTATACCGAATTGTGGGGTGTGCCGATCCCATCCTGGAATTTGGAAGGTAGAGGTGGATATATTTGCAGCGATGGTAAGGTTGCAACGACTCCATCCAACCAAGTGCAGACCATTAGTGTGCTGAAAACATATGTTTCCCTCACGTTCCTTATTTAGAGTCAGGTATGGTGGTGTATGGCTTCTGTTATATTTAGGAGCGTAAGAGCCTGTGAAACTCGTGGGCTCTAAGCCTCGCTCCTGTAGATATTGTAATGTTGTGCAGGTTAAAGTCATGTTATGGCAACCCCCATAGTTTGTCATATTAAAATCTCCTAAATTATCCCTCCAAATGATCATGCCTATGACTTCCTCGAGACGCCAAGGAATGGCCCCCATAGGAAGTCCTCCCTGTACATATTTGGGTAATGCGGCACACACCCAGCAGGCACTTTGGTTGGTTTTCTTAGCTGTCAGATAGGAGAGGCCTAAAAAGGAATTAATTCCATGTTCTCCTTTGTGGGAGAGATGATCATTAATTCCTGCGGAACATAGTCCTACAGCAACAATTATTGTTATAAACAGAAATGATTTCATTCTGAGTCTGTAAATGGGGATGAGGCTCGTCGGCAGTGTGGCGCGTGGATCCAGCGATCTTTTCCTTCCACTCGAACCGCAGACTCGGTTGTCAACAGGATCTGGATCCCACCTGGGCTGGAGAACCTGTGAAGGAAATTTCCTGATCCACACCCACTCTCCTGGGATGAGGTTGTGCCCTCCTTCAGGTGGTGGTCCCCACGCCTCCAGGACCTGCTCGCGGGCTCCTTGGGTGGCCTCTGTCAGCTACTTGCAATAATACAAAGGAATGGTTGATCCCTCTGAGGAAACCCCAGTCTCAGCACCTGTAAGAGAACTTGTTTCAAATTATTAAAGGCGGCTTTTGCTGCAGGAACCAAGGCAATCTTGTCCTTGTACTGCACTCCCCCCTTAAGCAGATCTGTTAAGAGTTGTGCTCACCCTGCAAAAAACATATTACCCAGGCCCTGTTAAAATTTCACAATGCTAGACACAAAAGGGCCTTATCATAACTGCTTCTATTAGACACTCTAAAGCTGAAGCAACTCAGACTTGTGGGTTTCCTCGTCAGGGGAAGCACTCAGAATACCATCAACATACTGAGTGATCACAGCCAGTTGAAGCCACGTGATACCCTGTTCTGCATAGTCATTCTTTGTAATGCATAATATTTCAACCCAATAGATCTGGGATCAAACCACCCATTAAAATCTGGTACTCGGCAAGTAAAACTTGCTGTCCCAATACTCCTGTGGCCTCCTGCCATCTTCCCATATACATTGCTCTATAGTACACTGTTGAACAGAGGAGTGAAACAAGCAGGACAGTAGTGCTCCAGTATCCCCTAACAGAGAAACCAACACTCCATTAACAGTACGTTTTTATTCACTGGACTGGGACAGACTTAGGGAGGCTACAAGGGATTTACAGGATCTAATCATTAGGTAAACAGATTTTCTCACAAGACGTTATTCTCCCCAGTCTCGATTCTAAACCTACAGCGTTTCAGCATGTCTGGTTTCGAGACATTCGAATAAAACCAAATTGTTTCCACTATTGCAACTAATTGTATAAATTACAATTTATAATAATTTATAATAATACAAAAACTGTTTAACTACTTTTACGTCCACCTGTACTGTACTTATACGTTTCAGACGCTCTTATATTTTCCAATCTCCTTAAGTTGATTTTCGTCAAGTCTCTTTAGTTACGTCTCTAGCCAGTCCCGCTGGCTAAACACACTCACACCGTCATTTAGTAGACCAAAACTCACAGTTACACACATACATGCCGGCACACAAATTCATAAAACACACATACACATCGAGAATATATTTTTCTCTTCGTAATACAATGTGCTGTATTCTTGTTTTACTTTTACATGAATCCTTTTAATTCCTGAAGCGCACTCCAGGTTCGCTGCATTTCTAATTTCGGGTGCGGTACTTTAGCCCACCGGTCAATATCTTATGGTTTTGGATTTGATCGTATTGGGGGTTCAGGGAAGGTAGGTGCGAGAACGGACCCCCTCGGCGGGGTGCGAGACGGAGTTAGAGTGGCGCTGTCATCAACGGCACCAGCCCCTGCTACATCAAGTCCTTTCCCACTTCGAGTGAGAGTACAGACCTGCGGGCGCCCTCCCTCTAACAGGGGAGACCCTGATCCGTCTTTATCACACTCATACCAAGTGTTATCCCAATCAGACCCCCCTTCTCCATATGGCCACTGAGGGAATTGATCCCAATTATTTTCGTTTCCTGCCTGTTTGTTCCCCTGTGGAAGAGCAGGATATAACTTAGTCGCCGGCTGTAGCACATTAACCAGTGCAGCGTGACCAGGAGTTAATTCCTTCTTTAATTTCTCATTCTCCTGTACTGCCTCTTTTAGCTTTTTTTCCTATACTCTTTCGTAGCGAGTAAAGTATATTTTCTTCCGGGTTTTTATTTTCCCCGTAAACACACTTTTAAGTCACATCCCAATTTCTTTTTTTTTTTTTCGTCATGTATCTGCCACTGCTGGTGCTGGCCGTGCACCAGGGTGGGAGCTACATGCTTGTGCTTTTGCCAATCAATACTCATATGCTTTCTTTACAGGTGTCTTCGCCCCAAATTCCCTCTGAAAAACTCAGCTTTTTCCATATTTTTCTCTTTCTTTTCCGTCAACTTACACTTTTCCGATATATAAACGGACCCTTCCACCACTTTCTCAAACCATCAGTTAGCACACATGTTCGGTCTCTTTAAGATTTACTTTTGTCGTGTGTGAGGTAACAGCTCATTCAGTAGGGGAATGCTTTCACTTGAAAAACCTGTGCATTACTGCACTCATTCAGCCAAGGGCGTCTGTTACCTCCGGATCTAAATACCTCTCAGAGACTTTAGAGAGGATTTACACCGCACTGTTCACAGGTAAGAAACGAGACCTCGAAAACCCCCTTTCTTGATCAGTAATTCACCATCCCCAGTACGCCAGCATCGCTGCTTTTGCCCCGGGGTGGACTTACGCACTGAGCTCAATCAGGGCGATTCTCGGGTCTCAACGTCCTTTAAATCCTGCTACTTAATGCTTTGCTCTTTTATTATGAGGTGTGTTTATGTTAGTGTCGTGCGTGTGTATATGTATTTCACAAACAAGGAAAACACCAAAAACATACATACATATATCTCTTCTACTCCTGTTTCCTTTAAAACAAAAAAAACCACGCCACGCCAATCTGTGCACGATCAAGGCGTAGCTAATCTCAGGACCCCGGGCGTAATTAAAGCCCACACCAATCCTGGATTATACGTGCATTTAATGCACCACTCAGCTCCAGAACCCCGGGCGCAATTAAGGCCCACACCGATCCCGAGCCACAGAACTCCGGGTGCAATTAAGACCCACACCAGTTCTGACCTTCAGAACTCCGGGTGCAACTAAGACCCACACCAGTCCTGAACTACGTGCATTTAATGCACCACTTGCTCTAGAACCCCGGGCGCAATTAAGGCCCACACCGATTCAGAGCCTCAGAACTCCGGGTGCAATTAAGACCCAAACCAGTTCTGACCTTCAGAACTCCGGGTGCAATTAAGACCCACACCAGTCCTGACTTCACGGTAAGGGTCCAAAACCCGTTCAAAACTCCACGCGCAATTAAGGCATACACCAGCTTCGAACGCCTGTACACAATACCGCGGAACCCCTGCCAGACCAAATTCTGGGCTTACAGCAAACAACCCATTACATACACCGGTGCCTTCCCCGGGCCAGAGGAATTCAGAAACTCACGTTTACTCCGTCATCTCGGGCGATTCTCGCAGGGAGCAGAGATTTCCCAATCGGTCAGAGAGAGTCGGGACTTTTAAATAAAAGAGGAGTCCTTACCTCTTAGTTATGTGCGCGCTGACCGTCTCTCCTGCCGATGGGAAGTTCTGCGCCTTCTGGAGCATCCGCCGACTACGCCAAATTTGTTGTAACAGAAGAAATAAGGTTCTTGATCCCGAGATGAAGTGAAACAGATGAGTTTATTGCATGCAAGGAACAATAAAGCCGAAGTCTTGTTTCCCGCAAGAAACAACAAAACCGAAGTATTGTTCCCCGTACTGTTACAAACTTTTGGGTTATATACAGTTTTCTTCTCCGTTTCTGACGTCACTCGGTCCGATGGTAAAGAGGGGGGTTCATGGTATTTGGCCAGTTTACGATGTTCTGGGCAAATGGTCAGTTTAACATTACACCCAGGGGGGTTCCTAGCTGGCATCTGCAATCCTTATCAGTCAACCCCCTTTCCTGCCATAAACCCCAGCTTGTGACTTAGAAGTCTAAACCCCCTACAGAAAGGATTAAATTCAAACCCCCGTCTTCACATCTTTCTTCAACTTGTTCCAGGAATGTCTCAGGGTTCAACCTCCAAAGGCTTTGTGTGTAAGACTTTTCACTTTGACATCAGCTCTGCCTGCTAAATTGTATGTTGTTTTGTGGAATAAGGGAATTGGGTGACTTAACTGAGTTTAATTAAGGCAAGTGTTTGAAAAAAGAAATGTTTTGTGCAGATAGACAAATACTATCCAAACCTATTTTCCAGTGAATTATTGGGAAAATATCAAACATTTTCCTTATTTATTTTTAAACTTTGTTAGATAATTAAAAAACATTCACTTTAATTCATTAACAAAGTGGAACATCACTGGGGGCACAGTGGTAAGCATTGGTAGCTCAGCACTGAGGTACTGTCTGCATTGAGTTTATATATTCTCCCTGTGTTTGCATTGGTTTCCTCCCACAGTCTAAAGACTTATAGTACTTGTAATTGGCTTCTGAGAATAATTGACTCTGGTGTGAGCGTGTGTCTGTTTGTGCCCTGTGATGGACTCATGTCCTGTCAAGGGTGTGTCCCACCTTCAGTGCATTGCTTGTCAGAATAGGCTCTGGCAGACCTGTAACCCTGTATTGGATAAAGTGGTTACAAAATGTATGAATGGATGGAACATGATTAGAATGGTATAAATATTTTTAAAAGGATTTGTATTTTTTAAACATTTTTGTAGCAGCCTTTTAAAATAATGATAGCACTTTTCAGGCCTGAAAGATCCCAAAGCAAATTATATGATATGCTTTATATAATAGTACCTGTTTCACCTGTAGCAGGCCAGGCTGATTAAAGTACAGGAATTAAGTTTTCTGCTCCCTTGCCAGTACCTCTCTCCTTCATCTCAGTGGTGCTTGATACAGAGAGGCCATTCCATTTGGTTCACAATTAAGGTGTTTTTCTAGCTGATAGAGTGTCGTGATAAGGAACAACTCCCAAGCTGAGACACATCAACCATCCTAACAAATGGTCATCTCTGGCACCTCAAAGTCTGGGAGATTCTGGGAGAGTCTTATTCAAAGTTGTTTACAACTCTAAGGTCAGAGTGCATTGTTACTCATCCTCAGCCAATCAGGAACTGGTAGGGCAGGTTAACCCCACGTGGGTCTCTGATGCCCATGAAACTTTCAACCAATGAACGACCGCAGCTCCTCCAGGTTAAACAGGCAACACAGAGTTCCTCAGGGCGCCTCCTGGACATTCTCAGACTCAGCTCGGACCATCACGTAACGGCCAGTGTGCCCGAGTGCCAGGACTTTCCTTTGTTCTAAAAGTTGAGAACGGAGGTCGCCAGCGTGTAACTAAAGGATTCCACCTGAGGTTAGCCAGCAGCAAGCCTCGTGAACCCAATCTGAATCTAAGGATTCAGGACTAGCGCTTCATCAGGAACGAACTTCTACTTCCTGCCTAAAGAGCGCGACCTGCTGGGACCCGCAGTCAATTTTCTCCTGTGCAGAAACTCTGCTAGTAAGCCAGAACTAACTAGCCGGTCTTCAGAGAGCCCACTGCTAGAGCATCGCAGCAGAAATCTCTCCCACGCCGCAACAGCACTGCCTGGCACAGAGCCAGAGAGCGCCGTTTGGACAGCAACAAGCCTGCCATTGTTTCTTTGTGTCTGCTGGAGATCTGAATCCACACAGATTGGATGAGTATTCAACATTCTGCATTACAGCTCGAGAATTCAATTGTTACCTCATCCCCAGTTGATATCAATTTAATTCCTAAGAGTGATGTACTTGCTTTTGAGTATCTAGTGTAGACGTTGTAATCCAAGTTCATTTATGAAATGATCTGAATGAATGATATACTGAATGTATGTCCATCTTGGTATTTGTAACTCTTCGTGATTGAATATATACCCGTTGTATTCTGTTAACCCTCCCGATAAGTTCTGTTATGTTTATATGCTCATTTTATGTATTAATAAATTTATTATTGCGTATTAGTACCCGTGTGTGGTACCCGCGTTGTTTGAGTTATCCCACAAGGTTGATTCTAATAGCAGACTCTCACAGCAGCCATATCACCCTGCAACTCACAACTGGCAACCCACTGAAGCTAAGCAGGTGTGGGCCTGGTCAGTACCTGGATGGGAAACCTCCTGGGGAAAAAACTAAGGTTGCTGCTGGAAGAGGTGTTAGTGGGGCCAGCAGGGGTCCAAATTCCCCACTATGGTGATGGGGACACTATACTGTAAACAGGCACCGTCCTTCGGATGAGATATAAAACCGAGGTCCTGACTCTCTGTGGTCATTAAAAATCCCAGGGGGTTTCTCGAGAAGAGTAGGGGTGTAACCCCGGCATCCTGGCCAAATTTCCTATTGGCCCTTACCAATCATGGCCTCCTTATAATCCCCCTCTATGAATTGGCTTCATTACTCTGCTCTCCTCCCCACTGATAGCTGATGTGTGGTGAGCGTTCTGGCGCACTATGGCTGCCGTCGCATCATCCAGGTGGATGCTGCACATTGGTGGTGGTGGAGGGGAGTCCCCATTACCTGTAAAGCGCTTTGAGTGGAGTGTCCAGAAAAGTGCTATATAAGTGTAAGCAATTATTATTATTATTATTATAATAGCCATCAAAAGAATCATTTTGTGACTTACTGCTACAATTAATAATTGTCCCAGTAAATGCATAAACCCCTACACTTACTGGTGCCTCGTGAGAGGATGCCTACACACCACTGAAATAGAACATCCAAATGGGTGACCATTGGATGTCATTATGTAGTATCATCTCCACCATATAATGGATCAAGGAGATAGTGGGAAACTGTACCATTGAACTAACACATCTACTCTTATGAACAGTGTCATGGGATCTGTATTAATCACGCTGTCAGGACATCAGTTTAGTGCATCTTACAAAATATGGCATCTCTTGCAGCATTGAATTCCCTGTCAGCATTATCATTGGATGTTCTGGACCTGATGTAACTCTTAACAGACTCCTACTAGTCTGTTAATACCACCTACAACAGCAACCTGGTTTTCTTTAGAAGTCTCCAGTCATGGTACCAAACAGACATTATTTTAATTTCTGAGATTTGACAAGTTCAGGCTAAAATGAGTAGCAGTCAGGGGAAGGCTGACTTTAAACTATTTGTGCCAAATAATTAACCCATAGATTTAGAACAATTACCTCTCAATCTACCATTTACATAATTTCCTTTTTAAAGAGCTGTAAACAAATTCTTACTTTAAGGCTTTTTGACTCTGAAATCCACAAATTAAAGTATTATGATTTATCTGGTAGTTTTTTTTTTCAAGCACTGAGGCATTTGATGTTGATAAAAGCATTTAGTGAAGATTATCACCCTATCTGCCCTTATCTGAAAATTGAAAGAAAAACACCTTATCCTTCATTTTATGTAAAGAAGTGAATTTTTCTTGTAAATGGAAATTTCATTATGCTTTGTAATTTATTGGTAGCTGGAGCTGTAGCATTAATGTTTTATATAACCCACTACCACCTCTGCACTCACCATCTGAAGAAATGGTCACAGAAAGGTGAGGGGAAATGGCTCTTAGAGTGGGCTCTAATTGCTGATGACTCATTATATGGCAAATAAAGAGTAACATTCAGCTTACCTGTATTTATAGTTCAGACAGTATATTAAGCTATCAGATAAATTGTAGGCCTAGAGGGCATTTCACTCAGAAAAAAGACACAAGGGAGAGCTCTGTGATTAATTTCTTTTGTTTTAATGGATAAAACACTGAAAACAATATTTTTTAACATTAACAAGATTAAAATCTGCTGATGTTTTCATATGGAGCCATGATAGATCAGTTGGCAAGAGTGTCTAGCTGCTGACCGGCAGGTCCTGGCTTCAACCCCAGGTAGGGGCAAGTGATGTAGCTTGCTCTAATTCCTTCCCAATGACTCCCAAGACCACTCAGCATGCTTTCCAAATGAGTACCAGGGGTTAATCCTTCTGAGAGTAATAGGATGGCTGGAGCACAATTCTGACCACATCACCTCCACTTCAGTGTCAGGTGGTCGAGAAATTGGTTGTATATTGCTGGTCTTGGTATTTTAAAGGAAAAATGCACACCAGTATTCCATTTCTCCCTAAACATTTTAAGCATCAAAGTCTTACATATGGTTATTTCTAAATGTTTTTACGTGCTCCTTCTGACCATATTACTGTATGTTTGTATGCTTTGTGAAAATTGATCGTTTTAACCTTTTCTGCGAATATGCTTGTTATCGGATTAAACAAAAGCATACTTTTAGAATTGGATTAATAGGAAATATAATATGGATTTGCGTATCTAAATAAATTAATAACGGTATAACTATATTCATATACTGTTGCACAAACATTAGTATAAGACTTTTTATTGATAAGTGTATTGCTGTGTCAGTACAACACATGTTTCGAATAGAAAAAAATCATATTCTGTCATCTTCCTGGTATGTAGAACAGATCAGCAGGTCTACGTGGAAAGATTACAGATTACAGATTTTAATCGTCTTTAATTTTGATATACATTTTAGAAAAGTTTCATCTATGCATACACCACAAAACTACTCTCGATTGTATTTCTGAATGCTATGTATAAAAAAAAACTTGCAGCTTACTCAACGATTCTAAGATGATCACGATTAAGTGAATTGCATGTCTAATGGTCTAAGCATAACAGTGCAGCCTCCAATTACCCAGACTGTAAGCACGGTAATAAAGCTTTGTTTGATTTCTGAAACCCTTTCTTTTATGTCCTGTTTTCATTCAGGTAAGGGTCAACTATATACACAATATTGCTGACAGCAGGAAAATTCCTATACTTTGCTCAGTAGCGTCTTAAAAACAGCACCCATGGTGTTCAAACCAATTATTTTTACACAGAAGACTGACACAGCTTCGCGTTGTGAATCTGTTTTTCTAAGAAAACATGTCAGTGGTGGAAGGTGGACTTGCCCTTATTCTACTTTGAAAATACCTGTGAAAAAAAAAGGTTTGTTTACAAACAAGACAGAGAGAGAGAGAGAGAGAGAGATGGAGAGATGCGATAACCGTGCAGCGCCAGACGAATGCATAACATTAATGTAGGGCTTTCGGGCTCACATGGATTTGCGCCCTACACCCTGCGGTACCGTTGTGTACCTACAGTATGAACATGTTGTGATATTTAGAAATATAAAAAATGTCAATATAATGCCAATAATATTTGCTATTTTAGTTTTTCAAAGAAATGTTTATTTGTTAAAAGGAAACTGATGGCAACAGCTGGGTTTGAACACTCAACTTCACGGTTATAAGGCAGTCACTTAAGCTATCACGCCACCAAGGCAGTCATGTGACAAACGCATATCAATGGAAAGTCTTATACTACTGTTTGTGTAACAGTATATAAATATAGTTATACTGTTATTAATTTATTTAGATACGCAAATACATATTATATTCCCTATTAATCCAATTTTAAAAGTATGCTTTCCAATAATGAGCATATTCACAGAAAAGGTTAAAATGATCAATTTTCACAAAGTATATAAACGTACAGAAATATACGGTCAGAAGAAACACGTAAAAACGTTTCCGAAATAACCACACTGATGCTTAAAATGTTAAGGGAGAAATTGAATACCGGTGTGTATTTTTTCTTTAAACTAACAAGACCAGCAATATACAGTACAGTTTACATAATATGTTTAAAGATGCAGCCATTCAAAACAAGCGGGCGATACCGCATAATTTTGTATAATAGTAACGCAAGTTACCGTATTAATACTGTATATTCTCGCATAGTAACGCATGATACCGCAAGTAAAATAATAGTATCCAGAATTTCCGCAAGATGGAGCTAATTAAAATCAACCTCTCATGTTTGCGCTGTCGTCATAAAAGTCTTTACCGAAGATATTACTAATAGTATTTATAATGAATGACCTTGGACAAGCTGTAAACTCAAAGTATTGCCCTGGTCCACATTCTTTTTTTCATTGACCATCTTTGTAGTTACACCACAGCATTTTGTTGATCAAATCACGCATTTGTTTCCAATCATGCAAAGTACAGTAATTTTTGAGAATGTCCGATTCACCATGCCTTTCACATGATCATAAAAGATATTGATTTAGGAACATAAACATATTACTGTATGCAGTATGTATATTTAATGTCTTTACTGTGTCCGTTTAAATATTAAGTATTTATATGGGATTTTACCACTTAAGGGAAATCTTAGTAGCTGAGCATTAAAAGAATAGGAGCATAATGCGTGTGAAGGTCATAAACGATATTAATTTTGGAACATAAACGTACAGTATTACAGTATGTAAACTTTATACAGTATGGCTGGTCTTGGTACTCGGTAAAAAATACACACCAGTATTCCATTTCTCCCTAAACATTTTAAGAGTCGAAGTCTTTTCTGCGAATACACTCGATACTGGAGCAAACAAACATACTTTTAGAATATGATTAATAGGGAATATAATATGGAATCGCGTATCTAAAGAAATTAATAACGATACAATTATATTCATGTACTGCAACACAAAACAATGTCTGTTGATACTTTATGTGTACGGCTGTTTCACCACTCCTAATGTGACCTTGTGAGTGGTGCTGTGGTCTAAGTGCCAGACCTGTAAGTAACAGGTTGGCTGTTCAAATCCAGCCAGTATCATGACTTTTCTTTTAACAAACATTTCTTAGAAAAAATAAAATAGCAATATTATGGAAAATTAATTGACTTTTTATATTTCTAAATATCACAACATTATTCACTGTTATCAAAAAATGACTTAGATTTGAACGTCACCTTCTTTCCTTCTGACAACGGTTTCTGCTTCTGCTTCCTGCTTCTATCGTGTGGGATACCTTTAGATCTCCCTTCAGATTTTAAAGGTTATTAATAATATCTTCGGTGTCGTACTTCCCAGTGCAGCTGATCTTTTGCTACCCACGCATGCTTACACAAGCTCCCTGGGTAGACTATCACAAAGCTTTAGAGAACTTAACATTTTTATTATCAAGAAATTGTAAATATGACGTTTACATTGGCATGATTAATTTTTCACTTGAGTGTATGGAGGATTGTCAGCTGTCACTGAGAGCAGACCCCCCTCTTAGGCTGCGCAAACGATTTTTTAAATTTTTGTAAAGAAATGGAGGCTGTACAGTATGCGTTACAATATAAACATTTACTGTCAAACTTTAAATCAACAATTGATATAAAGACGATCTGTCAAAGTGCAATGAAATACAATATTGTTGTTGTTGTTGTTATTGTTGTTTTTATCCAATAAAGCGCTTTGAGAAGCATTTGAATAGTGTTGATAGATGTGGTATTGATGGATATCTATAAATATTGAGAACAAGTGACCATGCCAATTTTACCAAGAAAGCGAAATATACTGTAGTATAAACTGAGTTGCTTTCCATTTAGGAAAGTCCCTTATCATAAAATGGGATTTCTAACCATTACCAATTCTGAATACTGTAAGTTTTTACTAGAACCTATTAGTCCTACTGTACCAATATAGAAAAGCACATATTAAATTTGGGAATGCTCCTATTCTTTTAATGCTCAGCTACTAAGATTTCCCTTCAGTGGTAAAATTCCATATAAATATTCAATACTAAAACGGGCACAGTAAAGACATTTACAGTAAATCTTTATAAGACCAACCAATGCACCATGAGTGCCCCTGTCGGTCAACCAATCACGTACCACGGTATGACGCGTTATGACATGCCATGACGTAGCCAAATACCCGTGATACGTGTTTGTGCCGTGCACTTTGAATGGCTGCATCAGTATGTTCCTAAATTAATATTGTTTATGAGCATGTGAAAGGCATGCTGAATCGGATATTGTCAAGACTTACTTTTTATGATTGGAAACGAATACGTAATTGGATCAACTAAATGCTGTGGTGTTACTTTTTGTCAATGAAAAAATAAAGTATTTTCGTTTACAAAGACGATTACAAAGAATGTGGACCAGGGTAATACTTTGAGTTTACAGCTTGTCCAAGGTCATTCATTTTTAATGCTATTAGTGATATCTTTGGTAAAGACTTTGATGCATAAAATATTTCTGCATAATTCATATATTTGTGTTAAAGGTGGTAGGTTGTGTACTTTTGTCCAACTGAGCAATCTTGCTTTCATAAAATATACCAACTTTTTAATGTAAAGTGATTAACATGCTGTAATACACAGTTTAAATTTAAAAGTCTAAAGGGTATACAACTTAAATTCTTATTTAAATAAAGATTGTCCCTCAGTAGTGATCAGGATTCAAAACCGGGTGTTTTCTGGTGACAGCTCCACCTGCTGGTTTTACAAGGTGATTACAGATACTATTAACGTAATCTAATTCAAATCTAATTTGCATATGGTAATCGTCGTATACTGCGACACACCCAATGTGTTGTACTGCAGCATACCCTGCTTGTTTTGAATGGCTGCATCTGAATATTACATAAAATGTATATCTGAGAAAATACTTTAATTGAAATTAAGCATTGGAATTTGATTTTAAAAGCAAGGGACACCCGAAACAAAATACTACACTAATAGTCAAAAATATGTAGGTATTGTTTTTAATTTTTCCAAATGTTTCCTTTGCCCAGTGTTTCATTACTGTAATGTTCGTCTTGCAAACCTTTCTAAGAATCTATGGCATAGACTTCAATTTACACAACTTTGTGATGGCTTGTGTTGTGTGATCCCTCTTTTGGCTTTGCTGTGGTCCTGATCAATTATATTTAAAACTGATATTAAGATTTTATGGCTGAGGTTGAAATCTCTGAATGACCATGTACCTCTGTACCTGAGAGATCTGTTGTGATTTGAAAGATCTTTCAGTACCTTAATTTGTGCTTCATATTTTGCTTGTACATAAGACCAGACTGCTAACTACAAGAAAAATACCTGCTCAGCGTGAGCACCAAGGCTATGGAATTCCTTGCATTAATGCACCTGCCACCCTGATTCAGTGACTGTTTTTAGAATTAAAGTTCTTGTTCTTGTTCCAGTTAGATTTTTCATAAATCATTAGTTTTATGCATACTGTAATGCATGGCATATTTACAATGCATAATTATTTATTTTTACTTTGTGAGTTCAGATATATATATATGTATATTGTTACAGCTTTAGGTGACTGAGAAGCGTCTCTTAGATTTGAAATAAATGTTTGTGACATCTGGCAGAGTAAATACTTCAACTTTCTAGCTGGGGGGTAGGGGCTTGACCAGAAACAATTGTAAAGTTTGCCTTAGTTTACCTAGATAAGCTGTGGGTTAATGATTATTAATGCGGAGTACAGAAACACAATATAAGCTAACAATAAGACCACAGGGAAGGGGGAAAAGAGAGAGATGTCTGGAGAAGTTGAGACTTGAAGCTTCTGCTAGGCGAGAGCCCTTTCTTCATGATCATCCAAACCAAACCTGAATGGAGCTATTTGAACTGTGTTATAGAGTATGTTATTCTGTTTTTTATGGAACTTGGGTTTCCTGGGTAATAGATACCTGAGTTAGAAACGTCTTTCCTTCTTAGTTTGCATTTTTATTTTGTAGCATCTGGGCTACAGAATTAGAGATTTAACTGCAGGCTGCATTGTATTTGGTTCGAAGTCAGCTCATCTCTTATGTGGAGGAACAAGTAAAGGTTTATTCCATGCTGAAAAGATAAGAAAAGAAACACAAAGAAGGCTCCACAGCCGAAACATTGTGTTTATTTTCTTATCTTTTCAGCATGGAATAAACCTTTACTTGTTCCTTTGCAGCTAACGCATGCTGATGCATCTACCTACTTGAACTACTTCATCTCTTATGTGGCCTTTGTGGGCATTATGAGTTTAAAGCTTAGTAGCAGTCTGGGGTTTTCTGGGTGACCAGAATTTTAGGTCTCTGAAACACCTTGTTTGTAGTTACTGTACATAGAGTAACTTGTGTGTTGTATTTTTGTTGTGTGTAGTGTAGTTTGTGTCTTGTCATATAATACATATTTGTTTAACCACATGTGCCTGGATTATTACTTCTCTCACCAAAGCTGTGCCAGAGGACAAAGAATTAATATACCTTTAATTATATCAGCCACTCTGGTATATTGCAAAAAATACTTACAAGTTGGGGGTTATGAATAATTATTTCAGTTTTTGACTAAATCTTTCTGTCAAATCATGACTTTCACCATTTTCATAACCCCCATTTATGTGTGTGTGACTGGCATCATCATCACCAGGATGATGAGGTTGATGCATTTATATTTTATATACATTATATTCATTTTTTTATACATACTTACTTCCACATTTTCCACTCATATCTATAGTATTTCATCCTTTTCATGTTCTTTCAACCGATAATTCCCAAAAACGAATACCTCACAGTCTTACTTGTACATGCCCCTTTCCAAGGCTCTGTCCTAGCAGTGAAGACATGTAAGACATCACTCAGTATCATGAAACCAGGGTCTACAAAAGCAGCCACTTTCACTTTTCATCTTACTGTTTCCTCCGAATAGAGACACATGCAGCAATCAGCCACTGCTCTCTGATAGAACCTACAAAGTCCTCTAAAAGAGCATTTAAATTGAATAGCCAGTGCCAGTGTTAATAGTTCCTCATGTTTTTTTGCAGTTTTTTAGCACCTGTGGTTGACAACACTTGTCTGCTTTTTCTTCTGTTTTCTGAACGGGTGTTATATCTCTGTCTCCAAAAATGTCCTTGCGGGCTCATTGCTGTCTGTTAGGACCTACAAAGTTCTGTAAAAGAGAGTTTAGAGAGGTAGTTTAAATTGAATAGCCAGTGCCAGTGCTAATTGTCAGTATGGCTCATCAAGAAACCCATTCCCTTCAGTAGTTCCCTTCCCAGACGAACACTGGCTAACATCTTGTCACACCATGTTTCCAATGCATGTTTGATTGGGAATTTGTTGCCATGAGTGCATTTTCTAAAACCAAACTTTTCTTTGATTATGGTTATTATTCAATTGTATATACACATAGCAACAAGCAAGGGTATAAATAAAAAAAATGATTCTGTAAACCATATTTGACATTGCAATAGTTTGAATGAGATTTAATGTTATAGTCAGAAGCTTTACACATTGTTAGATGAGATCATGGATTGTAGAGCTCAGTATTTTTGTCCACAAATGTAATCTTCTCATGGTGTTGTGCTTCAGCAGTTGCCACAGTTGGTTGTATGTTTTTCCTGTTGTAAGTCAAATTAAGCATGACGCTTTAAATCTCTCTAAATCAGTAGGTGCACTGTAATATATATTTACCTTCTGTAACAGTATTCATATAGCATTTTGTCTATTCAGTATCCTGACATTCTTTGTAAACAAAGGTACTGTATAAAGAACAAAAATAGATTCATTTTGTATTTTATAGATCTAATTCCCAACTCAAAAATATTTATTTTTAACAAAGTTGTTGAGGACTTGCTCTTCGAGAGAGCATTGTATAAGCACAGTGAAAAAAGAGTCAGAACCTGCAAATACATTGATCATGCTGCAAAATATAGAATTAGTGTGGAACCAAGAAAAAGGGACAAAAACTCTAAATACAAGAGGGGTTCAAAGTACATGCATTAGAAAAATACAATTTCGGAAATTCTAAATTCTATTATTTTATATAGCACTCACCCTCTTTGAAAGTGTATTGTACTTTGAAAATTAGATATATGACATTTAACCACCAATGAAATTGCACCCCTTTTTAGACTTTTTTTAGGCACATTAATCTGGTCACTGCAAAGATAGTTCAGAGTATATCTCTAGTTAATAGAAAGACTTTTAAGTGGAGTGAAGACTACTTATTTAACACATTACATACATATTTCTGTAAGTTCTGTAATTTCACATCTTCAAATTGTTTTTTTTCCAAAAGGAGACTTTGGGCTTTTTATTTCAGCTTTCATTTTCTAGAGGCCTATGTGTATCTGAAAGACTGGGTTTTTGCAGTTGGTGTGGCTGACATCACTGATAAGTTAAAGGCAGCCCAGAGGTTTAGACATTCCTGAAGGATCACTCCATATTCCATGAATAGACCTGTATAACAAACAACATGAAAGGCATTGCCTTTCCACAGTGAGAACGGCTAGAAGTCAAACACTACACTTAACTCTGAACTATACACACAATAATCAAACTTGAAACTTTGAAAGTTCTTGGAATGAGAATTCTATTCTGTATTCATCACAATATCATATAATGACACTAACCAGCAACACGTTTATAGCCAGATGAAGAATGACTTTTATCCAAAACATACTAGAATCAATATTTTTTAAAATTCAAAACTTTTTGAAAACTTTGTACATCACAAAAACATCATTTTTTAAAATGAAGTTAATGTCCTTTAAAAACAAAAAAATAATATAGATATTGTATATATATATATCTATCTCCATGCTGAAAAGAGAAGAAAAGATAAGCAATGTTTCTGCTGTGGACCCACTTGTTGTTTCTTTTCATCTCTTTCCAGCATGGAATAAACCTTTACTTGTTCCTTTGCAACCTACGCATGCTGAGGCAGCTACCTACTTAGAATATATATATACAGTATCAACTGTTGATGAAAGATCATTTTTTTAAATACAAAGATGTCTGAAATAGTATCAGTATTAACATAACATTATATTATCATGGCAAACACAAGTACATTCTATTATTAAAACTTTTGTTTGTTTCAAATGCTTTATCCCAGTTAATCTCTGAGAAAAATAGATACAGCATCAGCAGACTGCCTATGCTTTTATTTCTACTGGGTTTTGTAGAGTTTTTTATGACTACATGTTTTGAGTACAACTTCTGAGTTCCAAGTAGAGATTAGTGTAAGGATTCCTGATTACAGAAGAAAAAAACATCATTATCTTTGGATTGAAAAGAATTAGCAGTAAACTGTATAGAATTTGAAACTACAGATGCAGCCATTCAAAATGCGCGGTAAAAACCAGCGGTACAGTAACCTACCCGCAGGGCACCGCGGTAAGTGATTGGCTGGCCAGAATGACCGACAGGGGCACTCGTGGTGCATTGGTTGGTAGTGAAAAGATTTAATCATTTAATGTCTTTACTGTGCACATTTAATCCGCTTAGTTTTGAATATTTATATGGAATTTTACCACTAAAGGGAAATTTTAGTAGCTGAGCATAAAAAGAAGAGGAGCATAACACATCTGAAGGTCATAAACGATATTAATTTAGGAACATAAACATTACTGTATGTACATAAACTGTACTGTGTATGGCTGGTCTTGATAGTTTAAAGAAAAAATACACACCAGTCTTCCATTTCTCCCTAAACATTTTAAGCATGAAAGTTTTATGAAACGGTACCCAAATATGTGATTGCTGTATAGAATGAATTTTAATTTTTAAAATTAACACGGAAATTAAGCTGTTTACATCTTCCGCCTGAGAACAGTCACCCGTTGCTACCCAACGCAGAAACACAGCCACTAACTAGCAAAGAGAGGACATTAGCTAGCCAATATGATAAAGAAATAAATGATTATTTCGTTTATTTCTTTTGCACATTTATTTGAACATTTCCATCGATTGTACAAGCACTTGGAAACTGTCCAATCCCTAGTTCATCAGGCATTTTCTTTTACGATGCGGGCATTCTCCTGGTCTGTGTCTTCTAGGATATAATGCCAGTGAACTCTTGTTTTTATGTCCACTATAACAGACAATCTCCTTTGCTTTTAACCGAGCGTTTAATAATTTCCTAAAATGAAAATGATTTACTTTATTTCCCTCACGGGATCAATAAAAGTATCTATCATCTGTCTAAACTATGGGACAGAATTCTGGGGTCTCCCCATACCAGAGATTATGGTAGGGCTTCAGAATGGTGATTGGCTGACACCATCTGACACCCCTCTGATTGGAGAAAAAAGACATGCTGGTTTGCTATACATACAGTACTGTACCAGGAAGAGGAATTCTTTCTGTTCGAAACGTGTATTTTAAAAGTTTAAGAAGTAAAAACCTTACAGCGTACACAGATTTCGTCATCTTTGTCTTATGCATAATAATGTTCACCGCTCTGTCTAGCAAATTAATAATAAACTTTATTTTATATAGTGTTTTAAACGAATCCTTATCAGGAAACTCTATCAGATAGAAAAACACCTTAAATCTGAACCAAATGGAATGGCCTCTCTGTGTCCAGCACCACTGAGATTAGGGAGAGAGGGACTGGCAAGGGAGCAGCAAACTTAATGCCCGTATTTTTAATAAGCCTTGCCTCTACAATATTAACAACTTTAAAAATAAAAATAAATAAAAGGGGAGTTATTTTAAAAAGAGGATCATGTAAACAAATAAAAATTAAGATTTCTGAAACTTAACCATGCTTATTCCTGATCTCTTAACAGATTTTCAAAGAAAGCAGGTAGATCATTAATTGTAAATAGTAGGCTCCTAGCTCTTGGGGATGCTTATGAGCATTAGCCTGCATGCTTTCTTTATGACTTGAGATTCATATAAACTAGTTTACAATGACTGCACTGTGAAGAAAAACCTAGTCTGCAGATATTGCTTTTTGACCTATATATGTATTTTTTATTTTCAATTTCACAGAATTTAACCACTGTAACTGTTTTTGAGTGCATATGCTCTTTTTGAATTAGAAATTTCCTCCTTAAGGATTTGATGCATTTATATGGAGGACATGTTTCTAACTAATAAAAGCTATCATAGCTAAAATTATTGAAGATTATCTGCACTAGTCAGTCACATTAAAGGTTAAATGTGTCTTAAAATAACTGTGGTGGATGGCAAGACCGCACTTAATTCACTGATAATGTAATTATTGCATACATGACCAAACTGGAAATATAATTTTGAAATGAAATGTATACATTTTAAAGTAGGAAGGGTTGGTGACAAGGCTTTAAATACAATTAAATGTTTAATTTGGAAACATACCTATATCAGGGGCCCACTTTATACTAATATAATTATTTACATTACCGAATTAACATTATGAATGACAACACTTCAGTTGACAAAACCTTCTTATTGACATCTGAATTTTAATAAGGATCTAATTGAGTCTGGAATTGAACCCCGTCTTTTTGGTAATGTGTACTTCTAGAAAAGGATGCAGTATGTTTGTGAATGTGTTTTACAATAAAATGCATCTTGTCATCTTCAGATTATGACCTCCCTTGAGGTGCATGCCCCGAGGATTGGAGCCATGGAGTGTGATGGCATTGACCTTTGTGCTCTTTAATGTTTGTAATTTTTTTGTGTGGCCAAATTCTCTGACTTTGAGATGTGTATGTAGGATATGCCTCAAGATTTAGAAGTTGCCTAGTGCACTCTGCGTCTATTATAGTTTAGTCCCGTCTAAAGCTCAGAGGCTTCTCAAAGGCTTACATTTTGCTGGTTACATAGAATGTTTTTACATGTTTTTAATTGTTCAAATATTCCAACAATTTTACATTAAGTATCTTTAAAGAAAAGAAGGAGAATCAGGACTTGTAAAACCCTGGACTTGTAACCTTGCATTTGCTCCTGATCCTGATTAAATTCTTAATTTACTATCTTAGAAAATGAGTCCATCACTTTTTCTTTTGTGATTACCTGTCATGCTTTGTTCAAGCATTTTCACGTGCTGTGTAATGGCCTTTAAGATTTAGTTTCTTCTGGTGGTGTACCTTACAGTAACTGTGAGATTATGTTTTAATGCTTTCAAGTGACAAAAGTGTATGATGATGATCTCTTGTAACAATATGGCTAAATGAATAACAGCACTATTTTCAATATGGCTAGTATTTGATTGTCTAGAATTATTTTACTCACACTCTATCTGAGCAGAATGTCAGAGGAGTCAATAATGGTCTCTTGATTAGAGTTTATTTTTCATCATCTGAGGGCATGTTGTTTGAGAAGAATCGCCTTATGTCTCTTCTTTTTTCATGTCTGATTGACATGCATAAAATCAGCATTATTTATCATTTGCTAAGCAGAAACTACTGAGCTAAGTGAAACACAGAACATTTCCTTCATTCCAAATACAATGTCGGGCTGCCATTTCTGTTTCATTCCTATTTTCCTTATACTGATTGAATGTAAATATGTTTCCTAAATATTGTTTAGCAGATTATCACAGTTATCTCTAATTATCATTGATTTAAAAATTAAAATGTCCATGGAATGCTATAGTCTTGTCTGAATGTTAATATGCTAACATGTTATCACTGTTATTCCTTAGAGATGCTGGAGCATGATATGCCACACAGAAACAGTTACTGTCATTTTTCTCAGGCTTAACTGGCCGATGAAGTTTGATCTTACAAATTAATTATCTGATTGGACTAAAGAATTTTGCACAATAGAACCAGAACCCACTGTGGATACTAAGGTAATTAATTTGTGTTTACTAGATTATTTCTCAAACACAGATTACAAAGATTTTATTTTATAATAAACTACATAAATAATTTTCACTAATTAGCTTAGTTTATTATGAGATTATATCAAATCGATAATATGATCTACCATTTTTTCCCCAGCTCATATTAAGAATGTTCTTTAAGAAACAATTTTAGAAACTCTAAAGCAATCTTGATTTAATTGGTAAATTAACATTGATGGTAAACACCAAAGCCTCAGATGGTTATCACACATTTTGCTCTTTATAGAGAAAATTACTGTAAGCGACATTGTGCTGATAAACAACAACCTGTCTTCATTAGTCCCGTTGTTTTTATTCAGGTTCATACATGGGTATAAAATGGCAAACAAATACCTTATGTAACTACAACCCTATTTAATTTATTTTTCTTTCATTTGTAATAAAAAACAACACTACCATCTTGATTTTTCATGTCTGCATAATTACAGAGTACCTAGAGCACATGGAATAATAACAATTTTTTGTTATTAATGCTGTTAGACATGAGATCAAACAAGGATTCCAATGCATTTTAGAAACAAATATATTTTAAACATATTTTCTGAACATACTTAAAAATGGAGGTGCTAAAAAGGAAGCCCAAACTGAAAGAAACATATATAAAGATCAAAAATAGCCAGCAGCCATATCACCCTGCAACTCACAACTGGCAACCCACAGAAGCTAAGCAGGTGTGAGCCTGGTCATTACCTGGATGGGAGACCTCCTGGGAAAAACTAAGGTTGCTGCTGGAAGAGGCGTTAGTGGGGCCAGCAGGGGGTGCTCACCCTGCGGCTCATGTGGGTCCTAATGCCCCAGTGTAGTGACGGGGACACTATACTGTAAACAGGTGCCGTCCTTTGGATGAGACGTAAAACCGAGGTCCTGACTCTCTGTGGTCATTAAAAATCCCAGGGTGTTTCTCGAAAAGAGTAGGGGTGTAACCCCGGGATCCTGGCCAAATTTCCCCATTGGCTGTTATCAATCATGGCCTCCTAACAATCCCCCTCTGTGAATTGGCTTCATTACTCTGCTCTCCTCCCCACTGATAGCTGATGTGTGGTGAGCGTTCTGGCGCACTATGGCTGCCGTTGCATCATCCAGGTGGATGCTGCACATTGGTGGTGGTGGAGGGGAGTCCCCATTACCTGTAAAGCGCTTTGAGTGGAGTGTCCAGAAAAAGTGCTATATAAGTGTAAGCAATTATTATTATTATTAAAAATATAAGTCACAATTAGCCCCACACCTTCATGGTATGCCATGTACAGTAGTTTTGAACTCTTTACTGACATCTATGGGCTGTTTTATACAATTGCACATTGGGTTGTCAGTTTTGCTTACACTGCAGTGTACTGTGGCATAAAGTTTATTTGAAATGGATGTCATTTTATTTCTGAATGGATTTAGTTCTTGTTTATTTATCTTGTTCTCCTTCATACAATTTATTTATTTATGCTGAATTATGAGTAAAACTTGGGATATAATACATTTTTGAAAGAAAAACAAAATATTGCAAAACTTTTTATAACAACTTTGTATTGCAAAAATTTATTTTCTTTTGATGAAAGGGTTGCAATTATCTAAAATAATAAGTACTTATCAAAATATACAGAAAAGTGCACACATGCACCCATGCATACTTTAGTTTGGCTTAAGAAAATAAGGCATTTTAAAAACCTTTGCAGCAAATCACTTTCTAACAGCCAAGTTAATAAAGGGTTGCTGGTTATGAAGCTGAGGGTAAAAAGAGTGGATTGCGCATACATCTTGGAGCAACTCCAGTGATCATTATGCTATTATCAATCAACATGGCAGCTGTCAGAGAAGCCCTTGCAAGTTGAGCCCACAGGCAGTGCTTTCTCAGAGGGTAAAAAGTTGATGATTCCTTTGAGATCTTCATGCTCATTCGTATCTAGACTGCATAAGAGTCCTGGAAGCAGGCATGCTATTTCTAAATGACAAATTACTGAATGCCGCATTTTATTAACTAATTGGTGTAATTTGTACAGAATATTAAATTTATTAAGTTCCATCCATGACAGTGTGATTACACAAATGAGCCGAGTTGTTGGCTACTGAGCCCAGTTAGATGTTGGGAAGCCAGCCTGACAGAGACTGGGGCTAGGTGTGGTCTCAACAAAGTCATGTAAACATTCTATTAACGTAAGGAAATATATATGATTAAATAAATGAGAACCGTTAGGATTATGTTCTGAGGCGCATTCTGGTGCACACCTATTGAATTTTATTGTCGTAATTAAGTAATTGAAGTCTAAATTGAACAAACAAGTTGCTTGATTAGAATATTTGCAAGTTATATTATCTACTCCAAAGGTGAAAGGTGGATATTTTATTTTACTTAAGAAATACAACAGTTAAAAGACAGCCTTAAGCATATTTAAAAGCCAAAAACAATTAAACATTTCAAATGAAATGCATTATTACTGTAAGTCCATTAAAGGTTCAAGTATGTAACAGAGATCTGGACTGAATTAAAAAAAAAAACAATATGAGCAAGGATTGGGAACTCCTGGCTTGTCACATACAGCACCTAAATGTTCCAGTTTTCAGTTGGTAGGCATGAGTATCTACCTAGCTATCTTCCATCCCTCACTCACACTTTGGCCAATTTCATTTATTTTATTTAGATTTATAGTTATTTATCTTTTTTATGAAGTTCCAGAGATATGTACACTGTGTTTCTAGTATAGAATCACATCTATGTGTTGTAATGAGATCATGCTGTGAAACATTATTTACTGAGAAATTATTATTTACTGTTTCACTGTGGAAGAAAACTACAGTATGTGACTTTCTTGATGATACTGTAAAGCTTTGCAGTAGCTGATCAGAGTAACACGAAAATGTTCCATGAAAAACAATATTTACATACATGTGCATTTTGATTTCTTCCATGTGACTCATTTCTTGTGAATACAGGTATACAATATAAGTGCTTTCTATGTAAAACCCAACTCACTTCCAGTGAAACATCTGAAGGATACTGTTGTGAGCACAGGATTCTGCCTTCAGAGAATACATTTAGATAATTTAAGGCGATTTAGTTCACGAGAAAAGAAAGGTGGCAATAAGTACTACTTTCTCATCTCTGCTTATGACATACTATGATTACATCAAAAATTATTCTCTTTGTGATTCTATAATATGAAATTAAAAGTGAGCAAATAAAATAAAACTTTTTCAACAACACAAAAATCTTAATTAGCACTTGAACAGAACTTACAAAAAATAACAAATAATTTACTTATCATTTGAACTGTAGCACAATAGCATATAATGTAGCACTGTAGCATATAATGAGTATTTTACTATATTTAGACTCCATTTTACTCCATAGAAACAGACATTTTTTACAGCATTTACCGTAAGCTAAGCATAATGAAAAAAAAAAGATTCATGGCATTTATTTTCCAGATAAGGACATTTATATCAATGAAGCATTTTGAATATTCTTAAATTTCAAAGGAATATTAACAGCAGGATTACCAAATTATAGTCTGATCTCTGAAATTTAGCAGGTCTTGGTTTAGTCAGTACAAAGACGGGAGGTCCCTTGGGAAAATTTGAATGCTGCTATAAGTGATGTTGGTGAATCTCTAGGTTGCACTCTTCCCTCTAGACCAGAATTTCTATATTCAATACTGATGGAGTCTGCTAGCAGAATCTGTATGTTACTCTATACCCATATAGTGGTAGGAGCTGTGAACTCCTGCTGAATTCACATGCTAAACTCTAACCTTCACGCTTGTTTTAGCACAGATGCTTCTCCCTCCCTGTACTGAACTCCCATTTTCTGTACTAAACTCCCTGATGGGGAATGTTGAGACTAAACTCCTGATAAGAAAGGAATGTTTTAAGTGTTTTCTGAGTTCCAGAGATTCTTGAGAAAGCTACCTCAAATACAGGAGGGGGAGGGTGTAGAGAAAAGTATATAAAAGCTGTGTAGAGCTATATTCCCTCTGAGCAATACAACAATAATCCTCAAATGCGTTGCTCCTTGTATGCATACAATAAAGCTTGGCTTGAGGAATGGACATTTCAGGCTCAACTCTCTTGGTTTCTACAATATCAACACCAATAACTAAGGTGACAGTGTATATTTTACTATAGGAAGTTCCAAACATCAGAAAAGACATTAAACCAATGTCCTGATTTTTGGTCATTAAAGATCTCAGGATGCTGTTCATCCTGACTAAGGGTGTTAATCCAAACATCACCACTTTAGACTTGTTCAGTCTGACCTAGCTCCATTCATCCATTTTCTAACTGCTCCATCCAATTCATAGAGCCAGAGCCTATCCCAGAAGTCAGAATGCGCAAAGCAGGATACATCTTGGACAGGATGCCAGTCCATCACAAGGCACACACGGACACAGCCATAAACACATAAGGGGTTAACCTCTTTATCACCATGCTACCCACCTAGCTATATTTCTCCGTTAATTAAGTTGAAGTGATTTCTCATTTCTCTTCCTGATCTATTGTTTAATGGGTCTTCTGGCATAGAATTATCTACCACATGTCAACCCAGGTTTTGCTGCATGTAATATACTTTTAAATTCATGGGAAAGAAACTCACTGTAAAGTAAACACATAAAAGGAATTATTATTTCTCAGCTATTGAGGCAAATTTATATAATGTGGTTCAATGTGTAGTTTTTCTTATCCATACACCATTTGACTGTTTCTTGAATTCCTCTTTGTCTTTAAATGAATATGCATCTGTTATGTTTCAACTGAAACTGTAAAACAACACATAATACATTAGGTACAATACTTTTGAAAAAAAACTGTTTTTCTGCTTATAAATATTCATATTCCAGAATTCTAAGATTTGTTTAATTGTACTACACCACAGAAATCCTGATGTATCTGGGATTTAACAATTAATATCTGTTATTGGTTGAGTGCAATCACTGTTAAAAACAGTAATTTAACAAAATACTGTAACAGCAGGTATACTTCATGGAACAATTCTCCACTGTACACTGTAATAAATCTTACTACAGCATTTGTATAGTTTTGAGTAAAACTGTAAATAACATTTAACAGTAAAGTGCAATATATCTTTTAAATAATGTTCACTGGGCACAGAGCAATGTCAGTCTTTTTTTTTTTCATTCTGCTGAGTTTTGCATTTAAGTGAGAATTAAACAGAGGGAAATAAAACAGAAGGGAAAGACAAAATATCCAACATACAAAACACATTAAAGTTGGTTTAAAGTACACCTTTTGATTTGAACTTAACTAGAATAAACACATGCATCTGCTGGCAAAAACATTGCAGTGCTGTACTATTCCTCATACTGTACATCTGCCAGAAGTCACCAAGCATTTAATTGATTCTTAATTTCTGATGTCTTTCTTTCACTTTTTTCTCTTGCAGCTGTTCTTCAAGCCACAATTTCACTGAGGAAAGTGGAGCTGAGTGTGGGGGAGTCCAAGTTCTTCACCTGCACTGGTATGCAATTCCATTTGGTTATTATCAAACGGAATCACATTCAGGACAGGGCAGGAACAGATAATGATCACACTTGCTGTCATTCTCTACCATTATGCCATTAGCAAAGATATAAATGCTGCTTTCTGAAAAAAAAAAACAGGGGCTGGAAGAAAAAAATAAGTGTTTTTAGACAGTGCTATATAACTAAAATATGAGGATGTTTCCATACAGAAGTTAACAAGAGCTCCTATGGTATTGTATTGATTCTTACACAACTGTAGGTATAAGCAATAAAACAGTAAGTCCATGAAATACATAATTGGTCCACATTGTCTACAATCCTGTTTGGGTCCTGTTGTGAAAGCAGTGAATTGAATCTTGTCTGGTAGAACTCTTAAGACTTAACTGTCAGGTGCACTTCGTCACTGGTAACAAATTGCCTGCCAGACAGGCGCTTCTGTGGGGCACCAAAGAGATTAAAACCACTAGGCCATGACTGTGACCAAGGACTAAGTGTCTCACCTGTAACACCATAAATCAAGGCTGTGGTTGACATTTGGCCTAGCAATATTGTGTAGGAAGATTACATACTTTCACAGCAATGAGGCTGAAAGGTTCTGAAGAATAATCTTCTTGTTAACAGTACAGCGTGTGACCGTAGGGGTCAGTGTTAGACCACATTTGTACAAAGGCAGCATCTTGAAACTGATAGGGAAAATACTACAGACAGGTAGTATGGCTCATAACGAAGTGGACAGTGCTGTTACCTATGCAGAACAGCCAGCCATTGTATATCATTTGACATTTCATTACAGAGAACTTTTAATGTATTTGAATTTGTGGCTGTAACAGATGTTAGTCATGATCAGAAACATTCTTTTGCTTCAAGTCATAACAATTGCATAGATTGTCACTTAACATCTATAATTCACCTATAGTGCAAAGCACCCAGCTATTAAAAATCTCCAGACACAGGATAAACATTTTAATCTGTTGTTATTTTCATCCATCTTTAATGTTAAACCTTTTGATTAAAAACATTTTCGCTTCATACATGCTGAACTTCATACTCTGCTGAAATGTCACAGTTTATATTTTTGTCCCCCTAGCAAATTCAATTTATGAAATAAGATTTTTTTTATTTCATTTTTAAGATATTTTAACATACGATTGATAAAAATATTTGAAAGGTGGCCATAGTGTTTCTTGTATACAGATGTAGCCATTCAAAACAAGCGGGCAATACCACATTATTTTCCAGTGCGCTTGATGCAGTTTACCGCAAGTTACCATATTAATACCGTAAATTCTCGCATAGTGCTGCATGATACCACGTGGTACCGCAAGTAAAATAATAGTATCCGGAATTTCCGCAAGGTGGAGCTAATAAAGCTCAACCTCTCATGTTTGAGCTGTCGCCATCAAAGTCTTTACCGAAGATATTACTAATAGTATTAATAATGAATGACCTTGGACAAGCTGTAAACTAAAAGTATTGCCCTGGTCCACATTCTTTTTTTCATTGACAGTCTTTGTAAAAGTAACACCACAGCATTTCGCAATCGTGCATTTGTTTCCAATCATGCAAAGTACAGTAATTTTTGAGAATCTCCGATTCACCATGCCTTGCACATGCTCATAGCATAGATGCATAGATGCTAAATCAAGATATTGATTTAGGAACATAAACATATTACTGTATGCAAACTGTACTGTATAGAGTATGTATATGTAAATTTAATGTCTTTACTGTGCCCATTTAAGTATTGAATATTTATATGGAATTTGACCATTGAAGGGAAATCTTAGTAGCTGAGCATAAAAAGAATAGGAGCATACTGTAACACGTGTGAAGGCCATAAACTGTATTAATTTTGGAACATAAACATACAGTATATGGCTGGTCTCGGTACTTTAAAGAAAAAATACACACCAGTATTCCATTTCTCCCTAAACATTTTAAGCATCGAAGTCTTTAACTAACGTGAAATAGCGTGTATAAAAAGTGGTAGTTTTAAGCTTTTCTGCTAATATAATATGGAATCGTGTATCTAAAGAAATTAATAACGATACAATTATATTCGTGTACTGCAACACAGTAATACACGCTGTACACTCTGTTGATTCTGTATGTGTAGGGCTGCATTACCTCTGCTCATGTAGCCTGGTGGCCTAGGAGCCGAATTAATAACCCACAGGTTGTGTGTTCAAATCCAGCCAGGACTGTGACTTTTCTTTTAACAAACATTTCTTTGAAAAAATAGAATAGCAATATTATGGACAATTAATTGACTTTTTATATTTCTAAATATCACAACATGATCGAATTTAAGTCATTTTTAATAACAATGAATAAGCACCTTCTTTCCTTCTGACATCTGTCCCTGCTTCTATCGTGTGTGTGTTTGTGTGTGTGTGGGGGGGATCCCTTTAGATCTCTCTTCAGATTTAAAAGGTTATTAATCATATCTTCGGTGTTGCATCTTCCCAGTGTAGCTGATCTTTTGCTGCCTGGGTAAACTATCACAAAGCTTTAGAGAACTGTTACACTGGCATTATTAATTTTTCACTTGAGTGTATGGAGGATTGTCAGCTGTCACTGAAAGTAGAATCCGCCTTTTAGGCTGCGCAAACGATCTTTAAATTTTTTATAGAGAAATAGAGGCTGTACAGTATGCGTTACAATATGAACATTTATATTGATTTAAATCGCATTTTGATTTAAGTCGCAAATGCGTGTTTAATTATATGTGTTTGTTGATTCACAATCAGACAAATGCAACATAAATTGTTATCTTTGTCTTCTAAGTATCTTAATAAACTTTCAGCATGGCTTTCTCCCCATTTAGATTTATTTTTCTTGGGATTTTGGGATAAAACATGGAAAGATTAGATTGTAATCGTTTTTATTTTTTAAATACATTTTAGAAAAGTGTAATCTATACTAAAAAGCTGTATTTATTTAATACCACTCGATACTTATATTAATGGAGTTTAGTTGATCATGTTTAAACTTTTATTTTAAATTGTATTACAGCATTGTACACATGTTTAAAAGAGAAGAGAGCAAACTCAAGCCTTCTTCAGGTGTGAGTGTTTCTGCTCTGAATGAAATGCTAAAATGTAATGTAGGCTCTGAATGGGTTCAATTCAGTGCAAATTGTTATACTAATTAAATGACCATGGGCACTTTCCACCCCCTCTGACAGCAGATAATTATATTCTTACAGTAGCTCAACAGCTCATTACAATATAGGGTGTTCAAACAGTTTTTTTTTACACAGTGACACAGCATCGCGTTGTGAATCTGTTTTTTCTTGTTTACAAAGAAAGTGGAATACAGTGACACTACCTGCTATATAGATACATATGTTTAAATAATTAGACCTGGCGCGGCACCGAGAGAGGGAGGAGGCGCGGAGCTCAGTTCTGCTGCCTGGAGCGCTTAATACACCAATCGCGTCTGCATTTATAACTTAGTTTTTAAAATTAATCAAGCAATATGAAGCATCTCTTTTAACTTTTAAGTCCCTTAATTATGATTAAGCGCAGCTTTCTCACCACTTAGACTACTTTTTGATACCATCCTTAGACAAAGCAGAAACTTGTTGTACTTTCTAATGACATGCAAGTGGAAAGATTACAGATTTTAATCGCCTTTAATTTTGTTACGTTATACATTTTAGAAAGGTTTTATCTATACAAACAGCACAAAACTATTCTCGATTGTATTTCTGAATGTTATGTTACACTAAGTTCACTGTTATAAATACATCTAATTAAGAAACTTAGGTGTTAGCATAAACTATTAGTAATCAATAATATTAAATTTAGCACTGTAATAAGTTGTTGCACTTTCCCCCGCATCTTGTAAAAATATATTTTCATTGTTCAAATTTCCATTAAATCCGACTATCATATAATAAGTTAAATACAAAACTAAAGAAAAAATAGGGTAAAATATAATTCAAAATATTTTGCTAACAATGTTAACTGTTTATAAATAATAAAACCAAGGAGTAGGATGGCACAGTTGTTAGTATGCTTTTTGTTTTGTTTCTTTTTCATAAATACAACAGTAGTACCTGATGTCTCAGTGGCTTTCAAAATTAAATTATGCATGCAAACCTGTGAACTAGAAATATAACTAAAATATCCATCCATTTCAAATGGTGGCAAAGTGGTTAGCATTGCTATCTTGCAGCATTGGGGTCCTAGGTTCAATTCCTGCCGTCCTGCGTGTGTGGGGTTTGCATGTTCTCTCTGGGTTGCATGGTTTTTCTCCATATGTGTGATATGACTCCCTCTCGCACTCCAAAACATACTGGTAAGTTAATTGGTTTATGGGAAAACTGGCCCTGGTGTGTGTGTGTTTGTGTCTGTCTGTCCTGTGATGGACTGGCGCTATGTCCAGGGTGTATTCTGCCTTGTGTCCGTTGCTTACTGGGATAGGCTCTAAATCCTCTGTACTGGATAAAGAGATTAGAAATGGATGGAAGTAAAGGCACTGTGTGGATGGAACTATACACAGTGTTAGAAACCCACTATGAAATGGCAGAATCTCACTGAGAATAAAATATTTTATAGTGCTGGCTTAAGGAAACAGCCTTTCCACCTCTCTTGCACATCAGTATCCATACCTAGTTATTTAAACAAATTGCCTCTAATTATAAACATCTTAATGTTTTGGCTCTGTGTATCAGCGTCAGCTATCTTTGCCCATTCCTTCAATTCATGTGCATCCAACACAGTTCAATGCTAGCAACTACACAAAATTTAAAATACAATCCTCATTTCAGTATCTATGTAAACATACAGTCTGTTAACTTCATCATCTTCATCAAAAGTATGCCTAACCCCATTAGGAAGTGTTCTTGTTATCAGTATTTCTCAACATTCCCAAAATTATCTTTTTCTTACCAACATCTCTAGTCTTTTATCCTGCAATAACTCAGCCAACACTTAAATCTCCAAGAGCTGCTTGTGTTAATTTCTTTAAATCACAAATATCATATGTAAATACTGGCCATGTAATACTCTGCATTGTGGAATAATAGTTTATTTTAAAGGGGACTAGAGAAACTAGGAACTAGAGAAATCAAGAAAGGCTTTTTTTTCTAGAATTAATAGATGCACATCCTGTTCCTATCAGGTTTCGAGTCAACTTCAAAATCCTCATCCTCATTCAGTACCTACTATAGATCACTGGCTTCAAACAGGCTGGGGGTGCAATGGAGGGGAACCTGGAGATGGCCAACGAGTTGAATCATGGCCGCCTACAGATACAACCCCCGACAGCTACTCACCCCCCATCCCCCACAGCTGCCACTCTCCAACACCTCCGCCATTAACACCTGCAGCACTGAAAGTGCTATGAGCACCATCCCCCAGGCCAGGCTGACCATCATGGCTGACCAGGTGAAGAGGGAGCTGAAGAGGCTGCACCAGGGTAAGGCCACAAGACCAGACGACATCTGTCCCAGAGTTCTGAGGGCTTGTGCTGATCAGCTGAGTGGAGTGCTCCAGCGACTGGTCAACCTGAGCCTGCGCTTGGAGAAAGTCCCTGTCTGATCCTGGTACAAAAGAAAGGGCGCCTCTCTGTCCCTGTTAGGATTCTCGCTGTCATATTATGAACATATTGAAGATTGCTCAGTGTGGATTTAATTTCCCCAGTGAACAGGATGTGCATCTATTAATTCTAGAAAAAAAGCCTTTCTTGATTTCTCTAGTTCCTAGTTTCTCTAGTTCCCTTTAAAAAATAAAAACGATTACAATCTAATATTTCCATGTTTGATCCCAAAATCCCAAGAAAAATAAATCTAAATGGTGAGAAAGCCATGCTGAAAGTTTATTAAGGTACTTAGAAGACAAAGATAACAATTTATGTTGCATTTGTCTGATTGTGAATCAACAAATACATATAATTAAACACGCATTTGCGACTTAAATCAAAATGCGATTTAAATCAATATAAATGTTTATATTGTAACGCATACTGTACAGCCTCCATTTCTCTATAAAAATTTAAAAGACCGTTTGCGCAGCCTAAAAGGTGGATTCTACTTTCATTGACAGCTGACAATCCTCCATACACTCAAGTGAAAAATTAATAATGCCAATGTAAAAGTTCTCTAAAGCTTTGTGATAGTTTACCCAGGCAGCAAAAGATCAGCTACACTGGGAAGATGCGACACCGAAGATATGATTAATAACCTTTTAAATCTGAAGGGAGATCTAAAGGGATCCCCCCACACACACACAAACCCACACACGATAGAAGCAGGGACAGTTGTCAGAAGGAAAGAAGGTGCCTATTCATCGTTATTAAAATGACTTAAATTCGATCATGTTGTGATATTTAGAAATATAAAAAGTCAATTAATTGTCCATAATATTGCTATTCTATTTTTTCAAAGAAATGTTTGTTAAAAGAAAAGTCACAGCCCTGGCTGGATTTGAACACACAACCTGTGGGTTACTAATTCAGCTCCTAAACCACCAGGCCACATGAGCAGAGGTAATACAGCCCTACACATACAGAATCAACAGAGTGTACAGCGTGTATTACTGTGTTGCAGTACACGAATATAACTGTATCGTTATTAATTTCTTTAGATACACGATTCCATATTATATTAGCAGAAAAGCTTAAAACTACCACTTTTTATACACGCTATTTCACATGTTAGTTAAAGACTTCGATGCTTAAAATTTTTAGGGAGAAATGGAATACTGGTGTGTATTTTTTCTTTAAAGTACCGAGACCAGCCATATACTGTATGTTTATGTTCCAAAATTAATATCGTTTATGGCCTTCACACGCGTTACAGTATGCTCCTATTCTTTTTATGCTCAGCTACTAAGATTTCCCTTCAATGGTAAAATTCCATATAAATATTCAATACTTAAATGGGCACAGTAAAGACATTTAAATCTTTCTACGACTGACCAACGCACCACGAGTGCCCCTGTCGGTCAACCAATCACCTACCGCGTCATCGCGCATCACGATGCGCGAGGATGTAGCCATTTACCCGCGGTACATGTCTGTGCCGTGCACTTTGAATGGCTGCATCTGTATATCGGATTCCTTTGTCACCCTGAAATGTAACTGGAATAGTCTGATTTATCATTAAGCTTTTGATGGTTAAATGCTTTGGTTGTTAAATGCAGAATATTTCTCTTTTGAAGTTTGTTTTTAGTATCTGCCACTTAAATCTCCCAAGCTATATGTTTTATCCTTAACCTTAATCAATGGCTTTCTTCTGAAGTTAATGTTATTCTAAAAGTGGCATACCACACTCATAATGATCTATTACTGTTCTGGACATTTTTTTACATTCACATAAACTACAGTAGATTACCCTCCTAGCATGACACGTTGCATTCTTCTCAAGATTAATTTAAGACCATTCTCTCTCAGTATTTAAGGAAACTGGTACACAATATAATCATGCTCATATTCTAGATTTAGTGATATTGTGTAGTCTGTGTAAAATAAGCACATTTAATTTTACTAAGATAGTTAATATAATGAAGATTTTTGATGCTATTGAGACATCAGCTCTGTTTAGACATATCTTTACATGGTACCTCACCTGAACTATGCATGGTTCCCAGCTACTTTATTGGTTAGCTGCATTTGACATACCAAGACTTATATTTAATATCCATATGTTTATGTGTAAATATTATATTGTAGATACAGCTATTGAAGTCACTACTGAAGTGTTTCAGAAGATAGGAAACCATGAAAGAAGACTAAGGTGTATGCAGAGCTGTAGGTAGCCTGAGAGACAATAGATGAAATGGTACAGTATCCTCTGGTTTAACCTAATCAGCTCCTTGATAAGACATTGAGAAACATCACTAAGAAACACAGGATTAAATACAAGTCGGCAGATGCAAAGGGAGAAATAGAATGAGACAGAAAGACAGACAAAAGGAGGGAGGAAAAGAAGTGCATGCCACGTATGAAGAACTTGTTCAGATTAAACGTAAAGACCAGAATCTATCTAAAATTTGTACTTTGTTTAAGAGAGCTTGCTATCTGCTATTAAATAAAATCTGTGATTTTCCTTTATGAAGAATCCCCAGGATAAAAATGTTCTTGTCAGTTTAGTGGCTACATTTGTGAAAGTGAAAGGGAGGGTTCTATTCACTTTGGAGCATCTGGATTTATAGGAAGAGAGATGTAGCTCTGCATTATATAGAATTTTTTAATACTGGGTAGGAGTCTAGGTTTTTGTGGTTGGTGAGGACGAAGGTCTATGAGATGATAATAATAATAATAATAATAATAATAATAATAATAATAATAATAATAATAATAATAATAATAATATTAATAACTGGAATGCTGTATCTTGTGTGTTGTCTACTGTGCATTACTGCCATTGTAAATAAATATTTATTAACATTTTTTAATATAAATATTTATCCTAATTTGTCTCCAAATTATTACTCCTTCAGTAGAGTATGACAGAAAATACAGGGAATTGGATCAGGCTGGTGTCTGATTGACAGGGGTTATGGGAATGCGCCGGCATTTATCCGAATTATGTGCTTGATTATGTGAGAGCGTGACACTTACCTGTACAAGGTGACTGAAACCATCAGTTCTTTTCTTTTTTTTCATTCAAATTGCCCCAAGGAAAACAGATGATGTCTTTCCAGGCATGAATAATTTGACCAAACCATGTGTACTTTTTGCTCAAAGTCCTTAGAGCAATATTTACATGTTCTATTCATGTTACATGTTACATGAAACATGTTACATGTTTCAGATTCTTATTGGAAGAAATTGTGTATTTTAATATGTGGAACCATTCTTTGAATTTCACATAAAACACACAGTTTAATGTCCTCTAGGTTTGGATGCAGAGATAGCCTTGAACAGGGTAAAAGGTTATTTTTCAGTGGATGCACAAACAGATAACAAAGCCAGTGTCAGAATGTAAAAGCTTGAGTCACTTCATGTGATAATAGAAACCTTTGTCTCAAAACAGCTGTGCTACATGCTTTTGTACTTGGCAGTAATGTACATCATACTTCATAGTACATGATTGTTTATTTCCTGTCTCTTTTGCTTTATGTGAAGCAAATATTTGCAGTATGATATCAGGTGTGTTCACTTTAAGATAAACAAGACAGATCAATTGAGGTGTTATTTTTGAGCCTAGTGTCTTTGAGTTTTGTAAGATCAGGAATTAATTTCCAACTTTTCTGAGAACTAGCTGACAAACAATTTGTTCGGACCAATGCTTCAACTTCTGTTGGGCTGCAGCCAGAATGGTGGGGATTAACATGCCTACAGTTATTTCAACAGTGCTTCAGGAGGATGTCTTTGGAGTAGGTTGGTTAAATACCAGACCTGCATTATGGCATTTCAAACAGCATGGTCTCTTTACTTAGAGATGCTGCTGTTTGATTTGTTATTTCCAGAGTGGAAAGGCCAGTCACTCCTGCCTCCTTGTTTTCATTATAAATCATATGATGAAAGTACTGACTACTGTAGATTCATCCTTGTTCAGCTCAGGCAGCCTTTTTGATTCTTTTACTGTTGTCACATATTACAACTATCTTAGATTTACATAATGAATAAATCTCAAATAATAACAAGCCACTGTTATTATTTATTACAGTGTGCAAGTACTGTACATACTGTATCTGTTTTTATGGATTGATCAGATACAGTAAATCTGTGTTGTTCCAAATGGAAACTCCTCTGGTTTGACTCAGGAGAACACCTTGTTTGTATGGTCTCAGGGAAATTCTTAACTCAGGGACTTTGGTCTGGTTAAGCTTATAGATCAGTCAGCATCCAGTACAATACTTGTTTTATTCATTTAAAATGTTTTCTATGTTTCCAAGAATGGGTCTGACACCTGCAGCTTTCTTTGGGAATTCAAAGTACTCATCTTATTTCTAAATGTGGTAAATAGTACACATTTGAGATGTTGCCTCTCAAAAGAATTAAAACAATTCTTTCAATAGTGCTGCAGGAAATACAAGAGCAATGCTAAAGCAATGCAGTTCTTATATGATCTGAGGGACAAGTGCAAATTCAGCCTCAGGCAAGAAATTATGGAATATGTTTAGAACATTGACACTAAAGAGCCTATAGCAAATCAACAACTTTTTTGTTGTTGTTTTGAAGTAAAATTTTGCATTTCTTATATGCTTTAAACTTTTGGGGGGATTTTTTTTTCTCAATTATGATCTTTGTGGCTTTAGTTTCATTAAAGTCATGGGGTTCTAATTTTCCCTGTACCAGTAATATTTTCTTTGTAAAAATTGTATTGAAAATGCAGATAAACTGCTGTTATTTTCTCTTTATATATAACTGAAAGTCCCTGAAACCTATGTGCATTTGGCACATCTTAGAAAGATCTGTAGATCTGATTTACAGTTGCCAACATAAGACATGCATAGCCATCTCCGGAACTGGCTCATTCATTTATTGATGATGTAACTACTGATGGCTGCAGCTTAATGAAAATTGAATTTTGTAGAAATAGTCTTCCTTTTTAGAAGAAAATCTACATATATGTATTGGGTGGTTCTTCACAATACAGCCTCATTAGGTTCCACGGCCGAAATGTTGTGTTTCCTTTCTTTTCAGCATGGAATAACCTGTTACCTGTTCCTTTGCATGACTCTAAACATATGACTGATACAACCAAAGAGTTCATTAGTAGAAAATGTTTTTGGAAAATCTTAGGTTCAGTCAATCCAAGGTTTAAATTAAATTGAGCATGCATTTTATGTGCTTCAGAAATTTGAAGTCAAAACATCCCACTAACTTAAAGAGGCAACAGTGAAGCTTCTCAAATGATTATACAAAGTTTAGATTACATTATTTGTTGATATGCAGCTATTGCCTCAAAGTGAAATGCAATGAAATACTTTTATACTCTTAAATCACCTTGAAATAAAAAGAGTCCCAACTCCATGTCACTTACAATGACTGAATTGAAAACAAAGTATGATTGTCCTCTAATATGAGCAAATACAGTATATGCATGACATTTCCTTTAAAATAAAATGGATATCACATTGTATTAATTGTTCACATCTCATTATCACAAATACTAATTGGTTGACTGTAAAGCAAAATACATTCAAAGGGAACTGTACTCCTCTTGCCCTATACAGCATGCATGGTGCTTACAGACTGCTGTGTTTCTTCCTTGTATTAGCATTATGTAGTAAATTGTTGTTAATTACTCTACCTTGTATACATGTACAGTGAGTCACACATTGAACAATATTGTTTCTATTATTTTAAATCAGTTTCATGTAATGGTGCATGATTGAATTGTCATAATCAAAGTCCTTGTCGTGATTGTAGTCCTTCCCCCTTAAGGGCGCTCCGGCTCTTTTACCTTGGACCTGATTTTGTGCACCTGCCCCTTGTTTCAGCCTCCTTCCAGCCCCCCTTAAAAGCCAGACGCTGATGTTAATCCAGGCTCTGCATTGGTTTCCGCATCATGCGAGCACGGGACCTGGATGCGCCTGGCTCCATTATGCTTTTAGTTTCTGTTCCCATTTCCCCTTGTAGTGATTCATAGCCGTTCAGGGACACCAAATATGTAACGTTGCCATAGCCAAAATGTAATGTAGTGGCTCTCTGAAGGCACCAGTTCTGTAGGGTTTGGGCATTTACTGAGACAATTATTAATTGTAGCAGTAAATCACAAAGTTGATTCTTTTGATGGCTTTAGAGTCCAACCATGCGACATAACTCAAACAACGCACACACACAGGTACTAATACACGAGGATACATTTATTAATACATAGAATATGCATGTAAACCTAACAGATCTTATCGAGAGGGTTATCAGAATACAAAAGGTATATATTCAGTCAGTTACAAAGTGTTACACATATCAAGAGGACATACGTTCAGTATATCATTCATTTATACCGTTTCGTAATTGAACTTGGTTACAACTTCTACATTAGATACCCAAAACAACTCTTAGGAATTAAATTGATATCAAATGGTTGGGATAACAATTTAATTCTCGAGCTGTAATGCATTGAAGTTGAATACTCATCCAATCTCTGGGGATTCAGATCTCCTGCGGGCACAAAGAAACAGTTGCAGGCTTGTTGCTGTCCGATCCGCGCACTCTGGCTGCGTGCCAGGCTGTGCTGTGCGGTTTGCGACGGTGCACTGCAGATGCTCACTGACCGGCTAGTTAGTGTTGGCTTTAACTAGCAAAGTTTGCGCACAGGAGAAAAGATGACTGTGGGTCCCAGCAAGTCAGGAAGAGGACCAGTTCATTCCTGATGAAGCTCTAGTTCTGAATAGTGATTCAGCTATCCACAGTTCCGACCTGTTCACGAGGCCTGCTGCTGGTGCTAACCTTGGGTGGATCCTCTGGTTACTCTCTGGCAACCTCCGCTCTAGACTCTTAGAACAAAGGAAAGTTCTGGCACTCGGACACACTGGCCATTCCGTGGTTGTCCGGGCTGAGTCTCAGGATGGTCAGGAGGCGCGCTGCGAGAATGTCCTGCCCTTGGGAGCCTTCTGCTCCTGGGCCGTCCTGGCCTGGAATTCTCCTTTGAATTCCCTTTAGAAAAGTCCACAGAATTCTCCTGAATCCCTTCTGAATCTTACTGAATCTTTCGAATCTTTCAGGCTCTCTGTGTTGCCTGTTTTTACCTGGAGGAACTTCAGCTCATTGATTGGCTGAAAGTTCCATGGGCATCAGAGTCCCAGGTGGGTTACTCGGCCCTACCAGTCCCTGATTGGTTGATCAAGGTGAGATATGAGTCACTTACTCCTGACACTTAGGAATGCAGTCCAGATGTCCATCTGGCACTCCCTAGACAGATAGGCACCAATGGATGACCATTGATCATGATAGCCAGGCTTAGCTAAGTGCATCCCCCTTTGGGAGCTGTCTTTTATCAAAGGAACCTTAAATCAGCCTGCATGGTTTCTCTGTGGCTGCACCACAGGGATGAACAGAGAAATGGGGCCTCATTTGGGAAAGCCCAGAACACTTAATTCTTTCTTATTATTAAGCCTCGCCGCTACACCCTGCTGGTCCCGACCCGGCTCTGGTTTTTAATCTTTATTCCCAGATGGATCGCCTGGCTTTGGACTTTTGCTCTGTCTTTGGATTCCGCTTTTGACTCATCCCCGTATTGTTTGCCTTGGCTACACCTTCCCCGGCCACCAGCACTCCATGGACACGCCCCCGTTTTCATTCCCGTATCCTGCATGACTTTTTCCCCCGTGTTTTCTTCACTTTTCCCTGGATCATGTCGTCCGCACAGGGTCCGGAAAAAAACGCTTTCGTTACAGTCCTGAAATCTAATTCAGTGGTATACTGTATTTATATTTTCTGTTCTGAAAGAACAGTTCAGAAGGGGGGATATGTTTCTTGTTTTAGGATACTAAATCTTTGTGTACATAATGTATTAGCTGTTTACAAAGGGTAATATGTTACTTGTGATGCTTCACAAGTAACATATGAGAATATTGAACTACTAATATAATTATAAGAAAATTAAAATGACAAAAATAGAATAAATTACTATAACTAGAAATGGAGCAAAATACACATTTAGAGAAGCTTAATATATCTAATGTTCAAAACATTTATGACACTTCTATTTTTGATATCATTGCTTTTGTAATATACCAAAAGCTAACTCCCATTTACAGGGCCAATGTCCTGAAATCACATATGGAGCAGTGGAGACAGTCAGTGAAGACAAACTTCAGCTAGACAGTCACAGTCCCTGTGGTAATAAACTGCTGTCTTTAATTAAATAGATTTAATTGTATTTTGGATTTTAAATCTTAGGATTGAAACATATAAAACATATAAAATAAAATTATTTGATAATTTGATAAGTTTTAAATGCATTTTAGAAACAAACATGGAATAATAAGTTGAAGTAGTTCAGGTGAGTAGCTGCGTCAGCATGCGTAGGCTGCAAAGGAGTTCTCCTATGCTACCTTATCTTTGCTTACTGCCCCATCTTTCTCACACCTGAAGAAGGCTCCACGGCCAAAACGTTTTGTTTTCTTTCTTCTCTTTTCAGCATGGAATTACTTGTTCCATAATAAGTTGAATGCCACAATTAACTAGTGCGATTCCACAATTTCACACTATGTAATACAACAAATATGATGCTTATCTGTATGACATCATATTTTCTTATTCCGTCAGGAAGATGAGAAGTGTTTATTTAGGTGACATACATTTAGATGACATATGCTTATTTAGATGACATACAGTATATTCTTTCTTATAAATAATCCCTTGCATACTTCAGTACTGACAATGCTTGTTCACAAAGACTTACTTGCAGAGTAACTAAAATGTCCAACTAAAATGAAAAATTGATTGGCAAGGGAATTAAAAAAATACATTCTCAAGGTCATATTTCACACCATCATGTTTGTATTTTTTGGTAATACAGATATCTTGTTCCACCCTCACCACCCAAACATATGTGATATAAATTTGTAGTAGAGAGGGGCTATGTAATTTGTGACTTACAGATGCAGCAATTCAAAGTTCGTGGTACTAACCTGTACTGCATGCAACTACGCGCGAGCCACCGCGCCATGCCGTGGTACTGATATGCTGGCAAAATGACCGACAGGGGCACTCGTGGTGCATTGGTTGGTAGTGAAAAGATTTAATCATTTAATATCTTTACTGTGCACAATTTAATCCTCTTAGTATTGAATATTTATATGGAATTTTATAACTAAAGGGAAATTTTAGTAGCTGAGCATAAAAAGAATAGGAGCATAATGCATCTGAAGGTCATAATCAATATTAATTTAGGAACATAAACATATTATGTAAACTGTATATTGCTGGTGTTGGTAGTTTAAAGAAAAAATACACACCAGTATTCCATTTCTCCCTAAACATTTTAAGCATCAAAGTCTTACATGTGGTTATTTGGGAAACATTTTTACATGCTCCTTCTGACCATGTTATTGTACGTTTATATACAGTACTTTGTGAGAAAAGTTATAGTTTTAAGCTTTTCTGCGAATACGCTCAATATTGGAGTAAACAAAAGCATACTTTTAGAATTTGATTAATAGGGAACATAATATGGAATCACGTATCTAAAGAAATTAGTAACGATATAATTATATGCATGTACTATAGCACAAACAGTAGTATAAGACTTTCTATTGCTATGACTGCGTCAGTGGCATGATGGCTTAAGTGTCTGACTAATAAGCAAGAGATAGGGTGTTCAAATCCAGCTATCGCCACGAGTTTTCATTTAACAAATAAACATTTCTTTGAAAAACTAAAATAGCAATAGTAAACAGCAACGTTATGGACACTCTATTGACTTTTTGATATTTCTAAATATCACAACATGTTCGAATCTAAGTCATTTATTAATAACAACGAATAGTTTCAAACTGCTACTGATATCATTATCATCAATATGTGAAAAAAGTGAATCCTGTTTTTTTTATGGTCTGTAGCTCAAATCGTGCTTAACTAAAAATTAGACACAAGAAGAGTATTATTGGACAATTTTGTGAGGCAAAAGAAATCAATAATGATATTAATTCAATGATCTAAATATATTTAACGCATACGCCTGATATTAGAGGGTGTGCCTGCTCATCTGCGTGGTGCCGTTCCCTCTGAATAGCTAACAGGGACATGTGCTGTGTGGACCCCTTTAAATCTCCCTTCAGATTTAAAAGGTTATTAATAATATCTTCAGTGTCGCATTAACATTGGAATGTTCTTCCAAGTGTAAAAAGAGATGATACTCAATGTCTCTGTAGTGTGCTCTCTGAAGGCACCAGTTCTGTAGGGTTTGGGCATTTACTGGGACAATTATTAATTGTAGCAGTAAATCACAAAATGATTCTTTTGATGGCCTTAGAATCCAACCATGCGATATAACTCAAACAACGCACACACACAGGTACTAATACACGAGGATACATTTATTAATACATAGAATATGCATATAAACCTAACAGATCTTATCGAGAGGGTTATCAGAATACAAAAGATATATATTCACTCAGTTACAAAGTGTTACACATATCAAGAGGACATACGTTCAGTATATCATTCATTAAGACCGTTTCATAAATGAACTTGGTTATAACTTCTACATTAGATACTCAAAACAAGTACATAACTCTTAGGAATTAAATTGATATCAACTGGTTGGGATAACAATTGAATTCTCGAGCTGTAATGCATTGAAGTTGAATACTCATCCAATCTCTGGGGATTCAGATCTCCTGCGGGCACAAAGAAACAGTTACAGGCTTGTTGCTGTCCAATCCGCGCTCTCTGGCTGCGTGCCAGGCTGTGCTGTGCAGTTTGCGACGGTGCGCTGCAGATGCTCACTGACCGGCTAGTTAGTGTTGGCTTTAACTAGCAAAGTTTGCGCACAGGAGAAAAGATGACTGTGGGTCCCAGCAAGTCAGGAAGAGGACCAGTTCATTCCTGATGAAGCTCTAGTTCTGAATAGTGATTCAGCTGTCCACAGTTCCGACCTGTTCACGAGGCCTGCTACTGGTGCTAACCTCGGGTGGATCCTCTGGATACTCTCTGGCAGCCTCCGTTCTAGACTCTTAGAACAAAGGAAATTTCTGGCACTCGGACACACTGGCCGTTCCGTGGTTGTCCGGGCTGAGTCTCAGGATGGTCAGGAGGCGTGCTGCGAGAATGTCCTGCCCTTGGGAGCCTTCTGCTCCTGGGCCGTCCTGCCCTGGAATTCTCCTTTGAATTCCCTTTAGAAAAGTCCACAGAATGGTCTCCACGACCCTCTGTGTTGCCTGTTTTTACCTGGAGGAACTTCAGCTCGTTGATTGGCTGAAAGTTCCATGGGCATCAGAGTCCCACGTGGGTTACTCGGCCCTACCAGTCCCTAATTGGTTGATCAAGGTGAGATATGAGTCACTTACTCCTGACACTTAGGAATGCAGTCCAGATGTCCATCTGGCACTCCCTAGACAGATAGGCGCCAATGGATGACCATTGATCATGATAGCCAGGCTTAGCTAAGTGCATCCCCATTTGGGAGCTGTCCCTTATCAAAAGAAAACATCCTTCCGTATCGCATTAAAATTGAAACGCTTTTCACAGGTGTAAATCCACCTATTTTCTAAATGCTTTATCCAGGACAGGTAACAGTTTCACAACTCACCCTTCCCTCTGCCTGTCTGACTTTCTTTTTAACCCTTCTGTGCCCGAATCGAAATGGGTGAGAAAGAAACAAAGTGAAACAGAGCATACACATGAAATTTCATATTCTTTACTCAACAGCTTTTTAAAAACAGCACCCAATGAAGTTCAAATCATGATGTCCGTGATTTTTTTACACAGAAGACTGACACAGCTACTGTATATTCGGCTAGTGTGTATTGTCTGTTTAGGGTTCTGTAGCATTCCAGTTAATGTTGTGTTTGTACTTGCAAGAATAACGATTACAAACATTAAAAACATCCTCGCTTTATACTGTCCAACTGAGCAATCTTGCTTTTATAAAATATACCGATTTTTTCATGTTTGATGTGTAAGATGCTGTAATACAGTTTAAAATGATTAAAAGTCTAAACAGTATCAACTTGAATTCTTATCTCTATTAATATAACTATCAAGTGGTATTAAATAAATACAGCTTTTTAGTATAGATTACAGTTTTCTAAAAATTTATTTTAAAAATAAAAACGATTACAATCTAATCTTTCCATGTTTGATCCCAAGACTAACCACAATACGCTGCTGCTTTGTTTAGCGATGGTATGAAAAATAAATCTAAATGGAGAGAAAGCTATGCTGAAAGATGATTAAGATACTTAGAAGACAAAGATAACGATTTACGTTGCATTGTCAGATTGTGAATTAATAAAGGCATTTAATTAAACACGCATTTATGTTTTAATTTAAAATGGGACTAATGGGGACTCTCTTATTATTTCTCTCTTCTCTCTCTTATTGTCAAAACTCATTCAGTTGTGATTCTTTTGGTTTCACGGAGGGCTTCTCAGATAGTTGGGCATTCAGGTAGATTTCCAGGCGAAAGGATTAGTAAATATATTTTGTTAAAGCAAGACATAAAAGACATTTTTCCAAGAAAGATCTGATGATGAGGAAGAAAAATCACCCCTTTTTCATGCACAAAAAGTGGTTATTAACTATCGAAACCTGTTTTTATATCATGCAATTTCTAAGTTAAGCAGGAACACATCATTACATCTCACTTTTTATTTCTTTTTTTAAATTAAAAAAATTGATTGCCCAGCCTAAGGGCATTTATAATATTGTGTCATTATAATATAGGACTCAGGCACTCGTTGAATGAAAAACGGTGCTTTATTTTTCAGTACAGCTGAGTACAGAGAGACACACACACACACTTTTTCATTGACAATAAGTAACGCCACACTCTCCTGTTTAACGCACACAGGCAGCTGAAGCACCATGTCTCTTCCCGTATAAAGTCTTTGTCTCCATACTATGGCCACTGTAGTGCAGACTCACAGATTTTTTGTAATGTGAACTCAGCCCAATCCCTTGGTGTATTTATATTATATTTTCATGTACGAGTAGAATAGGTGCATTGTCTTCCAATGAAAGACAGTCAGGGGACAGTAGAAACTCACCACAGCCGGACTGTTACAGTAACTCAATCAACCTTAATAGCCTTGCAAATGAGCTCACACTGTTGGATATATACTCGACACTCCAGAAACACATTTTACTGTACATGTCAAACCGGTTGCTTTCTATTGCTGATGTGCTCCCGCGGATACTTTTTTTTTCCTCATAGCACTTTACACTTAAACTACTGAGTGAAATAGGTTTAATAAAGGTGGGTAGCTGCGTACAGCATGCGTAGGCTGCAAAGGAACAAGTAATAGGTTTATTCCATGCTGAAAGAGAAGAAAGACAACACAACATTTCGGCCGTATCAGGCTGCGCTGTTCTGCTTCCTATGGTTATATATGGGTTTTTCGCACGAAGTTGTATTGAGCAGTATTTCTCGTGTTGTGAACGTGTGTACACAACTGTCCCCCTGGGTTCCAGTTAGTGCGTAATTGCGCATTGATAAAAAACCGGAGGTTTTAAAAAAGAGAATTCGCTCACTGATAGTTTTATGTGGAGGCTGTGAAGTCGTGGTCTTTAAAATGCATTTGGTTTGAAGGCTTTCTGTGTTTCCCTTCCAAGGATATGGACAGAAGAATATTCAAGCGTGGTAAAAAATATGGCTTAAAAACGACATAGTGAAGCAGGCTGTGGTTGCTAAAGCACCACAATTCACACTGTCAGATTCACACACAGATCAGTCCCAGTGTGTGAGATATTGCTGTTTGATCTGTGCTTGATCTTTGATCTGAGCTTTTTATTTATTTATTTTATTTAATATTTATTTTGTATTACTGTACGTATTCTAATTTTTCGTCTATTCTGATGTCTGTTTTTTTTTTTGCTTGTCTTGGGCTGGACTGCTGTAACACATCAATTTCCCTTCAGGATCAATAAAGTCTTATCCATCTATCTAAATGCTGTACAGGAGAGGTTAAGCTTTATTAGCTCCTCCTGGTGATTTTACAAGGTGATTCCGGATACTATTAACATAATCTAATTTGCATATGGTAAATTGCGAAATGATGCGTTTTGATGCACCACGCCTACTCTGATCTTATACTGCAGCATACCCTGCTTGTTTTGAATGGCTGCATCTGTACAAGTCAGTTTGTAAAGTTCTACCTCCGTCAGCAAATTTATATTTATCACCATATCTCTTAGCGATTGCATGCTCTTAAAACACACCATAAACTTGAAAAGTGTTAATTGTAAGCTTTATATACTGTGTACAATGTATATATAGTAAAGAAAATTATTGTTTTTTCTCCTTTCACAATTTATTCCATGCATGAGGCTTAGACCCTTTGGAAAATGTGGCTAGATGTACAGTACACTGTATGATTAATAATCTTTTTTTGTCTAGTATCAGGAGTGACCTGAATTACTAATTTCTCTATTTTTTACCACCTTAGTCTGCATAATAAAGGTTGTTCTGAATTGCAATAAACATATGTGTTTTGGAAATGTAAATTGTTTAACCCATTGGACTTCTTTATGGGATGCAACAAGACATAGCACCTGACTGCTGCTGGTAGATATCTCATGATAACAAAAAGTATTATGTGCAAGCAAAAAGAATGAGAAGCAATCAGTATGGAATATAAATATAACTACAGGTAATGTATTTGAGGAAACTGACATTCGCATAAGATGCCTTGGGGACCATACCTTAGAGATGAGAAAGGATTAACCTTGTCACTATAAAAGAAGAGAGAGTCACTCTAATGTGATAAGACACCCATATCTACTTGTAATAAATGTAGAAAAGTATGTCCTTTCTTTTCTGAAAGAGATGAAGTTAAACTTAGCCGATAGAAAAAAAAAATCTTTAGACAGTGGAACCGAAGATGATTTTGCTGCTGTTCATAAAAAAAAACTGCCTGCATAGCAAATGTAATTTAAAAATGTGCACAACCTCAATGTTTGTTTCCTTACATATTATTGCACTGATGAATATATGAAACTGGGTCAAATTTCACAAGTGTTTGTCTTCATGGTTCTCCTGATTAATTAATATCATCTTAAGCAGGCTTTAATGGATTTATTTATACTTTCATGTAGAGATAATTGTGTGGTGTATGATTAGGGATTTTATTATTTAAGATTCCCATTATATAGGGACAGATGATATACTGTCATAATATATAATGATGGAAAAAAGACACGCAACATTTTCTGGAATGAGAATACTACAGTTATAGCTTATGTACTTTCACAAAAAGTTGTCAATCTGTTTTAAGCCCTCTGACCAGCAATACAATTGTGCAGTGAGGAAATGCAACTTTCCAATTACACAAAAGCTTTTTAGATGCACTTTTACCCAAAGAAGTCCAGGTCGAACAATGCCTGATCAAGTCACCTTTAAAAAGGCCTAAATTCAAAGCTTAGGTCACTGCAAGAGAAAGACCACACTTAGTCATTTTTCTGTGCATTCCATAATGCCTCGAATGTCACCAGAAGCAAGGGAGAGGGCCATTGGCATGCTGCAAGCAGGCATGTCATGTGCCAGTGTTGCCAGACACTAAGGAGTAAGCCACTCCACTGTGTCCCAGCTGCAGAGACCACACCTCGAGTAACCACACCAGAGCTGGATCAACACATCAGATTGTTCCATCTGAGAGATCAATTCAGATCTGCCACCCGTACTGCTGCTGAAACTGCCAGCAGACACAATGCCTGCATCAGTGACAGTGAGGCTCCATGCTTCTGGTCTTAGAGCAAGGCGATCTGTCAGAGGCCCTCTGTTCACACCTCCTTTACATCACACCAACTGGCTTGGGCCTGACAGAGGCTGCGATGGACTTATCAGCAGTGGCATTAGGTCCTGTTCACTGATAAGTCACCCTTCAGCCTATTCCATGCAGACGGGAGGGCCAGAGTGTGGTGGTGGAGGTTTTGCATTTCTTTTTTTCATCAGTATATATTTAATTATACCCCACAAACTAATTTGACTAGTATCTATTTTCCTCATACTTCAACAGATATTAGGCAGCTTGTTACTTTAGGGTGTGTGGCTAGACACCGCTCTGATCTAGAAAGCATTAGGTGTCTACACTGCTGTTGTCTGAGTTGCTTAGTGTGTTCTACATGTTTTTCAGCCATTGGAGAGCCTGTCAGTATTGAGTGGTTCAACCCCCAAGGGGAGCGAATCATGTCCACACAACGCGTGGTGCTGCACACAGAGAGGGTTCGTTCACGACTCACCATCTACAATGCCAACATTGAGGATGCAGGCATATACAGGTGCCAAGTTTCTGATGCCAGGGGCCAGACACAGGAAGCCACTGTGGTCTTGGAAATCTACCGTAAGTGTACATGGTCAAAGATTACTCTGTTCAGCTGTTGATGGCTGTTTAATCTCTGAATGGTCACATGGTATCATGTTGCAATAAGACCCAGTTCCACATCTCACTTTCACACATAAGAAGGGGTTCTGTGCCCAAAGAATTCTGTGCCATCAATTAAAGGGGTTATGTGTCATCAATTAATAGTTATCATGACGTCCAATAGATAGTTAAAATGATTCAGCTCATGCACAAAAAACATACTAGAAAATAATCAGCAATCCTGATACTGAAACACTTATCTTCCATAGCGGAGGATCAATGCTTACATCTAATATGTGGATAATTATTTTTTTCTACTCCATCTGCAGCAAGTTTTTCGATGGATAATCTTTGCACTTCAGACATCTATTATAATTCAAAAATGTATCATATATCTCATGTCTTTTGAAGATTTTGTTTCCCTTTTCAAGCTTATTTTTAAACATTCAATTAAGAATTGAACAAAGATAAACAAACTTGGAAGTGCTTTGGAAAAACATATATGTATTTCAATTACTTAACGCAAAACAAATCTTAAAAAATATTTAATTTCAGAACCATGTGAATTAAAATGCTAAATGATTAATTCACTTAATAATGAGCAATGATTAATGTTGTTATTCTTCTTCTCTGGATTCTTTCAAGAGATCCAGCTATGTTCCTCTGTCTGGAGATTAAAAAAAAAGCTGGAGATCAATCGTGAAAACAAAAATCACATTGATATGAGTCTTGCTGTTTTGATTCCAAGTTTTTGATTCCAACTATTTTTACTCTGCATCCAAGCACTTCATCTTCTTAGAAACTCGGTATGTGACAGCAAAATAAAATGAAAACGCTGCAGTAGTCTGAGGTTTAGTCAACTGCTTAAAAACAGACGATAGGGATGTAAAAACAAGTTTTTGCGTCAGAATCCAAAAAATATGTAGCTAGTTTAAAGCACTGAAATAGCTGTACTATGGCAGAGCTGTTTTAATTAAGTATGGTATTTTGAAACACTTGCATGAACAAAAGAAGGGTAGCCTTTCAACAAGGAAGAAGGTCAGAAAGTAAAAAGCCATGAAAACATGAAACAAATATACAGATGCAGCCATTCAAAATGCACTGTACAAACCCATAACGCACACATCTACCCACAAGCCACCGAAGTGTACCGTGGTAAGTGATTGGCTGGGCAAAATGACTGACAGGGGTACTTGTGGTGCATTGGTCGGTGGTGAAAAGATTTAATCATTTAATCTCTTTACTATGCACATTTTAAACCGCTTAGTGTTGAATATTTATATGGAATTTTACAACTAAAGGGACATTTTAGTAGCTCAGCATAAAAAGAAGTGGAGCATAACACATCTGAAGGTCATAAACGATATTAATTTAGGAACATAAACATAATACTGTATGTAAACTGTACTGTATATGGCTGGTCTTGGTAGTTTAAAGAAAAAATACACACCAGTCTTCCATTTCTCCCTAAACATTTTAAGCATCAAAGTTTTATGAAACGGTCCCCAAATATGCGATTGCTGTATAGAATGAATTTTAATTTAAAAAAATATATATATTTAACAGGAAAATTAAGCTGTTTACGTTCCTCCGCCTTAAAATGTAGTCACTCGTTGATACGCAACTCAGAAACACAGCCACTAACTAGCAAAGAGAGGACATTAGCTAGCCAATATGATAAAGGAATAAATGATTGTTTTGTTTATTTCTTTTGCACATTTATTTGAACATTTCCATCGATTGTACAAGCACTTGGAAACTGTCCAATCCCTAGTTCGTCTGCATTTTCTTTTTTGCTCTGGGCATTCTCCCGGTCTGTGTCTTCTAGGATATATTGCCTGCGACTTTTTGTTAAATTTGGGTTTCCAATAATGCTGCAGCAAACTCTTGTTTTTATGTCCACTATAACAGACAATCTCCCTTGCTTTTAACCGAGCGTTTCATAATTTCCTAAAATGAAAATGATTTAAACTATGCAACAGAATTCTGGGATCTCCCTATACCAGAGTAAAGGTACGGCTTCAGAATGGTGATGGCTGACACCATCTGACACCCCTCTGATTGGGGAAAAAAGACCTGCTGATCTGTTCTACATACCAGGAAGACAACAGCATACAGTATGTTGCTTCTATTCAAAACATGTATTTTAAAAGTTTAATTAGGAAGTAAAAACCTTACAGCATACACAGATTTCTAAGCTGAATAGGAGGAAGAAAAATCACCCGTGTTACAAACATAAAAAGTGGTTATTAACTATCGAAACCTGTTTTATTTATTTAATTTTTATTTAGATTAAGAGTTCCCGTCACTCCCATTTCCATTTAAATCGCAAACCCGTGTTTAATTAAATATTTTTTTGATTCACAATCTGGCAATGCAACGTAAATCGTTATCTTTGTCTTCTGCATAATAATGTCCAGCAAATTAATAATAAACTTTTTTTCGTAATCTTCACTTTAAAGGTACCCCCGTTGCGGAAGAATTTGACCTCGGAACATTTACACAGCGTAATATTGTATTTCATTGCACTTTGACAGATTGTCTTTAAATCAATTGTTGTCAGAACAACCCCACCTCCAAACAAGAACAAAATTGCAACGATTTTATTAACTGGCTGTTTCAGTTACTTAAAGTATATATTTAAAGTAATAATTTAAAAATATATGTAAATGTTTTAAGATATGTTTATGTTGTGAATGTCTGAAGATTGTATCTTATTTTTAGTTTTTCTTTTGTTTCATGTTTATTTTATAAGGGAGAGTGTCATAGAGACGACTCCCTCACCCCCCATCTTTATTCAAATACTTCTATTTTTTCTCAATCTTACAATGCCAGACAGAATTCACATTCGCTGCAGCCAAATAGCCTTGCAGATCAGAAAATCAAGGAACAAAACAATTATCGTGCCCGGCTCTTCAATGGAATCGCTTTAACATGCTTATGCGTTGGTGTAACAGTCCAGGTGTGGCAAGCTTCTAATGTCTCCTGACTTCGGCGAAAGGAACCTGTCTTTCATTGTCAAAAAAAAAGTTTTAAAAAAAAGTCCATAAGTGTCCATAATATTGCTATTTTGCTATAGCTACAGTAATTGCTATTGCTGCTGAGTCTCTGTGTCTACAGTACATTGTGAACAAACCGGTTTCACAGGAATTTTCAACCCCCAACCACTGTTGTTTCATAGGTTGTTATCCTGTAAAGCGATTTGAGGAGCAACCTTTAAAGGCGCTATATAAAATAAAGTTTATTATTATTATTTTTGATATTGATCATATTTTCCTCCCAGAACTTGTAAAATTGTTGTTGTTATTGTTGTTGTTATCCTGTAAAGCGATTTGAGAAGCATAGTGTCCAGCTTGTCAGGTGCATTCTCTTGTAAAATAATAAGTAGACTTTTGGGGTTATTAGTGCTCCACTTACAGCAACCCAATGTAAATACATTTTGTCTCCAAATCCACCATCACTTGTATGAATCATAGCCCTGCCAAACAATGCAAATTCCACTGCAATGGTTGTGTGCAGGAATTATTCAGTATGGCATCTCCATGTTCAAGTAAACTGCTCTGTGTGCAAATGCAAATTCATTTTTTTAAAAAGCCACCTTTAAAGGCGCTATATAAAATAAAGTTTATTATTATTATTAAAATGATGATATTCTTCCTCCCAGGACTTGTGAAATTGTTGTTGTTATTGTTGTTATCCTGTAAAGTGCTTATCAATAATAATAATAAACTTTATTTTATATAACGCCTTTAAAGGTGGCTCCTCAAAGTGCTTTACAGGATAACAACTGATGAAACAACAGTGGCTGGGGGTTGAAAATACCTGTGAAACCGGTTTGTTCACAAACAATGTACTGTAGACACAGAGACTCAGTAGCAATAGCAATTAGCAATATCAAAATAGCAATATTATGGACACAATTGACTTTAAAAAAAACAACTTATTTTTGACAGCTGGTTTTTGTTGACAGCTTGACACAAGTTTATCAGTGAAAAGACCATGGGCATTCTTTCTCCCCCCTACATTCTCAGAGTAGAATAGAATTTATTAAAAGCACAATTTATTGCAGTGCTAAATTTAATATTATTGATTACTAATAGTTTATGCTAACACCTAGCTTTCTTAACGCGAGAAGTACTACCGTAAGTACAGATGCAGCCATTCAAAATGGGTGAGGTATTTCGCGGCATACCGCGACACGCCCACCGGGGTATCACGCGGTTCACGTGTGTCACGTGACTAACTATCCGGCGTCGCCTTGTAAAACCGCCAGGGGGAGCTTAACCTCTCATGTACAGCATTTGAGCCTTTATTTTTGAACTGTGTATTATAGCATGTTAATCATCAGTCATTAAAATGTTGGTATATTTTATGAAAGCACGATTGCTCAGTTGGACAAAAGTACAGAACCTACCTTTATCAGAAATATTTATGCATCAAAGCCTTTACTGAAGATATTACTAATAGTATTAATAATGGATGACTTTGGACAAGCTGTATACTCAAAGTATAATTTCTTTAGCACATTTGTACAAGCACTTGAAATCTGTCCAAGCCATACTTTGTCAGGCATTTTGTTTTACTTCAACGGGCATAAAAACTTCCTTGCTTTTAACAGGGCGTTTCATAATTTCTAACTACGAAAATGATTTAAAATGCGACACCTATCATGAAAAGAAAAAAATACACACCAGTATTCCATTTCTCCCTAAACATTGTAAGCTTCGAAGTCTTTAACTAACGTGATACCGGAGTCAACAAGCATACTTTTAGAATTTGATTAAAAGGGAATATAATATGGAATCGCGTATCTCAAGAATTTAATAACGGTATGATTATATCCGTGTACTGCGGCAGGGCTGTGTAGGGCTGTTTCGCCTGCCTGTTCATGCGAGCTGTCTTGTAGCCTACTGGTCTAGGTGCGTGACTACCAACTGGCAGGTTGTGTGTTTGAATCCAGCTGGCCACACCACACAGCTGCCAGCGCACCTCACCGTGCCAGGCCACCACTGCATCACACCACACAGCTGCCAGCGCACCTCACCATGCCAGGCCATCACTGCGTCACACCACACAGCTGCCAGCGCATGTAACCGTGCCAGGCCACCACAGCGTCACACCACACAGCTGCCAGCGCACCTCACCGTACCAGGCCACCACTGCGTCACACCACACAGCTGCCAGCGCACCTCACCGTGCCAGGCCACCACTGCGTCACACCACACAGCTGCCAGCGCACCTCACCGTGCCAGGCCACCACTGCGTCACACCACACAGCTGCCAGCGCTCCTAACCGTGCCAGGCCACCACTGCGTCACACCACGCAGCTGCCAGCGCACCTCACTGTACCAGGCCACCACTGCGTCACACCACAGAGCTGCCAGCGCACCTCACCGTGCCAGGCCACCACTGCGTCACACCACACAGCTGCCAGCGCACCTCACCGTGCCAGGCCACCACTGCGTCACAACACACAGCTGCCAGTGCACCTCTACATACCCGACCACCACTGCATCACACAGCTGCCAGGGCACCTCACCGTGTAAGGCCACCACTGCATCACACATACTGTATTTCAGCGCCATATATTTCATGGATATTATGGAATATAATGGATGGATATCTTAGTTATCTTTCTAGTTCACAGGTTTGCATGCATAATTTAATTTTGAAAGCCACTGAGACATCAGGTACTACTGTTGTATTTATGAAAAAGAAACAAAACAAAAAACATACTAACAACTGTGCCATCCTACTCCTTAGTTAATACATTTTATTATTCATAAACAGTTAACAGTTAGCAAAATATTTTGAATTATATTTAACCCTATTTTTCTTTAGTTTTGTATTTAACTTATTATATGATAGTCAGACTTAATGTATATTTGAACAATGAAAATATATTTTTACAAGATTTTACATTAAGCACTTAAAATTAATATGGTTAATAATAGTAAACTGTAACATGCTATAACAAGATCGGTTAAACTGCGAAGAAAATGCTTTCAGAGAAAATGTTTCAGGTGTGAAGAACATAGATCTCCAATGCAATTTCAACCAAACGTGTTCCCACACACCCTGCCCCCGCTACCATTAGAATATACACAAACATTTTAGCGTTTCATTCTGAGCAGAAGACCCTCACACCTGAAGAGTGCTGGCTGTGACGAATTAAACTGGTTTTACAGGTTTCAATCACAGACCATGTGACATGGGACTCAGTAAACTAACAGCGCCACTGGATTTGATAATACCTAACCAAAATCTGCAATATGGAAACAGAACCTGTGTGATTGTTGATAGATGATGTACTCGTAACATTTTTTCAAGACAAACTACAACATTTAAAAAATGACTTGTATGTACTTGATATCTCTAATCAATCCACGGGTCCCAGCACAAAACGAAAGTAAAACGCATACCGTTTCGCGCTTCTTATTAGTTGCTCAAAAGTAATTTGACCGTATGAAATGCATAATATAAACCTAGAAACATATACGTAAGCAGTACTTAAGCACTGTAGTATCGGTGTTAAGACATACCTCTCAAATACTGTAAATCAAGTTAAAAATATCTCAAGACCGATTCTGGTCGTAATGAAACCATGCAAGGGAGTTTTTATGTCCGTTGCAGTTCTTTTGCAACATGAATATAATTATATCGTTATTAATTTCTTGAGATACGCGATTCCATATTATATTCCTTTTTAATCAAATTCTAAAAGTATGCTTGTTGACTCCGGTATCACGTTAGTTAAAGACTTCGAAGCTTACAATGTTTAGGGAGAAATGGAATACTGCTGTGTATTTTATTCTTTAAAGTACCGAGACCAGCCATATACTGTATGTTTATGTTAAGATTTCCCTTTAGTGGTAAAATTAGATATGAATATTCAATACTTAAACGGGCACAGTTAAGACATTAAATATACAAATACATATTGTATACAGTACAGTTTGCATACGGTAATATGTTTATGTTACGCGATTAAAAAATAAATAAATAAAACTGGAAGGTCCAGCACCAGCTGGATTCGAACACACAACCTGCCAGTTGGTAGTCACGCACCTAGACCAGTAGGCTACAAGACAGCTCGCATGAACAGGTAGGCGAAACAGCCCTACACAGCCCTGCCGCAGTACACGGATATAATCATACCGTTATTAAATTCTTGAGATACGCGATTCCATATTATATTCCCTTTTAATCAAATTCTCAAAGTATGCTTGTTGACTCCGGTATCACGTTAGTTAAAGACTTCGAAGCTTACAATGTTTAGGGAGAAATGGAATACTGGTGTGTATTTTTTTCATTAAAGTACCAAGACCAGCTATATACTGTATGTTTACGTTCCAAAATTAATATCGTTTATGGCCTTCACACGCGTTACAGTATGCTCCTATTCTTTTTATGCTCAGCTACTAAGATTTCCCTTCAGTGGTAAAATTCAATACTACAACGGGCACAGTAAAGACGTTTACAGTAAGTCTTTCTACGACAGACCAACGGACCACGAGTGCCCCTGTCGGTCAACCAATCACGCACCGCGGTACCCCCTGTCATCTTACCTGCGGTACGTGTCTGTACCGCACACTTTGAATGGCTGCATCTGTAAGTACTGTAAGTACTTACTGTACTGTACTTAAGTACTACTACTGTAAGCAGAAAAATTGGTTTTGGAGGGGGGGGAGGTGTCTTTCGCTGGAAGACTCACCCCCTTCTACTTTGAAAATACCTGTGAAACAGGTTTAATTCGTCACAGCCAGCACTCCCGCAGAGAGTGCTGAAAACCGCGCAGCACCAGGCAAATGCACATTAATATGCTGGGCTTTTGGGCTCAGATGGATTTGTGCCCTACAGTTCAACCTGCGGTACCGCTGTGTACTGTACATACAGTACGAACATTATTTTGAACGTTCTTTTGAAATATAAAAAATGTCAATATACTGTAGTGTCCATAATATTTGCTATTTTAGTTTTTCAAAGAAGTGTTTCTGATAAAAGAAAACTCACAGCGATTGCTGGATTTGAAGACGTGACCTCACGCTAATACAGTACTGTAAATCGGTCGTTTAAGCCATGGCACCACTGAGGCAAGTTATGTAACACGGACTGAAACAGCAATACAAATATTACAGTAATTTGGTCGGAAGGTCAACCACATGTAAGACTTTGGTGCTTAAAATGTTTAGGGAGAAATTGAGTATTGGTGTGTATTTTGTCTTTAAAATACCAATAACAGCAACATACAGTTTACAAAATATGTTTATGTCCCTAAATTAATATTGTTTATGACCTTTATGACCTTTGTTATGCTCCTCTGCGTTTTATGCTTAGCTTAGCTACTAAAATGTGCACAGTAAAGAGATTAAATGATTAAATTTTTTTAGTAACTACCAATACACCACATTATCTTCTGTGTCGCATTAACATTGGAATGTTTTTTTTACAAGTGTCAAAAGAAGCGATACACAACTTGTCTCCTCTATAACTCTTCAGTTTACAGAGAAATTCCTCCATAGCCTCACAACATTGTCCAATAATACTCTTCTTGTGTCTAATTTTTAGTTAAGCAGGATTTGAGCTACAGACCATAACAGACCAAAAAACAGAATCAACCTGTGATTCGGGTGTTAACAAAACGTGTTTACAAAGAAAGTGAAATACAGTAATACTACCAGCTATATAGATACATAGATTTAGATATTTAGATCTGTAGTGTGCTCTCTGAAGGCACCAGTTCTGTAGGGTTTGGTCATTTACTGGGACAATTATTAATTGTAGCAGTAAATCACAAAATTGATTCTTTTGATGGCTTTAGAATCCAACCATGCGATATAACTCAAACAACGCACACACACAGGTACTAATACACGAGGATACATTTATTAATACATAGAATATGCATATAAACCTAACATATCTTATCGAGAGGGTTATCAGAATACAAAAGATATATATTCACTCAGTTACAAAGTGTTACACATATCAAGAGGACATACGTTCAGTATATCATTCATTAAGACCGTTTCATAAATGAACTTGGTTATAACTTCTACATTAGATAGAAGTACATAAGTACATAACTCTTAGGAATTAAATTGATATCAACTGGTTGGGATAACAATTGAATTCTCGAGCTGTAATGCATTGAAGTTGAATACTCATCCAATCTCTGGGGATTCAGATCTCCTGCTGGCACAAAGAAACAGTTACAGGCTTGTTGCTGTCCAATCCGCGCTCTCTGGCTGCGTGCCAGGCTGTGCTGTGCAGTTTGCGACCTTGCGCTGCAGATGCTCACTGACCGGCTAGTTAGTGTTGGCTTTAACTAGCAAAGTTTGCGCACAGGAGAAAAGATGACTGTGGGTCCCAGCAAGTCAGGAAGAGGACCAGTTCATTCCTGATGAAGCGCTAGTTCTGAATAGTGATTCAGCTGTCCACAGTTCCGGCCTGTTCACGAGGCCTGCTGCTGGTGCTAACCTCGGGTGAATCCTCTGGATACTCTCTGGTAGCCTCCGCAATAGACTCTTAGAACAAAGGAAAGTTCTGGCACTCGGACACACTGGCCGTTCCGTTGTTGTCCGGGCTGAGTCTCAGGATGGTCAGGAGGCGCGCTGCGAGAATGTCCTGCCCTTGGGAGCCTTCTGCTCCTGGGCCGTCCTGCCCTGGAATTCTCCTTTGAATTCCCTTTAGAAAAGTCCACAGAATTCCACTGAATCTCACACTGAATCTCTCAGGCTCTCTGTGTTGCCTGTTTTTACCTGGAGGAACTTCAGCTCGTTGATTGGCTGAAAGTTCCATGGCCATCAGAGTCCCACGTGGGTTACTCGGCCCTACCAGTCCCTGATTGGTTGATCAAGGTGAGATATGAGTCACTTACTCCTGACACTTAGGAATGCAGTCCAGATGTCCATCTGGCACTCCCTAGACAGATAGGCGCCAATGGATGACCAATGATCATGATAGCCAGGCTTAGCTAAGTGCATCCCCCTTTGGGAGGTGTCCCTTATCAAAAGAAAACATCTTTAAATCAGCCTGCATGAATAGCTTCTCTGTGGCTGCACCACAGAGATGAACAGAGAGATGAGGCCTCATTTGGGAAAGCACAGCAACACTTAATTCTTTCTTATTAATAAGCCTCGCCGCTACACATCCCCCCTTCTTGAAGGTCACGAGGTCCTGAGGCGTTGTTGCCTTCAAAACAGTTAAGTGATGTCCCTTGCTATTAGAACAGTAATCTTAAATGTCCACATTACTCCTCGAGAATTCATACCGGAACCAGCATTGGATACAAACAGGATGAATAACATCTGGAGTATGTATAAACACGGTAGGAGACATTATCTAAGTCTAGGAATTACACATCAGGAAGTTCACTGTTAATATCTGATACCTCTGTAGTAGATATTTGGGGAGAAGTCACTTCCTTTCTTTTGACATGCTACCTTTGACTCATTCATGCTACCCAGAGTACATCTTGATGTGAGAGTACAGCATTCAGAGTACATCCAGTCATGATCCAGCTACCCGGCAGTAGTGTTACAATAACAACAGTTCCTGTTCCCAGCCCCCCGATAAACCACAACACCTGTGTTGGGTATCTGCTAGGGTGGTTTGGAGGTTTGTTCCATTAAAGCAAACTAACTACCTGTACCTCTTCAGGGCATACTGTTTCTTGGATTTCTATCCAATTCAATAGTGTGGCACCTGAAGGCATCCATGACCTCAAGTTTTGTCTTATGTTGTCTGGTTCTAGACAGTACAGTGTTAAGTTCAAGAGCACTGTGGCCTTCTCGGGAACTTACAGGAAAACTATTTGGTTAGGTAGCTGCATTGTGGTAGCTGTATCATGCCTGTCACAAGTCATGGTGACAGTTAAATGTGGTGTGCTGACCAGCCATTTACTTCCCACCTGCTCTTCATGGGGTTCATTAACCTCCCTCTGCTCCTTAGTAGCTTTACACCCTTCATTGGTGAATCGTTTAGACACAGCCAATGGATAGCTTTGGTAGCCATAACCATCTCAAGATTTGGAACCGAATTCAATCTTGGTTTGCCTTCTGGGTGAGCTATGAACGATGGGGTTAATGTCACATACTCCTCTACTGAGAAGAGTGGAATCAAGTGGGTTGGGAATTGTGCCATGGTTAGACTGACTACAGTGGCACTAAGCTCCCTTAACAGGTCTTGTGTCAACATTCTGGCCTGTTGCACACAAGCATAAACCCACTGTATAACACCAACAATCATGTCCACTGGTTGGGGAATAAGGTTTAACCCTGTTGCATAGGAAGTTGCCTGTAGGGTTTTCCCTAAGCTTTCCAGCCTTTGCTGCTGTCGATACAGTCTGTCACTACCCTCTGGCATCTCTGACACCTGCCTTCTTGGGGCAATCAGGGTGAGAGTGCCAGTAGCACACAAACCTACCAGAAAAAGCAAACGTGCAACAGTGGCGGCAGCAATCAGTCCTCCCAAAAGTATTTTCGGGTGGCTGATCCCAGTCATCTCCTTCTGAGTGACTGTTGCCTTTCTAAGCTGGCACAGCGTGTACATGGTGTCTTTCTCAGTATGCCCTGTGGCATCTTGGGCACCAACATCCTGGAAATCTGGGGAAATCTGACGCAGCTGCTGATGCTGCTCCTCCTTTTCCAGGGCATCTGCTTTTTCAATTTGTTCATGCCTGTGCTCTAGGAACCCTGCAGGGGGTGGTGCAGCGGTGGAGCATGCCTGACCCTCGGCTGAGTGGTCATCTGGAGCACCTGAGTGATCTGGGATTGTTACCCCATTCTCACTGTTCATGTCCACCCTGCACACTTCCTGATTGAGGAATCCCTCTATCGGCATGTTTACAATTGTTCGCTGGGCATGGGTGTAGGACATCTGCTCGCTCCCCCCTTCCCTCTCTAGGGGTTCAGGGAGCTGCCCCAGCACTGGGATAGCTAGTTCACTGTCTTTGAACTTACTATCACTCACCAGGCCCATGTCAGTGCAGGCGGGGATTCTGACACCCCTCTTTGCGATGTCCTGTACTGGCAGGCTTGTCCATCCAGCTCCAGTCTGGCTGAACCACTGTTGGTCAGACTCAGACTGATAGACTGAGCTGCTGGCTGTAAGAAAACCGGCTCGGCTTTCATTCCCTGTCCCTTCTGGGGGACTGGGTGTGTTGACAACCCTGCCGTTGAGGCAGGAACAATCAGGTCAGTCTCACTCACTACCTGGTAGTTGTGAGAAGTAATGTTACCTGACTGCAGGTTCCCTGGGTCACAGCAGAGGGAATCGGCATCTGGGATCAGGTGTGTCCACAGCGCAGTAGTCTTAGCGTCCAGCTGGACCTCCTGTCTAACCTGTGAATGTTGCACCAGGGGCACCTGGCGGTGGCCCCGTGACAGCTGCTCAAGCAGATCCTCACTAATAGAGGACCTCTCAGGGCTAAGGGTGAGGGCTACATCACCAACCTGCTCTCCTGCCATCTGGATCCCTTCCACCACTGCAGGGTGGTGTTCCTGACCCCTCTTGGGTGCCAGGGTGCACAGGGAAAGCTCCTTTTCATCGCCAGGTGGGGAGATCTGCTCCTCTTTAGGGATGTAAAAGGGGTGTGCTTTACCTGGTGGATCGGGCGGCTGCTCGGAGCACCGCTCCTGTGGCAGGGAGGCTGTTGGGACCTCAGCCGGGACACGACTTCCCTGTATATTCGGGGAACAAGAAAATATTTTTATTTCTTGTCCAGAGGGAACAGAAGGAATCTCCACATAGGCTTCTGTGTTCGGTGGGCACTGTGTGAGCACAGTCTGCCTCTTGGCCCCCCTTTCCTTCTGTACAGAAGGCTTAGGAGCCTTGACCTGTTTCCACACTTTGCCTTTCTGGTGATCCATCCTCTCTGAGTCGCATGCCCTTTTCTTTTTCTACCCGTTTGAGCTTGCCGTGTGACATCAAACACCTTTCAACCTCAGTGTCAATCAGTGTCTCACTGGGTAAGACATCTCCCATGGCAGCCTCGAGGTAAAAGCTTCCTGCTTTTCCTCTCCGTTTTACTGCCTGCTCTGTGACTTCAGGGGTGGAGTCAGCATTCACTTGGGAGTGGCTGAATTCATCCAGGCAGGAACTCTTCCGCTCAATCAGATAGACTGAGGGAGGGAGAGGGGGCGGGTCTCCGCCTCCTCCAGTGGAGAGTATCAGCTCATTCACGCTTCCGGCAGCCTTGGGGAGTGGTTGTCCCTGTCCTAATAAAGCTTGTTCAAGCCTGGCCAGGCGGGCCGCTACTGAATCCTTTTGTTCAGCCTTTTCTAGCCCTTTCCTTCCCCCGGTGTTCTCATGGCACTTAGGACGCTGGGTGCGGTCCTGTGTGCCTGCTTTGGAAAAGGGCTTAGCCAGCTCAGGAGCCTGTGCTCCTTCGAGCAGGAGGGAGTTAAACCTGCTGGCTCTGACGGCGAACACAGTCACTTTAACAGCTTTTTGATTAGAGCGACTTTGGACATCATACTCCCAGGCTTTCTGCACGAATCTCTTAATATCAGTCATTTTCATGGTCTGTGCATCTGTATGCATTACGATCATCTTTCTGACTGATGGGTGGAGATTCACAATGAATAAACCCTTGAAATGTTGTTCTCTTCGCAACCCTCATCATTTCACCCTGCAAAATAATTTCGTCTAAGTCTCTCGTAATATTCGCGAGGGGACTCTGCCCTCTCGTGTTTAATGTTAAGGGTGGCGGCTATCGCGGCAGTCGGGTCAATAAATGCACTGTAATCCTGGATAAGTGTTTGACAAAGCTGCTCAAAGTCATTACAGACTTCTTTCATCTGCCTAGCCATCCACTCATGTAGAGCTCTGCTGGTAGTTTTCCTGAACAGAAACACTTTCTCCTGTTCTGTGGCGTTTGGCGGGAACTGCAGGTTATACCTGAGGTCCTGAATATAACTCTCGATATTATTCTCTGACACTGCGGGGTCAAATCTCTCTTTGTCCTTCGCTAGCTCTCTCAGAGAATGGAGATTTATTCTCCTGGCTTCTCCGCTGACGGAGATATGACGGAGATCGTGGTCAGACTTGTCGCTGCTAGAGGGAGTGCTTAATAGCGACTCGAATTCAGACCTTTTTGCAACCATCGTTAAACTTAAAGAGTATTACTTTTAAGTACGAAATCATAGTTTTACCACAGAAAACCACAAGATCAAGTATGCAATCAACCCGGTAGATTGCAAAAGATCACAAAACAATCAAGCACTGCTTAAAGAGCAAGGGGAACTTTTTTCCTTTCGGCTTTCAGCACACTTTATTGTCGTGTATGAAACCAACGGCATTTCATATTGAATTATTCCGCTTGGTTGATTCATTTCAGTCTTGCCATGCCGACCCAGGGACGCCAAATTAAATGTAGTGTGCTCTCTGAAGGCACCAGTTCTGTAGGGTTTGGGCATTTACTGGGACAATTATTAATTGTAGCAGTAAATCACAAAGTTGATTCTTTTGATGGCTTTAGAATCCAACCATGCGATATAACTCAAACAACGCACACACACAGATACTAATACACGAGGATACATTTATTAATACATAGAATATGCATATAAACCTAACATATCGTATTGAGAGGGTTATCAGAATACAAAAGTTATATATTCAGTCAGTTACAAAGTGTTACACATATCAAGAGGACATACGTTCAGTATGTCATTCATTAAGACCGTTTCATAAATGAACTTGGTTATAACTTCTACATTAGATACTCAAAACAAGTACATAACTCTTAGGAATTAAATTGATATCAACTGGTTGGGAAAACAATTGAATTCTCGAGCTGTAATGCATTGAAGTTGAATACTCATCCAATCTCTGGGGATTCAGATCTCCTGCGGGCACAAAGAAACAGTTGCAGGCTTGTTGCTGTCCAATCCGCGCACTCTGGCTGCGTGCCAGGCTGTGCTGTGCGGTTTGCGACGGTGTGCTGCAGATGCTAGTTAGTGTCGGCTTTAACTAGCAAAGTTTGCGCACAGGAGAAAAGATGACTGTGGGTCCCAGCAAGTCAGGAAGAGGACCAGTTCATTCCTGATGAAGCGCTAGTTCTGAATAGTGATTCAGCTATCCACAGTTCTGACCTGTTCACGAGGCCTGCTGCTGGTGCTAACCTCGGGTGGATCCTCTGGTTACTCTCTGGCAACCTCCGCTCTAGACTCTTAGAACAAAGGAAAGTTCTGGCACTCGGACACACTGGCCGTTCCGTTGTTGTCCGGGCTGAGTCTCAGGATGGTCAGGAGGCGCGCTGCGAGAATGTCCTGCCCTTGGGAGCCTTCTGCTCCTGGGCCGTCCTGCCCTGGAATTCTCCTTTGAATTCCCTTTAGAAAAGTCCACAGAATTCCACTGAATCTCACACTGAATCTCTCAGGCTCTCTGTATTGCCTGTTTTTACCTGGAGGAACTTCAGCTCGTTGATTGGCTGAAAGTTCCATGGCCATCAGAGTCCCACGTGGGTTACTCGGCCCTACCAGTCCCTGATTGGTTGATCAAGGTGAGATATGAGTCACTTACTCCTGACACTTAGGAATGCAGTCCAGATGTCCATCTGGCACTCCCTAGACAGATAGGCGCCTGTCACGACTATAGTCCCCCCACCTTAAGGGTGCTCCAGCCCTTTCACTAAAGACTTCATTCCATGCACCTGCGCCCTATTCCCTGCCCACCTTATTAGCCAGGCGCTGACGCTCTTCCGGGCTCTGCATCTGATTTCCATATCGTGCGAGTCCGGGACCAGGAAGCGCCTGGTCCCGTTAAGGTTTTAACCCTTGTTCCTTGTCCCTGTCCGCCGGTTCCGACCCGGTCTTCGTGGTTTTTATCTTGTTCTGATGGATCTTCTGGTTTTGGACTTACTCGTGTGTTTTTGGATATTCCCTAAGGATTACTCTTGGATTGTTCGCCTCGGCCACACCTCCCCCGTGCACCAGCGCACCTTGGACACGCCCCCCTGTCTTCAGCCCCGTTTTCCTGCATGACGTTTCCCCAGTGTTCCCCCACTTCGTCGGATTGTGTCGTCCGCATAGGGTCCGGAAAGAACTGTTCATTACAGGCGCCAATGGATGACCATTGATCATGATAGCCAGGCTTAGCTAAGTGCATCCCCCTTTGGGAGGTGTCCCTTATCAAAAGAAAACATCTTTAAATCAGCCTGCATGAATAGCTTCTCTGTGGCTGCACCACAGAGATGAACAGAGAGATGAGGCCTCATTTGGGAAAGCTCAAAACACTTAATTCTTTCTTATTAATAAGCCTCGCCGCTACAGATCCTTAAATTAATATCATTATTAATTTATTTAGATATGTGATTACATTATATTCTCGATTATAAAACAGATAATTCCGGTCCTGGAATCTGACTGGCTGACACCCTTCTGAAGCGGTACCATAATCTCTGGTATACGGACACCCCAGAAATTTGACTTTTTACTGTGTGATAAATTTTAAAGACTACTTCTTAGCGTAGATAAGAAAGCGTAGATAAAAAAGCTTGGATTCTCATGTATCTTATACAAGTATCTTTAATACAGTCTTTGTTGTACTCTTGAGGATCATTGTGATATTTTGAGCTCTGTTTGAATGATAAGTGTCGCAGTTTAAATAATTTTTGTTGTTAGAAATTATGAAATGCTCTGTTAAAAGCAAGGGTTTTTTTATGACCGTTATTGTAAAAGAAAATGCCTGACAAAGTAGGGATTGGACAGATTCCAAGTGCTTGCAGATTCCAATGTGCTAAAGAAATGAACAAAAAAAGTCATTTATTCCTTTATCATATTGGCTAGCTAATGTCCTGTCCTCGTTAGTTTGATCAACAAAATGCTGTGGTGTTTGTCAATAAAAAAAAAGTATTTTCATATAAAATGACAGTTAGAAAGAATGTGGACCAGTGTTGTACTTTCAGTTAACAGCTTGTCCAAGGTCATTCATTATTAATACTATTAGTAATATCTTCGGTAAAGGCTTTGATGCATAAAATATTTCTGCATAATTAAAATATTTATGATAAAGGTAGGTTGTTTACTTTTGCCCAACTGAGCAATCTTGCTTTCATAAAATATACCAACTTTTTAATGACTGATGATTAACATGCTGTAATACACAGTTTACATTTAAAAGCTCAAATGCTGTACATGAGAGCTTAAGCTTTATTGGCTCCTCCTGGCGGTTTTACAAGGTGATTCCGGATACTTTCCGGTATGACGTCAAATGACACGTTGCACCGCATGATACTGCGTGATACTGTGTTTTTATGCGACACACCTACCGTGGTGTACCGCGAAATACCACAAGCATTTTGAATGGCTGCATCTGTACAGTAAGTAGAGTTGCTATTTAGCTTTATTTTAAAGTGGTAACTCTACTTAATGTATATATGTTATATGTTTTAATTTCTTATATTTGTTTTATATTTGATAATTGTTATTATTATTTCATAAAACATGAAGCATGAACGAAATTTCTCCCAAGTCATGTTTTCTGCTCAGGGAGATATTTTTTATGCAGAAGCAATCTCCTACAGATCAGACAAGAAAGCTTTACTGAAATCTTGCAATTCAATGTAACATCCTACCAAAATGCATAAAGTCTGCATTGTCCTTTGTCAGTACCTAAAAGTGTATAGAATGTACAGATGCAGCCATTCAAAATGGGTGAGGTATTTCACGGCATACCGCGACACGCCCACCGGGGTATCACGCGGTATCACGTGTGTCACGTGACTAGCTATCCGGCGTCGCCTTGTAAAACCGCCAGGGGGAGCTTAACCTCTCATGTACAGCATTCGAGCCTTTAATTTTGAACTGTATATTACAGCATGTTAATCATCAGTCATTCAAATGTTGGTATATTTTATGAAAGCAAGATTGCTCAGTTGGACAAAAGTACACAACCTACCTTTATCAGAAATATTTATGCATCAAAGCCTTTACTGAAGATATTACTAATAGTATTAATAATGGATGACTTTGGACAAGCTGTATACTCAAAGTATAATTTCTTTAGCACATTTGTACAAGCACTTGGAATCTGTCCAAGCCATACTTTGTCAGGCATTTTGTTTTACTTCAACGGGCATAAAAACTTCCTTGCTTTTAACAGGGCGTTTCATAATTTCTAACTACGAAAATGATTTAAAATGCGACACCTATCATGAAAAGAAAAAAATACACACCAGTATTCCATTTCTCCCTAAACATTGTAAGCTTCGAAGTCTTTAACTAACGTGATACCGGAGTCAACAAGCATACTTTTAGAATTTGATTTAAAGGGAATATAATATGGAATCGCGTATCTCAAGAATTTAATAACGGTATGATTATATCCGTGTACTGCGGGAGGGCTGTTTCGCCTGCCTGCTTATGCGAGCTGTCTTGTAGCCTACTGGTCTAGTTGCGGGACTACCAACTGGCAGGTTGTGTGTTCGAATCCAGCTGGTGCTGGACCTTTCAGTTTTATTTATTTATTTTTTAATCGCGTAACATAAACATATTACCGTATGCAAACTGTACTGTATACAATATGTATATCTATATTTAATGTCTTAACTGTGCCCGTTTAAGTATTGAATATTCATATCTAATTTTACCACTGAAGGGAAATCTTAACATAAACATACAGTATATGGCTGGTCTCGGTACTTTAAAGAAAAAAATACACACCAGTATTCCATTTCTCCCTAAACATTGTAAGCTTCGAATGAAACCACTAAATAAAGACATAAATATAGAGATCTTAAGATTTGTTTTATTTAATGTTGGTAGCAGGATGAACTGTCAGAGTGTATATTTTGTCGCAAAGTTGCTACAAGATGTTAACAGTGAAAAAGGTATTTAGAAATGAGTTAATTCAAGATGAAAAAGAAAACATACACGAAACATGGTTTCATTACGACCAGAATCGGTCTTGAGATATTTTTAACTTGATTTACAGTATTTGAGAGGTATGTCTTAACACCGATACTACAGTGCTTAAGTACTGCTCACGTATATGTTTCTAGGTTTATATTATGCATTTCATACGGTCAAATTACTTTTGAGCAACTAATAAGAAGCGCGAAACGGTATGCGTTTTAGTTTCGTTTTGTGCTGGAACCCGTGGATTGATTAGAGATATCAAGTACATACAAGTCATTTTTTAAATGTTGTAGTTCGTCTTGAAAAAATGTTACGAGTACATCATCTATCAACAATTACACAGGTTCTGTTTCCATATTGCGGATTTTGGTTAGGTACAGTATTATCAAATCCAGTGGCGCTGTGTGTTACTTTACTGAGTCCCAATCTGTGATTGAAACCTGTAAAACCGGTTTAATTCGTCACAGCCAGCACTCTTCAGGTGTGAGGGTCTTCTGCTCAGAATGAAACGCTAAAATGTTTGTGTATATTCTAATGGTAGCGGGGGCAGGGTGTGTGGGAACACGTTTGGTTGAAATTGCATTGGAGATCTATGTTCTTCACACCTGAAACATTTTCTCTGAAAGCATTTTCTTCGCAGTTTAACCGATCTTGTTATAGCATGTTACAGTTTACTATTATTAACCATATTAATTTTAAGTGCTTAATGTAAAATCTTGTAAAAATATATTTTCATTGTTCAAATATACATTAAGTCTGACTATCATATAATAAGTTAAATACAAAACTAAAGAAAAATAGGGTTAAATATAATTCAAAATATTTTGCTAACTGTTAACTGTTTATGAATAATAAAATGTATTAACTAAGGAGTAGGATGGCACAGTTGTTAGTATGTTTTTTGTTTTGTTTCTTTTTCATAAATACAACAGTAGTACCTGATGTCTCAGTGGCTTTCAAAATTAAATTATGCATGCAAACCTGTGAACTAGAAAGATAACTAAGATTTTAATACTAATTAAATGACCGCGGGCACTTCCCACTCCCCTACATTCTCAGAGTAGAACAGACTAACCTTCTAATGAAAGACGGTCCACCCCCCACGGACAGGAAAAGTGCCCACAGGCACTTAAACTTAATATGGTCAGTAACGGTAAACAGTAACATGGTAAGAAGGAGCACGTACAAACGTTTTCGAAATAACCACATGTAAGACTCTGATCCTAAAAATGTTTAGGGAGAAAGTGGAATACTGGTGTGTATTTTTTCTTTAAACTACCAATACCAGCCATATACAGTCTGTAACGTAGGGATTTCTATATGTCTTTATTTAGTGTTTACATTAGCGACAAAGGCTAAACTTTTAGCTTCAGTAACGTGTACATATCTCCCCTTTTTATAAAACGACTTGGTTGAAAACTGTTCCAGAGCCACTGTTGTTTCATCAGTGAAAAGTACATCATGAAATGCCTCTCCCTGTTCAATCCACTGGAAAAAAGAAAAGGAGCATAAAGCTTCTGATGGTCATAAACGATATTCATTTAGGAGCAGCATCAGAGGTATGTTTTTAACTGCACTGCATTGGAGAGAATACCATAGTGTGTTTTTTTTTTTACTCCCTGGCGGAAACTGGCTTCCAGAAGAATCAGTATGGCTCAGAGATTAAATAAAACTTCACAGACATTAACGAAGAGCATAACGCGTGTACTGTATACACTGCAAGTACAACCCAACTCTCTGCAGGAGTGCTGGCTGTGACGAATTGAACCGGTTTCACGGGTATTTAGTATTTAGTAGGAGGCGAGATTTCTAGCGAAAGACACCCCTCAAAAACCCAGTAAATACAGTACTTACTAGTTAAAGGCTAGGCTCCCGACTACGGCGAAAGGAACCCTTCTTTCATTAGAAGACAATGAACATATTTTAGCCCTGAATGAATTAATAGCAAACATAGTTTACATAAAAGACATTTTTCCAAGAAAGTTTAGCCTTTGTCACTAATGAAACCACTAAATAAAGACATATATAGAAAAATCTTAAGATTTTTAAAATACATGACTTTGCTAAAATTTATTTGAAAATAAAAACAATTACAACCGCCAGGGGAGAGAGAGAACAGGGGAGGGATGTTGGTTTTGCATAAGGGGCGGGGCTATGGAAAGTAGGTATGTTTGGGAATGTGTAGTTACATGTTCTGGCTGTTTGTGAATTATCGTTGTTGAGTATGGAGTGTTGAGGTATTGATTTTGTGTAATGCTTTATGTTGAAAATTGAGGTGGATTTTGTTTATGATAAACAGGATAAACTGGGATGGGAGGAAGGTTTGGTTTTGCATAAGGGGCGGGATTATGATAATTGGAGGACTTGCGAGTGTAAAATGGTTTGATTATTTGATTTTGTATTGTGGTTGTTATCTATGTTTTTGGTTGGTATTATGTTTATATGGTTGTTTTTGTTGGTTGGTTGTTATTATGGTTATTAATAATACGATCTATAGTTGAAATCTGAGCCTAAATAAAAAGAAAAAGCAAGTGATTAGGTTTATGAGCAATCTAATTACTTATTCGTTTAAAAAGCTATATAAAATAAAGTTTATTATTAATTTGCTGGACAGAGCGGTGAACATTATTATGCATAAGACAAAGATAACGATCCTGATCAGTTTAGAAATCTGTGTACGCTGTAAGGTTTTTATTTCTTAAACTTTTAAAATACACGTTTAGAATTGAAAGAAATCCTCTTCCTGGTATAGCAAACCAGCACGTTTTTTTTCTCCAATCAGAGGGGTGTCAGATGGTGTCAGCCAATCACCATTCTGCGTTGGGTAGCAACGGGTGACTGTTCTCAGGCGGAAGATGTAAACAGCTTAATGTTCGTGTTAAATATTTTTTTTTAATTAAAATTCATTCTATACAGCAATCGCATATTTAGGTACCGTTTCATAAAACTTTCATGCTTAAAATGTTTAGGGAGAAATGGAAGACTGGTGTGTATTTTTTCTTTAAACTACCAAGACCAGCCATACACAGTACAGTTTACATACATACAGTAATGTTTTAAATTAATATCGTTTATGACCTTCAGGTGCGTTATGCTCCTCTTCTTTTTATGCTCAGCTACTAAAATTTCCCTTTAGTGGTAAAATCCATATAAATATTCAAAACTAAGCGGATTAAAATGTGCACAGTAAAGACATTAAATGATTAAATCTTTGCACTACCAACCAATGCACCACGAGTGCCCCTGTCGGTCATTTTGGCCAGCCAATCACTTGCCCTGCGGTATGCTCCGGTGCCCCGCGGTGGCTTGTGGGTAGGTTACCGTACCGCGGGTTTTTACCGCGCATTTTGAATGGCTGCATCTGTACATATAACACTGTATTGTACAGTATACACAATGTCTTTCAAAAGTATTAACTTCCCTGCAAAGTATGTAAGCAATGTTTTTTCATGCTTTCTGAGTTTGCCATCTTGAAATAGGACATTATATTTACAGACTACAGCAGGAATGGCCTTTCCTGGTCATGGAGCACCAGTGAGTCTGTAGGTTTTGTAGGTTTTTTTAATCTGAACAATGTGAGAAGCGTACAAAGTGATCTATCAAAGCCAGTCACCAGCTGATTTAGCTAGCTAAAGGCTAAGATGGAAAACAAGCTAAAACATTTAAAATTGCTGAATACTCCAGGATTTACTTTATGGAAAATTCCTGACTCATTGTCCTTTTGGATAAAATTACCAGTTTTCTCAACTTTTTAGTCTCTGCTAACATTTTCTTAAAGAAGACTACCCTTAGACGTGGTATATAGCCTTTCACATCTGACCAAACATCTTTCTCCAATTTCATTGTTCGACGTCTGTAAAAGAAAATAAATCAGATTGCTACTGCTATCCTGTTTAGACCAATCTGCTGCATAGGCTTATAAAATTCATGCAGACATTAGCTGAGAGACATAGAGTTGAATTCAGCTTTTATTCCTGAAAATAAAATTATTGACCTTTTAAAAAGGATGTGTTGGCAGATCAAATCTGCTGATCGATATTGTCCTTGTAAAAACAGCACTATTAAGTTTTCAGTAAATGGATTAGTCTCTAGTTTGAAAATGGTAATAAAGAGATACAGTAAAGAAGACTGAGTATGAGAATAAGTGGAGAAAAGCAATTGAAAGAATGAGACAAATTAAAAAGAGAAAACTCTCCTGATTTTGATTGAACAATTTTCTAACAATAAAACACTTTGTAAATGGACAAAATTGATGCATACACTATAACTGCTGCAGATTTAATCATCAAAAAAATAAGAGGATAAGTACATTTGTGAAACTATGAATTTATATGAAACGTGTATTTCTAAGTAGGCTTTTTAATCAGCTCCATAAAAGAGTACAGCTATTCTTAGCTACATAATTCATCAGCATAACTCTAAAAGGATGGAAGTTGGGGTGAGGTGGCACAGTAAAAAATGAAAAGTTGAAGACCTTAGACAAACCTGTTAATATAAAGTTCGGCCAAAAGTCAGTTTTAGAAAACAAAAAAAGATTACTGTCACGGATGTCGGAAGGGACCAACCGTAGAATGGCAGGAGAGCGAAAAGACCCTATGCGTAGCGGCAAGACAGGGGTTAGCCCAGGCTCAGCTGTTCAGGGAATGCCGTATAGAAACCTATGCCCTCAGGTAGCGGACGTGGGACGACCTGGTGCTAGGTGGGTTTCAGGACATCCGAACGTCAATGCTGAGTGAAGGCAGAATGAAAGACCCGGAAATATATAGCCCCAGAGAGAGAAACACCGGAAGGACAGGAAAGAACCTGAAATGAGAGACAGGACAGAGAAGGAGCGCCCTCTGGCTGCAGAGGCCATGACAATTACTTCCTTCAATGTGGCCACGCAAATTTAGCAAGGTTGTAATAAAAAGAGAATGAAGAAAGACATGGTGAAGAAGACTAAGGGCCCTTTCATGCTTCATTTTATTGAACAACAAAGAACAGCTAATAAGTTTTGCCTTATGTAAAGGAAGGGGATGATGTGAATGAACAGGGAACAAGTACAATCTGACAGCATCTAGAGGAAAGAGAACAGAAATGTTAGGTTCAATGTTGCCTCCTGGGACCAGTAAAGACAGCATTGTTAATGCCTTCAAGAGCATCTTTGAATTAAATTAGCTCAGAGGAGGAACGGATTAGGAACAAGTGCCCAAATTACCATGATTGGAATAGGATAGCAATTAAAATAAATATTCTGAGTACACAGATATGAGTTTAATTTTCCTTTTGTATTTACCATTTCAAGCTGCAAATTCTGTACAAAAGATACAAATAGGGCACCCACAAAAGGATGTAATAAAATGTTGCATATTTATAGTTTACTGTCTGCAAGATTAAACAGAGCACCATTGACAACATGAAGCACTGTGATGACAGGGGAGCAGTCAGAGGACTTATTTATTTCTGAAGAGGAACAAAAATATTTCCCTAACACTAGAATCCACAACTCAGAAACACTAGTACTGTACTGGTAACAGGGAGCACATCACATGACAGTCAGTACTGCTTTTTTCCCACTTCATGTATATTCTTCACATCAACAAACTGAGACTATCAGAGATTGGCAGAAAGTAGAATTTTCTGATGAATGAGAATATGCTAATTCACTTACATATAGGCTCTACACCACACCACAGATGCACAAGCATAACCAGTCTAACATGTTAATTGTTGTTTTCTAATTTTTGTGAGAAATGTTAGTTAGAAACCATATTTGTCCCAGTACTCCTTTCCAAGTTTTGTATTTAAAACTATGGTTTTTTAAATTTCCTGAGCAGTGGTAGCATGTAAAAGTTACAACAAATGATTACAATCAGCATGAGGTGTGGACCGGATCTTGGTGTTCCCTCTAAAATTCTAGTGTAATCCTTTCTGACCTAGAGAAGAAAGTATTAACGAGTGCAGAAGGTTATAAGGTAGCACTTTGATGCCATTCGAATGAGACTGTAGAAATGTTGCTCTTATCTGCCTTACAATCCCTTCCCATCTTTTCTGATCAACCTTGCAGAGAAGCTGACATTCCAAGAAATGAAGTCTCCGCAGGAATTCCGGCAGGGTGAGGTGGCAGAGGTAGCATGTAATGTCACCAGTTCCCCTGTGCCCATTGTCACCTGGCTCTACAATAGCATGGAGATCACTGCAGACAGCTTCAGTAAGTGAAACAAGGGCAGGACCAAGATTTTTTTGCCTGTGCATTTCGACATTTACAATGCTGATACAATTAAACAACAGCCTAATGTGAAACTTGGAAGGCTAATGCATTTCAGTTATCAGCACTTAGCCGTTAACACAGCATCGATGATGCTGTAACACTAATTTATTGAAGCATAACTTTTGCTTTTGGTGTGCTTTGTGGCTCAAAAAGTGAGGTAGAGTGAATTGCACAGTCTACTGATTTCTTCAAAATATTTCATTAAGAAACGTTCTTTGTCACTACAGCTGGACTTTTCTCCCATCTGTTGTGAAATCATAACAGCAACCAAGCACATGCAACACACACATGCAGCACATGAAAATGACTATTTTCTGAATTCGGCAGACATGCTGAAAAAATAATGATGTACAATCACAGAATTTCAAACGTAGCAGGGTCAGCTTTGAAATAGACTAGGTAACGCACATTTGAAAATGCAATTACCTAAGGAGAGAAATTTGCTACCTGAATCCAATTGCATAGTTAACATTTTTAAAATAAATTATTATGTTATGAAATTCAAATGGGTCTTCTGTAATTCAAATATAGTGCTAAAATATATCCTATCAAATATGTCCTAACACTTGAGAAAGGTTAAAGGTGTTGGGGAGACCCTCTGCACTTTCCAATCTGACTTACTGTACTATCAGTAAATTACTCAGGGATTTAAATTTATAATACTTATACTTGTATTTTTTAACATATAATAAAAATGGTATGAGTGAAATTCTTTGATTCCCAAAAAATATTTTAAAATTCAGAAGTATACATGTATGATTTTGTTTTTGTATTTTAGTGTTAATATCATGTTTATTATGTATCTTAAATTATAAAAATTTCCAAATGTATCAACAAACACAATACACTCAGATCATTGGAAACTAGAATGTTATTTAAATGTGCAAGGCATTTCAACACTCAATTCTGTGATATTCAATTAGTTTATTAATCCAGGTTAATAATAGGTTATCATCTTATAGAAGATTTACCAAAAACAAATGTTTTGAATACAGGGAGGAAAAGAGATCCAATTTCCCTATGTCCAAAGATCCCATATGTGGATAATTTTCTTGCCAACCAGACATCTTGGGGTTAACATTTAAACCTACCCTGTAGAAAGTCTGAATTTATCTTGCCACAGCTATACAGTTTGCACATCTCATAGGATCCCAGGTGATCAACTCATACTATACATTTTGAATATTTTTTAATATAATTTTGGCATTAACAAACAGTATTTAATTGTATTCTGTAGCAGAGATGAAAAGGTGTAGATATTTGGCAGTGGGAATATTTGTTCATTCTAATTATAGGAGATACTGTTTAATTTGCCAGAATCAAACAGAGTCTTACTGCATTTCTACACCTGCTATTGCAAGTACAATAGAGGGCACATTTCTGATTTAATTTTCATTTATCTGTACTCTGCAAGGCCTTTGTAAATGCAAAGCGAATGCAAAATTTACCATGGAACACAAACACTAAATATATGCAGTATATAATATAAACCTGCAGCCCCAGATAAAAACTGCAGTGAGAAGTGAGAAGGCAGTGAGAAAGTCTGTAGTCTACTCACAATAATGTGTCTGCAGTAAAAGATGGTTTTAAGCATTTACTTTTTTATGTGTTATAGGATATTATCATCGCAGTCAAAAAGTTACCAGTGGCTATTGCCCACATTCCATGCATAACACTAAAGCTGGGCATTTTACTAGTCATTTGCATTGCTCACTATGTTTGCAACTAAAGCAGTAGCTGAAAAAAGCAGACCAGAGTGAAGCAATTTTTGCAGCTTTAAAATGCCAGCTGATTATGAAGCGTCCTGTCAATGCATGTAGCTCCTGAGTGAAGAGCCCTCAGATGGAGAATCTTCATAGCTGTTCTAATTGTACTGTAGTAGTTGTCATCTTCACAGTTTGTCCCTTCCTCTTTCTCCTCAGAGCGCTTCCAGATTCTTCCCAACAACAACCTGCAGATTCAGAAAGTAGCAAAGGCTGATGAGGGAGTGTACCGCTGTGAGGCCAGAGTGGAGGCCAGGGGAGAGATCGACTTCAGAGATATCTCTGTCATTGTCAATGGTGAGAGCAACATTCAGAAGGGAGTTAAAATAAAGCATTTTTTTGCGTGGGCAAAGGGAACACACATTTCCAAAGGAACTCCTAAACACATTAAAGCCAGATGGTGCTCAGTAATTAAAATAAGAAAAATGGCTTGCTTGCTAGAACAGAACCATCTTGCAAAATCACAAGAAAGTAAATACATATTGAATACATCTGTTTTACAACAACATTTTTTTTTCGTAATTATCTAAAACTGCATTTAACTCTCAAACCATATTATCTTTGTCAGAACTTCAGGTAGAGGTAGAAACTACTGTCCAGGGTATAATTTCATGATAAAGTTGATCATGGTTTTAGCTCTAAATGCTTCCAAGTGCTTTTTGGCTCTTTTATCTCCAAAAGACTCTGTGGACCAATCAAGACTGTGAAACCAGATTTACTTAACCTTTTCCGAAAAGTTTCTATTCTGTTCTGTTAGAAAATCAAACTTATATAGAGTATAATATATATACAGTTTGTGTGTAATATATATGTATATGTCTTAGTTGTGATTTGTTGTGTGCGCATGTACCATATGTGCATGTACTCTCCAAAACTCACTTCACAGGCAAGAGAGACTTTCCAATAACGTTTCAGTTCATCTCGTCTAGAACATCTGCAAGCTTTTTCCACTGCTTCACAGGGTGATGGGTTCTCTTGTAATAAAATGATGTTGGTCCCTAAGCCATTCATACTCTACCAATTGAAGTTCTTTGTCATCACTGTAGTTCTGACCTTGAATAATTCAGGCCGTGCAGATAAAAGGTTGTAAAAAATATCAAGGCATATCCAAGTGTCAGTGAAGAAAACAATTTTCTGGGATCACAGGAGTGTGAGACCTAATTCAATGTGGGATATTAAACAATAATAAGTACTACATATCCTTACCACAGGTGTCTGCAATTGATTTTACAGTCTCAAATTTACATGTCTGTGTTTTCATCTGTTGGGTCAGGTGAATGAAAGTAATGCATACAGAGTGTGGTACAAACCATTGGTTTTAATTTGAATTAAAAGGTTTAAAGACTAAAAAAATAGCTACACATTATTTTGATCTCAATACCATACACTTACCTCTGTTCTATTTTATCTAAATTTCAAGCCTATTTCATTTTTTTGAAATTCAAATATTCAAAGCAATTTGAACAGTGCAGAATTCTTCAGTATAATACAGTCAATGGGCGCTGTTTTTCATTATATCATAGATACGTACATAGCAAGGCTTATTAAATTTGATAGAATAGAAAATCAATGATATGATCTCTATTTTAATTAGGTCAGTTTTTGTTTTTGTTTTGTTTGTTTTTTCCTTTTGCTTTTAAATTGCGTTTAGAGTTCTATTAATCTTACATTGAGCTCAAGGGTGAAACTGAGAATATTAGTGTCCTATTAAGCACAATGAACTGAAGGGGAAAATGGGATTTCTTTCCAATATAATTTTGTATGCAATTATTTAGCATATAACAACGACATAACATTTGTTGATAATTTATGTTCAGTAACCATATTGATAGATCACATAAATTACCTGATATAATCTCTGTTTATGGTATTAAGACAATCTCACATGATTGCCTTTATAAAAGTTGTAGTTATAAAATTATGTTTACTTATTTAAGCATATAAATTGTAACTGGCATAGAGACTGTTTTAATGAGTAAAATAAAATGTTTAGACTTTGAAATGTATTTTGTTTACAAAACAGTTCTGGTTGAATGTAATTATATTAGCTTTACATGTACTGTATAAATACGTGCTACCACCCCATGTGACTAAAATAGCAATTTCCATCAATATATAAAACATAACAGAACATGTACATGTACATACATTTTTTCTAAAATAATTTTTAGGTGGTATCATGGCATCTCATAAAATCTCCACCCCGAGGATTAAATAAAATACTTCACTTCAGAAACTGTTTCTTATGGTGCACTGTGAATTAGACATTGAGCAGTCATTACCAGCATTCTGAATGCTGGTCACAGACTGTTTTCTGCCTGCAATGAGTACAGGATAATCTACCCATGGGGAAAGTGCTGGTATTTCATGCCACTGAATTAACATTCAAGGGCTTATTAATAAACAATTTAGGTTCACAGGGCCATGTGTTTGTCAAAGAAAATGTTAACATTGCACAGTACATCTCTTTTTGTATGAGAAATGCATTTTTCCTCAGTGGTATTTGTGCAAAAGTTTTTAACCTGAAAAGCCCAAATGAGCTGGGCATAAGGTAAGCAGCAGAGCCTCTGTGCCCTTGTCTTTCCAGCAAAGGGGAAGAGACAGGAATGAATCAACACCTCAGTCCTTCAATAGCTGATATTCAGAGTTTGAATTAAGAAAAAACAGAATATTTTCTAATTCATTTTTTCCCGCTTGCTACATTTAAATGTCTTTTAACTGAGAATTAGTATGTGGGGTGCAAACAGCAAAAAATCTCAAAACCAGAATACAAACACTCCCATAATCCCCTGAAGTAATCTCAAAACCAGTCTGATTGGTGTATCTGGTTCTTTGGAAAGGAGTTGTCATCTTGTAGTCATTATGGTCAGTGCATTAATTTAACATGGAACAAAGACAGTTGAAATTGGCTTTCAGTATATTTTGAATGTTCTCGAGGGATTTCACTGGGTATTCACTTTCCTCCCACAGTTCAAAGAAATGTTAACTAGATTAATTTGCACATTCAAATTATATCCGTGTGTGCACCCTGCAATACACTGGCATCACCTAGAATATACTGTATCTTTTCTTGTGCCCACTGTTCGTCAGGTTAGGCTCTGGCTCACCACAACTTGTGTTAGACTAGGTAGAAAAAATGAAAATGAAAAAAAGGTAGTTGTAGTAGTAGTGATAATAATAATAATAATAATAATAATAATAAGAAGAAGAAGAAGAAGAAGAAGAAGAAGTTAAGCAAATTGATTCTCAGAAACACCTTGTGAAATGCCTGTTTTGGCATTTTGGCAAAACCGGTCTTGTTAGACCACAAATACTCATTAACAGTGTCACTCTTAGACATAGGGAATTCATAGCGACAGTATAGATTGTTCTATATATATATAGAACAATATATATATATATTGTTCTTTAGTTCTCTAGTGCACATATTGAAACAAATTATAACTGTTGTAATGATTCATAGCCGTTCAGGGACGCCAAATATGTAACGTTGCCATAGCCAAAATGTAATGTAGTGGCTCTCTGAAGGCACCAGTTCTGTAGGGTTTGGGCATTTACTGAGACAATTATTAATTGTAGCAGTAAATCACAAAGTTGATTCTTTTGATGGCTTTAGAGTCCAACCATGCGACATAACTCAAACAACGCACACACACAGGTACTAATACACGAGGATACATTTATTAATACATAGAATATGCCTTAAACCTAACAGATCTTATCGAGAGGGTTATCAGAATACAAAAGGTATATATTCAGTCAGTTACAAAGTGTTACACATATCAAGAGGACATACGTTCAGTATATCATTCATTTAGACCGTTTCGTAAATGAACTTGGTTATAACTTCTACATTAGATACTCGAAACAAGTACATAACTCTTAGGAATTAAATTGATATCAACTGGTTGGGATAACAATTGAATTCTCGAGCTGTAATGCATTGAAGTTGAATACTCATCCAATCTCTGGGGATTCAGATCTCCTGCGGGCACAAAGAAACAGTTGCAGGCTTGTTGCTGTCCAATCCGCGCTCTCTGGCTCGGTGCCAGGCTGTGCTGTGCGGCTTGCGACGGTGCGCTGCTGATGCTCACTGGCCTGCTAGTTAGTGTTGGCTTTAACTAGCAAAGTTTGCGCACAGGAGAAAAGATGACTGTGGGTCCCAGCAAGTCAGGAAGACGTTCCTGGTGAAGAGCTAGTTCTGAATAGTGATTCAGCTGTCCACAGTTCTGACCTGTTCACGAGGCCTGCTGCTGGTGCTAACCTCGAGTGGATCCTCTGGTTACTCTCTGGCAACCTCCACTCTAGACTCTTAGAACAAAGGAAATTTCTGGCACTCGGACACACTGGCCGTTCCGTGGTTGTCCGGGCTGAGTCTCAGGATGGTCAGGAGGCGCGCTGCGAGAATGTCCTGCCCTTGGGAGCCTTCTGCTCCTGGGCCGTCCTGACCTGGAATTCTCCTTTGAATTCCCTTTAGAAAAGTCCACAGAATTCTCTCCAGAATCTTACTGAATCTTACTGAATCTCTCAGGCCCTCTGTGTTGTCTGTTTTTACCTGGAGGAACTTCAGCTCGTTGATTGGCTGAAAGTTCCATGGGCATCAGAGTCCCACGTGGGTTACTCGGCCCTACCAGTCCCTGATTGGTTGATCAAGGTGAGATATGAGTCACTTACTCCTGACACTTAGGAATGCAGTCCAGATGTCCATCTGGCACTCCCTAGACAGATAGGCGCCAATGGATGACCATTGATCATGATAGCCAGGCTTAGCTAAGTGCATCCCCCTTTGGGAGCTGTCCTTATCAAAGGAACCATCTTAAATCAGCCTGCATGAATAGTTTCTCTGTGGCTGCACCACAGAGATGAACAGAGAGATGAAGCCTAATTTGGGAAAGCTCAGAAACACTTAATTCTTTCTTATTAATAAGCCTCGCCGCTACACTGTAATCATATTAAGAGTTTAGATTTGTATTACTTTCATAAAAAATAATTAATTTCATTGGAAAGGTAACAATATGAAAATCTATTACTTAAAAGAGAAATTGATTATGTGCAAGGCAAACAAATTCATATGCTATCTGTAGGCAATCTATGGGCAAACTGTCCACTCCAGAGTCAATTAGATGTGGCTATTTGCATAGAGTCAGCCTGCTGGAAAAGAAATTAAACTAACACTACGTTAAAGTCAATGTGGAAAGAATGAGGCCAAAAGAAAAAAGTATCTTTCTTTGAATGAAAAGTAATGTATAATGTACCAATAGTACTTTTCTACAGGACCTGGTTATTCATTCAAAACATAGTTCTGTAACTTGTATATGTGATGCCATTTTTGTTTATGTATCTTGTCAGTTACAAAAAGTCTTTTAAAGAAATACATACTTTATATGAAATATGTAGTTCCTGTTGATTAATATGTTCAAGGGTTCTTTGCAGGCCCCATAATTGCATGAAGGTGATCCATGACATTGTACAACAGTAATCAAAGACCTCAAATGAAGCTCTGCAATGAATGAGGTGTCAAGGTTTCTTTTTTAATTACTTTTACTTATCATTGAGACCTGATATCTATTTCATAAAAAAAATAAAATTCATCCTACTTGTACTTCTACCGAGAGATGATAGTTTTTGTCATGGAAATATTATTTTTTTCAAGGATCACTTACTGATGTCAGACTTCTGCCAATTCTCCAGACCCGTCTCTGGAAGGATAAACAGTTTATCCCCCTAGGTTCGTCCAATTTGCTAAAATTGTCCGGGTCTGGATGGAGTTTCAGCAGCCGTCCGCGCTCAGGTTTGTGATCCCGGACGAGCCCCCAAACCATTTTCATGGAAATATAACTATCAAGGAAGCCACAAGAGAGAGTTTTCACCTGAGTAAGGTCTTTATTTCAATATTGCAATATTGGGAGCCCTGTTGCCACTCTGCAAAGTGCATCAGAGACTCAATTTGTTACAAGCAGTACAGGGTTTTTATTAGATGTTGTGCTGTAAGAGAAAGCTCAGCACTTTGTCCCTTCTAACACTTCCCCTTTCCCTAAGACAAAACATATTACATCATAAAACGAAAGAAGAAGCACCACTAGATTTGTTTTTCAAAGCTTATCAGTTACTTTCGGCTAATCTAATGACCTAGACAGCATATATTGTTTTGGTACATTGTCTTCTAAAGTAACCTAAACAGTGCATACTTTGTTATATATTTTCCTAAAGCTCTCTACATTTTAAGAATCAATTTACTTATTAGATTTCCATTTCAGTTTTATAAGCAGCAGTGAAAATGCTTTTCTGAAAAGTAATAGATAAATTAATAAACACTAGAATACATGAAGAAAAGAGTAGTACACACTGACTCACCTGAACACATGAATTATCTAGCCTTTGCTTGGTAATAGAATGTGTTTAATGGACATGTATTTATTTATTTTTATCATGGTTTCCCAAATACCTGCAGTAAAACTTTAACATCAGCACAAATCATTGAAACAGACCCCAGACATCCATTAATGATACATTTAGGCTTCTGTGACCACAGTATCACACAATATTACCCCCCACACACACCATCTCAAGAGAGCAGTCTGGTGAGCAGATAGACTTGCGGGACTGAAGAACACTGTGCTCTGTTGAACTCTGTTTGGTGGCTTTTATGTTACTTTGTCTGCTGTGCAATAGAAAGAAATAAAGACTCATGAGGTAGGTAAGGCCAGGAAACTGCCTGTTTTATGATGCTGATAGATGGACTAATGCCAGGGAAAGTGTTAGAGAGAAAGAGAACCCGTGATTTTTCTCAGACTGATAGGTAAACTGTTGTTTTCTGGATTCTCTTTCTATGGTATTTTGTGTCTTAAATAGTAAAAATGGAATGTCGACCTTCATGTAGGAAACCTCCATTATTTGTACATACTGTGCACATTTTAATCTGCTTAGTATTGAATATTTATATGAAATGTTACAACTAAAGGGAAATTTTAGTAGCATAAAAAGAAGAGGAGCATAACGCATCTGAAGGTCATAAACAATATTAATTTAGGAACATAAACATTACTGTATGTACGTAAACGGTACTGTATATGGCTGGTATTGGTAGTTTAAATAAAAATACACACCAGTATTGCATTTCTCCCTAAACATTTTAAGCATCAAAGTCTTACATGTGGTTATTTCGGAAACGTTTTTACGTGCTCCTTCTGACCATAATACTGTATGTTTATATACTGTACTTTGTGAGAAAAGTGATAGTTTTAACCTTTTCTGTGAATACGCTCATTATCGGAGTAAACAAAAGCATACTTTTAGAATTTGATTAATAGGAAATATAATATGGAATTCCGTATCTAAAGAAATTAATAACGATATAATTATATTCATGTACTGTAGCAGAAACAGTAGTATAAGACTTTCTATGTGTATGTGTACAGCTGTTTCACTACTTGATACGTTGATGGCATGATAGTTTAAGTAACTGACTTATAAGGCTGAGAGTTCACCATGAGTTTTATTTTAACAAATAAACATTTCTTTGAAAAACTAAAATATCATATATTATGGACACTCTATTGACTCACAACATGTTCGAATCTAAGTCATTTATTAACAACAACGAACAGTTTCAAACTGCTACGATATCATTATCATCAATATGTGAAATTATGGTCTGTAGCTCAAATCGTGCTTAACTAAAAATTAGACACCAGGAGAGTATTATTGGACAACGTTGTGAGGCTAAAAAAATCAATAATGATATTAATTCAAAGATCTAAATATATTTAATGCATACGCCTGACATTAGAGGCTGTGTCTGCTCACCTGCGCGGTGACGTCAACGTCTTTCCCTCTGAATAGCTAAGAGGGACCTCTGCTGTGTGGATCCCTTTAGATCTCCCTTCAGATTTAAAAGGTTATTAATAATATCTTCAGTGTCACATTAACATTGGGCAGAGGGCTGTGTGGAGATACACCTTCTGCCAGGCACAGCAACCTGCGCGGCCGGGAGAGACACTTATCATGAGATGAAGGTCTGGCTAGATAGAAGCTAAACTTTCTTGGAAAAATGTCTTTTTTATGTTGCAAAAAACTGACTTGCTTTAACAAAATATATTTACAAATCCTTTCAACTGCTCCATTTCTAAAACTTTTGTATTTTTTACACCTCTAGCACTTTAACATTGTAGCGGCAAGGCTTATTAATCATACAGGTATTAATTTTGCTGCTCCCTTGCCAGTCCCTCTCTCCCTCATCTCAGTGGTGCTGGACACAGAGAGGCCATTCCATTTGGTTCAGATCGAAGGTGTTTTTCTATCTGATAGTTTCCTCATAAGGAACAACTCCCAAGGCTGAGATTCTCCAGCCACCCTAATAAATGGTCATCTCTGGCACCTTACTGTCTGGGAAACTCCAAGGGAGAGTCTCATCCCAAGGTTTACAACCCTAAGGTCAGAGTGCACTGTTACTCATCCTCCACCTCGATCAACCAATAAGGAACTGGTAGGGCAGGATAACCCCACGTGGGTCTCGAATGCCCGCATAACTTTAAACCAATGAATGACCGTAGTTTCTCCAGATAAAACAGGCAGCACAAGGCTCAGAAGATACTCCTCCAGGACATCCTCAGACTCAGCTCGGACAATCACGTGACAGCCAGTGTGTCCGAGTCCAGGACTTTACTTTGTTCTAAGAGTCAAGCACTATAGTCGCCCGCGTGTACCCAAAGGATAATAATAATAATAATAATTGCTTACACTTATATAGCGCTTTTCTGGACACTCCACTCAAAGCGCTTTACAGGTAATGGGGACTCCCCTCCACCACCACCAATGTGCAGCATCCACCTGGATGATGCGACGGCAGCCATAGTGCGCCAGAACGCTCACCACACATCAGCTATCAGTGGGGAGGAGAGCAGAGTAATGTAGCCAATTCATAGAAGGGGATTATTAGGAGGCCATGATTGGTAAGGGCCAATTGGAAATTTGGCCAGGACACCGGGGTTACACCCCTACTCTTTTCGAGAAGCGCCCTGGGATTTTTAATGACCACAGAGAGTCAGGACCTCGGTTTTACGTCTCATCCGAAGGACGGCGCCTGTTTACAGTATAGTGTCCCCATCACTATACTGGGGCATTAGGACCCACATGGACTGCAGGGTGAGCGCCCCCTGCTGGCCCCACTAACACCTCTTCCAGCAGCAACCTTAGTTTTCCCAGGAGGTCTCCCATCCAGGTACTGACCAGGCTCACACCTGCTTAGCTTCAGTGGGTTGCCAGTTGTGAGTTGCAGGGTGATATGGCTGCTGGCTAGCTAGGATCCGCCCGAGGTTAGCCCAGCAGCAAGGTAACCCACCATGAACGCTTGCCTGATCAACGAGTGAACTACGGTCGGAACTGTAGACAGTTGAATATCAGTATTCAGGACTAGCACTACATCGGAAATGAACCGGTCTTCTTCCCGTATAAAGAGTGTGACTTACTTGGCCCTGCAGTCACTTTGCATGTGCACAATCTCTGCTAGTTCAGCCAGGACTAACTAGCAGTCTACAGAGAACCCACTACCAGCACGTCACAGCAGGAATCTCTCCCTCCTTCCCCCACACCTCATGCTGGCACTGCCTGGCACTGGGACAGAAGACGCCAATTGGACGCAGCAACAGCCTGTTACTGTTCCTTTGTGTCCACGGGAGATCTGAATCCACAGAGATTGGATGAGTATTCAACATTCTGCATTACAGCTCGGGAATTAAATGGTTGCCTCAACCTGAGTTGATATCAATTTAATTCCTATGAGTGATGTACTTGTTTGCAAGTATCTAGTGTAGAAGTTGTAATCAAAGCTCATTAACGAAACAGTATAAACGAATGGTATACTGAATGTATGTCTCTCTTGGTTTGTAACTGTTCGTGATTGAATACATACCTTTTGTATTCTGCTAACCCTCACTCTTAAGATCTGTTATGTTTATATGCACACTTTATGTATTAATAAATGTATTGTAGTGTATTAGTATCCATGTGTGTGCATTGCTGAGTTATCCCGCAAGGTTTTATAATAGCCATCAAAGAATCATTTTGTGACTTACTACTACAATTAATAATTGTCCCAGTAAATGAACAAAACCCCTACACAGTGTTTCAGGTGTGATGAAAACAGATCACCAATTCAATTTCAGCCTTAACCTGTCTCTGCCCCCTCTGTGATTAGAATATACACAAAGGACTGAAATCACAAGCATAGTACGTAATTCAGGCTTTATGAACCCACACCTGGGATTCGTTTAATTTAAAAAAAAATGTTTGTTTTTTTAAACTGCACCAGGTATTAGATCTTGTTTATATTAAAGAGATATCACTTGGCAGTGTTGGACGGTGCGCTATTTTGTCAGTAACCTGCTAATCTGCTTAACAACTGTCCTCCTTGTAAATTGACACAGAGCTGTGCACTGCTAGACAGGAAAAAGTCTCATTCCTGACACAAAGAAAAATTGTGCCTCTCCAAAAGTAGTTCAAATCTATTCTACAGACCCACAGGTAATAGAAAATCACCATGGTTTTCTCAAATAAGTGTCTCTGTCAAAACTGCTGGGGGTTATAGAGCATCTCCCATTCCCAGACTGGGATCGTGCAGTGATGGGCAGGGAGTGGTCTCACCCCCCTCTCGACCAAAGAAACATTTGTGCCTCTCCAAAAACACCTCAAATCTACTCTACAGACCCTCAGCTAATAGAAAATCACCATGGTTTTGTCAGATAAGTGTCTTTACTAAAGTTCCTGGGGTTTATACTGTTAAATTGCCCCATTGGATAAATTGCTTGTAAAAAAAAATGGTTTTACAATTTTTTTTCCTTTTCATTTTCAAATTAGAATAGGCAAGCCTTCCAACTGAAAGACAGTTCCCCTTACCCTCACGGACAGACTGACAAATGTTAAATTAGAAAAAGAGATTCACAATGCGAAGCTATGTCAGTCATCTGTGTAAAAAATCGGTTTGAACGTCATAGGAGCTGTTTTTCATAAGCTGCTGAGTAAAGAATATTTGAATTTTCCTGCTGACAGCAGTATTGTGTATATAGTTGACCCTTACCTGAATGAAAACAGAACATAAAGAAAGGGTTTCAGAAATCAAACAAAGCTTTATTCCCATGCTTACAGTCTGGGTATTTGGAGGCTGAGCTGTTCTGCTTCCTATGGTGTTATATGGGTTTTTCTCACAAAGCCGTATTGAGCACTATTTCTCGTGATGTGAATGTGTGTACACAGCTGTTCCCCTGCGTTCCAGTTAGTGCGTAATTACGCACTGATGAAAAACTGGAGGTTTAAAAAAAAGAGAATTAGCTCACTGAGAGTTTTATGTGGAGGCTGTGAACATTTTCACAAGTCGTGGTCTTTAAAATGCATTTGGTTTGAAGGCTTACTGTGTTTCCCTTGTGATGATATGGACAAAAGAATATTCGAGCGTGATAAAAAAATGGCTTAAAAACGACATAGTGGCGGAAGTGAAAACAGTCACAATATACTTTGTATCTAGGAGGTTTCGTGAAAAAGCTTCAGGCGTGCCAAAATCATTGTCGAACTTCAAGCTAACTTTACCCCAGTGTGGGCACCACATTGTTATCTCAATCACCTTGTAGTGTGCTCTCATGAGGCACCAGTTCTGTAGGGTTTGGGCATTTACGGGGACAATTATTAATTGTAGCCATAAGTCACAAAATGATTCTTTTAATGGCTTTAGAATCCAACCTTGCGGTATAACTCAAACAGCGCACACACACAGGTACTAATACACAAGAATACATTTATTAATACATAAAATATGCTCATAAACATAACAGATCTTATCGAGAGGGTTATCAGAATACAAAAGGTATATATTCAATCAGTCACGAAGAGTTACGTATATCAAGAGGACATACGTTCAATATATCATTCATTTAGACCGTTTCGTAAATGAACTTGGTTATAACTTCTACATTAGATACTCAAAACAAGTACTTAACTCTTAGGAATTAAATTGATATCAACTGGTTGGGAAAACAATTGAATTCTCGAGCAGTAATGCACTGAAGTTGAATACTCATCCAATCTTTGGGGATTCAGATCTCCTGCGGGCACAAAGAAACAGTTGCAGGCTTGTTGCTGTCCAATCCGCGCTCTCTGGCTCGGTGCCAGGCTGTGCTGTGCGGCTTGCGACGGTGCGCTGCTGATGCTCACTGGCCTGCTAGTTAGTGTTGGCTTTAACTAGCAAAGTTTGCGCACAGGAGAAAAGATGACTGTGGGTCCCAGCAAGTCAGGAAGAGGACCGGTTCATTCCTGGTGAAGAGCTAGTTCTGAATAGTGATTCAGCTGTCCACAGTTCTGACCTGTTCACGAGGCTTGCTCCTGATGCTAACCTCGGGTGGATCCTTTGGTTATTCGTGGCAACCTCCGCTCTCGACTCTTAAAACAAAGGAAAGTTCTGGCACTCGGACACACTAGCCGTTACATGGTTGTCCGGGATGAGTCTCAGGATGGTCAGGAGGCGCGCTACAAGAATGTCTTGCCCTTGGGAGCCTTTTTGCTCCTGGGCCGTCCTGCCCTGGAATTCTTTAGAATAGCCTCGCACCTCTGGAATTCTTCTTAGAAGTTCTGTTTTGCCTGTTTTTACCTGGAGGAACTTCAGCTTGTTCATTGGCTGAAAGTTTCGTGGGCATCAGAGACCCATGTGGGTTACTCGGCCCTACCAGTCCCTGATTGGTTGATCAAGGTGAGATATGAGTCACTTACTCCTGACACTTAGGAATGCAGTCCAGATGTCCATCTGGCACTCCCTAGACAGATAGGCGCCAATGGATGACCTTTGATCATGATAGCCAGGCTTAGCTAAGTGCATCCCCATTTGGGGGCTGTACCTTATCAAAAGAAAACATCTTTAAATCAGCCTGCATGAATAGCTTCTCTGTGGCTGCACCACAGAGATGAAGAGAGATATGGGGCCTCATTTGGGAAAGCACAGCAACACTTAATTCTGTCTTATTAACAAGCATTTCTGCTACAACCTGCTAATTCGTTTTACACCACGGGAAGTCAGGAGAATGTGATTGTACTGTATCTGTACGAACTGTGTGTTTAAAATGTATAATTAAAAAATAAAAAAAACTTGCAGCTTACTGGTTTGGGCCATCTGGCTGTGCCGAAAAATAAATAAAAACCAGTTTAACAACTCTTAAGCATAGTGTAGTTTTAGTTAACACAACTTTATCAGTGAGAAGACCACGGGCACTTTTCCTCCCCCCTACATTCTTTAAGTAGAATAGGCTTACCTTCCAATGAAATACAGTCCCCCTTCCCCCCACGGACAGACAAATGTTTTCACTGCCTATTATTTGACTAGCTATTCAGAGGGAAAGGTGGTGATGTCACCGTGCTGGCAAGCATGCTCTTTAGATAACGCAATTCCGTATTATAGTCCCTATTAATCAAATTCTAAAAGTATGCTTTTGTTTACTCTGATAGCGAGCGTATTTGCAGAAAAGGTTAAAACTATCACTTTTCTCATAAAGTATATAAATAATATGGTCAGAAGGAGGACGTAAAAATGTTTCCAAAATAATAATAAAATTCTGAAAAGTATGAGTTTCTTTTACTGTGATAACAAGTGCAAGTATTCATGGAAAATGGTAATCACTTAACTTTGAATGTTTTGTGATATTTAGAAAGACCAACAAATTCAATATAGTGTCGATAATATTTATTGTCATTAATAATATCAGTAGCAGTTTGAAATTATCCATTGTTATTAATAAATGACTTAGCTTCGAACATGTTGTGATATTTAGAAATATAAAAAAGATCAATATAGTGCCCATAATATTTGTTATTTTAGTTTTTCAGAGAAATGTTTATTTGTTAAAAGAAAACTCATGGCGACAGCTGGATTTGAACACCCACCCTCAGCCTTCAGTCACTTAAGCCATCATGCTACAGACACAGTCACTTAACAAGCAGTGAAACACCCGTACACATATCAGTAGAAAGTCTTATATTACTGTTTGTGTTACAGTACATGAATATAATTATATTGTTATTAATTTCTTTAGATACGTGATTCCATATTATATTCCCTATTAATCTAATTCTTAAAATATACTTTTGTTTACTCCGATAACAAGCATATTCTCAGAAAAGGTTAAAACGATCAGTTTTAACAAAGTATATAAACGTACAGTAATAAGAACATTTCCGAAATAACCACATGTAAGACTTTGATGCTTAAAATGTTTAGGGAGAAAGTGAATACTGGTGTGTATTTTTTTCTTTAAACTACCAAGACCAGCAATATACAGGACAGTTTACATAATATGTTTATGTTCCTAAATTAATATTGTTTATGAGCATGTGAAAGGCATGGTGAATCGGAGATTCAGTGGACCAGAGTAATACTTTGAGTTTACTAAGGTAGTTTACTAAGTAGTTGACTAAGGTCATTCATTATTAATACTATTAGTAATATCTTCGGTAAAGACTTTGATGCATAAAATATTTCTGCATAATTAAAATATTTGTAATAAAGGTGGTAGGTTGTGTACTTTTGTCCTACTGAGCAATCTTGCTTTCATTAAATATATCAACTTTTTAATGTATAATGATTAAAATGCTGTAGTACACAGTTTAAATTTAAAACTCTAAAGAGTATACAACTTAAAGTCTTAATTTAATAAATATTGTCCCTCAGCAGTGATCGGAATTAGAAACTCACTTGTTTTCTGGTGACAGCTCAAATGCTATACATGAGAGGTTAAGCTTTTTTAGCTCCACCTCGCGGTTTTACAAGGTGATTCCGGATACTATCTATATAATCTAATTTGTGTACGGTATGACGAGAAATTATGTGTTAAGACGCATTTTGATGGGACACACCCACCGTATTGTACCTCATTTTGAATGGTTGCATTTGTGTCCATTGTCTCCTGACATATTGCTTTGTCTTTTGAGACATCAGCTTTTTCATTTTTTGATTTGCAAAAGTTTCTCATCTGTCAGTTTGGCTTAGACTTCTGATACAGTCCCTGACCAATTCCATCAAACTTGGCAGTCTATAATTAAGTTAAACAACAAGATGCCTATTTCAAAAACCTACTTTTTAATTTCCACATTGGGAACACAATTATTTACAAGAAGAATGATTTCTAAATATATTGTAACGCAACGGGGGCTCAGGCGGGCGCCCTTGCCGCATCTGGTCGGCCCCATCCCAACTGGAGGCTCGAACCCGGGACTTCCGCGTCTCTCTGCAGCGACCTAGCCCTGTGAGCTAAAGAGAGATCTCTCCACAGCCCAGTAGCTGTGGTCCTGCTATCACAGGGAAGGGCGGTGACGTCACCCGCTCTGGTATGCCGGCTCTTACACACAGTGCTTGTCGGCAGTAAGCGTTACACTCTCCCCCGCTTAAATCGCCGTCCCCGGCGAAGGGCTATCCCACCCCCCTTCTGACACCAATGTAACACAACGGGGGCTCAGGCGGGCGCCCTTGCCGCATCTGGTCGGCCCCATCCCGACTGGAGGCTCGAACCCGGGACTTCCGCGTCTCTCTGCAGCGACCTAGCCCCGTGAGCTAAAGAGAGATCTCGCCACAGCCCAGTAGCTGTGGTCCTGCTATCACAGGGAAGGGCGGTGACGTCACCCGCTCTGGTACGCCGGCTCTTACACACAGTGCTTGTCGGCTGTAAGCATTACAATATATATATTTTTTTAATTTATACAAATGGGAACTTAACACTCATTTATCAAATCAGTAGATGGTAAAACTACCTTTTTACTTTAAAATTTATAGCCAACAATTTCTGCTACTAAATTTTGATTTTCTGTTTGTTAAATAACTCCATTTTACTACAAACGTTGTACCCATGTGTCAATACTGAAATCGTTTTTCAAAGAAAGTAGCATTGTGAGGGGCTCTTTCTTCACAGAGAAGCTTTTGCAGCTCCTACATTATCTACAGTAAAGTTAAATATTATTTGAAGGAGTGACAGAACAGGCAAATGAAACAAGTCATAGACACCCTAGTTAACACAAGAGTCAGGTAGTCTATTGTCAACCACAGTTCACCATCTTATTATTTTTTAAGATTTTGCCTTTTGCATATTTTTATTAATAACTTACCTTTTTACTTATAATTTAGTTAACCTGATTTCCCTCTTCTTCTCAGATTGTGATCCTCTAATTTTCTAAAAGTGGAAAATATTTATTTCAGTTTCTAATCTTTCTTGTATCTCTCCCATGTCTTTTTTGCCATTTTCTCACTTATCAAAATAAAAACAACAATTATATTAAATTAAATAAAAACATTATATATGTTTCACCTGATTTTCTCCTCATGCTAACATTTCCATCTGTTAATCAGCAATAAATCTTAGAGACGGTAATCTTATGTTGAAGAGTATATTTTCTAAAGCACATCAGTCTTGATAAAGTTTTATTGAAAACAGAGATGCAGAAACTGATAAATTGATGGTATGGTGCAGTAGACATGTTTGTTTTGTGATACATGATGTGGTATTGAATTGCTAGTGTTAGATTTAATTCACACAAAGTCCTGAACTAGGTGATTGATTCTCATCAACTAATTAAAAATCAATTAATTTGTTAGAAGGGAGATTCCCCCAATGGAACCATGTAGAAAGCCAATCAAAGCAAAGTGAGTTGCACTAACTTCCCAAGGAGTTCATGTTTAATAGGCATTTTTAATAAATTTCTATGCATTTTTTCCTGGTCGCACCAGGATGCTGCCATACAGAGCTAACAAACTTGGTTAAAGATTGTTTATCTAATCTCGAAGTCACACTTGATCCCATTCTGCCTTTTGATCCCCAAGTGAAAAAATTGATTTTCTTCAACTTAAAATTATTGCATTACATTAGGCATTTTTAAAACAAATGTACAATGCTAAGTGCCTGATTCATGCATTTATAAGAGGGGTGGGCAAACTTTTTTGTCTCAAGGGCCACATACAATTTTGAAACTGTATAGTTGCCACTTCACGCTGCTGTTACAGAAAGCCTATGCCCTATATAAGTTAAGAATCCAACATTATTAGTTCAAGGTTAACAATAAGCTGAGAGAAAAAAATATTTTAAATATTAAAAAAATAAAAATTGAATAAAACTTGACGTTCAACTCACAAGCCAAGACTTCAACTTTCTGCTTCTTCAATCCACTCATTTTGGAACAGGTTCCCTCACAGTACGATGGACCTACTATAACTAGTGAATCAAATTGGTAAAGCAAGAGTTTCCTAACGTTTTGGGTCCATGCCTCCCCTGTGTCAAAAATAAGTTCTATGGCAGTGCGATATTTTACAAAAGATTATAAATTTGTGCCCTCTTAATGGATATTTGGGCTTGTTTAATAAATTATGTTAACATAATTCACCAAACATACTGGGTAGTATTTTTGAAATGGCAACGTGCATTTCCTTCTGAACATTGACTCTTGATCTGAACTTGGATTTGATAACCGCAAGTGCTGAAAACCCAGCTTCACAAAGGCAGGATATTGCAAAGGGCAGCAGAATTCACAGAGATCTGTTGCTTATTCCTTGGTACTCCAATAGTATGAGTTTTTTTGCATTGTGTTACTCGGTACGCTACTTTGTATGATAAAAAATAACTTTGCTGGGGTCTGTAGTTTGGTTAGAAAAAGTTTTCTGTTCATTCATTCAATACTCAAGAGGCTTACTTATCAAAGTACTGTGAACAGTTTCCAAATGACATTTCAATTTAATTGTGATCGTGTAACAAAAAATTCACAAAATGACCACTCATAGAAACATGAAACACAGAAGCCACGGTCAACTGGTACGCTGCTTACAGACTGCTGATTCTTGTGGCCAGTGTCATGTGACCAATCTATCTAGGAAGCACATGACTCATACATTCTGTGAGCATGAACAGCGGGTTTCGCTCTTAATAAAATGTTTGACTGGCGATACCTGAGACGCCCCTGACCGACAATGGTGCCTCCCATAGATGGCACGATGCACAGTTTGGAATCACTGTGGTAAAACGTTCGTGCGCCATCTAACAGCATGAAAAATAAAATGTAAGAAAAAATGGCACCAAACAAAGTGGAATATGGCTAATATTGACTAATTTATTTTTTACCACAAGGGCCAGTTAAAACTGGCTGGCTGGCTATAGTTTGCCCACAGGTGATTTATAACATCAAAACGTTAGGTAGCTGCTTCAGCATGCGTAGGCTGCAAAGGAAAAGGTAAAGGTTCATTCCACAATAAAAAGTAAAACAAAACACACCTTCTTCAGGTGTATGAACCGTTACATAGATACTTTATTGATCCCATGAGCGAAATTAAGGTGCAACAGCAGCTTAGCATGGTCAACACAGCACAGTGTAATGAAATGATACAATAATACAACAATACAATATAGTGCATACAATACAGTCAGTACAGTCAGTGAGAAGTGCACTAAAAAGAGTTGCTCACGGTCCAGGATATACAAAGAACAAACCAGAACAAAAGTTGTATTGCACATTATAAATATAAATATAAATATAAATATATTGCACAAGTCCCTGGCATATATTGCACAAAAAAGTAAAAACATTTGTAGATGGGAAAAGCCAGAAAGTTGCCTGTTTAGTCCAAAAACAGGTTCATGTTAATGTTGCCCCTGCCCTTACACAAAGTGGATGAGTTGTACAGTCTTATGGCAGAAGGCAAGAATGACCTTCTGTAGCGCTCCCTGTCGCACTGTGGTTGGATCAGCCTATTGCTGAATGTGCTCTTAATTCTCACAAGGATGTCGTAGAGGGGTTGTCGAGAGATGTTGTTCATGATGGCCTCTAGTTTGGACATCATTCTATCTCCAGGGGGTCCAGGTCAGACCCAATGATAGAGCTTGCTCTTCTGATGAGCTTGTTCAGCCTTTTGGCATCACCTGCTCTAATCCCAGAGCCCCAGCATACCATTGCATAGAAAATGGTGCTCGCCACAACCGACTGATAGCACATATGTAGCATCTTACTACACACATTGAAGGACCTGAGCCTCCTCAAGAAGTAAAGTTGGCTCTGACCCTTCTTTTAGATACATACACTCCTAGGTAATCCACTGATGGTTTACTCCAATTCTAGACCAATGTTAGTTTTCTGTCAAAGGAAATAATGATTCCAAGAATAAGATAATATGATAAAGAGGCGTCTGAAAGGTTTATTTTTCCTCTTTTTCTTGAAAGATGTCCATGGTGTATAAGGTGATTCTATACTATGGTAATATATGGGGGAAAACAAAATGGAAATCTTACAGTTATTGGACAAAAATTGAAACACCTATATAAAATCACTTGATGGCTGTGGTCTGTGTGTGCCATAACAGAGTTTAGAGTCTGCAATTCTGTATTTTTCAAAGTCAATCAACTCACAACTGGTTGATAGAGAAAAATGCGGGCTCAGGCAACCTCTCAGAATATTCCATAAATGTATGATTGAGTTCTGTTCTGCTGACATAGAAAGCAACAACATATGGATAACATCAGTGTCATGCTCATCAAACCACTGGGGTACAACACATACAGTAATTCACATCCTGAAATACATCCCTCCCAGCATGAAAGAAATTCTGCAACATAGAATTAAGTTGATCACTTAGTGACCCCTTCACTGTTGAAAACAAGCACTCGGAGTGTAGAGGTTTTCGGTTGGGACCACATTTGCACTCATCCTTTTCTTGAGAACATAGTGAAGGAAGACCATTTCACATTTCTCCACTGGTTATGGAATCCATCTTACTGAATTTCCTTACACAAAGTTTTTAATGAAACTGGCTGTGTGTGCCCCAGGTTAAAATTTGTGCTCAATTAATCTGCAATTGCCCACCTATTTTGACTGGATCCACCCTGTGCTTAATGATGGCTTTCATTGAAAGTCTATGCTGTCATCACCTTGCACATAACTTGTCATATTAGAAAAATGAGAAACATTAGCAAACTGAATTTGATAGGTTAGTGAAGATTTCCTTGTGCAGCCATACTAGTCATAATCTTTGGAAAACGGGTCTGTTTAGCATTTTTATATCACTAAGTACAGATGCAGCCATTCAAAATGGGTGAGGTATTTCGTGGTATACCGCGACACGCCCACCGGGGTATCACGCAGTTCACGTGTGTCACGTGACTAACTATCCGGCGTCGCCTTGTAAAACCGCCAGGGGGAGCTTAACCTCTCATGTACAGCATTTGAGCCTTTAATTTTGAACTGTGTATTACAGCATGTTAATCATCAGTCATTAAAATGTTGGTATATTTTATGAAAGCAAGATTGCTCAGTTGGACAAAAGTACACAACCTACCTTTATCAGAAATATTTATGCATCAAAGCCTTTACTGAAGATATTACTAATAGTATTAATAATGGATGACTTTGGACAAGCTGTATACTCAAAGTATAATTTCTTTAGCACATTTGTACAAGCACTTGGAATCTGTCCAAGCCATACTTTGTCAGGCATTTTGTTTTACTTCAACGGGCATAAAAACTTCCTTGCTTTTAACAGGGCGTTTCATAATTTCTAACTACGAAAATGATTTAAAATGCGACACCTATCATTCAACTAGAGCTTAAAATATCACAAGGATCCTCAAGAGCACAGCAAAGAGTGTATTAAAAGACACTTGTATTTATCAACGCTTTCTTTTCCGTATACCAGATTTTATGGAACCACTTCAGAGGGGTGTCAGCCAGTCAGATTCCAGGAATCGGCACTTTAAAGGAAAAATACACACCGGTATTCCATTTCTCCCTAACGATTTTAAGCATCGAAGTATTTAACTAGCATGTGAAATAGCGTGTGAAAAAGTGGTAGTTTTAAGCTTTTCTGCTAATATAATATGGAATCGCGTATCTAAAGAATTTGTGTGCTGCGACAGGGCTGTGTAGGGCTGTTTCGCCTGTCTGTTCATGCGAGCTGTCTTGTAGCCTACTGGTCTAGGTGCGTGACTACCAACTGGCAGGTTGTGTGTTCAAATCCAGCTGGTGCTGGACTTTTCATTTTTATTTATTTTTTAATCGTGTAACATAAACATATTACCGTATGCAAACTGTACTGTATACAGTATGTATATGTATATTTAATGTCTTAACTGTGCCCGTTTAAGTATTGAATATTCATATCTAATTTTACCACTGAAGGGAAATCTTAGTAGCTGAGCATAAAAAGAAGAGGAGCATACTGTAACGTGTGTGAAGGCCATAAACGATATTAATTTTGGAACATAAACATACAGTATATGGCTGGTCTCGGTACTTTAAAGAAAAAAATACACACCAGTATTCCATTTCTCCCTAAACATTGTAAGCATCAAAGTCTTCAATTAACGTGATACCGGAGTCAACAAGCATACTTTTAGAATTTGATTAAAATGGAATATAATATGGAATCGCGTATCTCAAGAAATGAATAACGATATAATTATATTCATGTTGCAAAAGAACTGCAACGGACATAAAAACTCCCTTGCTTTTAACAGAGCGTTCCATAATTTCTAACTACGAAAATGCCAGGTGAAAGGATTTGTAAACATATTTTGTTAAAGCAAGTCAGTTTTTTCCGCAACACATAAAATACATTTTTCCAAGAAAGTTTAGCCTTTGTCACTAATGAAACCACTAAATAAAGACATAAATATAGAAATCTTAAGATTTGTTTTATTTAATGTTGGTAGCAGGATGAACTTTCAGAGTGTATATTTTGTTGCAGAGTTGCTGCAAGATGTTAACAGTGAAAAAGGTATTTAGAAATGAGTTATTTCAAGATGAAAAAGAAAACATACACGAAACATGGTTTCATTATGACCAGAATCGGTCTTGAGATATTTTTAACTTGATTTACAGTATTTGAGAGGTATGTCTTAACACCGATACTACAGTGCTTAAGTACTGCTCACGTATATGTTTCTAGGTTTATATTATGCATTTCATATGGTCAAATTACTTTTGAGCAACTAATAAGAAGCGCGAAACGGTATGCGTTTTAGTTTCGTTTTGTGCTGGGACCCGTGGATTGATTAGAGATATCAAGTACATACAAGTCATTTTTTAAATGTTGTAGTTCGTCTTGAAAAAATGTTACGAGTACATCATCTATCAACAATTACACAGGTTCTGTTTCCATATTGCGGATTTTGGTTACGTAATATTATTTTCTAGATTTCACATTGTGAATATATGATTTGGGCAAACAGAGCCGCAAAGAAGTACATTATTGGTTGTTGTTTTTTTTTTGCAGTTTTATCTAGAACAAGCGATGCTTAAACCTTTGTCTGATTCTTGTGAAACTATCCACACGACAGTTACAGTACCTAGGAGTTGACTTCAGTGATGTCACTGATGGGATGTTTCTAAAAATCCATCCTCTGTAAAACGTCTTCTCTAGTTGTCCTGCATATGTATTCGCTAATGAAGCTGTGTGTTCTGAGCCTGGATCTCTACATTTCTGTATGAACCAGCTTAGAAGGCTAAAGACAGCTTGTGTTTAAATTGAGTGTAAGGCAATTTATGCTTCTAAAGTCATGGTCAGCATTTATTTTTGTACTGTGCTGTAAACTTGTTCTGTGCCAAGTCACATTATTTTATAGCGTTTTTATAGCGTTATCAAATCCAGTGGCGCTGTGTGTTAGTTTACTGACTCCCATGTCACATGGTCTGTGATTGAAACCTGTAAAACCGGTTTAATTTGTCACAGCCAGCACTCTTCAGGTGTGAGGGTCTTCTGCTCAGAATGAAACGCTAAAATATTTGTGTATATTCTAATGGTAGTGGGGGCAGGGTGTGTGGGAACAGGTTTGGTTGAAATTGCATTGGAGATCTATGTTCTTCACACCTGAAACATTTTCTCTGAAAGCATTTTCTTCGCAGTTTAACCGATCTTGTTACAGCATGTTACAGTTTACTATTATTAACCATATTAATTTTAAGTGCTTAATGTAAAATCTTGTAAAAATATATTTTCATTGTTCAAATATACATTAAGTCTGACTATCATATAATAAGTTAAATACAAAACTAAAGAAAAAATAGGGTTAAATATAATTCAAAATATTTTGCTAACAATGTTAACTGTTTATGAATAATAAAATGTATTAACTAAGGAGTAGGATGGCACAGTTGTTAGTATGTTTTTTGTTTTGTTTCTTTTTCATAAATACAACAGTAGTACCTGATGTCTCAGTGGCTTTCAAAATTAAATTATGCATGCAAACCTGTGAACTAGAAAGATAACTAAGATACCCATCCATTTATAATGGTGGCAAAGTGGTTAGCATTGCTATCTTGCAGCACTGGGGTCCTAGGTTCAATTCCTGCCATCCTGTGTGTGTGGGGTTTACATGTTCTCTCTGGGTTACATGGTTTTTCTCCATATGTGTGATATGACTCCCTCTCGCACTCCAAAACATACTGGTAAGTTAATTGGTTTGTGGGAAAACTGGCCCTGGTGTGTGTGTGTTTGTGTCTGTCTGTCCTGTGATGGACTGGCGCTATGTCCAGGGTGTATTCTGCCTTGTGTCCGTTGCTTACTGGGATAGGCTCCAAATCCTCTGTACTGGATAAAGAGATTAGAAATGGAAGTAAAGGCACTGTGCGGATGGAACTATACACAGTGTTAGAAACCCACTATGAAATGGCAGCATCTCACTGAGAATAAAATATTTTATAGTGCTGGCTTAAGGAAACAGCCTTTCCACCTCTCTTAATCATCAGTATCCATACCTAGTTATTTAAACAAATTGCCTCTAATTATAAACATCTTAATATGCTGGCTCTGTGGATCCGCATCAGCTATGTTTGCCCATTCCTTCAATTCATGTGCATCCAACACACAGTTCAACGCTAGCAACTACACAAAATCTAAAATATGAGCTCTACTTGCCACTTACAATACCAACAGTACCAGCTTACTTTAGTAGTGACATTTCATGGATCTTTTTAACAATAAAATTTACAACATCAGACTTCAGACACAATTAAACAGGCCTCAAAAAAGTCTGGTACAAACATTTTCAGCATGGAATAAACCGTTACTTTAATGGTATAAACCTTAAATGGATTAATATTCTCAATAAGATTTGGTGCTCAGTAACATGACTTAGAAAATGACAGAAGACATACGTATCATGCTTATCCTTCTATTTTTCATAATCGTAAACTCCTTAAGGCAGTTACATTTTCTCTGTTCTGACCTGGAGTTACAGAGAAATTTAAATTCTAATAAGAGATTTGTAATGAGGAAAGTCATACCAATCACTCATACAGTACAAGGATTTGCAATTACAATACAAATACTTTCTTTCTGTATGTGTTTATTTTGCAGTTTGAGTCTATGGCATTCCCTTGGGGGTCTATACTCCAAGGCATGACTTTTTTATGGGAACATGACATTTTTTTAAACATATATTTTTGTGGTAGGAGGGCGCAAAACATCAGTATTTACTGCTATTAATCACTGTACGATTTATAGTTGAAATCTGAGCCTAGATATAAAGTTAGATATAAAGTTAAAATCTCGACAAAGCAATGTAGGAAATACAGAGAAAATAAATCCTTTCTGACATCTAAAATCAGTTTCGATCAAGGTCTCTAAAACGAACAAGAAAAAGAGGATTTTCGGAGGGCAATTACGCTGTGTTTATATAGAATAAGTGATTTATGAGCAATCTAATTTCTTGTTCGTTTAAAACAGTGAAATGTCAGCTGCAAAAGATCACACCAGAAACAGCACTCTCTCTGCCTGTCATAGACGTTCAGGAAAGGCTGAATGAAGTCATGTCAAGTACAATAATTCGGTGATCAATAATAACAGTTGTATTATATCCATGGAAATATATTCATTATATGCCAGCGAACCTCACCGTGCCAGGCCACCACTGCGTCACAACACACAGCTGCCAGTGCACCTCTACATACCCGACCACCACTGCATCACACAGCTGCCAGCACACCTCACCGTGCCAGGCCACCACTGCGTCACATACTGTAGCTGCAAGCGCACCTCACCGTGCCAGGCCACCACTGCATCATACAGCTGCCAGGGCACCTCACCGTGCCAGGCCACCACTGCATCATACAGCTGCCAGGGCACCTCACCGTGTCAGGCCACCACTGCGTAACACCACATAGCTGCCAGCGCACCTCACCATGCCAGGCCATCACTGCGTCACACCACACAGCTGCCAGCGCATGTAACCGTGCCAGGCCACCACTGCGACACACCACACAGCTGCCAACGCACTTCACCGTGCCAGGCCACCACTGCGACACACCACACAGCTGCCAACGCACTTCACCATGCCAGGCCACCACTGCGTCACACCACACAGCTGCCAGCGCACCTCACCGTGCCAGGCCACCACTGCGTCACATACTGTAGCTGCAAGTGCACCTCACCGTGCCAGGCCACCACTGCATCATACAGCTGCCAGGGCACCTCACCGTGCCAGGCCACCACTGCATCATACAGCTGCCAGGGCACCTCACCGTGTCAGGCCACCACTGCGTCACACATATTTCAGCGCCATATATTTCATGGATATTATGGAATATAATGGATGGATATCTTAGTTATCTTTCTAGTTCACAGGTTTGCATGCATAATTTAATTTTGAAAGCCACTGAGACATCAGGTACTACTGTTGTATTTATGAAAAAGAAACAAAACAAAAAACTTACTAACAACTGTGCCATCCTACTCCTTAGTTAATACATTTTATTATTCATAAACAGTTAACATTGTTAGCAAAATATTTTGAATTATATTTAACCCTATTTTTTCTTTAGTTTTGTATTTAACTTATTATATGATAGTCAGACTTAATGTATATTTGAACAATGAAAATATATTTTTACAAGATTTTACATTAAGCACTTAAAATTAATATGGTTAATAATAGTAAACTGTAACATGCTGTAACAAGATCGGTTAAACTGCGAAGAAAATGCTTTCAGAGAAAATGTTTCAGGTGTGAAGAACATAGATCTCCAATGCAATTTCAACCAAACCTGTTCCCACACACCCTGCCCCCACTACCATTAGAATATACACAAATATTTTAGCGTTTCATTCTGAGCAGAAGACCCTCACACCTGAAGAGTGCTGGCTGTGACGAATTAAACCGGTTTTACAGGTCTCAATCACAGACCATGTGACATGGGAGTCAGTAAACTAACACACAGCGCCACCGGATTTGATAACGCTATAAAAACGCTATAAAATAATGTGACTTGGCACAGAACAAGTTTACAGCACAGTACAAAAATAAATGCTGACCATGACTTTAGAAGCATAAATTGCCTTACACTCAATTTAAACACAAGCTGTCTTTAGCCCTCTAAGCTGGTTCATACAGAAATGTAGAGATCCAGGCTCAGAACACACAGCTTCATTAGTGAATACATATGCAGGACAACTAGAGAAGACGTTTTACAGAGGATGGATTTTTAGAAACATCCCATCAGTGACATCACTGAAGTCAACTCCTAGGTACTGTAACTGTCGTGTGGATAGTTTCACAAGAATCAGACAAAGGTTTAAGCATCGCTTGTTCTAGATAAAACTGCAAAAAAAAAAACAACAACCAATAATGTACTTCTTTGCGGCTCTGTTTGCCCAAATCATATATTCACAACGTGAAATCTAGAAAATAATATTACGTAACCAAAATCCGCAATATGGAAACAGAACCTGTGTAATTGTTGATAGATGATGTACTCGTAACATTTTTTCAAGACGAACTACAACATTTAAAAAATGACTTGTATGTACTTGATATCTCTAATCAATCCACGGGTCCCAGCACAAAACAAAACTAAAACGCATACCGTTTCGCGCTTCTTATTAGTTGCTCAAAAGTAATTTGAGCGTATGAAATGCATAATATAAACCTAGAAACATGTATGTGAGCAGTACTTAAGCACTGTAGTATCGGTGTTAAGACATACCTCTCAAATACTGTAAATCAAGTTAAAAATATCTCAAGACCGATTCTGGTCATAATGAAACCATGTTTCATGTATGTTTTCTTTTTCATCTTGAAATAACTCATTTCTAAATACCTTTTTCACTGTTAACATTTTGCAGCAACTCTGCAACAAAATATACACTCTGACAGTTCATCCTGCTACCAACATTAAATAAAACAAATCTTAAGATTTCTATATTTATGTCTTTATTTAGTGGTTTCATTAGTGACAAAGGCTAAACTTTCTTGGAAAAATGTATTTTATGTGTTGCGGAAAAAACTGACTTGCTTTAACAAAATATGTTTACAAATCCTTTCACCTGGCATTTTCGTAGTTAGAAATTATGGAACGCTCTGTTAAAAGCAAGGGAGTTTTTATGTCCGTTGCAGTTCTTTTGCAACATGAATATAATTATATCGTTATTCATTTCTTGAGATACACGATTCCATATTACATTCCCTTTTAATCAAATTCTAAAAGTATGCTTGTTGACTCCGGTATCACGTTAGTTAAAGACTTCGAAGCTTACAATGTTTAGGGAGAAATGGAATACTGGTGTGTATTTTTTTCTTTAAAGTACCGAGACCAGCCATATACTGTATGTTTATGTTCCAAAATTAATATCGTTTATGGCCTTCACTCGCGTTACAGTATGCTCCTCTTCTTTTTATGCTCAGCTACTAAGATTTCCCTTCAGTGGTAAAATTAGATATGAATATTCAATACTTAAACGGGCACAGTTAAGACATTAAATATTCATATACATACTGTATACAGTACAGTTTGCATACGGTAATATGTTTATGTTACGTGATTAAAAAATAAATAAATAAAAATGAAAAGTCCAGCACCAGCTGGATTCGAACACACAACCTGCCAGTTGGTAGTCACGTGCCTAGACCAGTAGGCTACAAGACAGCTCGCATGAACAGGCAGCCGAAACAGCCCTACACAGCCCTGTCGCAGTACACGGATATAATCATACCGTTATTAAATTCTTGAGATACGCGATTCCATATTATATTCCCTTTTAATCAAATTCTCAAAGTATGCTTGTTGACTCCGGTATCACGTTAGTTAAAGACTTTGAAGCTTACAATGTTTAGGGAGAAATGGAATACTGGTGTGTATTTTTTTCTTTAAAGTACCAAGACCAGCTATATACTGTATGTTTATTTTCCAAAATTAATATCGTTTATAGCCTTCACACGCGTTACAGTATGCTCCTATTCTTTTTATGCTCAGCTACGAAGATTTCCCTTCAGTGGTAAAATTCAATATCTACAACGGGCACAGTAAAGACGTTTACAGTAAGTCTTTCTACGACAGACCAACGGACCACGAGTGCCCCTGTCAGTCAACCAATCACACACCGCGGTATTTTGCGTCATCGCGCGTCACGATGCACGACGCCGTAGCCATTTACCTCCGGTACGTGTCTGTACCGCGCACTTTGAATGGCTGCATCTGTATGCTGGGATGTTACATGAATAATTAATATATGGGCCACACATGTGTGGAAGCTCTTGCTTTGGTGTCCAACAATTATGCATTTATTTCCATTTTTTTACCACTACCTCTATGTGTTTTGCATACAACTCATTGTCAACAGATTTTAATACCTATAAATAAGTCAATAATGTGATTTCATTACAAAAATGTTTGCAGTTAAGAGAATGAGAATGGTAAATACTGACAGTAAGTAATGTGTTTAACAACATGAGTGCTTATCACATAAAATTTAAAATTAACCAAATAATTAAATCCAGATCTCTGAAGTTATGCTTAAGGCAACAATGCTGTTTTATAGATTCTGTGGAGTTTTGTTTACTGTGGCTTTCTTTACAATCTTGCCAAGTTAAAAGAGGCTATCAATGTGCATAATTCTAAAACATTTACAAAGGTTCAAGCAAAAACAAGATTAAAGGACAAAGTACTTGATGAAGATTTTTTCCAGTTGCTGCCTGAGCAGATTAACTTTGGCTATCATTAAATGCGTTTGAAGTCTATATCATAGAATGAGCTGTAACATAGCCTTTTTTACAAGGTCCCTTTCTGCCCGGCCTCTGCCACATACTGAGTGATTTGACTGCTAGATAAAAGATGACAGCTTTCAAGCTACACTCAGCTTTGGAGGAATTCATTTAACCTAAATTTGTATTTACTGTATGTCCATTACAGATAATGAGCGCAGTCAAACCTGTGTAAAAAGACCCCTCAAGGTACAATGAAAATCTAACACACCTTACACAGGTGGTCTTTAAATGCAGAACCATTTAATCATTTCACTATGTTCTATTTGTGTCTAGTGTACCATTCTGTAACTATACATTATGCACCTCTTAATTAGGCTAAAAAAACAGGCAGTGTTACTATAAGGGAAATTTATTTTTTGCCACAAAATGGTAAGTGAACTACGTTTTGCTATAATTACTGTTTGCTGATACATTGAAGCTGCGTACTTGCAAATGTGATGCTTGTGCATGACTGACAACAGTGATTAAATTAATTTTTTAAAGAAGATTGAAATAGTGAAGGAAAAAAAACAGAAGCCCGATTTAAAATTCATTTTTATTTAAATTAACCATGAGTTATATTAATGACATTTTCAAATTTGTTGGGAACAATCAGTGTTTAATATTTTGTGAAGGGTGGCAGGAGAAAGATGAGTATTACAAAATTATTTATTTATAATGAAATATGTATTATAAAACATATGCTTTTGTTCCTAATTTGCTATTAAACACATAGCACAAAACACTGCCAACATGAATTATGTTCACATAAAGCACTTCATTTTGAAATGAATATGTGAATTGGTAACTCATAAAATGATTCCTAATTTGAGCCTTACAGTTCTAAACATCTAGTGAATTAAATCTTACAACAGGTGTGAAGATTTGATTTGAAGATGTGTTGCTAAGGTTTGATTCTTCTACCTAGGTGACACTTGTGTAGATTTGCATCAATTTCTACCTTACGCCATATTCCCTAAATTTTACTGCCACAAGCTTTCTTTATTTGATAGCTAGATGTTCCGTATTTGTATTTCAAACTTGTTTACTCATTTTCAAGATAATGGACTCCAGTCTTCCAGAGCATCAATTTGTTTTCCTTACCACTATTCTATGTTTGATGTGTTTCATAAATATATACAGATGCAGCCATTCAAAGTGCGTGATACAAACACGTACCGCAGGCATTTCCCTACGCCATAATGTGTCATAACGTGTCATACCACGGTACGTGATTGGCTGCCCAAAATGACCGACTGGGGCACTCGTGGTGCGTTGGTCGGTTGTGGAAAGATTTAATCATTTAATGTCTTTACTGTGCACGTTTAAATCCGCTTAGTATTGAATATTTATATGGAATTTTACCATTGAAGGCAAATTTTAGTAGCTGATCATAAAAAGAATAGGAGCATAACGCATCTGAAGGTCATAAATGATATTAATTTTGGAACGTAAATATATTATGTAAACTGTACATGGCTGGTCTCGGTACTTTAAAGAAAAAATACACACCGGTGTTCCATTTCTCCCTAAACATTTTAAGCATCAAAGTCTTGCATGTGGTTATTTCGGAAACATTTTTACGTACTCCTTGCTCCCTCTGACAATGTTACTGTACTGGACATTTATACAGTATACAGTACTCTGTGAGAAAAGTGATAGTTTTAAGCTTTTCTGCGAATACGCTCGATACCGGAGTAAACAAGCATACTTTTAAAATTTGATTGATAGGGAATATAATATGGAATCGCGTATCTAAAGAAATGAATAACAATATAATTATATTCATGTACTGTAACACAAACAGTAGTATATACTGTACACATACATATTGATAAGTGTACGGCTGTTTCACCACTTGTCATTTGACTGTCCTAGTGGTGTGATGGTTTAAGTGCTTGACTTATGAGTGAGAGGTTAGCTGTTCAAATCCAGTTAACACCATGAATTTTCTTTTAACAAACATTTCTTTGAAAAAATTATGGACAATTAATTCACTTTTTTATATTTTGAAATATAACATGTTCGAATCTAAGTCATTTTTTTAATAACAACAAATAGTCACCATCTTTCCCTCTGAATCGCTCCAGTAGCAGGAACCTGTATCTCGTGGATCCCTTTAGATCTTCCTTCAGATTAATATCCCTTAATGCATATTAATATGGAATTTTACAAATAAAGGGAAATTTTGGTAGCTGAGCATAAATACAAATAATAAAGGAGCATAATGTCTGTGAATGTCATAAACTATATTAATTTAGGAACATAAATATATTATACACACTGTGTATGGCTAGTGGTAGTGGTAGCTAAAATTAAAAATACACAAAAGTATTCAACTTCCTTCAAAAACATTTTATGCATCAAAGTCTGTAACATACAAGTTTTTACATGCTCCTTCTGATTTTATTAAGTTTATATACTTCATAAAAAGTTATAATATTTTAACCTTTCCTATAAATATTTGTGTTCGTTATCGCAGTAAAAAAACACATCCCTTTTAGAATTTGATTAATATGAAATATAATATGGAATCACATATCTAAAGAAATTAATAACGATATTAATTTAAGGATCTAAATATATGTATTTATATAGCTTGTAGTATTACTGTAATCTACTCTCTTTGGAAACATGTTTTATTTTAAATTTGACTCATTCATGCATGATGAAAAATTATGTACACTATATTAACATTTTTTGTATATATATATTATAACATACTCAATGTTAAGTTATATTAATAATGAAATAAAAAATGTGAAATAGCAAACATGAATACTGTCAACTGTTCAATCAGTTTGATTCAAAACCGTTTATTCAGTGGGGCAATTTAACAGATGCCTCAAGCCTTAAAATGAAATCGTATATATTGTAATTAGAATCGAGAACAACAAAGCGTTATTAGAAATACCACTGAAACTATAATAATGTATCTGGTCATTATTAACAGTATTAATTAAATAATAATAATTTCAAGCTTCTTGTATCTTTTTCGGAGTCATTTTTTTCTTCAGTTTTCATAAGCTTTGCTTATTCAAATACGTATTTATGAGACATGATGTTTCAGATGTCCATTAATTTGTGAACAAATGGCACAGAGCCTGCAACCAGCTGCAGGTGAAGCAGGCAGAGGGAAGGGCAATGATTTTCTCTGCAAGCTATTTAAATGAAGTAAGTAAGCGACTCAAAGCTCGAAGCCCAGCAGCAACAATAACTAATACAGTGTGTATTCTCCAGTCACGGTATAAAATAGAACAATGTAGAGTACATAACATGGTTATGTATCGGGAATGTTTGCAAATGTTGAGATAATTGTACAGTATATGCTTTTGGGAACACATTTGTTTTCGAGCAGGTAATTGCTCACTTCTGCTGCCGTACGTTGAGTGTTTTGGATCTACATGCTCTCCCCACATAGTTATCGACAATGAAAATGTCTTTGGAATAAGCATACTGTATAAATGATAAAGCAGAAGCTATGGTGAAAACAAATATGCAACAGAAGCGCATCTGCAACGGAAAGCATCTGGTTTGACATGTACGGTGAATGTGACACCTGTGGCACATCGAGTGCATATCCTACAGTGTGAGCGCATATGCAAGGCTATTAAAAAGGTTGATTGAGTAAACAGTCTGGTGTGGCCAGTTTTGACTGTTTCCTGACAGTCTTGAGCAAAAGGAACCTGTCTTTCATTGGAAGGTTCACTTATTTTACTCATACATGGGAATAAAGGTGGGAAGGAAAAGTGCCCGCAGTCATTTTTTTCACTGACAAAGTTGTGTTGTGTTTACTCAAACAGAGCTGCTTGTAAGAGAAATGTGACTTTCTGCTATCAAAGTTAAGTGAGTTAAGTGATTAACCTTTTCTATGAATACTTACGTTCCGTATCACATTTATCTTTTTACAATAACAACAAGTGGTTTTCCTACTACATATTCTTAGAAAAGGATAAAACGTTATAACTTTTTATGAAGTATAGAATATAAGCTTAATAATGTTAGAACAAGCACGTTAAAACCAGAACCCATGTAGGTTACCAAGAATAAAGACTTTGAATCATAAAATATTTATGTATAATTAAAAGATTTATGATGAAGGTGGAAGATTGTGTACTTTTGTCCAACTGAGCAATCTTGCTTTCATAAAATATACTGACTTTTTTATGTTTAACGATTAACATGCTGTAATACACAGTTTTAAATTATTAAAAGTCTAAAGAGTATACAACTTAAATTCTTTATTGGAAAAAGATTGTCCCTCTACAGTGACTGGGATTCAAAACCGGGGATTTTCTGGTGACAGCTCAAATGCTGTACATGAGACATTAAGCTTTATTAGCTCCACCTAGCAGTTTTACAAGGTTTTACAAGGTGCTTCTGGATACAGTTTGAATGCGGTAATATTTTGCCAATTCATCTTGTTCTAAACATATCAAAATATTTTCTGATAAATGTTGTTTGCAAATGAAAGAAAAACAGGTTTCTAATATAATATTAACCCATTAGTTGATTTTTTAAATACAGTATACAGAAATATTGGTAAACATTGTTAAATTGTGTATAAATAGGAATTAGAAAACAGATAATTTAATCTTAGATTTTGATTGTTAAAAATATATAATATTGGCGTTAAAAACATATATTTCAAAGCAAATACATATTGATTCATTTTGAAACACATCGGTATCATGTGGGTTCTCTTCTTCTGCAATCTACTATAACATTTGTAATTTTATTCATTTTTTGTTGTATAGAGTATATATGTTTATATATAGAATATGTAATACTTGCAGTGTAATGGAAAATGAAAAACTTGTAATGTTTAATTTAGGTAATCCAAGCAGAGTGATTCATTAAAGGTTCAGTGTTAGAACTCTCGCCTGCCACATGGGAGATGCAGGTTCAATTCCTTCCCAATGTGCAAGTTGTCCTTCAACAAATTGTCCCTCATGGATAATAAAGACCCTTTCTCTAATAATAAAATACAATACAAATTACATATTTATAGCAGCTCATCAGAAAGAAACTTACAGACTCAGATACGGACTCGGACCAGACAGTTAGATTTGGTGCCCCCTCAGCCTGGACCAAGACTGAAGTATCAATAACTAAATAACTGAAGTAACAAGAAAAATACTAGGAGAAACTGTTGATCTGGATATCAAGAAAAGATAGTGCAGCAGCATCACTATGTGAGGCTCTGCCCGCCTGATATTAAGTTGCTGTCAATATCAGTAAGACCTTCTTATCTATCTACAGAATTCCTACAGATATTTATAACCGTTACAATACAATAGTAATTCAAAAGCAAATGAAAAAAATACAGTTAACAGCTTTTGTAATGTCATTCACTCTCTGCTGTCTCAATCTCCCATTGCAACTAATATGATTCAAGGTGGTTTTAACTACTGCAGTCTAAAAAGTCTTGAACAATTTCTTTGAATATGTCACTTAATTACAATTATATATTATGGGACAATTCAATTATGAATTATGGGACACATTTATTCAAATGACTACTCATTTTTAACCTGGCTTCTTTACTACAGTACATTTTACTAATGATAAAGAAAAAAGGGCAGCTACAAGAAAACAAACAAACAAAATGTATACAAATATTTTAGAACATAATCTAGTTAAATACTTTTTTAACAAAAGAAAATCCTCGCGACAGTTAATTAAAAGTGTATGATCTATTAGAGTGTAACTAACTGTAAACTTCCTTATATAGACAGTCACATGATTACCCAAAACAGATGTAAAACAAATGCTATATTTTGGGGATGAAAGCAGTTGGAAAGCTATTTTCCATGGCACAAATGCACCACTAACAAATGAGACTGGCTCTCCTGTGCTGCTGTAGGGATACTGTGTGACTGCTGAGCAGTAATTCTTGCAGTATGAACTGATGATTGTGTAAAAAAAAAGCTAAGCTTTCTAAAAATGCAGTTTGGTCATAGATATTATTGTATTTAACATAAAGAGTGGACCTTTAAATATTACTGGACTGAAAGAAAACAAAACTGCAGGAGCATCGATAAAGAGATGTCCAGTCCACACACAGAGAACCTCTATTTTCAATGTTTTATTCTACAAAACTGAAAAACAAACATAAAATATATGAAAACACCAAGATTCTTTTCTAAGTTGGTGACAGAGAACAAAAGAATAGGTGAAACAGCAGCTGTAGCAGCTAATTAATTTAATAGTTTACAAAGGACCAGAGGCTTCATTATAATATTACTGTACATAAACTGATCATTTTAAATAGAACAAATACATTAAATGTGTTCTCACTGTAAACATTTATGGTGTTTATTCAGTTGCAAATGAGGCTTGAGCTATTTTATTAGACTTGTTTCTGGGAGGGAGGCTGTTTTTTCATGCTTATATCAGTTTATCCATGCCATTGTAATTTTTATTATTATTGTGTTAATATTTAACATACTGTAATGTGTAAAATAATAAAAGCGTCAATTTAGCACATATTATTTATTGTATTTTATTACAAGAGAGAGAGTTTTAATTGTCCCAATTTTGTTAAAAACACAACTTGTGCATTTGTTGGGAACTGAACCCAGTTCACTGATGTGGCAAGCAAGAATTCTGCCACTGTATTAAAGCATCACCCTGCTTGACAGCCTAAATTTAAAACTAAAAACATTTCATTTCCCATTACACTGCAGATAAGCCATAATAGATAACATACTGTATAAATATATACCGTTTTAACAACACACAGTTAAAATTATTAATGTTATAATTGCTTGCAGAGAAAATGAATCAAAGCAAACCCAAAGTCTGTTTATTTAAAAGTCATCTGAAATGCATCTACAATATATGAATAAAAATTACTGAATGTAAACTTGCATGAAATTACTAAGCATCACACTACAAAACAGCATAAGTAACATAATATAATCCTGTATAGTACAGACTTGCAATATATAGCACAATTTGCTGTACAGTACATGACTGTAAGTCATTTTCCATTACACTGCAAATTCAAGTGTTACAAACATTCAAGTCATAATGGCCTCTTTTTTATTTGCTTTTAAATATGATATGTTTTAATACATTTTACTTTTAAAATATATTTTATTTTATTATTAAAGTAAGATTAGCTTAAATTTCTTTCTTATAAAACAAACATCGGGTTAAGGATTCACTGCACCATCTTGCAGTTTTGCAGATTAGTGCAGTCCTGCATCAGATTATTTGAAAAATTAAAAGGTGTTGCGCAGTAACTTTCAGCGTACTTAACCAAGATTAATTAGGTTAAAGCATGTTTATGATGTTACAGTGAAAAGCAAAGCTCACAAACTTTTGTCCTAAGATGAAAGTCCATAGTTTACATTAACATGTAAAGTCATTATCCAACAAAAAATCCTCCTCACACCACATTTATTATCCTTGATGTGTGGAGAAACACAACCAAAACAGCAATAATTAATTTCCCACCAGATCCCAGTATTTACTGTTTTATTTGTTGAACTCTTTGTAGATAATCTTGTTCTTTAATATTAAACTGTGTTTCAAATCTGAATGTATATTCATACTTAAGAAACCTCACTTGTATTTTTTTGTTTAAGAGCATCTTAAAATGTTCTTACTCTCTCTGAGCATCCTGGAGATTGTTGGTTGGGTAATCAATGTTGGTTGGACTGGTAGAACTGGTTTATCTTTTCTCCCCCTATGGCAATATTCAAACATTGATTAACTCTACACTATGGAGGTTTATTAATGTTTTGTACATCATTCATTATTATTACTTTAATATTTAACATATATTAAATATAAAAATGTCAATACAGTATACATATTTTTTATTATATTTTATTACAAGTGTCTTTACGGTCCAAATGTCCAAAGGATAAGTTGTTAAAAGTACGAATTGAACCTAGATCACTCACATGTCAGATAAGAATTCTACCACTGAGCCACAAATGTGTCACTCCCCTGTGGATGATTCTATATATATATATATTAAAGGGATCTAAAGATGTACAACATTAAATGAAGCTAGTGTTTCACTAACATCTAACACTCCACAAGTGCCACCAATCGATCTTCTTTGGCTAGTCTAATGCAAAATTTGCCATGCTGAACAATACTGTGGTACAATGCAGCTAGCTTTTTTTTTTACATGCATTCTGCATGGCTGCATCTGTATAAATTAAATTAAATAATTTTCCATGTTGATTTCTGAGACTACATATGCTTGTAGTATATGCTGATATGCTGAAAGGGCACATTAGATAGTCAGAGTGTTTACATTCTTTCACTGATTGGATTGCAACAGTAACAAATTAAAGGGAATACAGACAATAAGAGGTGTATAAATAATAAATAAGGAATAAAATATATATTCAGACTTTAATTTTTGCATTTTGGCAGCATAGTGAAATGGTGATTAGCACTGCTGCCTCACAGCCCTGAGTTCAATTCCTTGCCTGGGGTTCTGTCTGTGGGAAATTTGTATGTTCTCCATGTGTTCACATGGGCACTCCCTGAAAGCTACTGTTGCTTGCCAGTATAGGAGCTGGCTCTCCCAGACCCTGAATTGGATTAAACAGTTAGAAAATAGATGCATTTGTACATGTGCATATATACACAGCTGCCCAGAAATTCTAAGGCAATTTGGAGTTCCAATGTTATGTTATGTTTAAGTTGAACTATATACTAGCCAGATCTAATTTAAAAATCTGTTCACAATTTTTAAATAAAACTTTTTCATATCAAAGAGAGAAGACTGCTTGAATTGGATCCACTCACAATCAAAATGTTTGAATCACTTGAGCAATCATTCGGTGTCTCATGTCATTAGTTCACATAAAACTGAAAGGGTGCTTTTATACTACAATGCACAGATAGGATCGGACATTAGCTTAAAGCAAAAAGGTACATTTTTCAAAGATCATCATAAATTGTTGCATAAAGAATGAATGTGAGGAAAAGAATACAGCAATGCAAACTACTCCAGCAGAACAGTGAACATACTTTCACTGAGTTATGTAACTTTAACTCAGTGTCCATATTATTAGACATGGCATATTAACTTAAATTGGTTGAAAAGCAAGGTTTACAATTGCAATGTTTTCCATATTAATGGGTTTGCAGTAAAAGAGAATTATGGCATCTGTGTTTAGAGACAGCCTTTTACTTGATTCATCCTGAGCACTTTAACCACATATTAGGGATATTGACCCAACAATATAACTCATTTTACATCTAATGTTTTACCTTTCAAAGAGGAAAATAAAACTAGATAAACCCAAACTGTGCTATATTGTACACATTTTCTTACAAGTACGAGCTGCACACTATGAGAGATAAAACATTTGATTTTCACATAATATTTCGATGGTGACCAGATTCTGGAAATTAAGTCTCTTATTTCTTTTCTTGTTCAGTCCCTCCAGTTCTCTCCGTGCCACAGCAGTCTTTCAATGCTACGGCAGATTACCAAGAGTCTGTGACATTGACCTGCAGGGCCTATGGCTCTCCTGAACCAGAGGTCACCTGGCACAGGTAAGAGCTGCAGGATTGTCTTGCATAATATTAGGAAACATGACAACTTTCTACTACAGGTTTTATCCAGTTATTCTTACAGATTTTTCAATAGGTTCAATTTGCAGTCATGGCCTTGGCTGATATGTTATTTGGAAAGCTCCCAGGGGCATCTTTTAATAGGCAGATTTCAGGACAGATACACACATGTTAACACACAAAAATCAGTGCTCTTTTAATCACATGTATTTTACTTCAAAACCCCAAAACAAATCACTAGCTCGTCTTTGAGCACAATCTATACTTCTTGTAAATAAATAGCCATATATTACACTCGCCCTGCTGTGCCGTAGCACGGTGTGTTGCAGTTGCAGTTGCTGGCAGCCATGCCCTGATTGCCATGAAGATAGCTGATGCAGAGCACCTGACTTTAGTGAGAGCACTGCATCAGCAGGGCGAGCATAACAGCATGAAGTTAAACTTTTTACCAGCTCCATAAACCCAAAGTCTCCATTTTCTCAAATTGCTCATTTTCCAAAATATTCTTCCAAATACTCAAAGTTCCCAAAACTCACATATATTCAACTTTACATTTAGTCAGTCAGGACATTTCCATCCCAATCTTTCTCTGATGACTTTCCAAACATAAGGTATAAATTGCACTGGAAGCCACTGTACTTATCTACCTTCTTAAATCGAGTAAAGGATGCATAGACTGTTCATATTTATTTTATGGATAATAATAATAACAACAATAATAATAATATCATTATTATATAGCACTTTTCCCAAAGTTCTTTACACAATGAAGGGGACTTCAGTGACTATCCATCACTGCAAGAGCAGCATCCACCTGGATGACAGCCATTATGTATCATTTACAGCAAAAACATTTCGTAAGGATAAAATAATGAAAGTGATGCATTCATTTTGGTTCAAATAGGACTAATGACATTATTTTATCTAGCACTGTGAAAAAAATGTGATGATAAAAAAATATTTTTTTAAGTTTAATTGATGAGTGTGTAGAGACCCAGAGGACATGCAGTATATTGTTATAAATGGGGGATTATGAAAATAGTGAAAATCAGGAATTGACCAAGTGGTTAAGTCAATAAGTAAAATACATTTTCTAAACCCCCAACGTATGTGATTTCTCCAGAATATACCTGAGCAGTTGGTATAATTAGAGGCACATTAATTCTTTGTTCTCTGGCACAGGTTTGGTGAAAAGAATAAAAATCCAGGCACACTTGTTTAAACAAATATTTATTAAAGATGACAATACAAACTCTTCAATACACACAACAAAATATTTAACACACAAGTTACTATATTTACAGAATGTACATACAAGGTGTAACATCCTAATCACCCAGAAAAACCCCAGACTTCTTCTAAATATGAAACTCTTAAATGATGCTTACAGAAGCTAAATAAGAGATACACTGCCTTCTAAATAAATGTAATACAACCTGCAGTTAAGTCTCTGCACCCTGGATGCCACAACATAAATGGGAGCCCATCTCCCTGCTCTAAAAAAGCACCCTAAGCAGGAAAGATGTCTCTAACCGAGGTATCTTTTACCCAGGAAACCCAAGTTCCCTCAAAACACAGAATAGCAAGCTCAGGTTCAAATACGTAGGTCCAGTCAGGTTTTCTTCGGATGATCATGAAGTATGGGCTCTCATCTGACCCTAGCTTCAAATTCTACTCCTCTCTTGTCTCTATTCTTGTCCTCTTCTGTCTTGTTGTTTTTCTCCCCTTGGTCTTAATTTGATCTTATATGGTGGGTTTCTGTACTGCTCATTGACAATCATTAACATGTGACTTAATTACCTAGGTATACCAAGGTAAACATTACAATTGGTTTGATAAGGTGACCCCCAACATCTCAGCAAATATCCAGTCTGCTTTGAATCTAGAAATGTTTACACAACTTTAAGAGTCACTTCCCAGTCACCTAAAGCAGTAACTATAAATATATATCAGAAATGTAAAATGGTATTTATTGCAATAGTGAGTGATTCTCATTTTCAACAATCATTCTTAATGTTTTAAAATATATACATTTAATTCCCTTCAGGTTCAAAGCCCTGTGTTCAATTTCAAGGTCAAATGTGGACAAATATAAATATTATGCAACTTATTAAATTGTATACCACATTTTTCAAATACAAAACTTAATGAAATCAAAACTATGTTACTGTACATCATTTAGTATGATAGACTCTGTAAGCATGAAAAAATAGCTAAATATTTTCAAAATGCCCAGATGCATACAACACACAATAAGAACGTAAAAATGCTATTGTTATGTTTGGCTTTATCTACAAATTAATCTTTAAAGTTTTCTTTATAAATGACATTTTATAAAGGTTACTTAAATATCAAGAGGCTTAATAAATGAGCTTGTAATATCTGAAACAGAATCAGAGTGGAAATAAAATCTGAAGCCAAGGTTTTTACCAACACATAAAAGTTGTTTTTCACATTTAATTTTCCAAGTATTATGTCTAGGAAATTACTGACTTTCAGTTCTCTGTAATTTTTTAGAACAATTATAATCTTTGAGCATATTAAAAACTTTTAAAGATCGGAATTAATTTGTGTGCAACACTGGTGTAATACTAGGGGAAAAACAGGAGTTAAATAATTGTCTTTTACAAAGAATTATCAAACAACAAAAGATTCAGAACAGCTGATGAAAATTAATCTTAACTATCAGCACTGTTGTTCCAAGTACCCAGGGTTTTTTTAAAAAATTCACTCACTAGGCTATCTTGGATTATCAATAGAATATTAATGACAATTACAATCAGATACTGCTCTAATCATCCAGTGTATAGGAAATAAACCATGTTAACATTTTCTGAATGAATTACAAAAAAATACCATCTAGGAAGTTAGTGTTCATAGATTTCCTACAATTCATAAACAACATTTTTACAAAGTTCCTGAAATAATGCCAAGAAAAAAAGCTGAAAGAAAAACAAGTTCTGGAGAAAGGACATTAAAATGAGTAAGCAACAGCTTACTTTTATATAAATAACAGAGATTAGGTTCAAGGAAGATGAAATATGATGTCAATTAAAACACAGCAGTAACTATTCTTTTAATTAAAATATTGTAACATTACATTTTGCCCTTAAAAATTTGCCAAATTAAACCAGTAGGATTTTTTTTTTTTAATTTAAAAGAACAAGTTAACATTGCAATCACACAGTGTCAAAAGGATTGCTTACCTTGGTAGAATGAACATAACAACTTTAAATTAAAAGTCTTAAGAAGTCATGGGACTGCAATGTTTTTGTTTGAAAAAAGACACTTTGGATAATTGTTTTTTAATGGCACAGTCTTCTTAGAATGACCGAGTCAAATATTGAACAGTTCAAGTAGTGACTTCATTAAATACAATTTCAGTGTCAAGATTTTGATTACTATAAATGTAACCAATATACTGTACAGTAGTGTCACACCTTTCACAGATCTTATGTTCCAACAACAAGAAAGGGTTGTGGCTGATAATTTTTTATATGCAGGGAAACTCCAGAGCCTCATTCACCACTGCATGCACATTCAAACTGACATAGTGTAATGTAGTTAAACTGTCAAGTGGAAGCCTTGCTATCTTGTGTGACTGCTATGTGACTGCTATCTCTCTGTTGGCAGGAGGGGTAAACAGATTGAAGAATCTGACCAATATGTTCTGAAGGGAAGAGGTACCATGCTGACTATCTGTAGCATCAAGCAAGACGATGGAGGATCCTATTTCTGCAAGGCAACAAACAAAGCTGGGGTGGTAGAGGAAGAGCTTGTTCTCAAAGTGTTTGGTAAGGAACATTTGAATCTTCTGTCGAACAGATTCACCCGTACATTAAGGACTTTATTTTTTGGGTCCTATAAAAAATATCATACGGAAAATCACTAACATCTACACATCATAAAGCTTTTATAAGATATCATAAAAGCATAAGAACAGTTACAAAGAAAAGGAAACCATTACGCCCATCTAGCTAGTTTACTTGTATGTAGCTAATTTATCCATTGTTATAATCCAACCATTTGAAAGAAAGGGGGGAATCGGTTTAAACAACATGGTTGGGTAGTGTGTTCCAAATTCACGCAACCATTTGGTTAAAAAAGTGACTCCTGTTTTTAATTTTATGTCCTTATAGGATCTTTACAAGAATTTCCTCTTGTCCATGCGCCAACAAATAATAATAATAATAATAATTGCTTACACTTATATAGCACTTTTCTGGACACTCCACTCAAAGCGCAAAGCGCTTTCCAGGTAATGGCGACTCCCCTCCACCACCACCAATGTGCAGCATCCACCTGGATGATGCGACGGCAGCCATAGTGCGCCAGAACGCTCACCAAACATCAGCTATCAGTGGGGAGGAGAGCAGAGTGATGTAGCCAATTCATAGAGGGGGATTATTAGGAGGCCATGATTGGTAAGGGCCGATGGGAAATTTGGTCAGGACGCCGGGGTTACACCCCTACTCTTTTTTTCGAGAAACGCCCTGGGATTTTTAATGACCACAGAGAGTCAGGACCTCGGTTTTACGTCTCATCCGAAGGACGGTGCCTGTTTTACAATATAGTGTCCCCGTCACTATACTGGGGCATTAGGACCCACATGGACCGCAGGGTGAGCGCCCTCTGCTGGACCCACTAACACCTCTTCCAACAAAGTAGGCAAGAATGCTGTCAAACAATTCTTCTATTTCAGTTTGTGCTGATGACATTCCTATAGTTTTTAGTCTATGTGGGTAAAGTTGAAAAAATACCTCTTCTTTTGTAATTTGTTCAATTTCCTCCCACCCCTCCTTCTAAACTATTTTAAATGTTTCTGGAGTCCTTTTATTTAGTTTTATTTGGTCCTTTTATTTAGTTTCCTACCAAGTTGCCTGAATTTGTTACAAATGGAATGTGTGCTGTTTATACCAATATTTTGCCTACTTGGATAACAGTAAGTGGGATGTCACCTGCCTAAGATAGGAGCCTATTATCTCTATGGTATTATACACATTAGATACAGATAGACAGCACACTGTTGTCACCTCATGGTCACAATTGTTTTGTATTCTTGGTATTAATTGTGCTTAATTGTGGTATTGGTATTAATTGTGCGCTTAATTGTGAACTGTATCAGGCACCACTGAGATGAAGGAGAGAGAGACTGGCAAGGGAGCAGAAAACTTAATTCCTGTATTTTAATAAGCCTTGCCGCTACAAGCCTCTTCAATTCCCTCTTCACCTGGTCGCCCGTGATGGTCAGCCTGGCCTGGGGAATGGTGCTCTTACCCCTGTCAGTGCTGCAGGTGTTAAAGTGGGAGGTGTTGGAGAGTGGCAGCTGCAGGAGATGGGGGAGTGAGTAGCTGTTGGGGGTTGTAGCTGTATGCGGCTGTGGTTGTGGGAGGATGGAGGAGGTGTAGGGCAGTCGCAGCTGCGAGGGCTTAGGGAGTGTGTGGCTGTGGGTGGTGAGCCAAAGAGGGCCCTGAATCAAACCTATTAAAGAACTGGTTCAGGTCATTATCCATCTCCATGTTCCCCTCTATTACACCCCCAGTCTGTTTGAAGCCAGTGATCTCTCTCATGCTGCTCCATACGATCCTCACCCTATTCCTTGCCAGCTTGTCCTCTACCTTCGTCCTGTTGGCGTCCTTTCTCTCCCTTAACCTGTTACTGGCGAAGACCCTTTTAGCCAATGTCTGCCTGGAATTTAAGGGGAGGCCCTTAAACATTTTGTTATATCTCTGCAGCAGAACATAGCAGGAACCTGATTCAGGACTTAAATTGAAGCTACCCCCTTGGCTTTGAGTGTGAATAGTCAAATGTCTTGTATTTCTTAATGTGTCCACTCAACAGACAAACATAATGAAAAAAAAACCCAAAACAGCAGGCGGAAATTTTGTTTTGGTCTTCAGAGGCCTGTCAGGTAGCTTTTGTAGACATTGTCCTAGGTGTCTACTAGCTTGGATATTAATTTGGGACAAACTGATCAATTAGAAAAAAATCTACATAATGTTTTGTGAAGACTGGACTTGGGATGAAATTTTCTGCATACAATAAATAAAACCTAAAATATTGAAAGTAATAACAATAAAAACCTTTGCAATAGCTATAACAATATTTAGACACTGCTAGAGAGCCCTTTTCTGCTGTCAGGCATTGAAAAAAAAACCTCAGAGTTGCCTTCTGGTGTGAAAAGAGGAGCACTGATAAGAAACTGATTGATTACCCCTTCAGAGTCAATGATTGACAGCTAGAAAGCAAGCGGCATGTAGCCTGAGGTTTCTAGAGGAAGTCTTACCCCTTAAGGGCTCTGAATGGCTGAAAATACAATGAAGGACAGCATTTTTTACCAATCAGATCACCTAATTTCTGGCATTTCTGCTTTAAATATCTACTACATAGTCAATAACCTATCAGTAACCTCCAGGTCTGAGGGAGGGTTAGTGTAGGCTCTGTGGATATATATTGTGCTACAGAATAAGGTAAAAACATAGGATGTATATATTTTTGCTGTTTTTTTTCTTTTGCGGTCTTATTTTGCTGGCTTATTGATTACCTTATGCATTTTGGAAGTTTGAAATTATATCATCAGATAAAAAGTGACTTTGTCATTGATCAATGTTTTTTTTAAAGCACCGGTTGTCTTTTTTTGATTGATAAAATGTTTTTGTGGTTTTGTTGGTAAAAAACAATTAAAAATGATGCAGGAATCAAAAGTAGGTATTGATTTACACCATGGACGCTTGCAACTACGCCAAGCATGGGACACGTTAGATTCTATGAACGTTTTTTCTTTAAGCTCTGAAAACGGTTTTGTGAAGCTCTAGTTGAACCTTTTTCAATTGATAAAATGTTTTCTGCAAAGGTTTTGTAGTTTTGGTGATATAAAACGATGAAGTGAGACGTTCTTTTTGAGTCAAGTTTTTCTTGACTCAGGCGCTTACGTAGGTGCTTGCATCCATGACCACGATTAAGTTGCCTATCATGATCACATAATCATGGAATCTATCTTGGATTTAGATCACCATAACATCCAATCCAATAAAGAAGCAAATCTCCAAACATAATGGCACCACATATTGGAAGCTTCTCTACTGATGCCAATGTTACCTTGCTAGTATACAATTACAGTCCATAACAAGATGTTAATCATCTTTTTCTTGATGCTGATGCTCAACTCCAAAAGTTTCTTTGGGTTTTGTATCATATAGACTGCATCAGAGCTGAAACTGGTGCTAACATTACCGTCCCAGGTTTGGCACCACCACCATTACGTCAAAATAAAGTATTTAATTCAACTTCGGTAGTTGCATGCTGCCTTGATGGAAGAACACTCACCTTGGGCGTCATAGCCAATGACAATGAAGCTAATTGTTTCTGGTGTGGCTCAGATGTTCTTAATTAAATCTATGGCTTGGCTTAGTGCTTGTTGCTGTTAAGGTTGATTTCTGTCCTCCATCTTGGAGCACAGCAGAAAATGAGAAAGTTTATTGGAAACTTTCTCATTTTCCAATCACATTGTGCCATTTAGCCTGACAACCTACATTGGACCATAATTCATCTCTCATACGTGTAAAATGGTCTCACACTCTTCATTTTACCTCTCACATACACATAAAATGCACGCACATTCACTAGTTTTGTTTCTCACATTCACATTGTGAAGGAGTGTTTTATGTATGTGCAAGGTAAAACTAGTGAATGTGAGAGCGTTTTGTGTGTATGTGAGAGGTAAAACTAGTGAAGTGACAGCTTTTTGTGTGTAGGTGCGAGGTAAAACTAGTGCATTTTGTGTATATGTGAGATATGTGTATATGTGTATATGTGAGAGGTAAAATGGAGAGTATAAGAGCGTTTTAGATGAATGTAAGAGGTAAAATGGAGAGTGTGAGAGCATTTTGTGTGTGTATGAGAGGTAAAGTTTGAATAATGGCCTAAACGGCACCTCATACATGGCTGCTGCAGTTCAGAGCCTGGTATTACCTTGGAAATGTGCTCATCTCTGTGACACTGCAATGACTGGATAGTTAGCATTCACGTTCTCAGTCTGTCTGGCTTTTACAGCTTGGTGGGCTGAAGGTTTCTTTAATATATGGTACATCCTCAGTACAACTGTGAATTGTGATTGTGAATGTAAAGTCAATATTTAACATACTGTGATATATAAAATAAAAAAGTCAATATACAATTTAATAAGAAGAATACAATTATATTGTATTATTAGAGAATGGTTTAAGATAAAATGTATTCTAAATTAATATAGAAGTTAAAATCTAAAAATATATTATATTAAAATATATTTTAATGTATTCATATTTATGGTCAACTGATACATAAAAGGCCAGTTTCACACAACACATTTGAGCAGTCATTTGAATGAATTTGCTGCATAGTGTAACTTGCCTTACATTAAGGTGTATTAGTATCCAAGAGGAAAAGATGATGCCAGGAATTCATGGGAATTGGAGTTCCTCAACTAAAGCTGCATCAGTGACTACTGCCAATGTAGTGAAGACAGAGAGTGAAAATAAAAGCCTAAACCCCTTTACCACACTGCAAGGGGACACCCAAGGCATGGAACATAGAAAATATCAGATAAGTTAAGATGAAATAGGTGCTACACCCCACAAGTACAGTTGTGTTGTTCTTGCATATTTTAACAACTATTTCTAACAACTTTGATTATTAAAATTACTAATAATATATACTGATGGAACAAAAATGCAACACTTTGTTAGACTGAAATTTCAACCTTCATTGCTGAAATAACAAATGAGAATAGGAAAACAAAACAGTACACCAACAAAAACAACAGGAAAACACTTAACAACTGTGAACATTAACAACAGTCATCTTGCAGTCCTTCAGTATCTTGTGTGACCACCTCTTGCATCCACCACTGCTTGACACCTCTGGCGCATAGAGCCAATGAGCCTCTGAATCTGCAGGGATGTTATCCCAATCCTGCGGAAGGGCCTGACAAGGTTGTTGGCCATTGGCAGGCAGAGGGTCACATCTCCTGGTGCTATCCAGGGCATCCAAAAGGTGCTCTATGCTGTTACAGAAAACACCTCTGGATAGCAAGAAGCATAGTTGGCAAAAAAGATATGTGTCACGACTATAGTCCCCCCTCCTTAAGGGTGCTCCAGCCCTTTCACTAAAGACTTCATTCCATGCACCTGCGCCCTATTCCCTGCCCACCTTAAAAGCCAGGCGCTGACACTCTTCCGGGCTCTGCATCTGATTTCCATGTCGTGCGAGTCCGGGACCAGGAAGCGCCTGGCTTTTAAGGTGGCCTGGGAATAGGGAACAGGTGCAGAGGATAAAGTCTTAGTGAAAGGGCTGGAGCACCCTTAAGGAGGGGGGACTATAATCGTGACAATATGTTCATGTCCTCTAGGGGACCTGTCTAAAAGACTGAAAACATCCATGGCAATGTGCTCAAAAGGGACATATAATTAGATGCTATAAATAATAAAAAAACAGTGTCCCCTGATCCATCCTTCTAACCAGCCCCATTATTTTTTACTACTGATTCTTGAGCATGTTATAATGAGGGATCAATAGTATGTTCACATTGGAAGCTCTCTGAAGGACTCCCTAATTCCCATTTGTTTTTCAGTCTTCTGTCTGGGAATTCTTCTTTGCACATTGCATGATCTGTGCTAGTACTTGCCTCTGGAGATATACTCAGTGTTTCATCTGACTACAGGACTTTTGCTCTCAGTCTCCAGGGTTCTGTAACACAGGACAAAAGGTATTTCTCCACTCAATGTATCTGCCCTTCTTTGTCTACCCATAAGAAAACTACCCATTGGGTTTTTATCTTTCTATTAGGAGGCTCAAATAACTCATCAGCAAAGGGATACAGACTCTGTCTCTTTTTTCTGAGATACTATTAGTTCATGTTCTCTCCTCTATAACACGTTGGAAAAGCCTGGAAAATCTCTCCCAATAATCATACTGTATAGTGAGGCAGTCCTCCTACTACAGCGGCTGTAGTACAGTGTAGTGTGGGTGCAGTCGCAAACAAGTAATATCTAGTGTCTCCATGCACAAAAGTAACTTTGGAACAGATTGTATTTGCTGCCTATCTATAACTGCGTCATTGAATGAAGTAACATCAAATACCCATGCAGTCAATTCTTTTATCACTATCCCTCTAAAATGCACAAATAAAGTCTGTGTAAGAGCGACACTACAGTCCATGGATTCTAAAGCAGCAGTCCTCTGAGGGCAAGTGGGTGATGGTTTTCCCCATTCTCTTCACAAATAACATAGAGACTCTTTATAATAATTAATGACATTATATAGCTCATTTCTGGGCACTCCACTCAAAATACTTTACAGTTAATGAGGACTCCCCTACACCACCAATGTTTAGCACCCACCAGGTTAATGTGATGGCAGCCAAAGTGCATCAGTACACTCATCACACATTAGCTATCAGTGGTGAGCAGAATAGTGTAACGAAGCAAAATAATTTATCTTGTATGGAACCTCTTGTAAACCCTGGGGAGTATGCTTTGGGAAAACTTTTCTCTCCTTTACCCAATCTAAACCCCATATAAACCCATAGTCATTTTCACATCACTCTCCCTGCTCAGGCTCTGACTTCAATTTGCATTACTGATTTTCTGTAGCAGAACAGGGCTTCCTATACCTCATATATTATATTTCTCCATTGACCCTGTAACAGTGGCCAGTCAGATCTGCCTCCCTGGAGAGCTTCCAAGCTTCAATGTTTTATTGAAGCAAACACCAAGCATGTAACTTTGAAAAAGGAGTAAACCTAAACAGATACAACATACAAAAAAATAATTACTAATTAAGATTGGTGCAGTTTGAATTTGAATTTGAATTGGTGCAAAGTAAGGTTTGGTTTGGATGATCAAGAAGTAGGGGCTCTCGCATGGCACAAGCTTAAAGTCCCAGTTCCTCTGGACGTCTCTCTCCTCTCCTTGCTCTCCTTGTTTCTTCCTTCTCCTCCTGCTTCTCCTCCTCCTCTGTGCTCTTAAGGTTAACTTATACAGTGTCTTTCTGCCCTGCTCCTTTGCAGTCATTAATCCACAACTTGCCTAGGCATACCAATGTAGCGGTGCGGCTTATTAATAAGGCAGAATTAAGTGTTTCTGTGCTTTCCCAAATGATGCCCCATCTCTCTGTTCATAGCAGAAGCTATTCATGCAGGCTGATTTAAAGATGTTTTCTTTTGATAAGGGACAGCTCCCAAAGGGGGATGCACTTAGCTAAGCCTGGCTATCATGATCAATGGTCATCCATTGGTGCCTATCTGTCTAGGGAGTGCCAGATGGACATCTGGACTGCATTCCTAAGTGTCAGGAGTAAGTGACTCATATCTCACCTTGATCAACCAATCAGGGACTGGTAGGGCCGAGTAACCCACGCGGGACTCTGATGCCCATGGAACTTTCAGCCAATCAACGAGCTGAAGTTCCTCCAGGTAAAAACAGGCAACACAGAGGGCCTGAGAGAATTCTGGAGAATTCAGTGGACTCTTCTAAAGGGAATTCAAAGGAGAATTCCAGGGCAGGACGGCCCAGGAGCAGAAGGCTCCCAAGGGCAGGACATTCTCGCAGCGTGCCTCCTGACCATATTGAGACTCAGCCCGGACAACCACGGAACGGCCAGTGTGTCCAAGTGCCAGAACTTTCCTTTGTTCTAAGAGTCTAGAGCGGAGGTTGCCAGAGAGGAACCAGAGGATCCACCCGAGGTTAGCACCAGCAGCAGGCCTCGTGAACAGGTCAGAACTGTGGACAGCTGAATCACTATTCAGAACTAGCTCTTCATCAGGAACGAACCGGTCCTCTTCCTGACTTGCTGGGACCCACAGTCATCTTTTCTCCTGTGCACAAACTTTGTTAGTTAAAGCCAACACTAACTAGCCGGTCAGTGAGCATCAGCAGCGCACCGTCGCAAGCTGCACAGTACAGCCTGGCACGGAGCAGGAGATCTGAATCCCCAGAGATTGGATGAGTATTCAACTTCAATGCATTACAGCTTGAGAATTCAATTGTTATCCCAACCAGTTGATATCAATTTAATTCCTAAGAGTTATGTACTTGTTTTGAGTATCTAATGTAGAAGTTATAACCAAGTTCATTTAAGAAACGGTCTAAATGAATGATATACTGAACGTATGTCCTCTTGATATATGTAACACTTCGTAACTGACTGAATATATACCTTTTGTATTCTGATAACCCTCTCGATAAGATCTGTTAGGTTTATATGCATATTCTATGTATTAATAAATGTATCCTCGTGTATTAGTACCTGTGTGTGTGCGTTGTTTGAGTTATATCGCATGGTTGGATTCTAAAGCCATCAAAATAATCATTTTGTGATTTACTGCTACAATTAATAATTGTCCCAGTAAATGCCCAAACCCTACAGAACTGGTGCCTTCAGAGAGCACACACTACACCAAGATAAACTTTACTATGTTTTCTGCTCACAGGACCCCCCAGAACTCAGAAATGATCCTCTCTGCCTTGAAGTTAGAAGTGTTTACTCTTCTCAGTGTCACAAACTTTATCTAAAATCTAAGAGACACTTCTCAAATCACCCAAAGCTGTAGCAATATTATTCTGAAATATATCTATATAACATGTAAAGATAACAATAAACACATATTCACTTACAGGCAATATTTTGCTGGCAGGAACCAAGTAGGTGGTAGCAGATTAATAAACGGGCACCCGATTACTGACAGTATGCTTCAGCAATAACATTACCCAAGTCAAAGTCTTACAATTCCATACGGTTATGCTTTTGTTCTAGCATTAACTGCATACAAATGGCCAGCAAGGGGAGTAACATTACAAAAACTACACACTGGATGCATAATACTCCTCGACTGACAGCTATAAGATTTCATTACCTATTTGAACATAACTAATGACAAGATTTCAGTCCTCTTTGGCTAGAAGAAGGATGATGTCAGATACAGTCTCAAGAGCTTTCTGATAGACTCTTGGTTGATAACCTTGACTTCCACTTTACGCTCTTCTGTCATTGCTAAGTATGGCAGTAGTGATGTGCATCATAGGCCATTCATTACAGGTTGCTTGACTGTCCTTTAGCAGAATGAGAACTCTCTGTTTAAGGTTCGGGTGAGCATGATGACTCTTGCAAGAAGATACAATTCCAGCAAGTCCAGAACTTGGTGGCTAGAACTGCATTTGACTCCACAGGTTGGCCTCCACTGAGGAATAGTGACTTTGGATTAGAGGTTTGGTGTTCATGATGGTAAGGAAAGCATCGAGAACATCTTGTGAGAGACAATAAGGCCTGTTTTGTAGTAACATTAATTTTAGGATTTTATGGAACACTCCAATTATGTATTTCCAGGCTCCACTCATGCTGGATGAATGGGTAGGGTCAATTTCCTTTGTCTTGCTTTTTTAGGAAGTTTGGACACCAGTCTCCTCTTGCTGCTCCTTGCTAAACTGCAACTCTTTACATGCACCAATGAAGTTTGTGCCAAAATCCACTCTAAGTTGTTTGGCATGTCAAAAATGCAAAAAAGTGCATTGATGCAGCATGATGTGTCCATGGATTCTAGAACTTTTATGTGTACTGCATGAGTGCTCATGAACATGGACAGCACTGCCCAACATTTGACTTTGTAAGAAATTTAATTTGTCTCTCAGAAAATGGAACTTATAAAATATAATAAAAAACACATTTGAGAATACTTACTAGTCTAATGTAGGATGTTACTAGGACAAATGTAGCAATTAATAATTAAACAACTGTGACACATTCTTCATGGAAAGGAAAGTACTTTTTTATTGCTGATTCTATTTACTGCTGTGAATTCTCATTAGATATGGTAGGAATGGTTGTATTATCACATATGTGTCAGGTCCCACTATATATCATGTTTTACTTTATTTAAATATAACATAATAAGAATAATAAGAATGTTTTTAAATAAGCAACACAATCTGCTATATATTTAACACAATTGAAGAATTAAAGGTGATGTCATATTGCATACTGTAGGTACTAGATACTTCTGGAAACTCACTTCTTGCAAAAGAAATTATTGTCTCTTTAATATTTCTGTAAATAAGTGCATCTCAACAGATAAAACCATATTTTCCAATGTAAAAAGGTTACCACCAATCCCTTCCTTGGAAATTGAAATGTGCTGTTCAATTTTTATTTTAAATAATGTGGAAAATTTCTAGCTATGCATTAAAAATTCAAGCTGCAGTACTTCAAAAGTATTGACTCTAGGTCTGTTTGAATCTCTTTATTCAGAAGCAATTGTCGTATTAACATTTTACAGAACTCCTGCATTTTTAAAAAAGACACTTCAGAATTAGCTTTCAGTTCAAGTTGTAGTTAAGAAGACTTCACCACAGTAGTTTATATAAATTAACAGAACACTTAGAGCACAATGCTCACTGCATGGGTCAGAAATGCATTATTAATGAAATCTGACATTTAATTGTCAGAATTAAATTGGAAAAGAAGAAACTGCTAAAGTGAAGATTATAACACTTAGAATTAAATTTCCTCTGCTACAAATATGTATCCATTTTTAAAGCTTTGTTTCTTAGATTATATTTAACACAAAGGGAAAGCAACCTACATGATCTCTGGTATTGTTTGACTAGAATCCTTGTTTTTTTGTGTTGTCATGTGTACAGTATTTATACTGAGAATAAATGTTATTTCTGTTTATCCTACTATTTAGCAGCCAACAAAATTTATCTTATTCTTTATGAAATGTAATTAAATGATGTTTTAGCAAAAAAAAAGTGCACATAAATTTCTTTAATTTTTTACAATTAAAATGAGATTATTTTAATTAATAAAATAGACAAAAACATATTTTCAAATTTACTGAGTTTATGAAACCAAGTTGTGAATATCTATAGAATGACAGTAAAACTTAATTACATAGTTCTTAATACACATTTTTTCAAATGTATGCATATTCTATAGATATTTGAAAAAATAAATGCTGTAAATCTCATTCTCTAATATTTTTTGGCAATCTTAGTTTTGTAGCTGCAAAATGTCTATAGATTGGGAGGGTGGGGGCAGTCCTGGTTCTGGAGGGCTGGTGTGTCTCTATGGTTTTCTAGTTAGAAAGAAGCTGTAAAGTTGGTCCCATCATGCCAATAAGGACCAGACTGATCTTGTTAAGTGCTGTGTTAGAATAGAAGTCAACTGGTCAAGTGAAAGAGCAGCGCCTTATTCCCCAAGAGGAATAAGTTGTTCCTACAGAGCATTGCTCTAACAACTTCAACAACTCTAAGGACACCAGAAATAATCAATAGGTCAGTCCATTTCAACTGTAGTGTCCATCTCCAAGAAGTTCAAGGCTATTGGGTTGGTTTCTACCCCACTAGGAACAGGATATAAGAACGTTTTACAGAAATATAATAATAATAATAATTGCTTACACTTATATAGCGCTTTTCTGGACACTCCACTCAAAGCGCTTTACAGGTAATGGGGACTCCCCTCTACCACCACCAATGTGTAGCATCCACCTGGATGATGCGACGGCAGCCATAGTGCGCCAGAACGCTCACCACACATCAGCTATCAGTGGGGAGGAGAGCAGAGTAATGTAGCCAATTCATAAAGGGGGAGTATTAGGAGGCCATGATTGGTAAGGGCCAATTGGAAATTTGGCCAGGACACCGGGGTTACACCCCTACTCTTTTCGAGAAACACCCTGGGATTTTTAATGACCACAGAGAGTCAGGACCTCGATTTTACGTCTCATCCGAAGGACGGCGCCTGTTTACAGTATAGTGTCCCCATCACTATACTGGGGCATTAGGACCCACATGGACCACAGGGTGAGCGCCCCCTGCTGGCCCCACTCACACCTCTTCCAGCAGCAACCTAGTTTTTCCCAGGAGGTCTCCCATCCAGGTACTGACCAGGCTCACACCTGCTTAGCTTCAGTGGGTTGCCAGTTGTGAGTTGCAGGGTGATATGGCTGCTGGCCATATACACCCTGCAATATGCATTTAGAAAAGAGTTTTGGGAAGTCAGACTCAAGAGCAACATTTAGGTACTGTATCTTCAAGAGAAATGGCATTGTGTCTCAAGACTATCATTTAATGTTGCCTTCTGCCAAATTGTCTGAGAGTTCCATGGCAATGTAAAAAGAAAAGACAAAATAACTGTCTGACTTTAAATTCAAATACTGTTGATCCACATGATACTGTTAAATAAAACACAACCTGAACTTTTTGGATACCTGCACCAGGCCTATGAACATTTAAAGTGTTTTCCAGAGGTTGTCAAAGATAAAGGAGAGTTCACATGATGCGATTCAGTAGGAGGATTGAACTTCCAAGAGATGTTATGTTGCAGAAGAGTGTTGCAGAAGGGTTTGAATAAATCTGCACATCATGCATTTAGATAAATCAGCAAATATTTATAATACAATAAATGGTGGGTGGCAGGTGAGTCAGCATGAGTAGGCTGCAAAGGAACAGGTAATAGGTTTATTCCATACTGAAAAGAGAAGAAAGAAAACACAACATTTCAGCTGTGGAGCCTTCTTCGGGTATGAGAAAGACAGGACAGACAGCAAAGATTAAATAGCATAGGAGAACAAAGGCTGGGAGAGTGGAGGAGGCAGGATGCAGGGGAGAGGCAGAGGCCACTCAGGTGGTGCGAAGTGGAGAGAGGTTAAGAGAGGTGTGAAGTCAAAACCTGCATGTGAATAGAGAAAATTATACAAAAACAAGTCAGTGAGAGAAGGGGGAAGGTGTAAAGCAAGTTATAGGATCATTTCTGTTTCTGATGTCTTTCTGCTATGAGAGTTAAGAAACCCTTCTTTGAGAACGCAGACGCAGAGATCAGTGTGATCATGGCTGTCTGAGGTGAAATGAGAGACTATGGGCTTGGAAAAATCTTTAATCTTTGCAGCCCTAACATGTTTTCTGAAGTGGTCTCCTAGTCTCCTTCCGGTTTCCCCAATGTAGATGGCTGGGCATTTCCTGCAAGAGATACAGTAAATGAGGTTACTGGAGGTACAAGAGGTCACCTGGGTGATCCGGAATTGTCCTGAAGGGCCTTGAATGAGTGTGGTGTTAGATGTGTACTTACAGGTGATTTATTTGTATTTCCAGTAGTTCCAGAAGCAAGAACTCAAAATGCACTTCTTTTTGATCAACAGAGGATACCCCACCAATGTTATTGACAGGACCCTCATCGGAGCCAAAAGCTTGATCATCAGCTCGATCAGGAACCCCGGGCCTAACAACCACATTCCTTTGGTGCTTCACTTCCAAGCTAACTCACATTCTTACCCCAGGACCATTAACAACAACTTTTCCATCCTACAGGATGATCCCTCCATTGGGGCTCTCTTATATCTGATTGTCCCATCATCTCATATCGCGACCACCTAATCTGCGTAACCTTCTTGTTCACAGCTCACTTGACTGCCCTCAACAATCATCCACACCAGGTACTTTCCCCTGCAACTGAGCTCACTGCATCACCTGCAAGTACATACAGATCCAGCAATTCAAAATGATCAAGGTACTCTGCATTAAAACGTGGCGGATATTGCACCACATATCGCCTCATACCGCAACATATCGCATGTTTTTTTTAAATAGGATAATAGAACCTCCTAAAACTGGCAGGTGGAGCTAATGAAGCTTAACGTCTTATGTACACCATTTGAGCTGTCACCAGAAAATGCCCGGTTTCGAATCCCAGTCACTTGTGAGGGACACTCTTTTTCCAATTAAGAATTTAAGTTGTATAATCTTTAGACTTTTAATAATTTTAAACTGTATTACAGCATGTTAAACATTAAACATTAAAAAGTCATATATTTTATAAAAGCAAGATTGCTCAGTTGGACAAAAGTACACAACCTTCCACCTTCATCATAAATAATTTTATTACACATAAATATTTTATGCATCAAAGTCTTTAACTTAGTAACTTATAGTGAGTTTTGGTTTTAACGTGCTTGTTCTAACATTATTAAACTTATATTCTGTACTTCATAAAAAGTTATAATGTTTTATCCTTTTCTAAGAATACGTAGTAAGAACACCACCTGCTGTTACTGTAAAAAGATAAATGTTGTATGATTTAACATCGCTTGATAGTTATATGAATATGGAATCGTGTAACTTAGCAGCTAAAATATCACAGGTGGAACTTTTAGAAACATTTTGACATCCGTTTCTTTTAAAAAACTTGTATTGTCCTTGTAGTGGTAATGGACAAAACATTGCACCAAGGCAGTTCAAAGCGCAATCAGATAATTACTTTCGATTTGTTTCTTATATAGTGAATAAATAAAAATAGTCCAGTATTATAGCTTTTTGTTGGCTCTGGTGTGAATTTGTGTATCTGGATAAATTAAGTGATAGTTTTGTGATTAAGGATTTCTTCGCAGAATTCTTTAAGTTAATCAAAGGAGGGAAGAAGGTTTTTTTTTACAATTGCACTCTGAGATTCTGACTGATTTAATTAATGCAGTAGTTGTATGTATCGGAAGGTGCTCTGTTTTATTACCAGACACTCCGATTCAAACCTGTGTTGTACAGTGATATAGAAGGGGGTAATGTCATCCCCATTAAACAATGTGCTTATCGCGCAAATCCTGCTAAACTGGAAGCATTGCAGAAGGTGATAAACCAATTGCAATGGCTGGATAGTTAACACTTCCCAATTGCTTTATCAGTCTGTCCATGGGGGGAAAGGTGGAGGTGAAGATCTCCTTGACAGCAGACACTCCTCCATACACTTAAGTGAAAAATTAAAAACAAAATCAATGTAAACGTCATATTTACAATTTATTGAAATAAAAACGGTTTTAAAGTTCTCTAATGCGTTCTCAGTCAAGAACGAGAATTCACCATAGGGAGCTGTGTAAGCATGCATAGGCTGCAAAAGATCAGCTAAAGAGGGAAGAAAATGCTTTCAGAGAAAACAATGTTTCAGATGTGAAGAATACAGAACCCCAATTCAATTGCAGCTTAAACGTTTCCCAACACACCCTGCCCCCTCTGTGATTGGAATATACACAGGCGGAGCGTTGGCTCTGTGGCTAAGGATCTGTGCCTGTGGCTAGAAGGTTGCCGGTTCAAATCCTGCAGCCGGCAGAGGAATCCTACTCTGTTGGGCTCCTGAGCAAGACCCTTAACCCCACCTGCTCCAAGGGCGCCGTACAATGGCAGACCCTGTGCTCTGACCCCAGGCTCTCTCCCTGTCTGTGTGTTTCATGGAGAGCAAGCTGGGGTATGCGAAAAGATAATTCCTAATGTGAGAAATTGTAAAGGGTTAATAAACTGATGTTATGTTACACAAAGCATTGAAAGCTTTACAATAGATGGTCAGGTGTTATGTAGGGATAGTACGTCATTCTGACTTTATGAACTCACATCTTTAATTTTGAAAATTAAACCAGGTACTAGATCTTGTTTATATAAAAGTTATATCACTGAGCAGAGTGATGGAGACTAAAATAAATAACAAGCACTACCAGCTTTTCCAATTCCCTCTGGTGCGAGATGATAATGCGTTGACAGGCGTGAAACATTCCCATTTTTAATCATTCTGTGTCCGAATCAAAGCGGGTGAGAGATAAAAAAGTGCATTTTGTCTTTACTTTCAAATTTTATTTTCCCTTCATTTTTTTTACTTTATAAGTTTGGATTTTACTTATTTTCTGATAGTCAGATTCAATGTATATTTGAACAAATTCTTGCAAATTAATGTTTTTACAAGATGTGGAAGTTCAACAAAAATTGTGAATTTTTATATTATTGATTACTAATAGTTTATGCTAACACAATCAAACAATCGAGAATAGTCTAAGGTATTTGTATAAATGAAACTTTTCTAAATCTTTTTAAAAAATAGAAGCTGTAGAACGGTCTTTACAGTTAGTGGATGGTGCGCTATTTTGTCAGCAACCTGCTAATCTGCTTAAAACCTGTAGAAAACATTATTTTATTTCTGTACGGAATGCATGTTGCGTTTACAAAATTAAAGTGTTTAAAATGTTTAAGAAGTAAAAAGAACTTTCAGCTTATGCAAAACCACCATTAATTAAATCATTAATGGTGATTTAGTAAGTAAATCATTAATTAAAAGTGTTTTTTACTGATTTATATACAGATGCAGCCATTCAAAACGCGTGAGGTACACCACGGTAACATGCAGTGGGCGTGTCGCATCCTAATGCGGCATTACGCAGTATCATGCGTAATATGACGTCATATCGGAAAGTATCCAGAATCACCTTGTAAAACTGCCAGGAGGAGCCAATAAAGCTTAACCTCTCATGTACAGCATTTGAGCTTTTAAATTTATCAAACAGTAAAAAGTCAAATTTCTGGGAACGTCCGTATACCAGAGATTATGGTACCTCTTCAGAAGGGTGTCAGCTAGTCAGATTCCAGGACCGGAATTATCTGTTTTATAATCGAGAATATGTAATCACGTATCTAAAGAAATTAATAATGATATTAATTTAAGGATCTAAATATCTAAATCTATGTATCTGTATAGCTGGTAGTATTACTGTATTTCACTTTCTTTGTAAACACTTTTTGTTAACACCAGAATCGCAGGTGGATTCTGTTTTTTGGTCTGTTATGGTCTGTAGCTCAAATCCTGCTTAACTAAAAATTAGAGACAAAAAGAGTATTATTGGACAATGTTGTGAGGCTCTGGCGGAATTTCTCTGTAAACTGAAGAGTTATAGAGAAGAAAGGTTGTGTATCGCTTCTTTTGATACTTGTAAAAAAATACATTCCAATGTTAATGCGACACGGAAGATAATGTGGTGTATTGGTCATTAGTGAAAAGATTCTATCATTTAATCTCTTTACTGTGCACGTTTTAATCCGCTTAGTATTGAATATTTATATGGAATTTTACCACTAAAGGGAAATTTTAGTAGTTAAGCATAAAACGCAGAGGAGCATAACGAAGGTCATAAAGGTCATAAATGATATTAATTTAGGAACATAAACATACTATGTAAACTGTATGTTGCACAGTACACAGCGGTACCGCAGGTTGAGCTGTAGGGCGCAAATCCACCGGAACCCAAAAGCCATACATATTAATGTGCATTTGCCTGGCACTGCGTGATTTTCATCAATCTCTGTGGGAGTGCTGGTTGTGACGAATTAAACCGGTTTCACAGGTATTTTCAAAGTAGAAGGCGGCGAGTCTTCCAGCGAAAGACACCTCCCCCCTCCAAAACCCCTTTTTTTTGCTTACACAAGTAGTTCTTAAGTACAGTACAGTAAGTACAGTAAGTACGTACGGTAGTACTTCTCACGTTAAGAAAGCTAGGTGTTAGCATAAACTATAAGTAATCAATAATATTAAATTTAGCACTGTAATAAATTGTGCTAATAATAAATTCTATTCTGCTCTGAGAATGTAGGGGGGAGGAAGAATGACGGTGGTCTTTTCACTGATAAACTTGTGTCAAGCTGTCAACAAAAACCAGCGGTCAAAAAAAAGTTTTTTTTATAAAAAAGTCAATTGTGTGTCCATAATATTGCTATTTTGATATTGCTAACTGCTATTGCTACTGAGTCTCTGTGTAATGTAAATACATTTTGTCTCCAAATCCACCACCATTGTATGAATCATAGCCCTACCAAATGATGCAAATTCTGCTGCAATGGTTGTGTGCAGGAATTATTCAGTATGGCATCTCCATGTTCAAGTACACACTGCTCTGTGTGCAAATGCAAATGCATTTAAAAAAAGTTTTTTTTTAAAAAAAAAGCCACCTTTAAAGGCTATGTAAAATAAAGTTTATTATTATTAATATTGATTATATTCTTCCTCCCACGACTTGTAAAATTGTTGTTGTTATTGTTGTTATCCCGTAAAGCACTTTGAAAAGCATACTGTCCAGCATATTGTATTTCATTGCACTTTGACTGATCGTCTTATAATAACTTGTTGTTAGAATATCACCCAAGAGGATATTCCCCCCAAGAGGATATAGAGGATATCCCCCAAGAGGTATCCAGGTAACAGTGAAACAGGCGTACAGTCTGGGGAGATCGCCCGTTCTCCATGTAAATAGTTCCCTGGTTCCGCACCCCTTGGTGTCTCTCTCTCTGTCTCTCTCTCTCTGTCTCTCTCTCAGGCCCACGCTCTTGGCAGGCTTGTCTTGTGTCTCTCTCTCTCATCTGGGCACAGGAGTGCTGCTGGCGGGTGGTGACGGAGAAGAAATAAAGCGCAGTTTTTAACTCCACAAGTCTGAGTGTCTGTGTTCTTCCTCAACTAACCCAAATTCACTACATTGGTGTCAGAAGCAGGAGGATGAACAATGAACGGACGATGATGTCGGACTCAGAGAAGTGCTGGTTCCCCCAGCCCCGGGGACTCCGGAGGCCATCGGGAAACTGGAGCGTGGCGGCCTAAAGGGGGGGAGGCCACCCTTGAGCGACGCTACCCCCGCTCCGGAAAGCCAGAAAGACCGCTTAACCCTGCCTGCTGTGGGAAGGGTTGGCCACAGCCGGGGCTTATTTCTTCCCTGCCTCACCGAGGGCAGACCCTGCCAGGCCCTCGTCGACACCGGTTCAACCATCACCCTGCTGCGGCCTGGTGTCCTGCCGGGTACCGAGTCAGCCAGACCCCCAGGGCGCTCACCATGCACTTTGGGGCTGCAAGGGTGAAACACCCCTTCTACCTTGCCCCAGTCCGGGAGGACTGTATCCTGGGGTTGGACTGGTTGCAGCAAGTGGGTGGCTGCCTTGACTTGGGCGTGAGGGTGCTGCGCCGGGGGTGGCGGGTGCCCTCCAGCGGCGAGGTCATGTGGCAGTTTGTGGTGTCGCGGTCGCTCCGTAGGGTAGTTCTCCAAGCAGTGCACAGCCAGCTGGAGGCCGCCAAGCAGTGACCTAGCCGCTGGAGGGCACCTGCCACCCTGGGCGCAACACCCCGTCCCTCACCTCCAGGGCCTCCCACAGTGCACATAGTGCCTTATAAACTTCAGGTAGGGGCAATCTTATCTCGCAGTCCTGGGATTCAGATCTGGCACGCTCGCCCAGACACCCGTGGCTCCGACAGGCCCAGGTGACGCCCGCCGCTACCACTTCCGCTTCCCGCTCCGGTCAACCCACACACACCGGGCACCTCCCGCCCCGCCCACCGCGAGACTGATTCGTTCCCCCTGCCCCACCAACTCTCGCCGGCCCAAGTCAAGGCAACCACCCACCTGCTGCAACCAGTCCAACCCCAGGATACAGTCCTCGCGGACTGGGGCAAGGTAGAAGGGGTGTTTCACCCTCGCAGCCCCAAAGTGCACGGTGAGCAACCCGGGGGTCCGGCTGCCTCAGTGCCCGGCAGGACACCAGGCCGCAGCAGGGTGATGGTCGAACCGGTGTCAACGAGGGCCTGGCAGGGTCTGCCCTCGATGAGGCAGGGAAGAAATAAGCCCCGGCTGTGGCCAACCCTTCCCACAGCAGGCGGGGTGAAGTGCTCCTTCTGGCTTTCCGGAGCAGGGGTAGCATTACTCAAGGGCGGCCTTCCCCCCTTTAGGCCGCCCCGCTCCCGTCTCCTCCTCCCCATCTGATTCCCCTCAGTCGGGGCCAGGGCCCAGAGGAACGCCTGGAGCGCTATCTCCCTGTGGGCCTCCTCCGGGAGAGAAGGGTAACCCTGGCGGGCTAAGTAGGCCAGATCTGCGGCGACTGGACCCTGCGGCTCTCCCACTAGGCAGCAGCGTTGGGCCAACCTTGCCAACAGCAGTCCCAGCGCCTCCCCTCTCCTGCCAAAACGCCTCCGGATGGCCGACGCCAACACCGCGTAGTTGTACCGCTGGTCCCCGGGTACATCCAGCAACACTTGGCAGGCCTTCCCCTCGAGGACAGCGGTGAGGTGGCCCACCATCTCCACCTGAGACCAGCCGTTTTCCCAGTCCGCCATCTGGAACTGGGCCTCAAACATCTGCCATGGGATCTCCCAATTATAACGGTCTCACTGGCGCAGGCTGGAGCAGGGGTGGCGGGCTGGACCCCGCTGGTCTGGCGTCTCCTTCCTGCCACACGGCCTGAGGCGACCCGGGAAAGGGCCCCCCTTCCGCTGAGTAGGTCACCGTGAGGTAGCCCTGATAAGGGCTGTGGCCACTGGCAGTGCTGAGGGGTCGTCCCGGCCCCTAGCGGCTGCTGCTTGCCCTCAAAAGGAGCTTTAGGGAGTCACTCGGCTTCTGGGGGAACCGGCGCTTCTCTGAATCCGACATCATCGGCCGTTCACTGTCCATCCTCCCGCTTCTGACAACAATGTAATGAATTTGAGTTCGTTGAGGACGAACACAGAGACTCAAACTTGTGGAGTTAAAAACTGCACTTTATTTCTTCTCCGTCACCACCCGCCAGCAGCACTCCCGCACCTAGATGAGAGAGAGACACAAGACAAGCCCGCCAAGAGCACGGGCCCGAGGGAGAGAGAGACAGAGAGAGACATCAAGGGGTGCGGAACCAGGGAACTATTTACATGGAAAACAGGCGATCTCCCCAGACTATACGCCTGTTTCACTGTTACCTGGATACCTCTTGGGGGATATCCTCTATATCCTCTTGGGGGGAATATCCTCTTGGGGGATATTCTAACAACAAGTTATTATAAGACGATCTGTCAAAGTGCAATGAAATACAATATGTTGGACAGTATGCTTCTCAAAGTGCTTTATGGGATAACAACAATAACAACAACAATTGTACAAGTCCTTGGAGGAAGAATATTATCAATATTAATAATAAAAAACTTTATTTTATATGGCGCCTTTAAAGGTGGCTTTATAAAAAAAATCTTTTTTTAAATGCATTTCTATTTGCACACAGAGCAGTGTGTACTTGAACATGGAGATGCCATATTGAATAATTCCTGCACACAACCATTGCAGCGGAATTTGCATCGTTTGGCAGGGCTATGATTCATACAAGTGGTGGTGGATTTGGAGACAAAATGTATTTACATTGGGTTGCTGTAAGTGGAGCACTAATAAGCCCAAAGCTCTTCTTATTATTTTACAAGAAAATGCACCTGACAAGCTGGACACTATGCTTTTCAAAGCTCTTAAATCAATATTAATAATAATAAACTTTATTTTATATAGCACCTTTAAAGGTGGCTTTTTAAAAAAAACTGTTTTTAAATGCATTTGCAGTTACACACAGAGCAGTGTGTACTTGAACATGGAGATGCCATACTGAATAATTCCTGCACACAACCATTGCAGCGGAATTTGGATCGTTTGGCAGGGCTATGATTCATACAAGTGGTGGTAGATTTGGAGACAAAATGTATTTACATTGGGTTGCTGTAAGTGGAGCACTAATAAGCCCAAAGCTCTACTTATTATTTTACAAGAGAATGCACCTGACAAGCTGGACACTATGCTTCTCAAAGCACTTTACAGGATAACAACAACAATAACAACAACAATTTACATGTTCTGGGAGGAAAAATATGATCAATATTAATAATAATAATAAACTTTATTTTATATAGCACCTTTAAAGGTGGCTCCTCAAAGCGGTTTACAGGATAACAACCAATGAAACAACAGTGGCTGGGGGTTGAAAATACCTGTGAAACTGGTTTGTTTACAATGTACTGTAGACACATTAGCATGTTAAAGCGATTCCATTGAGGAGCCAGGCGCGATAATTGTTTTGTTCCTTGATATCTGATCTGCAAGGCCATTTGGCTGCAGCGAATGTGAATTCTGTCTGAGAAAATAAAAGTATTTTAATCAAGATTCCCTTATATATTAACGTGAAACAAAACAAAAACTAAAAATAAGATCTACAATCTACAGAAATTCACAACAAACATATCTTAAAACATTTACATATATTGTTAAGTTATTACTTTAAATATATACTTTAAGTTACTGAAACAGCCAGTTAATAAAATCGTTGCAATTTTGTTCTTGTTTGGAGGTGGGGATATTCTGACAACAACTGATTTAAAGACAATCTGTCAAAGTGCAATGAAATACAATATTACGAGGGTACCTTTAAAGCGGAGACGACGAAATAAAGTTTATTATTAATTTGCTGGACAGAGAGGTAAAAATTATTATGCAGAAGACAAAGATAACGATTTACGTTGCATTGCCAGATTGTGAATCAATAAAAATATTTAATTAACACGGGTTTGCGTTTTAAATGGAAATGGGGGTGACAGGAACTCTTAATCTAAATAAAAATAAAATAAATAAAACCGATTTCGATAGTTAATAACCACTTGCGGTATTATGCGGTATTATGCGCGAAACATTTTTCTTCCTCCTGATCAGCTTAGAAATCTGTGTACGCTGTAAGATTTTTACTTCCTAATTAAACTTTTAAAATACGCATTTCGAATGGAAGCAGCATATGCTCATGTCTTCCTGTTATGTAGAACAGATCAGCAAGTTTTTTTTTTTCCCCAGTCAGAGGGGTGTCAGATGGTGTCAGCCAATCACCATTCTGAAGCCTACCGTAATCTCTGGTATAGGGACACCCCAGAATTCTGTCGCATTTTAATTTTAGGAAATTATGAAACGCTCGGTTAAAAGCAAGGGAGATTGTCCGTTATAGTGGACATAAAAACAAGAGTTTACTGAGGCGTATTGGAAACCCAATTTTCCGGCATTATATCCTAGAAGACAAAAACCGGCGCCAGACCGGGAGAATGTCCGGAGCATTAAAGGGATTGGACAGTTTCCAAGTGCTTGTACAATCGATGGAAATGTTCAAATAAATGTGCAAAAGAAATAAAAAAAATAATGTATTCCTTTATCATATTGGCTAGCTAATGTCCTCTCTTTGATAGTTACCTGTGGCTGTGTTTCTGCGTTGCGTAGCAACGAGTGACTTTTTTCTCAGGCGGAGGAACGTAAACAGCTTAATTTTCGTGTTAAATAATTTTTTTAATTAAAATTCATTCTATACAGCAATCAAACTCAGAAGGAGCACAAAAAAAAACTTTTCCAAAGTAACCACAGTAAGTAACCGAAAGAAAGACTTTGATGCTTAAAATGTTTACGAAGAAAGTGGAAAACTGGTGTGTATTTTTTATTTAAACTACCAATACCAGCCACATACAGCTTACATAATGTTAATATTCCTAAATTAATAGCATTTATGATATTCAGAGACATTATGCTCCTGTTTTTGTGCTCAACTACCAAAATGTCCCTTTAGTTTTAAAATTTCATATTAAAATTCAATATCAAGCGGATTTAAACATGCACAGTAAAGAGATTAAATGAAGCAATCATTTCACTAATAACTAATGCACCACAGGTGCCGCCTGTCGGTCATTTTGGCCAGACAATCATGTATCGCTAATCTGCACATAACTTCGCGCTGTACAGGGTTTTACCGCGCATTTTGAATGGTTTCAACTGTATCTAACACCACACTCATTCAAAGCCCCTCAGGACAATTCCGGATCACCCAGGCAACCTCTTGTACCTTCAGCAACCTCATTTACTGTATCTCTTGCAGTAAATGCCCAGCCATCTACATTGGGGAAACAGGAAAGAGACTCTAAGACCGCTTCAGAGGAGATGTTAGGGCTGTGAAGATTAAAGATTTCTCCAAGCCCATAGTTTCTCATTTCACCTCAGATGGCCATGATCACACTGATCTCTCCATCTGTGTTCTCAAAGAAGGTTTTCTTAACTCGCATAGCAGAAAGTCAACAGAAACGAAACTCATCCTGAAACTTCCTTCACACCTTCCCTCTTCTCTCACTGACAGACTTGTTTTTGTGTAATCTTCTCTATTCACATGCAGGTTTTGACTTCACACCATTATCCACTTCACACCACCCGAGTGGCCTCTCTGCCCCTCCCCAGCTCCCGCCTCCACTCTCCCAGCTTTTGTTCTCCTATGTTATTTAATCTTTGCTGTCTGCCCTGTCTCTCATGCCCAAAGATGGCTCCACAGCTGAAACGTTGTGTTTTCTGTCTTCTTGTTTCAGCATTTATAATAGATGTTCCATTTTGATATGATATTGAAATCTATTTATTGTAGCACAAAAATATTGAATGCACATTTTATGCTGTTACACTTTGCTTTTAATTCATCAAGTGTAAGCACACATTTGTAGGCTACAAATGGATAAGGATAATTAGACTGTCATAAACATTTCTTGGGTCTATGTTTTAGACCTTGTTCAGTTAAATTAATATGTGCAACACAACCATTTATACAGTAAACTATAGGCAAAAGGGTAATTTAGCCTATGATAAATTAATGGAAATTATGGTAGTGGCCATGAATTACAGAAGGAGGAGTTGCAAGGCTCTTCCCATGAATTGCAAGGCTAAGCTAGTTATGACTCTAAGATTCACCTTGTATAGTACAAGTAAGGAAGGAATTCAACAGAGTAGGCTGTATGACAGACTTTAATACAAAGATGATAGTGAGTCGCACTCATTATATGTACTCTCTCCTTCATCTGTACAACAAAGCACTTTCTTCTTGTAAGACATCATTGGAAGGTCCAAGATTCTGTCTAAGCTAATGTGGCCAGGGCTACTAATTATTTCCAGATCACTACTTGTCAGTTTATTAACAGATAAAAAAGCAGTTGACTGAGTGCCTTTTATTACAGGAAAGACCATGTAACGGGATCACAATATTCACATATACAAACCAGTGCACAGAGATGATCTCTGTGCACTGGTTTGTATATGTGAATGGGGTCATGAAACCACAGAAAAATCAAGACTATAGGTTTATAATGACAAAGCCCATCTTTAAAAGTAGTTCATCCATTAGAGCCTACATTTTGAACAAAAACTGCAAGTCTCTAGATGTGTCGAGGTCTGATACAGCATAGTTAAAATCTATAAGCCACATATAGAGAAATGGTTTGGATCTAGAGTAAGACCTTATGTTGCCAATTCAAATGGCCACTCCACTTTCAATGTATGCTTAATCACTGAAGTGTTCTTCAGCATAACATTAATTTACTAAGGATGTCTCACTAAGATTGATGTCCCACAATAGATTGCATCCAAATATACATAACACTGTTTTAGTTTAGTGCAGTTAATTACATTCATACTTACAGTGAATTAATTGCTTGTTGCAATACTCTTCTTATTGCACTGATATTCTAAATAGCTCTATGTTGCCATATTGTCATACAGTATATATACGGATGGAAAAAAGAAACGCAACATTTTCTGGAATGAGAATACTATAGTTACAGCTTATGTACTTTCACAAAAAGTTGTCAATTTTTTTTTAAGCCTTCTGACCAGCAAAAAAGTTTGTGCAGTGAGGCATTGCAACTTGCCAATCACACAAAAGCTTGTTAGGTGCACTTTTACCCAACAAACCCAGTTGGAAAAATGCCTGATCAGGTCACCTTGAGATAGATAGATACTTTATTAATCCTGTGAGGGAAATTACAGTGCAACAGCAGCCTGGTACAGTCAACACAGCACAATGTAATGAAATGATACAATAATACATCAGTACAATACAGTAAGCATAGTCAGTGAGAAGTATAGTAAAAAATAAAAAAGCGGAGTATACAGAATTACTCACAGTACAGAAGATACAAAACAAACCAGAAAGTACAGTACACAAAAGATATATTGTACATTCTAAATATATTGCACAAATCTCCAGCATATACAGATGCAGCCATTCAAAACAGGCGGCTTATATCGCGTTAAACACGGGTTACCGTATAATACCGCATAATACCGCAAGTAAGATAATAGTATCCGCCAGGTGGAGCTAATAAAGCTGAACCTCTCATGTACAGCGTTTGAGCTGTCGCCATCAAAGTCTTTACTGACGATATTACCAATAGTATTAATAATGAATGACCTTGGACAAGCTGTAAACTCAAAGTATTACCCTGGTCCAAATTCTTTGTAACCATCTTTGTAAACGAAAATACTTTATTTTTTCATTAACAAAAAGTAACACCACAGCATTTTGTTGATCCAATCACAAATTTGTTTTCAATCATGCAAAGTAATTCTTGAGAATTTCCGATTCACCATGCCTTTCACATGCTCATAAAAGATAATAATTTAGGAACATAAACATATGTATGTAAACTGTACTGTATATGGCTGGTCTTGGTATTTTAAAGAAAAAATACACACCAGTATTCCATTTCTCCCTAAACATTTTAAGCATCAAAGTTTTACATGTGGTTATTTCGGAAAAACGTTTTTACGTGCTCCTTGCTCCTTCTGACCAAGTCCCTGTATGTTTAAAAGCGTACTTTTAGAATTAGATTAATAGGGAATATAATATGGAATCGCGTATCTAAAGAAATTAATAATGGTATAACTATATCCATGTACTGTTGCACAAACAGTAGTAGAAAACTTTCCATTGAGATGTGCTTGTCACTTACTGCCTTGGTGGTGTGATCACCTAAGTGACTGATTTGTAATCCCCAGCTACAGTTTACATAATATGTTTATGTTCCTAAATTAATATTGTTTATGACATTTAGTTGCGTTATGCTCCTCTTCTTTTTGTGCTCAACTACTAAAATTTCCCTTTAGTGGTAAAATTCCATATAAATATTCAATACTAAGCGGATTAAAATGTGCACAGTAAAGAGATTAAATGATTAAATCTTTCCACGACTGACCAACGCACCACGAGTGCCCCTGTCGGTCATTTTGGCCAGCCAATCACGTACCGCGGGTGCGGGCAGGCACGGGCGCGGTGGCGAATGCGTAGATGCCCGTGGTACGGGTTTGTACCATGCATTTTGAATGGCTGCATCTGTATTGCACAAAAATCAGTTGTAAACAGGAAAACCAGCTGTAAACAGAGAATTCATGTTTAGTCCAAAAACAGATCAATGTTGCCCCTGCTGAGACACACAGTGAATGAGTTGTAAAGTCCTATGGCAGAAGGCAAGAATGACCTTCTGTAGTGCTCCTTGTCACACAATTGTTGGATCAGCCTATTGTTGAACGTACTCTTCATTCTCACAAGCATGTCATAGTGGGGATGGAAGATGTTGTCCATGATTGGCATTAATTTGGACAATATTCTCCTCTCAGTCACTACCTCCAAGGGGTCCAGATCAGATCCAATGACAGAACTTCCTCAAGAAGTAACGCGGCTCTGGCCCTTTATGTAAATGTCCTCAGTTTTTTTAGTCCATTCCAGTCTATCATCATGTGAATGCCCATGTACTTGTATGAGTCAACTATCTCCATTCCACTCCGATGGATGTAGACAGGAGTAGGTTGGACCCTTTTTCTCCTGAAGTCTTTAACCAACTAAAAAGGCCTTAATTCAGAGCTAAGGTCACTGTAAGAAAAAGGCCGCACGGCACATGTCATGTGCCAGCATTGCTAGACACTATGCAGTAAGCCTCTCCACTGTGTCCCGACTGTAGAAAAGGTTTCAGCAGACCAGCGGGACAGATTACTGCCCATGATCCAATCGCCCTCAAGTTACCACAACAGAGCAGGACTGACACATCAGACTTAACACCACCAGATGGTCCATCTGAGAGATCGTTTCAGATCTGCCACCTGTACTGCTGCTGAACACAATGCCCACATGAGTGACAGGACAATGAGGCTCCGTTCTGCTAACCTTAGAGCAAGTTGAGTGACATATAAGTTTATTGAGACATAAATGTGTGTTTTTACCAAATGAAGTGGAGTGGCTTAAATGTCAGAACTGATCCTATCCTAATGTCCTCTGCCCAGTCTTTGGCAAGACTTCAGAACAGATCTGGAAAATTGATTGAGAATCCTAAATACAGTCTAGTAGGGAAAGTAATAATATACAGTACACATTGGCAATTTCAAACCATGACAAATATTCTCTTGATGGTTTGCTCAGCAGTTTCAGGAAACATATTGCTCTGCAGCTCTGTTTTTTGCAAAGAAAAATGACACAATAAATCAAATTTCCAGATGAACGTTAATGTATGGGAAAAGTTATTTAAATGTCCATATCTAACATAAAAAACAGTTGTTTATATCATGTGAAGCACGTCATACATTGCTATGAATATTAACTTAGTAGCTGTCCGCTTGCATTCCTAACACAAATTTTTCATTTTCAGATTATGGTTTTCCCAATACCCAACTTTTGTCTATACGGTATTAGGGAACAATTTTTAGAAAATATATTACAAAATTGTATATATACACTACAAGACATATACGTTTATTGAGACATTAATGTGTGTTTTTACCAAATGAAGAGAGGTTGATTTTAGTTTTGCAGTGTTTTTGTTCTGTTTATTATTATTTTTTCTCTGATATGCCTTTTATGCTGGAGAACAGCATGAGTGTAAATCAATCAAACAGGATCTTGAATTTCCATTAGAGTCAAATGCAATTCTACTGTCAATTTGTAAGGTATTTTAAGGTGTTTTAAAAGTGAGAGAACAATTGATCCTGTCTTTGATTTTGCAGTCTAAATGTGCATTAGACTATTTGCATTGATCTTTCTCTTCTAAACTCGGTGACCCTATCGATTTAATTCTGTTTGCATGTATTTGAAAATTGCCTCCATATTATAAAGACTTTGCTATGCATGCTATCCTTAAAAGAAACTTAGATTTTGCCTTTCATTACGTTGAATAATATAATCCTCTTTCATTGCATATTATAAAAAATGGATAGTGTTTGGAACTACTGTGGTTGACTTTCATAAATGTACGCCAATTCATTTTAATGCAAATACAGTAGAGCTATTATAACTGCAATAAGCATGAAAATATTCTTTTTAGAATATTACAATTTGCCCAATGGGTTCTACATGATATGTATTTATTTGTTCAACAGTGGTGCTGAAAAACAATTATTCTAAATTGTTACCTAGAGGGGTACGCCATTCCAATTAGTCTGCTAATGAGCAAAACTGGGGACAGTGATTTTGTATGGATTGTAAATGAATAATGACTGTATTTTTTTATTTCAATTTGTGTAAATAGGGTCTTTTGTTTAAAGTGCTATATATGACACTGATTATTCAACAATTGGGAAATACACAATGGGCTAAAGGCCTACCACTTCAGATTATGTTTTTAACTTAAATATAGAGAGTGGACAGAACACAGGACAGATATTGTAGCAAAAACAATTCATTTGGTTTTGTGCTTTATTCAATTCAACAAGCTTTATTGACATAACCAATGAATTACAGTGTTGCCATAGCATATACATTTAACACAACAGCCACAGACATTTACAATACAAATGCATCATAGTACATTTAAATACATACAGTATACAACACATAGGTCATATTTGAGAAACAGGCTCACTGTTCCTCAGGCTATGACAGGAGATCACAGGGCTGCCAGCTCAATTGATTTCCCTTCCCCCTCTCCTAGTAGGATTGGGAACTGTTCTGTGGCAGGTGTGGGAATTTTGGGATAAAGTTTGTTATTTTAGGGAAGAACGTTTGTCTAATCCAAAAATATTCCTCACAGTGCACCAGAAAGTGCAGAAAGTGCATCTCTGTCTCTGTTTTCTCCCTGCTGGCACTGGGAGTACTCTGTGTCCTTCCTGTACACCCAGGCTTGTCTGTGTCACCCAGTTTCTATGGCCAGATTGTGGCCATTGAGCTTCATTAGGGTCATTTTTTTTTCTTTGCCGTTTCTTACCCTGGTCAAATATTCAGATAGTGTGTATTGTCTTTTTAGGCTCCTGTAGTATCCCAGTTTACGTTGTGTTTGTGTGTGTGTTCCAGTGTGTAAGATATTGTTGTTTGTCCTGTGCTGTAGTTTGGTTGACTCTAATTTGGGGTGTTCTAGAAGTATTGTCCTTAGGCTGGCTTGTGTCAGTGTGGCTTGGAGAGTTTCAGGACCAACTGGCTCAAGTGGCTCTTCTTTGGGCTCAGCTCTTGGCTCAGCAGGGGCCTTGTAGTGGTAGGAGATTTGGTCAGAACTCCATGTGCAAAGTTTCTGTGGAGTATTCATCTCTTTTTATGTAATCCTGGTCTGTGAGTGAGCCCCACACTTCACTGCCATATAAGGTGTTGTAACAGAAAGAATAAGTTCTGGATCCCGAAATGAAGTTAAACAGATGAGTTTATTGCATGCAAGGAACAATAAAGCCAAAGTCTTGTTTCCCACAAGAAACAACAAAACCGAAGTACTGTTCAAAGTGCCCGGTACAAACTTTCAGTTTATATAGGGTTTTCCTATCACTTCTGACTCCTTATTTTGTGTTTGGACAGTTTACGGATTCTGGCCAAATGGTCAGTTAGATTACATTCTCTGGGGGTTCCCTAGCTGCATCTGGAATCCTTATCAGTTATTCCTGCCATAAACTCCAGCCTTAGAAGTCTAATCTTCATGCAGAAAGGACTTAATTAACCCCTTCTTCACATCTTGTATCTTTTTTCAAAGGCAATGGGTTGGATTACGCATTCAAATATTTGAAGCCAGATTGTTGTGGGAGGGTTTATGTTGAAAATCCTCCATATTGTGTAAAAAGCTGCTGTGTCTCAGCATCTTGTTGTTGACTCCATTGTGACCATGGGCCTTTCGTGGCCTAATTGCCTGGAGTTTGTCTTATAGCTCCTGTTCAGTAATCGGGGAGTCCAAGGATTTTGGTTGTCTTTAATAGCCAGTTCCAAAATTTTGAGTTCTTCATATATGATGTGATGTTTTGGTCTGATTTATTTGTACTAGGGACCCTTTGATAAGCTTTTTAAAATATGTTTGCCAGATTGTTCCACTTTGGATGGCCAGGTCTTCTGGATTTGACTTAAAGTGTTCAATGTCTCTCAGAAGTAGTTTTCCTAATTTTCTGCAAGTTGTTTGTTTATGTATGAGTTTCTTTTCTTTTTGAGTGTATATTTAAAATATTTTACCATCTTTCATTAACTGTGGTGCAGAACTGGATGTGGTTACCTGCATTTTTGAATTGAGAGGTTTCTTTCCTAATATTCCTAACTTTCCTAATATTTGTGAACTCCATATTGTTGGATAAATGTTTCCCTGCTTCCCTTTAAAAGACAGTCAGGAGTTGTCATTTCATGCGCGTGGTCAGAGATGCTTGGTGTATTTTTCTCAAGGTAATGTAACTAAAACAGTCTTTAAATATTTTTCTATCTATCATGCTTCCCTGTGCTTACAAGATTGGCAGTGTTCCAAAATCACACACATCTTCCTACCTTCCTATTTGCTAAAGAACTTATTTTAATACAACTGGTTACTTACGTTCGTAGCACACATTCCTATATAACAGAATAGAATTACATACTCTAGTCTCCCTTGTGTCTAACAGTCTTCCAATCCAGTTCACACCTGTTCCGAATGTTCACCTTATAAAATATTGCATCTTCTGCAGGAAAAGTGTGTACAAAGTTCAAAGAGACCCTCTCAACAATATCAAACCATTTTTTCTTTCACTTTAGTTTTTTTATAGTGTATTGATTTTCATCTTTTTAGCTTTGTTCTTTATGCTAGTTTAGGAAATAGATGATTTAGTTTTTGTTCAGCCACATTTATGCCTATTTTGTTGGTTTGATACTGAGGTTTATGGAATGTGTTCAGTAGTGTCTGAATTTCTTAATTCCCTAGTGCAGTTTGATATCTGTTCAGGCTGTCACTGTCCCATTTGTATTGCTGTTCAGCTGTCTGGGCTGTGTCAGAGTGTCTCTGTGCTGGTGTGCTCTCTTGATGTAGAGGTTGATCTAGCTGTACTAAGAGGAAAGAGTTTGTGGCATAGTACACTACTGATATAATGACACTGCTACCCAGAGATGAGCTATAGGTGAACCTGCCCCAAGAGTCCACTCTGATCCTGCCATTGATGATGTACAGTACAGGCCCAGCTCTTGACAGATCTGCAGCAGCTCCTGCTTTAGTGTTGCTGACATATGTGTCATGGCTGCACCTGTGTGATGTGACCAGTGTGTTGTACAGGGGGCATAGTGCATAGTATTTCCTGTGTGCTGGTGACATCTACTAGTGTGCTTATTCATGTGTTGAGGTCTCCACACAACAGCACCTTAACCTGGTTCTGGAAGTGACAGATCTCGGTGTGCAGACTGGAGAATTTCCTCTCTGTAATTTGGGGATTCACTGGAGGAATATAAATTGCAAACAATTGCATGTTTTGAGCCAGAGATGTGACTCCCCCACCTTAAGAGGCTGTAGAGAGTCACTGAGCTCCTCTGTGTACCTCTGTCTCTGGAGAGTGCCCTGGATAACAAAGGGTTCTCTCTTTATTCTATATTCATAATAAATTCAAGGTCTATGCTCTTCAGCCTGAATTACTAGGAGCCCAGACCCTGAATGTTCAACATACTGATGGTAAGAAATCTCAATTTAGCTTTAAAACTTTAGATTAGATTATTATTTTCTTGAATGACAGCAAATTGATCTAGAGCATTGGTTCTCAAACTTTTTCGATGTCGAAGCTAATGTCACGGATCCCCAGCAACTTTTGTTTTCACAGTTACGGCGGTGTTCTCCAAAAAGCATTCTAGGACTGCTATTCAGAGGCAATTATAGTTAATTATTAAGGAAGAAACTATTGATTGCTTTTGTTTTCATTTTAAGCATTGTATCAGCCCATTGAGTTTATTTCAGTCATTTATTTATTACATGAGGCTAGCAGCCATATCACCCTGCACAACTGGCAACCCACTGAGCTAAGCAGGGCTGAGCCTGATCAGTACCTGATTGGAAGACCTGCTGAAAAAAAACTGTGGTTTCTGCTAGAAGTGGTGTTAGTGGAACCAGCCTGGGGTGCCCACCCTGCAGTCTGTGGGGGTCCTTATGCCCCTGTATAGTGGCGGGGACACTATACTATAGTGGGCTCTGTCTTTCAGATAAGGCGTTAAATCGACGTCGTGACTCTCAGTGGTCATTAAAGATCCACAGGCATTTCTCGATAAAAGTAGGGAGTTATCCCAGTGTCTGGGCCAAATTTCCCCCCTCAGCCCTTATTGTGGCCTCCATGTTGCCCCCATTTATGATTAGCTTGCACTTCCCCTTCGATGGACTGATGCCCTGTCCAGGTTGTACCCTGCCTTGTGCTCGATGCTTGCCGGGTAGGCTCCGGCTTCCCTGTGACCCTCACCAGGAAAATTGGAAGTGAAAATGGATGGATTAATAACATGATAACTTGTCTGCGATTAGCACCCTTACAGTTCAATAAAGCTTAATCACTGAAATACTCGTTGAGAATAAAAGAATCAAAGTTCTAACTGCCGATTCGACCAAATTAGAAGAAAACCAGAGGGGTTTCCTTCTGGTTTGAAAACTTTTTTACATTGTTAACAAAGGAAAAAAACTAATAGATTTATAGAACCAGACAATGCTTTCTGTGGTCTTACTGGGTGCAAATAGGGAAAGTTGGTAGCAAAATGACTAAGTAAAACACAGTGATACAATACATTTGTTTTTTTAAAAAGAGTACTGATAGTTTTTACCTCAAACCAACAGAAACAGAACAATCACAGTGTTATGAGTGAGTTTGCCTTGTACTTCTACATTTTTTTTTCATATTTGGAGTTATGGATGTGAGTTGTGACTGCATCCAATCTGTTGTAATACTTCATTTTTGTGGACACGTATGATAAAAATCCGATTTCACACAAGTAGGTGGTCACAAATGGGAGAAGAACAGAAAGACCTTTCTCTGATAATACTGGATATTCATTTTTGGTGCTGCACCAAAACTCTGCCAACTGCACTTCATTAAAAGCTGTTTGTAAGGAAGAGTCTGAAATCGAGTCAATGAACTTCTTGTAACGTGAAGTCTGTTTTTCACATTTTCTTTCTTTTTCTTTTCTCTCGTGGTTGCTGTAATTTCTAAGCGATCTTTCTACCTAGTAACATGCTATTTTCTCTCATTGCAAGAGTTTTTGAGATTTGCCGGATGGTGAAATGGCTAAAAATTTTTATCTCCAAACAAGATAAAAAAGCAGTTGTAAGAGGAAATTTAATCCGACACCTCCGAGGTACCTTCTGGCTCCAGCAGCCAAAGTAAAGAAATGTATTCAGAGAATGAATCTGAAGAGGACATTTCAGAAGATATGCCTAATTTTTCTGACTTCTTTGAGCCATGTAAAGCCATCGTAACTCACGTTTTTTATTGTTAGCAAATTTTTATTTTTCTTGTAGCATATGTGAGAGCTCACAGAACCCCTGCGGATGTCCCATGGAACCCCAAGGGTTCCGTAGAACACAGTTTGAGAACTACTAGTCTAGAGTATTAATCCTATCATCAAGAGATTTTAACCTCAGTATAGATTTTGCTTATGTATGATTTTGTTATGTGGCATAACGACCTTAAAATCAAGCCCAGCAGTCTATAGCAAAGTTACACATATTTCATCACCTAACTCTATTGAATATTCCCAATTTAATAACCTACAGTATACATGTGCTGTACTGTATGACAAGTAGTCCAACTTTTCGCTGTAGAAAATGGAAGTAGAAAGAAGTCACTTTAAATTACAGGAATGTGAGTATTAAAGATTTCTTACCATTTCACAGTGCAAAAAAGCACAACTGTCTTGCAGTGACCTCAGATATGGTTTTTGTTAGATTATGTTAAAGAAATATTTGCTAATAAATGAAGTTGCATTAGCAGGAAAATCATATCAGCAACGTATAAGGGTTTTAGCTGTGGGACTAAACATGCCTGACTGCTCTGCATGTATAATAATGTAGTTGATATGTTATCTCAGACTCCTTATATTTCTCTACGAATTAAAAATAAGAATAGTTGAATCCATGGTTAAAGTATGAATATATATAAACAGAATTATAATAATTTCTAAATAAACTGTTTATTAATATTCACATGTCCATTACAGATGAATAATGATTAAGTCATTGTACACCATTCTGTTCGTAACCGTATCCAATGATAGGAAATACAATGGAAGATTTTCTTATGTTAAGTATTTTTCCATGCTGGTTTATGCTAATTATAGCCCTACAAATTGCAGTTTATCAGAATGTTGATTTAATATGTAATTAGAATGATGGTTTATAATATTTGGACATTAGAAAGAAAATATATAAAAATAATCATATTTGTTATTGATTTTTTTTGTTGAATAAATCTATTACAAAGGAAATATTGACTACATATTCCTTTATATTGTGATCCTTAAGGGGCAATAAAGGTACACTGAAGAATTAAAGAGAACCTGATGGAGGAAAAAATGTTTGTAGCTACATGCTGCAGGACGAAGCTGATGAAGTGGCATTTAACATAGATCAAATAATGCCCATGGTTTGATTCATTACCATTTCTTTTGAATAAATGGGAGACAAGTTCAATTTGTTTTCCAAAACAGATGTTTGCTTTTTTTGTAACTCAAAAATAGTAAATAGTCTAGATGAAAAAATAGCATTGCTAATAATAAGTATGATTGGAGAACATACAGTGCCTTTAAAAATATTTACCCTCTTCCATTGATATCCCATCTTCTTGACCTTTGTGGTTGAATCTTTGCTAGAAATTCATTACTTGACTAAAGCACCTATCTCACAGAGACATGCATTTTTATTTTGAAACCATGACACAATCACTGCTATTGTACACAGAGGTCATTTAAATAATTGTATGTAAACATATTTTTTTGCAACAGAACTAATTTATAATGTTACTATTTAAATTTCAATAAATGATTAATATAAATTAATATAAATCATTTGAAAATTTCAGTTCAATTCAAAATACTTTATTCATCCCGAAGGGGACAATTTGAGCATCAAGGGGTGCAACATACAACACATTCCAAGTAAAACAACATTACAAAGATAATATACATGAATTTGAACTTGAACTTTATTGCCATATGTAACCAGTACATGTACTGGTAGAATGGAATTCTTACTTACAGAAAGTCTCTTGATTGTTAAAAAAAGTTTAAAACACAAAGTGCAGAAAGTGCATTGAGACAAGATACAAACAGTAAACAATATACAAGTAAACAGAGCATTAACATATAAATAAACATTAAAACAGTCACACAACGAAAGAGCTTGCTGTAAATCGTCGCCATCTTTCCGGTGCCGGAGCTCCTCCTCTTTTTATTAAAAATGCACTTGAGCTCTTTGGTGATCCATGGCTTATACACTTAATATATACACACAGTATATAGTGATGTTCTTGGTGGACATTTCTTTATCAACACAGAAAGCATGAAGATATCACCTTAACTTGTTCATTGAGATCTGAGCAAGGTGTTATGAGAGCATCTCAGTGAGTGCAGTTTAAAGGTGTCAATCGACTTCGACCATACCCTGTTTTCACAACTGACTGTATGTGCTTGACTACTGGCTTGTAGGCAGGAGCAAACAGGATGGTATTAGGGTCAGCACCAAAGCCTTGCATAGAGTGTGACCTATATCCTCCAGGGAGAGAACATCTGTCAAGGATTGTTTTGTGGCATGTATCACAGTTGACATACTGTGATACACACCAACTGTGATATGCTTAAACACTTTCCAGGGACTAATGATTAAAATCCCCTAAAATAAACTTAGGGGCATCAGCAAAGATGGAATCCAATTGATTAATAACATTGACAATGTATTCAGCTTCCTGGCACAAGGATGGATATATACTAACACAACAAAAAGATGCAGGAATTCACGTGGTAAATAGAATAGGTGGAGAAAAAATAACCAAAAGCTCTATATCTGTTACACAGAGCACCTCTAATTAAGATAGATACAAACACCACTCCATCTCTCCTTACTGGCACTGTCTTTATCTCTATCAAGGAGAATTAATGTTTTACAACCACTGGTAAACAAATCAACAAATTGGAAGGTAATTTGCATGGGTGAATATTTTTGCAAGGCATTGTATTTATTATTTCCTAGAGATGAAATAACATAACAAATTCCTCTAGGAATAAAAGAACTTAAACACTTATGTTGCAATCCTAGAGTGTAATTGTCTTGCATCTATACATCTATACAGATTGCATCTGTAGATGTAATGTATGAGAGGTTTACATTCACAGGGCTAATCAGATCTATTTATTTTCTGGTTCACTTTGACAATCTTTGAGTGATGCAGGAGCTGTTCTAACCATTGATAGGGTCATGGAGTGCTGGACACTTCAGCTGTGACAGGTCATAGAGGTCTACAGGCAAAGCAATGCCTGCTGTTCAAGGGAATATTGAATGTCATGTCTGAAACCTTTCAAATCTGGAGATAAATACTATTTTTTGTTGTTTTAAAAATGCATGTTTTTGTCTTTGTTTTGGTTTTTGTAGAAGGGTTGTACACAGCAGCTGTTTTTCTGCTCTACTGTGACAAAAAAATGTAATCATAATTATCTTTAGTTACTTGTGAAAGAGTGTATATTATTTGTGCATCTGCTTCCTGAAATAATTAGTTATATTCCTATATACCCATTTTCCCCTTGACATCCTCTATATACAACTTAGCTATTACATAGTCCCTATTACCCATGGTGTTACACTACGTGAACTAGTAATCTACAAAACAACCTCACTTTTTCATGATAGTTTATCATGCTACTGCTAAATAAACAAATAAATATCTGGAATGCTCTGGAATAATTGTATTATTTGTTTTCTTAATCTGAGTTCTCAGCACCAGCTGACCCCAGTCATTGGTATTGAGAATGCAGTATGTGCTTAAACGGTCTGTGTTTTGTAGAAATTCTCACAGAAAACAGGGACAGGTATAGAACCACAAAAGAATATAAAAAATAACCGAAAAACAAGGAATCTGAGATGCTCCAAAAAGAAGGACATTTCAGAATTTCAAAACTAGAGGGATCACTAGGAAGAAAGCCTAATAATTCCAGAGATTTAAAAGGGTGAGGACAGTACACCCAGCTTTAGTATTTATTACTTCTGTTCTTGATATTTTGTGAAAAGTTTTGTATTTTATTCAGAAATTATTTGCAATCAACAAATACAAAATTGTAGATGTAGATAAGTGGAAAAGGTAGCAGTCAGTGAGGAACAAATGTACCAATTTATAATTCAATTCAGTACTTGACTTCTGAAACATGGACTGAAATAACTAGAGCAGTCAAGTGGATAGAGCTGAGAGGACAAAAAGGCGCAGATGACCTTGGCATGATATGTGCTTCTTTTATGTTATAAACGGTGTGTACATTCCGTGTGAGGCATCTCGCAAGGCTTTTTCATTTGGGTAGTGAGGTTCTCAGCTTAAACTTTTGAGGCATTTGAAAGAGAGATACATACCAATTCCATAAATGCCCAGAGTGGGATACAATATTTCCAAAGTCACATTACCTCCCTTTTTGTTCTTATCAACCCTGCAGATTTTTCCTTTTGGTTGGTGCAATGACTCCTAACCATAATTTTTCATTAATTATTAAAATAGAATAATAATTTATTTATCAGTAACTGTGGAGTTATGCCTATAATGTTTTTCCTGTCTCTGTGTTTATATATCTTATTTTTTTCTCCTGTCCTTGGGTATTTAGTACAGCCACACATCACTCAGCTGAACAACATCACAGCAGTAGAGGGCAGTGCCACCATGATCTCCTGCACAGCAGAAGGCGAGCCAGTTCCTGACGTGTCCTGGAGAAGGGCCAGTGATGGTTACAGCTTTACAGATGGAGACAAGGTACACAGCTTTGGACATTTTTTTGCATGAGATTTGTATCTTTTCTCTCTTAAACTCCATGTTAAATGCAAATGAGGTTACTCAGCATAATGAATAAACAAAATAATTGTTACATTGTGAAGCATTAGGTACTAATAGATTTTTTTTGGAGTTTTGAAAAACAAAACAAAACAAACAAATAAACTGGCCCTACATTTTTTATATTGTTTTTAGAATTTGTGGCATGCTTCGATCCTTAAGATCACAATCACCCATTTACAAAAAATAAAAGCCCTTGCTTACATTTTTATTTCTATCATAGTCTCCTTTAAATGTTAACATCAGGATGAAATGTAATAGGAAAATGAAATGCCACCAAGAAGTGAAAGCAAAATACAAAAAAAACTAATCATACACAGAGCTTTTATAGTATTGATTTTCTATGTTTTTAAATTACATAAGCTTGTCCATTCTATTAAATATTTATGGAGAATATAGCCATAATCAACTAAATTACATAGCAACTCAGTGTTGCTTAATCTTCTTACAGTATGTGATATTTTCTGCAAGTAAATAAAAGGCTTTTATAAAAGTTGTCATAGTAAATGAATGTTCCCTGAATTTGGCTAAGTATGCTTTCCTTTATTCCTCTTACACATGATGGTGTAAATACTAATCGGGAAGGCTTCTGTCAGTTGCTGAGAAGGAATTCTGAAATAGTCAAAGAGAAACATATGTGATGTGGAGAGATTTCTTTACTGAATGGCATATTCATTAATGATGCTTGAAAAACAAATGCACAGAAAACTGTGAGGTTACTAATAATCTTTGTTTGCTGTAAAACTGATCAATGTCTTTTGTGATGTTGGTCTTGTGCTTAAGAGATTTGTCAAATAAAAAAAAGTTTAATATGTCATTGAAATATATAGTAGATAGAAAGTGTGATAGAAAATTAATTAATGATTTTATTAGTTTTACTAAATTAATTATCCTTGTTCACCTATCCATTCAGAGTCATTTCAATTTCAGAGTTCACAGGGGAAACAGAGCCTATCCAAGGAGGGATACATCCTGGATGGGATGCCAATCATCACAACTCAGAATTACACATTTCCATCTAAGTATTATATTACAAAATAATACACAGGGTATACAAGTTAAAAATTAAGACTTAAATACAACAGTATGTGAAATTTAGCAAAGTCACGTAGTCCCAACAGGCCACACATTAAGAAATCTTTTTTAAGGGGTATTTTCAAAGCACTCCTAGTAGTAGGTGCCCTGCTTGTCATTGACAGATTGCCAGGTTCCATGGTAAATATTTTGGTCATGTATCTAAAAGATATGAAGACACCTCCCCCCCACGGAAACATGTTCTCTTAGAAAAAGAGATTCATAGCGCGAAGCTGTGTCAGTCTTCTCTGTAAAAAAACCATTGGTGCTGTTTTTAATAAGCTGCTAAGTAAAAGCATGGGGAATCTTCCTGCTGTCAGCAAATTAAAAAAACTTGTAGCTTAATCAAATATTCTAAGATGATCACGAGGAAGTGTATTGCATGTCTAATGGTCTAACAAAACCTACAGTATGCTTTAAAGTTGTTAAACCAGTTTTTATTTTTCGTCCCAGACAACTTTGCCTGCTAGAACGCCACAATTCTCTCAACCACATCACAGATCAAGTCCCTGTGTGTGAGATATTGCTGTTTGATCTTTGATCTGAGCTTTAATAGAGAGCTTCTCTCTATTAATATAACTATCGATTGGTATTTAATGCAACTTTTTTGTATAAATGACAATTTTCTAAAATGTATTTAAAAAATAAAAATGATTACTCTAACCTTTCCACGTTTGATCCCATGGGGAAATAGTATATGCTTCTGCTTTGTTTAACGATGGTATGAAAAATAAATCTAAATAAATAAAATAAAGGAGATAATACTTTTTTTAAACTTCCGGTTTTTCATCGATGTGTAATTATGCACTAGCTGGAATCCAAGGGGATCACTGTGTACACATGTTGTGATACTTAGATATTTAGAAATAATGTCACCTCGCCGCGGTCCTGGAAGGGATGGCCTGCCAAGCTTTGCTGGATGTACCAGGGCACAGCAGCACAACTACGCGGCGTTGGCGTCGGCCCTCCGGAGGCGTTTAGGCGGGAGAGGGGAGGCACCGGGACTGCTGCGGGAGAGATTGGCCCAACGCCGCTCCCCAGTGGGAGAGCCACTGGGTCCGGTTGCCGCAGACGTGGCCTACTTAGCCCACCAGGGTTACCCTACTCTCCCGGAGGAGGCCCACTTCCCTTCCAGGACCACGGCGAGGTGGCCCGCTGTCTCCACCTGAGACCAGCCGTTTGACTAGGCCGCCATCTGGAACTGGGCCTCAGACATTTGCCATGGGACCTCCCCATTATAACGGCTCGGTCTCACCAGCGCATGCTGGTGCAGGGGTCATCCTCCTGCTTCTGACACCAATGTAATGAATTTGAGATTGTTGAGGACGAACACACAAACTCAGACTTGTGGAGTTAAAAACTGGGCTTTATTTCTTCTCCATCACTACCTGCCAGCAGCACTCCTGCGCCCAGACGAGAGAGAGACACAAGACAAGCCCGTCAAGAGCGTGGGCCCGAGAGAGAGAGAGAAATCAAGTTCCTGCTCTATGCAGATGACCTGGTCCTGCTGTCACCCACAGAACAGGGGCTGCAGCAGAACCTGGCACTGCTAGAGCAGTACTGTCAGACCTGGGTGCTGACAGTCAATCTGGACAAGACCAGAGTTATGGTTTTCCAGAAGAAAGCCAGACCTCAGGGAAACAGGTACAAATTCACACTCAACAGCAACACATTGGAGCACACATACAGCTACACATATCTCTATCATATAAACTATTTATTCTATCATATAAACATGCATAACTCTACCTGTGTTAATGGTCAATGTTAGCTTCTTAACATGGAAAAATCCTAATAATGGTAAAATAGTGATCCGTAGCTGTTGCCTTTGACTTTACATAATATGCACAAAACCTTAGAATCTGAAGTAAAAAGAAAGTTCCATTTCTTGTAGTTTTGTGTTTAGACAAAAAAATAATAATATTCATTTTGATACCTCAGGGTGCAGGGTGTTCATTCTATAATGCTATTATATATATTTACAGCAAGTGGTATGGTATATGTTATGGTGATGATATTTGTAGACATACAGATGCATCCATTTAAAATGCATGGTACAACCCTGTACCATGCAAAATTATCCACAGTTCACTGCATTGTACAGTAGCACGTGATTGCCTGGCCACAAAGAAGAGGAGCATAACACATCTAAAGGTCATAAACGATATTAATGTAGGAACATAAACATTATGTAAACTGTATATGCCTGGTATTGGTAGTTTAAATAAAAAATACACACCAGTATTCCACTTTCTTCCAAAACATTTTAAGCATCAAAGTCTTTCATTCGATTACACATCGTAGTTATTTTGGAAAAGTTTTTACGTTTTATTTTTACATGACTAGATTAAATTTATATACGTCATAAAAAGTTATAATGTTTTAACATTTCCTATGAATATTTGCGCTTGTTATCGCAGTAAAAAACACACTTTTTAGAATTTGATTAATAGGGAATATAATATGGAATCCCATATCTAAAGAAATTAAAAACAATATAATTATATTAATATAGCTCAAATTATTACAGTAGTACACTTTCTTTGTAAACAAAAATATCTTTGGAATAGGCATACTGTATAAATGACAAAGCAGAGGCTATGGAGAAAAAATAAATCGCAATCTGCAACAGAAATCAACTGGTTTGACATGTACAGTAAATGTGACACCTGTGGCACGTTGAGTGCATATCCTACAGTGTGAGCGCATTTGCAAAGGTGCAGTATTTAAAAAAAAAACTTATTTTGAATTAATCGAATCCCAGGTGTGAGTTCATAAAGCCAGAATTATGTACTATCCCTACATCTGCGAAGCACCTGATCATCTATTGTAAAGCTTTCAGTGCTTTGTGTATATTTCAATCGCAGCGGGAGCAGGGTGTGTGGGGAAACATTTAGGCTGCAATTTAATTGGGGATCTGTATTCTTCACACCTGAAACATTGTTTTCTCTGAAAGTGTTTTCTTCCCTGTTCAGCTGATCTTTTGCTGCCTAAGCATACTTATACTGCTCCCTAAGTGAATTTTTGTACTTCACTGAGAAAGCTTTAGAGAACTTTAAATTTTTATTTTCAACAAATTGTAAATATGACATTTCCATTGGCGTTTTTATTCATTTTTCATTTAAGCGTATGGAGGGGTGTCAGTTGTCAAAGAGAGCACCCCCGTTCTCTTTCTCCCTTTCCCCTCTACCCCCCACGGACAGACTGACAAAGCAATTGGGAGGTGTTAACTATCTAGCCATTGCAAGCCACTGCAGCAGCCACAAATAAATAAAAATAACCTTTTTTTTTCTCCTAATGGTAACTGTAACAAATTGTCACATTTCACATTCTTGCGAAACAATCATCCAATCAAAGGTTTGATGTTTTTTTTAATTTTGAAACCGTGATCTTGACATGCAGGTGTGAAGTAGAGTTGACAGCTTCAGATTTAAAAGGTTATTAATAATATCGTCCGTGTTGCATTAACATTGGAATGTTCGTACAAGTGTAAAAAGAGGCGATACACAACGTGTCTCCTCTATAACTCTTCAGTTTACAGAGAAATTCCATCAGAGCCACACAACATTGTCCAATAATACTCTTCTTGTGTCTAATTTCTAGTTTAGCAGGATGTGCACAACAAGCACACTGTTTAATGGGATTAACATTACCCACATCTACTGTATATCACTGTACATCACAGGCTTGAGTCAGAGTGTCTGTTAATAAAACAGAGCGCCTTCCAATACATATAAGTATTGCATGATTTCTTTATTGTACCAATTGTAAAAATAACCCTTCTCCCCTCCTTTTTTTAACTTAAAGAATTTGCAAAGAAATCCTTAATCACAATACCATTACTTAATTTATCCAGATACACAAATTCATACCAGAGCCAACAACAAGCTATAAAAGTGGACTATTTTTATGTATTCACTATATAGGAAACAAACCGAAAGTAATACTCTGATCTCACTTTGAACCATTGGGTGCAGTGCTTTGTCCATTACCACTACACGGACAATAATTTTTTTTAAAAAACAAAATGTTTCCGAAATGTCCACCTGTGATATTTTAGCTGCTTAGTTACACGATTCCATAGTCATATATGTGATAAGTAAAATCACTGGAACATTTATATTTTTACAATTACAGCAAGTGGTGTTCTTACTATGATAAAACGTTCTAACTTTTTTGATGTACACAATATAAGCTTAATAATGTTAGAACAAACATGTTAAAACCACAACCCACTATGTTACCAAGGTTGTGTACTTTTGTCCAACTGAGCAATCTTGCTTTTATAAAATATACCGACTTTTTAATGTTTAATGATTAACATGCTTTAATACACAGTTTAAAATTATTAAAAGTCTAAAGAATATACAACTTAAATTCTTAATTGGAAAAAGATTGTCCCTCTGCAGTGACCAGGATTCGAAACCGGGCGATTTCTAGCAACAGCTCAAATGCTGTACATGAGATGTTAAGCTTTATTAGCTCCACCTGGCGGTTTTACAAGGTGCTTCCGGATACTATTATCATAATTCAACTAAAATGCGGTATAATGTGGTATAATGTGCAATGCCTACCGCGTTTTAACGTAGTGTACTTCAAGCATTTTGAATGGCTGGATCTGTATAGTGCATAGAAGTGTGGAGAACCATAACCGAAACTGCTTTGCTAATGATTTCAGGCTTTTGCAGCAGTCTTGTCCTAAGCACTAAACAGAGAACTACATGCCACACTGGTGCAAAATGTATAAGAGACCATAATCCTGAACCATTTGCCTTCATAGCAAATTAAGCATTTAGATACATTAGCATTTTATTCGGTTAAATTCAGGTTTCAAAGTAAATGTCACTGGAATGATTTCAGAGCTAAGCCAAGAAGTGTATTTTTTCAGCTGTTCACCTTTGTTAGGGTTTACATTGATGGAAGATCACACGTATTATTAATTAATAAACATATAAATGTTGTCAGTTCTGGAGAATTAAGACGACCCTTGGTATAAAGGATTATTTTGATATTTTTCCTTTGGTAAAATTACTTTTAAGTAATATCAAAACATGCAAATGTTAAAAAAAATGATTTTGTCTTTTCAAAAGAATGTTTCTCACAGGATGTACCTTCACAGCTTTAATGGTTTTTGGAATATTCCTCATTCTAGTCATGATCCCTGCTCTGTTACATGTTTTATAAATGAGGATTTTAAAACATAGGCATCAAAGTCTGGCAGTAACAGTAGGCCTGGAATGAGTTGAAGTTTTATTAAATGGTTCCACTTTAAAGGAGCCCCAAAACAAAATTTAATTTGTCATTAGGAGCCATCTGTCATTCATAAAAAACAGCATTAAGTAATGGAACTGAAGGAGAATGTGTGAAATTGGGAAATATATTTTGATTTGAATGCATTTGACCAGCCTTAGGAGTGAATACAATTTCATTATATTATAGTTAGAATTTAATGATGTTCCTTTTGTGCCTACCTGTTTGATGCATAATTAATTACTACTACTACTACTACTACTACTACTACTTCTACTTAGAAGAAGAAGACCGTTTTGTAGTATATAATGCTTTATAGATTTTAGTTCCCCATATGTTTAGTGCAGTATATATTTTTAAAATATTTGGCAATCTTCTATTCGTGTAGATTTCTTCTTAACTTAGGTTAAGAAATCTTCAAACTATGCTTTGGTAATAACAAACATTCTGATTGTAGAAAGCACAGATTTACTCCAATACTACATATGTAGTGGTGGTTTTAGTAAATTATAGGTGCTTATACATTTATAGTAACTCCTGATTGTGTTGAAGATATCTAAGACTGTCATATGTATCCTGTACTTTAATTTGTTCAATGTTCTACATTTACTCAGAGTGGACAGTCTTCAGTAGGATGTTTTGAACCAGGTGAGTAAAACAGCTCAGTTCTTACATCAAAATGAGCGTTTGTTTTCCCAGTCACCTAAGGGACAACTGGATTTTAAAGATTATTATTTTTGTGCAAAGAACTGCACTGCCAATGCTTACACATCAGTAAGCAATATTTGAGATGGAAATATATTATTCTTTGATTTTGTGTTTATAGAGCCCGGATGGACGGATTGAGGCACATGGGCGCAAGGGCAAGTCCACTCTTACCATTTCTGTAGTGAAGCTGTCAGACTGGGGGCGCTTTGACTGTGAGGCACTGAGTAGGATTGGAGGACACCAGAAGAGCATGTACCTGGAGATTGAGTGTAAGAACAAATTCTTTCTTTACTGGGAATGCGGCTTTAATATAACTAGCTAAGTGTGCTGCTAATGATAGTATTACTATGGAACCAGTTCTTATCATACAGCATTTAAGCTAAAATTAGTAATAGTTGATTTTTTATCTTAAAATCGATAGAGCATGAGAAAAGTAGTAAACATTGTTTTCCCTGCAGGTTAAGTCATTTGGAAAAACAAATGCGGGTGAGAACTGCAGAATGTCACCAAATACAAAGCAAAGAGTAGCATAGAGACTAGTGACATACATTCCACCAGGAAACACCCAGTGGATTTTACACCCAGTGGAGTTCTTCAACTAATCAGTGCCTGTGAGAGTATTAGGGACTTGTCAGATGTTAAACTAAAACATATTTTTATTAAAATTCATCATTCTAGCTGGCCTAGCAGTTGTAAATGCCGACAACCATTCCCCAGGTGAAGATGAGGACAATTTGTTTGGTTATCCACCAAGAACATTCCCCTCCGACAACCGTCCCACAAGCTGGGTGCTTGTTTCATAGGGCCCTTCCCAATTCTTATCCCAGTCAAGCCTGTCTCCTACCATCTCACACTTCCCCCCTCCCTTAAGATTCATCCTACTTTCCATGTTTCCCTTTTGAAAACTTAAAACAGAACCTCTCTTTCTAAACCAGAACCTCATCCACCTTCTACCCGACTTGCTTGTGGATCAACTACTTTCAAGGTCAACAACACCTTGGATGCCTGTTGGCACAGAGGTTCTGGTCCAGAAGAACAGTCCTGGGTTCCGGAGGGCAACATACTGGACTGAAGTCTTATCAATGACTTCCTAGTACCCGTCCAGATCCTCCTATAAGGGTGTCCTCCTTTGGGGGGGGGGGGGACTATTACGTATTCCACACGCACTCACACTGCCACGCATTCCACAAACACCTGACAAACACCTTCACATTCCCATGTACACCCACTTAAACAGACGCTCATACCGCAACTAATCTTCCTATTACCTTTCGCTCCTGTTACTACTTTAACCCTCCTCTTTTTCCTTACCGTTGCTCACTAATTCGGATTCCCTTTGGAGCTCCCTAGTGCGCATACCCTTCTTCTAACAGTTTGATCTCTTCATTTCTTTGTGGACTCTAACTAGTTTCTGACCACGTTTCTGCCTTTGCGATTTGGATTTGTTATCTTGATTTAATTGTCCCAGCCCAGTTTTGACTTTCACCTGCCCATTGGTTTTTGAATATTAGGATATATTATATATATATATTAGAATATTAGCCCTGCATAGTGTCATTAGTGAGCATAAACAATTGCTAACAGGCTACATGAGAAAGCACAACTTTGGTGAAGCCAAATTATTATAAAAAACTATGATTATATCAAACACTAAGAAGACAAAAATTTAGTTCTAAACATCTACATAGTGGATTACCGTTTAAAAGCGAACAAGTAAAAACCTCAATTACGATTTCTCTTTAAGGGTATCTTTAAATCCCCTTACACTCTGGAGATTGTTGGTCTAAAGATTCATTTAGGGATAATGTAAAATCTTTGAAAATAACCACTTTAGATGAATAGCTCAAAAATTCGATGCAGGAAATGTTTATGAAGAAAGTAGAAAACTGTTGTGTGCCTTTTTTTGATTTTAAGATACCACTGCAAGCTAGAGTATATACATATTTTATTTATATTCACAAATTAATCATTAATGGTGTTCAGAATATTATATTTATTCTCAGCTACTAAAATTTATTTTAGCTAATGTTTTTACTAACATCTAACTCACCAAAAGTGCCACCCATCAATTTTCTCAGGCCAGTGAAGATTCTTTAGTTTTTCAGCCTTATCGAGACAATACGTTTTGACAAAAAATTTAGATGCACAATCTGAATGACTTTATCTGCAGATAAACAGATACTAAGAGATACAATGTTGCATTATCATTGTCATCTTTATCAGCACCACTTGTACACTGCAGGATGAAGATTCTTTAGCGGTCATTCATAAATGTCATTATGTCATTAAGCATATAATCTTGTCCAACTCATCCCTTTTTACAAGGGATTTATTGTGATCCAGTTCAGCATTTATTTGACTTCTTACCATTCTTTTTACCATTTTAGTCCATTTTTAATGGCTGTCTGTAAATTCCATTTTTGTGTGTGTTTTAAGTTCAGATTTTAGATTTGTGTAATGCAGACAACATTTATTAGTGGAAGGTAATTTAATCTTTACAGTCAGATTAGATTTTTCAAAAGCATTTTGAAGAATGACACAGTTTTAGCTCTTCCCAATGCATGCTCCAAGGTTGTTTTTCTAGGTTTTTAGTGTTCCTTTTATGACATTAATAGAATAATACACTGTATAATTGTTTATCTTTTCTTGCTCAAGGCTTTTAACTCCATTAACTCCAGCCCCCAATCTTTTAGTCCAGATCCCCTATTTAATGCCTGAATACCATCTAGCTGACCACCTTCCTGGCGTTTTTCCTTACCTGATCCAGTCCTGTTTCCCTGTCTGTCTTCACTTTCCCTGTAGCCTGTCTGTATCCATCCCTGTCTCCTGACCCTGTCTGTATTTCCCCTGTCAGCCATTTTTATTTTTCCTTGGTAAACTCTGCCAGCCTCTGGAAAACATGAAGCTCCTTCAGTTAGATTCCTTGTCTGCCTGTGAGATGCTGCTGTCAGAAAAGAACAAGCTGTGTCATAACAGTTTTCTCCATGTTCATTTACAGACCCACTTTTAGTTCTTCAAAGTAAGGAGTTTAAGTCTTCAGATCCTTTTTCTCCCAGTTCTGTGCTTTGAAAACTTCTGTTGTAGCTTCATTGAGATTTTCAGGATTTTGTATTGGATTTACAGAATTCTTACTTGAACTTCTCTGTCCTGCTGGTCTTTGCAACTTTGCAACACATTCTTAGCTTTATTTAGTTCTAAGATTGACAACATCACATTCTCTCCACTACCCATATCATTTCCATACCTCCTTCCTCCTCATCCAACTTCTCTGGTTCCCGTCTCTCCAGCTTCTCTCTTCTTGACTCAGCATCCCTCAATAAACTAGTTACAGTACATGCCTGAAACCCACCACATCTATTTTTAGATCCCATTCCAAACTTTATTTCAGTCCTGTTTCTCTTCTCTCTGTCCCATTGTCCTCAATATTATACATGAATCCATGAGCACTGGCATTGTACCAACAGTCCTCAAAACTGCTGCCATTACCCCCATGCCAAAAAAGCCTAACATGGCTCTCGACAATCTTAACAATTTTTGCCCAACATCTCCAACTTATCCTTTCTTGCTAAAATTCTAGAACGTGTTCACACTTCAGTTACATAACCACCTCATGACAAACAAACTTTTCAAACCCCTCCAATCTGGCTTCCGTCAACTTCACAGCACAAAAACTGCCCTGGTCAAAGTCACCAACAATCTTCTAATAGCTTCTGATTCTGGTTCTCTTTCTATACTCATCCTTCTTGATCTCAGTGCTGCTTTTGATACTGTTGCCCATAACATCTTACCTTCTTGTCTTGAGACTGTGTGTGGAGTTTCTGACACTGCTCTCAAATGGTTCAAATCTTACCTCACTGATCGCTGTCACTTTGTCTCTCTTAATGGGTATAGGTCTGAAATTGGTCTTGTTAAGTCTGGTGTTCCTCAGGGCTCAATACTGGGCCCCTTGTTCTTCAGCATTTACATGTTCCCACTTGGTCAGCTTTTAAGATCACATGGCCTCAGCTTTCATTTTTACCCTGGTGATACTCAGATATACATCAATACCAAACCTGAAACTGATGTGGCTGTCTCTATTCTATCTAATTGCGTCTCTGACATAAAAATTTGGATGACTCAAAACTTCTTTCATCTTAACTGTGACAAGACTGAAGTTGTGCTTATTGGCACCCCCCATCAACTTCGTAAAGCCAGTCCGGGGCATGGGGGTTGGGGCTGAAGTTATTGTCTACCTTCCTCAGTTTAAAATCTGATTGGCCCCCAGTACAGCTAGGGTCTTAAGAGATTGTGATTGTAAAATGAATATTTTACATACTGTGATATATAAAATTAATAAAAATGCCAATGTAGTATAAATATTAATTTAATTATGAGAATGATTTTATTTTTTTAAGATTTTCATTATATTATATATGTATTATATTAATAACCAGGATACATAGACGCTGCCAGGAAGTACAGGGTTAATGGGGATTGGTGTCCCTTCGCTAAAGCTGCATCAGTGACTATTGGGAATGTGTATCGAATGCATATTGAATAGTGAAGTGTTCCCTCCATTGCTACATCAGAAAAATTCAGTTGGGATTTCTGTTTAAGGGCATCTTTAAATTCCCTTGCTCACTCTGAGCACACTGGAGATTGTTGGTTTGGAGGTTCATTCATGTTATTACTTTATTGTTAATATTAATATTTGGCATGGTTTGATATGTAGAATTATCAGAAATGTGAATACATTTTGCTTATTCTTTTGTGAGAAAATCCCAGTTATATTTGCCACTGTATTAACAGATACAAAATTCTAATCTAATCTGAGATCTTAAAAAAAAGTTATTAACCTTACTGTATTTCACAGCTGTATATAAGATCACGTTTTATGTTTTGATTATACTGAAGATGTGAAGATTCAGTGAGCACTGGGGTGCTATTTAACACAGTCAGATTACACAGCCAAATTATTTTAGAAAATATGTTGAAAAAAGTCTGGATTTATGTTTTCACAAGACAAGATCAAATTGTACCCAGGTGGGAATTAGCTACATGAAGTTGGCCCCATTATTTTGGGGGGAAAGGGTGTTATTGGGCAATTGCTATTCTTGCAAATACACTTTGTATTATTATACAGTTTGTCTTAGTATGTTTATTATATCTGGGTGTATATGGGTGCTGTATAGGGGTAATTGGTGGTGTGTCCATCATGGCATTCAGGTTAGAGGGTTTTACTGTGCAACCGAATTTGGAGCAATGTCACGAGACAGATATTTTATTGTAGCAGGTTTCTTTAGTGTCTTAGTTTTCCTGAGGATATCAGAGAGTCACCTTCCCCAAGCTCTTTTAAACCTTTCAAAACAGACTTATTGTGACGTCAGTGTGTTATTGCATGGCATAGAAATGGGGTATGTGAAAGTGCCAATTCATATTGTGCATTTACAGTCTAATTTTATTACTGGCTTTGTTAAGAGAGGGATTCAACCTACAGTAGTATTGGTGTGGTCAGGGCCAGCCCTAGCTTTTTGGGAGCCCTAGGCAAGACCTGAAAGGGTCCCTTCCAGATCACAATTTGCATATACTGTACACTGCTATTATCAGCTCCCAACACGACTTTATTTTAAACCTTAGACAACAAAATTGATTAATTATATAAGTACTTATAGTATAGTACTTAATAGTATTAATTATTATTTTTTAATTATACAACTTTTATTAACCAGCTTTGAAAAACACATAGTAAATAAATTATAACAAAAACTCAGGGCATACATTTCACAAAGATTAAGTATTTTAAAATTGAAAGTAATAAAAGGAGCAGAATTATAACAATAAAATAATGATAATTAGGATTTCTGTTACTTCCACATTTTAGCAATTCATAACTTACAAATTACTGCATTGAAACCTTATTAAAAATGACCTGCAGAAATAAATATGAAATTAAGAAATTTAAAAAAAAACAACAAATTCACTCAATAGAAAGTGAGGGGAGATAAGCAAGGCTGAGTGGAATGTTTTAGAAAAAATGTTCTATGAATTAATTTGTCTATATTTTCAACCTCAAGTATGTTTTAATCAACTGGAGCTCTGAAAAGCTCCTCTGTGCTCTTGTCGCTGTCACTGGGAGAGATTCTAAGGGCTACAGGTTGAGTTCATAAATCACCCATTTAATGAAATACAAAATCGCAAGGAAAACAATTTGTTTTAATGCCAATTACATATACAGATGCAGCCATTGTTGTTAACTATTGTTGTTATTGTTTTAATCCTGTAAAGCGCTTTGAGGAGCACAGATTTCTCACCACTTAGATTACTTTTTGATACCATCCTTACACAAAGCAGAAACTTCTTGTATTTTCCAATGACATACAAGTGGAAAGATTACAGATTTTAATCGTCTTTTTTCCTGAACCAGGGAAAATCTGATCATGTTTCTCTATAACAATAATAAAAAACTTTATTTTACATATCACCTTTAAAAGTGGCATCTCAAAGCAATACAGTAGATGTAAACCACAAATTACAAAGTAAATACCCAGACAAACACAAACGCGTTTTTAATAAAATGCTTTTATTCATTCAGCAGAGAGAGAGCGTAAAACCTGGGCGTAACAGCTGTTTCTTTTTCTGATCACTCGCTCTCTGGATAAACATCTCACCTGTCCTGTTCTTTGTTTTCCTAATTTGCTGATTATGCCTTCTGCGATCCACTCCTACCCTCACACCTAAAGAAGACT